>NW_027363469.1:0-600000 GCF_046119375.1 Phyllobates terribilis | reverse complement strand
AACATGATGTTTTTCAATGGCAAAAATCAATGAATATTGTAAATGCACAAACAGTAATTTCTCCGCATTGCAAGGTGCAATTCTGAAATTTTTTGCTTTTTCCTGCTCCTCTTAGCATGATAAAGAAGATTCAAAGAGAGTGAGATGCCAGCTCCTTTCATTCAGTCAGTAGCTTCAATCATTTCTGGACGTTTTTCAATGGCAAAAATCAATGAATATTGTAAATGCACAAACAGTAATTTCTCCGCATTGCAAGGTGCAATTCTGAAATTTTTTGCTTTTTCCTGCTCCTCTTAGCATGATAAACAAGATTCAAAGAGAGTGAGATGCCAGCTCCTTTCATTCAGTCAGTAGCTTCAATCATTTCTGGATGTTTTTCAATGGCAAAAATCAATGAATATTGTAAATGCACAAACAGTAATTTCTCCGCATTGCAAGGTGCAATTCTGAAATTTTTTGCTTTTTCCTGCTCCTCTTAGCATGATAAAGAAGATTCAAAGAGAGTGAGATGCCAGCTCCTTTCATTCAGTCAGTAGCTTCAATCATTTCTGGACGTTTTTCAATGGCAAAAATCAATGAATATTGTAAATGCACAAACAGTAATTTCTCCGCATTGCAAGGTGCAATTCTGAAATTTTTTGCTTTTTCCTGCTCCTCTTAGCATGATAAAGAAGATTCAAAGAGAGTGAGATGCCAGCTCCTTTCATTCAGTCAGTAGCTTCAATCATTTCTGGACGTTTTTCAATGGCAAAAATCAATGAATATTGTAAATGCACAAACAGTAATTTCTCCGCATTGCAAGGTGCAATTCTGAAATTTTTTGCTTTTTCCTGCTCCTCTTAGCATGATAAAGAAGATTCAAAGAGAGTGAGATGCCAGCTCCTTTCATTCAGTCAGTAGCTTCAAACATTTCTGGTATATGAATAACATGATGTTTTTCAATGGCAAAAATCAATGAATATTGTAAATGCACAAACAGTAATTTCTCCGCATTGCAAGGTGCAATTCTGAAATTTTTTGCTTTTTCCTGCTCCTCTTAGCATGATAAAGAAGATTCAAAGAGAGTGAGATGCCAGCTCCTTTCATTCAGTCAGTAGCTTCAATCATTTCTGGACGTTTTTCAATGGCAAAAATCAATGAATATTGTAAATGCACAAACAGTAATTTCTCCGCATTGCAAGGTGCAATTCTGAAATTTTTTGCTTTTTCCTGCTCCTCTTAGCATGATAAAGAAGATTCAAAGAGAGTGAGATGCCAGCTTCTTTCATTCAGTCAGTAGCTTCAATCATTTCTGGACGTTTTTCAATGGCAAAAATCAATGAATATTGTAAATGCACAAACAGTAATTTCTCCGCATTGCAAGGTGCAATTCTGAAATTTTTTGCTTTTTCCTGCTCCTCTTAGCAAGATAAAGAAGATTCAAAGAGAGTGAGATGCCAGCTCCTTTCATTCAGTCAGTAGCTTCAATCATTTCTGGACGTTTTTCAATGGCAAAAATCAATGAATATTGTAAATGCACAAACAGTAATTTCTCCGCATTGCAAGGTGCAATTCTGAAATTTTTTGCTTTTTCCTGCTCCTCTTAGCATGATAAAGAAGATTCAAAGAGAGTGAGATGCCAGCTCCTTTCATTCAGTCAGTAGCTTCAATCATTTCTGGACGTTTTTCAATGGCAAAAATCAATGAATATTGTAAATGCACAAACAGTAATTTCTCCGCATTGCAAGGTGCAATTCTGAAATTTTTTGCTTTTTCCTGCTCCTCTTAGCATGATAAACAAGATTCAAAGAGAGTGAGATGCCAGCTCCTTTCATTCAGTCAGTAGCTTCAATCATTTCTGGACGTTTTTCAATGGCAAAAATCAATGAATATTGTAAATGCACAAACAGTAATTTCTCCGCATTGCAATGTGCAATTCTGAAATTTTTTGCTTTTTCCTGCTCCTCTTAGCATGATAAAGAAGATACAAAGAGAGTGAGATGCCAGCTCCTTTCATTCAGTCAGTAGCTTCAATCATTTCTGGACGTTTTTCAATGGCAAAAATCAATGAATATTGTAAATGCACAAAGAGTAATTTCTCCGCATTGCAAGGTGCAATTCTGAAATTTTTTGCTTTTTCCTGCTCCTCTTAGCATGATAAAGAAGATTCAAAGAGAGTGAGATACCAGCTCCTTTCATTCAGTCAGTAGCTTCAATCATTTCTGGACGTTTTTCAATGGCAAAAATCAATGAATATTGTAAATGCACAAACAGTAATTTCTCCGCATTGCAAGGTGCAATTCTGAAATTTTTTGCTTTTTCCTGCTCCTCTTAGCATGATAAAGAAGATTCAAAGAGAGTGAGATGCCAGCTCCTTTCATTCAGTCAGTAGCTTCAATCATTTCTGGACGTTTTTCAATGGCAAAAATCAATGAATATTGTAAATGCACAAACAGTAATTTCTCCGCATTGCAAGGTGCAATTCTGAAATTTTTTGCTTTTTCCTGCTCCTCTTAGCATGATAAAGAAGATTCAAAGAGAGTGAGATGCCAGCTCCTTTCATTCAGTCAGTAGCTTCAAACATTTCTGGTATATGAATAACATGATGTTTTTCAATGGCAAAAATCAATGAATATTGTAAATGCACAAACAGTAATTTCTCCGCATTGCAAGGTGCAATTCTGAAATTTTTTGCTTTTTCCTGCTCCTCTTAGCATGATAAAGAAGATTCAAAGAGAGTGAGATGCCAGCTCCTTTCATTCAGTCAGTAGCTTCAATCATTTCTGGACGTTTTTCAATGGCAAAAATCAATGAATATTGTAAATGCACAAACAGTAATTTCTCCGCATTGCAAGGTGCAATTCTGAAATTTTTTGCTTTTTCCTGCTCCTCTTAGCAACATTAACAAGATTCAAAGAGAGTGAGATGCCAGCTCCTTTCATTCAGTCAGTAGCTTCAATCATTTCTGGACGTTTTTCAATGGCAAAAATCAATGAATATTGTAAATGCACAAACAGTAATTTCTCCGCATTGCAAGGTGCAATTCTGAAATTTTTTGCTTTTTCCTGCTCCTCTTAGCATGATAAAGAAGATTCAAAGAGAGTGAGATGCCAGCTCCTTTCATTCAGTCAGTAGCTTCAATCATTTCTGGACGTTTTTCAATGGCAAAAATCAATGAATATTGTAAATGCACAAACAGTAATTTCTCCGCATTGCAAGGTGCAATTCTGAAATTTTTTGCTTTTTCCTGCTCCTCTTAGCATGATAAAGAAGATTCAAAGAGAGTGAGATACCAGCTCCTTTCATTCAGTCAGTAGCTTCAATCATTTCTGGACGTTTTTCAATGGCAAAAATCAATGAATATTGTAAATGCACAAACAGTAATTTCTCCGCATTGCAAGGTGCAATTCTGAAATTTTTTGCTTTTTCCTGCTCCTCTTAGCATGATAAAGAAGATTCAAAGAGAGTGAGATGCCAGCTCCTTTCATTCAGTCAGTAGCTTCAATCATTTCTGGACGTTTTTCAATGGCAAAAATCAATGAATATTGTAAATGCACAAACAGTAATTTCTCCGCATTGCAAGGTGCAATTCTGAAATTTTTTGCTTTTTCCTGCTCCTCTTAGCATGATAAAGAAGATTCAAAGAGAGTGAGATGCCAGCTCCTTTCATTCAGTCAGTAGCTTCAAACATTTCTGGTATATGAATAACATGATGTTTTTCAATGGCAAAAATCAATGAATATTGTAAATGCACAAACAGTAATTTCTCCGCATTGCAAGGTGCAATTCTGAAATTTTTTGCTTTTTCCTGCTCCTCTTAGCATGATAAAGAAGATTCAAAGAGAGTGAGATGCCAGCTCCTTTCATTCAGTCAGTAGCTTCAATCATTTCTGGACGTTTTTCAATGGCAAAAATCAATGAATATTGTAAATGCACAAACAGTAATTTCTCCGCATTGCAAGGTGCAATTCTGAAATTTTTTGCTTTTTCCTGCTCCTCTTAGCAAGATTAACAAGATTCAAAGAGAGTGAGATGCCAGCTCCTTTCATTCAGTCAGTAGCTTCAATCATTTCTGGACGTTTTTCAATGGCAAAAATCAATGAATATTGTAAATGCACAAACAGTAATTTCTCCGCATTGCAAGGTGCAATTCTGAAATTTTTTGCTTTTTCCTGCTCCTCTTAGCATGATAAAGAAGATTCAAAGAGAGTGAGATGCCAGCTCCTTTCATTCAGTCAGTAGCTTCAATCATTTCTGGACGTTTTTCAATGGCAAAAATCAATGAATATTGTAAATGCACAAACAGTAATTTCTCCACATTGCAAGGTGCAATTCTGAAATTTTTTGCTTTTTCCTGCTCCTCTTAGCATGATAAACAAGATTCAAAGAGAGTGAGATGCCAGCTCCTTTCATTCAGTCAGTAGCTTCAATCATTTCTGGACGTTTTTCAATGGCAAAAATCAATGAATATTGTAAATGCACAAACAGTAATTTCTCCGCATTGCAAGGTGCAATTCTGAAATTTTTTGCTTTTTCCTGCTCCTCTTAGCATGATAAAGAAGATTCAAAGAGAGTGAGATGCCAGCTCCTTTCATTCAGTCAGTAGCTTCAATCATTTCTGGACGTTTTTCAATGGCAAAAATCAATGAATATTGTAAATGCACAAACAGTAATTTCTCCGCATTGCAAGGTGCAATTCTGAAATTTTTTGCTTTTTCCTGCTCCTCTTAGCATGATAAACAAGATTCAAAGAGAGTGAGATGCCAGCTCCTTTCATTCAGTCAGTAGCTTCAAACATTTCTGGTATATGAATAACATGATGTTTTTCAATGGCAAAAATCAATGAATATTGTAAATGCACAAACAGTAATTTCTCCGCATTGCAAGGTGCAATTCTGAAATTTTTTGCTTTTTCTGCTCCTCTTAGCATGATAAAGAAGATTCAAAGAGAGTGAGATGCCAGCTCCTTTCATTCAGTCAGTAGCTTCAAACATTTCTGGTATATGAATAACATGATGTTTTTCAATGGCAAAAATCAATGAATATTGTAAATGCACAAACAGTAATTTCTCCGCATTGCAAGGTGCAATTCTGAAATTTTTTGCTTTTTCCTGCTCCTCTTAGCATGATAAAGAAGATTCAAAGAGAGTGAGATGCCAGCTCCTTTCATTCAGTAAGTAGCTTCAATCATTTCCGGACGTTTTTCAATGGCAAAAATCAATGAATATTGTAAATGCACAAACAGTAATTTCTCCGCATTGCAAGGTGCAATTCTGAAATTTTTTGCTTTTTCCTGCTCCTCTTAGCATGATAAAGAAGATTCAAAGAGAGTGAGATGCCAGCTCCTTTCATTCAGTCAGTAGCTTCAATCATTTCTGGACGTTTTTCAATGGCAAAAATCAATGAATATTGTAAATGCACAAACAGTAATTTCTCCGCATTGCAAGGTGCAATTCTGAAATTTTTTGCTTTTTCCTGCTCCTCTTAGCATGATAAAGAAGATTCAAAGAGAGTGAGATGCCAGCTCCTTTCATTCAGTCAGTAGCTTCAAACATTTCTGGTATATGAATAACATGATATTTTTCAATGGCAAAAAACAATGAATATTGTAAATGCACAAACAGTAATTTCTCCGCATTGAAAGGTGCAATTCTGAAATTTTTTTGCTTTTTCCTGCTCCTCTTAGCATGATAAAGAAGATTCAAAGAGAGTGAGATGCCAGCTCCTTTCATTCAGTCAGTAGCTTCAATCATTTCTGGACGTTTTTCAATGGCAAAAATCAATGAATATTGTAAATGCACAAACAGTAATTTCTCCGCATTGCAAGGTGCAATTCTGAAATTTTTTGCTTTTTCCTGCTCCTCTTAGCATGATAAACAAGATTCAAAGAGAGTGAGATGCCAGCTCCTTTCATTCAGTCAGTAGCTTCAATCATTTCTGGACGTTTTTCAATGGCAAAAATCAATGAATATTGTAAATGCACAAACAGTAATTTCTCCGCATTGCAAGGTGCAATTCTGAAATTTTTTGCTTTTTCCTGCTCCTCTTAGCAAGATAAACAAGATTCAAAGAGAGTGAGATGCCAGCTCCTTTCATTCAGTCAGTAGCTTCAATCATTTCTGGACGTTTTTCAATGGCAAAAATCAATGAATATTGTAAATGCACAAACAGTAATTTCTCCGCATTGCAAGGTGCAATTCTGAAATTTTTTGCTTTTTCCTGCTCCTCTTAGCATGATAAATAAGATTCAAAGAGAGTGAGATGCCAGCTCCTTTCATTCAGTCAGTAGCTTCAATCATTTCTGGACGTTTTTCAATGGCAAAAATCAATGAATATTGTAAATGCACAAACAGTAATTTCTCCGCATTGCAAGGTGCAATTCTGAAATTTTTTGCTTTTTCCTGCTCCTCTTAGCATGATAAACAAGATTCAAAGAGAGTGAGATGCCAGCTCCTTTCATTCAGTCAGTAGCTTCAATCATTTCTGGACGTTTTTCAATGGCAAAAATCAATGAATATTGTAAATGCACAAACAGTAATTTCTCCGCATTGCAAGGTGCAATTCTGAAATTTTTTGCTTTTTCCTGCTCCTCTTAGCATGATAAAGAAGATACAAAGAGAGTGAGATGCCAGCTCCTTTCATTCAGTCAGTAGCTTCAATCATTTCTGGACGTTTTTCAATGGCAAAAATCAATGAATATTGTAAATGCACAAACAGTAATTTCTCCGCATTGCAAGGTGCAATTCTGAAATTTTTTGCTTTTTCCTGCTCCTCTTAGCATGTTAAACAAGATTCAAAGAGAGTGAGATGCCAGCTCCTTTCATTCAGTCAGTAGCTTCAATCATTTCTGGATGTTTTTCAATGGCAAAAATCAATGAATATTGTAAATGCACAAACAGTAATTTCTCCGCATTGCAAGGTGCAATTCTGAAATTTTTTGCTTTTTCCTGCTCCTCTTAGCAAGATAAACAAGATTCAAAGAGAGTGAGATGCCAGCTCCTTTCATTCAGTCAGTAGCTTCAATAATTTCTGGACGTTTTTCAATGGCAAAAATCAATGAATATTGTAAATGCACAAACAGTAATTTCTCCGCATTGCAAGGTGCAATTCTGAAATTTTTTGCTTTTTCCTGCTCCTCTTAGCATGATAAAGAAGATTCAAAGAGAGTGAGATGCCAGCTCCTTTCATTCAGTCAGTATCTTCAATCTTTTCTGGACGTTTTTCAATGGCAAAAATCAATGAATATTGTAAATGCACAAACAGTAATTTCTCCGCATTGCAAGGTGCAATTCTGAAATTTTTTGCTTTTTCCTGCTCCTCTTAGCATGATAAAGAAGATTCAAAGAGAGTGAGATGCCAGCTCCTTTCATTCAGTCAGTAGCTTCAAACATTTCTGGTATATGAATAACATGATGTTTTTCAATGGCAAAAATCAATGAATATTGTAAATGCACAAACAGTAATTTCTCCGCATTGCAAGGTGCAATTCTGAAATTTTTTGCTTTTTCCTGCTCCTCTAAGCATGATAAAGAAGATTCAAAGAGAGTGAGATGCCAGCTCCTTTCATTCAGTCAGTAGCTTCAATCATTTCTGGACGTTTTTCAATGGCAAAAATCAATGAATATTGTAAATGCACAAACAGTAATTTCTCCGCATTGCAAGGTGCAATTCTGAAATTTTTTGCTTTTTCCTGCTCCTCTTAGCATGATAAACAAGATTCAAAGAGAATGAGATGCCAGCTCCTTTCATTCAGTCAGTAGCTTCAATCATTTCTGGACGTTTTTCAATGGCAAAAATCAATGAATATTGTAAATGCACAAACAGTAATTTCTCCGCATTGCAAGGTGCAATTCTGAAATTTTTTGCTTTTTCCTGCTCCTCTTAGCATGATAAATAAGATTCAAAGAGAGTGAGATGCCAGCTCCTTTCATTCAGTCAGTAGCTTCAATCATTTCTGGACGTTTTTCAATGGCAAAAATCAATGAATATTGTAAATGCACAAACAGTAATTTCTCCGCATTGCAAGGTGCAATTCTGAAATTTTTTGCTTTTTCCTGCTCCTCTTAGCATGATAAACAAGATTCAGAGAGTGAGATGCCAGCTCCTTTCATTCAGTCAGTAGCTTCAATCATTTCTGGACGTTTTTCAATGGCAAAAATCAATGAATATTGTAAATGCACAAACAGTAATTTCTCCGCATTGCAAGGTGCAATTCTGAAATTTTTTGCTTTTTCCTGCTCCTCTTAGCATGATAAAGAAGATACAAAGAGAGTGAGATGCCAGCTCCTTTCATTCAGTCAGTAGCTTCAATCATTTCTGGACGTTTTTCAATGGCAAAAATCAATGAATATTGTAAATGCACAAACAGTAATTTCTCCGCATTGCAAGGTGCAATTCTGAAATTTTTTGCTTTTTCCTGCTCCTCTTAGCATGTTAAACAAGATTCAAAGAGAGTGAGATGCCAGCTCCTTTCATTCAGTCAGTAGCTTCAATCATTTCTGGATGTTTTTCAATGGCAAAAATCAATGAATATTGTAAATGCACAAACAGTAATTTCTCCGCATTGCAAGGTGCAATTCTGAAATTTTTTGCTTTTTCCTGCTCCTCTTAGCAAGATAAACAAGATTCAAAGAGAGTGAGATGCCAGCTCCTTTCATTCAGTCAGTAGCTTCAATAATTTCTGGACGTTTTTCAATGGCAAAAATCAATGAATATTGTAAATGCACAAACAGTAATTTCTCCGCATTGCAAGGTGCAATTCTGAAATTTTTTGCTTTTTCCTGCTCCTCTTAGCATGATAAATAAGATTCAAAGAGAGTGAGATGCCAGCTCCTTTCATTCAGTCAGTAGCTTCAATCATTTCTGGACGTTTTTCAATGGCAAAAATCAATGAATATTGTAAATGCACAAACAGTAATTTCTCCGCATTGCAAGGTGCAATTCTGAAATTTTTTGCTTTTTCCTGCTCCTCTTAGCATGATAAAGAAGATACAAAGAGAGTGAGATGCCAGCTCCTTTCATTCAGTCAGTAGCTTCAATCATTTCTGGACGTTTTTCAATGGCAAAAATCAATGAATATTGTAAATGCACAAACAGTAATTTCTCCGCATTGCAAGGTGCAATTCTGAAATTTTTTGCTTTTTCCTGCTCCTCTTAGCATGTTAAACAAGATTCAAAGAGAGTGAGATGCCAGCTCCTTTCATTCAGTCAGTAGCTTCAATCATTTCTGGATGTTTTTCAATGGCAAAAATCAATGAATATTGTAAATGCACAAACAGTAATTTCTCCGCATTGCAAGGTGCAATTCTGAAATTTTTTGCTTTTTCCTGCTCCTCTTAGCAAGATAAACAAGATTCAAAGAGAGTGAGATGCCAGCTCCTTTCATTCAGTCAGTAGCTTCAATAATTTCTGGACGTTTTTCAATGGCAAAAATCAATGAATATTGTAAATGCACAAACAGTAATTTCTCCGCATTGCAAGGTGCAATTCTGAAATTTTTTGCTTTTTCCTGCTCCTCTTAGCATGATTAAGAAGATTCAAAGAGAGTGAGATGCCAGCTCCTTTCATTCAGTCAGTAGCTTCAATCTTTTCTGGACGTTTTTCAATGGCAAAAATCAATGAATATTGTAAATGCACAAACAGTAATTTCTCCGCATTGCAAGGTGCAATTCTGAAATTTTTTGCTTTTTCCTGCTCCTCTTAGCATGATAAAGAAGATTCAAAGAGAGTGAGATGCCAGCTCCTTTCATTCAGTCAGTAGCTTCAAACATTTCTGGTATATGAATAACATGATGTTTTTCAATGGCAAAAATCAATGAATATTGTAAATGCACAAACAGTAATTTCTCCGCATTGCAAGGTGCAATTCTGAAATTTTTTGCTTTTTCCTGCTCCTCTAAGCATGATAAAGAAGATTCAAAGAGAGTGAGATGCCAGCTCCTTTCATTCAGTCAGTAGCTTCAATCATTTCTGGACGTTTTTCAATGGCAAAAATCAATGAATATTGTAAATGCACAAACAGTAATTTCTCCGCATAGCAAGGTGCAATTCTGAAATTTTTTGCTTTTTCCTGCTCCTCTTAGCATGATAAACAAGATTCAAAGAGAATGAGATGCCAGCTCCTTTCATTCAGTCAGTAGCTTCAATCATTTCTGGACGTTTTTCAATGGCAAAAATCAATGAATATTGTAAATGCACAAACAGTAATTTCTCCGCATTGCAAGGTGCAATTCTGAAATTTTTTGCTTTTTCCTGCTCCTCTTAGCATGATAAAGAAGATTCAAAGAGAGTGAGATGCCAGCTCCTTTCATTCAGTCAGTAGCTTCAAACATTTCTGGTATATGAATAACATGATGTTTTTCAATGGCAAAAATCAATGAATATTGTAAATGCACAAACAGTAATTTCTCCGCATTGCAAGGTGCAATTCTGAAATTTTTTGCTTTTTCCTGCTCCTCTTAGCATGATAAAGAAGATTCAAAGAGAGTGAGATGCCAGCTCCTTTCATTCAGTCAGTAGCTTCAATCATTTCTGGACGTTTTTCAATGGCAAAAATCACTGAATATTGTAAATGCACAAACAGTAATTTCTCCGCATTGCAAGGAGCAATTCTGAAATTTTTTTGCTTTTTCCTGCTCCTCTTAGCATGATAAAGAAGATTCAAAGAGAGTGAGATGCCAGCTCCTTTCATTCAGTCAGTAGCTTCAAACATTTCTGGTATATGAATAACATGATGTTTTTCAATGGCAAAAATCAATGAATATTGTAAATGCACAAACAGTAATTTCTCCGCATTGCAAGGTGCAATTTTGAAATTTTTTGCTTTTTCCTGCTCCTCTTAGCATGGTAAAGAAGATTCAAAGAGAGTGAGATGCCAGCTCCTTTCATTCAGTCAGTAGCTTCAATCATTTCTGGACGTTTTTCAATGGCAAAAATCAATGAATATTGTAAATGCACAAACAGTAATTTCTCCGCATTGCAAGGTGCAATTCTGAAATTTTTTGCTTTTTCCTGCTCCTCTTAGCATGATAAACAAGATTCAAAGAGAGTGAGATGCCAGCTCCTTTCATTCAGTCAGTAGCTTCAATCATTTCTGGATGTTTTTCAATGGCAAAAATCAATGAATATTGTAAATGCACAAACAGTAATTTCTCCGCATTGCAAGGTGCAATTCTGAAATTTTTTGCTTTTTTCTGCTCCTCTTAGCATGATAAAGAAGATTCAAAGAGAGTGAGATGCCAGCTCCTTTCATTCAGTCAGTAGCTTCAAACATTTCTGGTATATGAATAACATGATGTTTTTCAATGGCAAAAATCAATGAATATTGTAAATGCACAAACAGTAATTCTCCGCATTGCAAGGTGCAATTCTGAAATTTTTTGCTTTTTCCTGCTCCTCTTAGCATGATAAACAAGATTCAAAGAGAGTGAGATGCCAGCTCCTTTCATTCAGTCAGTAGCTTCAATCATTTCTGGACGTTTTTCAATGGCAAAAATCAATGAATATTGTAAATGCACAAACAGTAATTTCTCCGCATTGCAAATTGCAATTCTGAAATTTTTTGCTTTTTTCTGCTCCTCTTAGCATGATAAAGTAGATTCAAAGAGAGTGAGATGCCAGCTCCTTTCATTCAGTCAGTAGCTTCAAACATTTCTGGTATATGAATAACATGATGTTTTTCAATGGCAAAAATCAATGAATATTGTAAATCACAAACAGTAATTTCTCCGCATTGCAAGGTGCAATTCTGAAATTTTTTGCTTTTTCCTGCTCCTCTTAGCATGATAAAGAAGATTCAAAGAGAGTGAGATGCCAGCTCCTTTCATTCAGTCAGTAGCTTCAATCATTTCTGGACGTTTTTCAATGGCAAAAATCAATGAATATTGTAAATGCACAAACAGTAATTTCTCCGCATTGCAAGGTGCAATTCTGAAATTTTTTGCTTTTTCCTGCTCCTCTTAGCATGATAAATAAGATTCAAAGAGAGTGAGATGCCAGCTCCTTTCATTCAGTCAGTAGCTTCAATCATTTCTGGACGTTTTTCAATGGCAAAAATCAATGAATATTGTAAATGCACAAACAGTAATTTCTCCGCATTGCAAGGTGCAATTCTGAAATTTTTTGCTTTTTCCTGCTCCTCTTAGCATGATAAACAAGATTCAAAGAGAGTGAGATGCCAGCTCCTTTCATTCAGTCAGTAGCTTCAATCATTTCTGGACGTTTTTCAATGGCAAAAATCAATGAATATTGTAAATGCACAAACAGTAATTTCTCCGCATTGCAAGGTGCAATTCTGAAATTTTTTGCTTTTTCCTGCTCCTCTTAGCATGATAAAGAAGATACAAAGAGAGTGAGATGCCAGCTCCTTTCATTCAGTCAGTAGCTTCAATCATTTCTGGACGTTTTTCAATGGCAAAAATCAATGAATATTGTAAATGCACAAACAGTAATTTCTCCGCATTGCAAGGTGCAATTCTGAAATTTTTTGCTTTTTCCTGCTCCTCTTAGCATGTTAAACAAGATTCAAAGAGAGTGAGATGCCAGCTCCTTTCATTCAGTCAGTAGCTTCAATCATTTCTGGATGTTTTTCAATGGCAAAAATCAATGAATATTGTAAATGCACAAACAGTAATTTCTCCGCATTGCAAGGTGCAATTCTGAAATTTTTTGCTTTTTCCTGCTCCTCTTAGCAAGATAAACAAGATTCAAAGAGAGTGAGATGCCAGCTCCTTTCATTCAGTCAGTAGCTTCAATAATTTCTGGACGTTTTTCAATGGCAAAAATCAATGAATATTGTAAATGCACAAACAGTAATTTCTCCGCATTGCAAGGTGCAATTCTGAAATTTTTTGCTTTTTCCTGCTCCTCTTAGCATGATAAAGAAGATTCAAAGAGAGTGAGATGCCAGCTCCTTTCATTCAGTCAGTAGCTTCAATCATTTCTGGACGTTTTTCAATGGCAAAAATCAATGAATATTGTAAATGCACAAACAGTAATTTCTCCGCATTGCAAGGTGCAATTCTGAAATTTTTTGCTTTTTCCTGCTCCTCTTAGCATGATAAAGAAGATTCAAAGAGAGTGAGATGCCAGCTCCTTTCATTCAGTCAGTAGCTTCAAACATTTCTGGTATATGAATAACATGATGTTTTTCAATGGCAAAAATCAATGAATATTGTAAATGCACAAACAGTAATTTCTCCGCATTGCAAGGTGCAATTCTGAAATTTTTTGCTTTTTCCTGCTCCTCTAAGCATGATAAAGAAGATTCAAAGAGAGTGAGATGCCAGCTCCTTTCATTCAGTCAGTAGCTTCAATCATTTCTGGACGTTTTTCAATGGCAAAAATCAATGAATATTGTAAATGCACAAACAGTAATTTCTCCGCATTGCAAGGTGCAATTCTGAAATTTTTTGCTTTTTCCTGCTCCTCTTAGCATGATAAACAAGATTCAAAGAGAATGAGATGCCAGCTCCTTTCATTCAGTCAGTAGCTTCAATCATTTCTGGACGTTTTTCAATGGCAAAAATCAATGAATATTGTAAATGCACAAACAGTAATTTCTCCGCATTGCAAGGTGCAATTCTGAAATTTTTTGCTTTTTCCTGCTCCTCTTAGCATGATAAAGAAGATTCAAAGAGAGTGAGATGCCAGCTCCTTTCATTCAGTCAGTAGCTTCAAACATTTCTGGTATATGAATAACATGATGTTTTTCAATGGCAAAAATCAATGAATATTGTAAATGCACAAACAGTAATTTCTCCGCATTGCAAGGTGCAATTCTGAAATTTTTTGCTTTTTACTGCTCCTCTTAGCATGATAAAGAAGATACAAAGAGAGTGAGATGCCAGCTCCTTTCATTCAGTCAGTAGCTTCAATCATTTCTGGACGTTTTTCAATGGCAAAAATCAATGAATATTGTAAATGCACAAACAGTAATTTCTCCGCATTGCAAGGTGCAATTCTGAAATTTTTTGCTTTTTCCTGCTCCTCTTAGCATGTTAAACAAGATTCAAAGAGAGTGAGATGCCAGCTCCTTTCATTCAGTCAGTAGCTTCAATCATTTCTGGATGTTTTTCAATGGCAAAAATCAATGAATATTGTAAATGCACAAACAGTAATTTCTCCGCATTGCAAGGTGCAATTCTGAAATTTTTTGCTTTTTCCTGCTCCTCTTAGCAAGATAAACAAGATTCAAAGAGAGTGAGATGCCAGCTCCTTTCATTCAGTCAGTAGCTTCAATAATTTCTGGACGTTTTTCAATGGCAAAAATCAATGAATATTGTAAATGCACAAACAGTAATTTCTCCGCATTGCAAGGTGCAATTCTGAAATTTTTTGCTTTTTCCTGCTCCTCTTAGCATGATAAAGAAGATTCAAAGAGAGTGAGATGCCAGCTCCTTTCATTCAGTCAGTAGCTTCAATCATTTCTGGACGTTTTTCAATGGCAAAAATCAATGAATATTGTAAATGCACAAACAGTAATTTCTCCGCATTGCAAGGTGCAATTCTGAAATTTTTTGCTTTTTCCTGCTCCTCTTAGCATGATAAAGAAGATTCAAAGAGAGTGAGATGCCAGCTCCTTTCATTCAGTCAGTAGCTTCAAACATTTCTGGTATATGAATAACATGATGTTTTTCAATGGCAAAAATCAATGAATATTGTAAATGCACAAACAGTAATTTCTCCGCATTGCAAGGTGCAATTCTGAAATTTTTTGCTTTTTCCTGCTCCTCTAAGCATGATAAAGAAGATTCAAAGAGAGTGAGATGCCAGCTCCTTTCATTCAGTCAGTAGCTTCAATCATTTCTGGACGTTTTTCAATGGCAAAAATCAATGAATATTGTAAATGCACAAACAGTAATTTCTCCGCATTGCAAGGTGCAATTCTGAAATTTTTTGCTTTTTCCTGCTCCTCTTAGCATGATAAACAAGATTCAAAGAGAATGAGATGCCAGCTCCTTTCATTCAGTCAGTAGCTTCAATCATTTCTGGACGTTTTTCAATGGCAAAAATCAATGAATATTGTAAATGCACAAACAGTAATTTCTCCGCATTCCAAGGTGCAATTCTGAAATTTTTTGCTTTTTCCTGCTCCTCTTAGCATGATAAAGAAGATTCAAAGAGAGTGAGATGCCAGCTCCTTTCATTCAGTCAGTAGCTTCAAACATTTCTGGTATATGAATAACATGATGTTTTTCAATGGCAAAAATCAATGAATATTGTAAATGCACAAACAGTAATTTCTCCGCATTGCAAGGTGCAATTCTGAAATTTTTTGCTTTTTCCTGCTCCTCTTAGCATGATAAAGAAGATTCAAAGAGAGTGAGATGCCAGCTCCTTTCATTCAGTCAGTAGCTTCAATCATTTCTGGACGTTTTTCAATGGCAAAAATCAATGAATATTGTAAATGCACAAACAGTAATTTCTCCGCATTGCAAGGAGCAATTCTGAAATTTTTTTGCTTTTTCCTGCTCCTCTTAGCATGATAAAGAAGATTCAAAGAGAGTGAGATGCCAGCTCCTTTCATTCAGTCAGTAGCTTCAAACATTTCTGGTATATGAATAACATGATGTTTTTCAATGGCAAAAATCAATGAATATTGTAAATGCACAAACAGTAATTTCTCCGCATTGCAAGGTGCAATTTTGAAATTTTTTGCTTTTTCCTGCTCCTCTTAGCATGGTAAAGAAGATTCAAAGAGAGTGAGATGCCAGCTCCTTTCATTCAGTCAGTAGCTTCAATCATTTCTGGACGTTTTTCAATGGCAAAAATCAATGAATATTGTAAATGCACAAACAGTAATTTCTCCGCATTGCAAGGTGCAATTCTGAAATTTTTTGCTTTTTCCTGCTCCTCTTAGCATGATAAACAAGATTCAAAGAGAGTGAGATGCCAGCTCCTTTCATTCAGTCAGTAGCTTCAATCATTTCTGGATGTTTTTCAATGGCAAAAATCAATGAATATTGTAAATGCACAAACAGTAATTTCTCCGCATTGCAAGGTGCAATTCTGAAATTTTTTGCTTTTTTCTGCTCCTCTTAGCATGATAAAGAAGATTCAAAGAGAGTGAGATGCCAGCTCCTTTCATAAAGTCAGTAGCTTCAAACATTTCTGGTATATGAATAACATGATGTTTTTCAATGGCAAAAATCAATGAATATTGTAAATGCACAAACAGTAATTCTCCGCATTGCAAGGTGCAATTCTGAAATTTTTTGCTTTTTCCTGCTCCTCTTAGCATGATAAAGAAGATTCAAAGAGAGTGAGATGCCAGCTCCTTTCATTCAGTCAGTAGCTTCAAACATTTCTGGTATATGAATAACATGATGTTTTTCAATGGCAAAAATCAATGAATATTGTAAATGCACAAACAGTAATTTCTCCGCATTGCAAGGTGTAATTCTGAAATTTTTTGCTTTTTCCTGCTCCTCTAAGCATGATAAAGAAGATTCAAAGAGAGTGAGATGCCAACTCCTTTCATTCAGTCAGTAGCTTCAATCATTTCTGGACGTTTTTCAATGGCAAAAATCAATGAATATTGTAAATGCACAAACAGTAATTTCTCCGCATTGCAAGGTGCAATTCTGAAATTTTTTGCTTTTTCCTGCTCCTCTTAGCATGATAAACAAGATTCAAAGAGAGTGAGATGCCAGCTCCTTTCATTCAGTCAGTAGCTTCAATCATTTCTGGACGTTTTTCAATGGCAAAAATCAATGAATATTGTAAATGCACAAACAGTAATTTCTCCGCATTGCAAGGTGCAATTCTGAAATTTTTTGCTTTTTCCTGCTCCTCTTAGCATGATAAAGAAGATTCAAAGAGAGTGAGATGCCAGCTCCTTTCATTCAGTCAGTAGCTTCAAACATTTCTGGTATATGAATAGCATGATGTTTTTCAATGGCAAAAATCAATGAATATTGTAAATGCACAAACAGTAATTTCTCCGCATTGCAAGGTGCAATTCTGAAATTTTTTGCTTTTTCCTGCTCCTCTTAGCATGATAAAGAAGATTCAAAGAGAGTGAGATGCCAGCTCCTTTCATTCAGTCAGTAGCTTCAATCATTTCTGGACGTTTTTCAATGGCAAAAATCAATGAATATTGTAAATGCACAAACAGTAATTTCTCCGCATTGCAAGGTGCAATTCTGAAATTTTTTGCTTTTTCCTGCTCCTCTTAGCATGATAAAGAAGATTCAAAGAGAGTGAGATGCCAGCTCCTTTCATTCAGTCAGTAGCTTCAAACATTTCTGGTATATGAATAACATGTTTTTCAATGGCAAAAATCAATGAATATTGTAAATGCACAAACAGTAATTTCTCCACATTGCAAGGTGCAATTCTGAAAGTTTTTGCTTTTTCCTGCTCCTCTTAGCATGATAAAGAAGATTCAAAGAGAGTGAGATGCCAGCTCCTTTCATTCAGTAAGTAGCTTCAATCATTTCTGGACGTTTTTCAATGGCAAAAATCAATGAATATTGTAAATGCACAAACAGTAATTTCTCCGCATTGCAAGGTGCAATTCTGAAATTTTTTGCTTTTTCCTGCTCCTCTTAGCATGATAAACAAGATTCAAAGAGAGTGAGATGCCAGCTCCTTTCATTCAGTCAGTAGCTTCAATCATTTCTGGACGTTTTTCAATGGCAAAAATCAATGAATATTGTAAATGCACAAACAGTAATTTCTCCGCATTGCAAGGTGCAATTCTGAAATTTTTTGCTTTTTCCTGCTCCTCTTAGCATGATAAAGAAGATTCAAAGAGAGTGAGATGCCAGCTCCTTTCATTCAGTCAGTAGCTTCAAACATTTCTGGTATATGAATAACATGATATTTTTCAATGGCAAAAATCAATGAATATTGTAAATGCACAAACAGTAATTTCTCCGCATTGAAAGGTGCAATTCTGAAATTTCTTGCTGTTTCCTGCTCCTCTTAGCATGATAAAGAAGATTCAAAGAGAGTGAGATGCCAGCTCCTTTCATTCAGTCAGTAGCTTCAATCATTTCTGGACGTTTTTCAATGGCAAAAATCAATGAATATTGTAAATGCACAAACAGTAATTTCTCCGCATTGCAAGGTGCAATTCTGAAATTTTTTGCTTTTTCCTGCTCCTCTTAGCATGATAAACAAGATTCAAAGAGAGTGAGATGCCAGCTCCTTTCATTCAGTCAGTAGCTTCAATCATTTCTGGACGTTTTTCAATGGCAAAAATCAATGAATATTGTAAATGCACAAACAGTAATTTCTCCGCATTGCAAGGTGCAATTCTGAAATTTTTTGCTTTTTTCTGCTCCTCTTAGCATGATAAAGAAGATTCAAAGAGAGTGAGATGCCAGCTCCTTTCATTCAGTCAGTAGCTTCAAACATTTCTGGTATATGAATAACATGATGTTTTTCAATGGCAAAAATCAATGAATATTGTAAATGCACAAACAGTAATTTCTCCGCATTGCAAAGTGCAATTCTGAAATTTTTTGCTTTTTCCTGCTCCTCTTAGCATGATAAAGAAGATTCAAAGAGAGTGAGATGTCAGCTTCTTTCATTCAGTCAGTAGCTTCAATCATTTCTGGACGTTTTTCAATGGCAAAAATCAATGAATATTGTAAATGCACAAACAGTAATTTCTCCGCATTGCAAGGTGCAATTCTGAAATTTTTTGCTTTTTCCTGCTCCTCTTAGCAAGATAAAGAAGATTCAAAGAGAGTGAGATGCCAGCTCCTTTCATTCAGTCAGTAGCTTCAATCATTTCTGGACGTTTTTCAATGGCAAAAATCAATGAATATTGTAAATGCACAAACAGTAATTTCTCCGCATTGCAAGGTGCAATTCTGAAATTTTTTGCTTTTTCCTGCTCCTCTTAGCATGATAAAGAAGATTCAAAGAGAGTGAGATGCCAGCTCCTTTCATTCAGTCAGTAGCTTCAATCATTTCTGGACGTTTTTCAATGGCAAAAATCAATGAATATTGTAAATGCACAAACAGTAATTTCTCCGCATTGCAAGGTGCAATTCTGAAATTTTTTGCTTTTTCCTGCTCCTCTTAGCATGATAAAGAAGATTCAAAGAGAGTGAGATGCCAGCTCCTTTCATTCAGTCAGTAGCTTCAAACATTTCTGGTATATGAATAACATGATGTTTTTCAATGGCAAAAATCAATGAATATTGTAAATGCACAAACAGTAATTTCTCCGCATTGCAAGGTGCAATTTTGAAATTTTTTGCTTTTTCCTGCTCCTCTTAGCATGATAAAGAAGATTCAAAGAGAGTGAGATGCCAGCTCCTTTCATTCAGTCAGTAGCTTCAATCATTTCTGGACGTTTTTCAATGGCAAAAATCAATGAATATTGTAAATGCACAAACAGTAATTTCTCCGCATTGCAAGGTGCAATTCTGAAATTTTTTGCTTTTTCCTGCTCCTCTTAGCATGATAAAGAAGATTCAAAGAGAGTGAGATGCCAGCTCCTTTCATTCAGTCAGTAGCTTCAAACATTTCTGGTATATGAATAACATGATGTTTTTCAATGGCAAAAATCAATGAATATTGTAAATGCACAAACAGTAATTTCTCCGCATTGCAAGGTGCAATTCTGAAATTTTTTGCTTTTTCCTGCTCCTCTTAGCATGATAAAGAAGATTCAAAGAGAGTGAGATGCCAGCTCCTTTCATTCAGTCAGTAGCTTCAATCATTTCTAGACGTTTTTCAATGGCAAAAATCAATGAATATTGTAAATGCACAAACAGTAATTTCTCCGCATTGCAAGGTGCAATTCTGAAATTTTTTGCTTTTTCCTGCTCCTCTTAGCATGATAAACAAGATTCAAAGAGAGTGAGATGCCAGCTCCTTTCATTCAGTCAGTAGCTTCAATCATTTCTGGATGTTTTTCAATGGCAAAAATCAATGAATATTGTAAATGCACAAACAGTAATTTCTCCGCATTGCAAGGTGCAATTCTGAAATTTTTTGCTTTTTCCTGCTCCTCTTAGCATGATAAAGAAGATTCAAAGAGAGTGAGATGCCAGCTCCTTTCATTCAGTCAGTAGCTTCAATCATTTCTGGACGTTTTTCAATGGCAAAAATCAATGAATATTGTAAATGCACAAACAGTAATTTCTCCGCATTGCAAGGTGCAATTCTGAAATTTTTTGCTTTTTCCTGCTCCTCTTAGCATGATAAAGAAGATTCAAAGAGAGTGAGATGCCAGCTCCTTTCATTCAGTCAGTAGCTTCAATCATTTCTGGACGTTTTTCAATGGCAAAAATCAATGAATATTGTAAATGCACAAACAGTAATTTCTCCGCATTGCAAGGTGCAATTCTGAAATTTTTTGCTTTTTCCTGCTCCTCTTAGCATGATAAAGAAGATTCAAAGAGAGTGAGATGCCAGCTCCTTTCATTCAGTCAGTAGCTTCAAACATTTCTGGTATATGAATAACATGATGTTTTTCAATGGCAAAAATCAATGAATATTGTAAATGCACAAACAGTAATTTCTCCGCATTGCAAGGTGCAATTCTGAAATTTTTTGCTTTTTCCTGCTCCTCTAAGCATGATAAAGAAGATTCAAAGAGAGTGAGATGCCAGCTCCTTTCATTCAGTCAGTAGCTTCAATCATTTCTGGACGTTTTTCAATGGCAAAAATCAATGAATATTGTAAATGCACAAACAGTAATTTCTCCGCATTGCAAGGTGCAATTCTGAAATTTTTTGCTTTTTCCTGCTCCTCTTAGCATGATAAACAAGATTCAAAGAGAGTGAGATGCCAGCTCCTTTCATTCAGTCAGTAGCTTCAATCATTTCTGGACGTTTTTCAATGGCAAAAATCAATGAATATTGTAAATGCACAAACAGTAATTTCTCCGCATTGCAAGGTGCAATTCTGAAATTTTTTGCTTTTTTCTGCTCCTCTTAGCATGATAAAGAAGATTCAAAGAGAGTGAGATGCCAGCTCCTTTCATTCAGTCAGTAGCTTCAAACATTTCTGGTATATGAATAACATGATGTTTTTCAATGGCAAAAATCAATGAATATTGTAAATGCACAAACAGTAATTTCTCCGCATTGCAAGGTGCAATTCTGAAATTTTTTGCTTTTTCCTGCTCCTCTTAGCATGATAAAGAAGATTCAAAGAGAGTGAGATGCCAGCTTCTTTCATTCAGTCAGTAGCTTCAATCATTTCTGGACGTTTTTCAATGGCAAAAATCAATGAATATTGTAAATGCACAAACAGTAATTTCTCCGCATTGCAAGGTGCAATTCTGAAATTTTTTGCTTTTTCCTGCTCCTCTTAGCAAGATAAAGAAGATTCAAAGAGAGTGAGATGCCAGCTCCTTTCATTCAGTCAGTAGCTTCAATCATTTCTGGACGTTTTTCAATGGCAAAAATCAATGAATATTGTAAATGCACAAACAGTAATTTCTCCGCATTGCAAGGTGCAATTCTGAAATTTTTTGCTTTTTCCTGCTCCTGTTAGCATGATAAAGAAGATTCAAAGAGAGTGAGATGCCAGCTCCTTTCATTCAGTCAGTAGCTTCAATCATTTCTGGACGTTTTTCAATGGCAAAAATCAATGAATATTGTAAATGCACAAACAGTAATTTCTCCGCATTGCAAGGTGCAATTCTGAAATTTTTTGCTTTTTCCTGCTCCTCTTAGCATGATAAAGAAGATTCAAAGAGAGTGAGATGCCAGCTCCTTTCATTCAGTCAGTAGCTTCAATCATTTCTGGACGTTTTTCAATGGCAAAAATCAATGAATATTGTAAATGCACAAACAGTAATTTCTCCGCATTGCAAGGTGCAATTCTGAAATTTTTTGCTTTTTCCTGCTCCTCTTAGCATGATAAAGAAGATTCAAAGAGAGTGAGATGCCAGCTCCTTTCATTCAGTCAGTAGCTTCAAACATTTCTGGTATATGAATAACATGATGTTTTTCAATGGCAAAAATCAATGAATATTGTAAATGCACAAACAGTAATTTCTCCGCATTGCAAGGTGCAATTTTGAAATTTTTTGCTTTTTCCTGCTCCTCTTAGCATGATAAAGAAGATTCAAAGAGAGTGAGATGCCAGCTCCTTTCATTCAGTCAGTAGCTTCAATCATTTCTGTACATTTTTCAATGGCAAAAATCAATGAATATTGTAAATGCACAAACAGTAATTTCTCCGCATTGCAAGGTGCAATTCTGAAATTTTTTGCTTTTTCCTGCTCCTCTTAGCATGATAAACAAGATTCAAAGAGAGTGAGATGCCAGCTCCTTTCATTCAGTCAGTAGCTTCAATCATTTCTGGATGTTTTTCAATGGCAAAAATCAATGAATATTGTAAATGCACAAACAGTAATTTCTCCGCATTGCAAGGTGCAATTCTGAAATTTTTTGCTTTTTTCTGCTCCTCTTAGCATGATAAAGAAGATTCAAAGAGAGTGAGATGCCAGCTCCTTTCATTCAGTCAGTAGCTTCAAACATTTCTGGTATATGAATAACATGATGTTTTTCAATGGCAAAAATCAATGAATATTGTAAATGCACAAACAGTAATTTCTCCGCATTGCAAGGTGCAATTCTGAAATTTTTTGCTTTTTCCTGCTCCTCTTAGCATGATAAACAAGATTCAAAGAGAGTGAGATGCCAGCTCCTTTCATTCAGTCAGTAGCTTCAATCATTTCTGGATGTTTTTCAATGGCAAAAATCAATGAATATTGTAAATGCACAAACAGTAATTTCTCCGCATTGCAAGGTGCAATTCTGAAATTTTTTGCTTTTTCCTGCTCCTCTTAGCATGATAAAGAAGATTCAAAGAGAGTGAGATGCCAGCTCCTTTCATTCAGTCAGTAGCTTCAAACATTTCTGGACGTTTTTCAATGGCAAAAATCAATGAATATTGTAAATGCACAAACAGTAATTTCTCCGCATTGCAAGGTGCAATTCTGAAATTTTTTGCTTTTTTCTGCTCCTCTTAGCATGATAAAGAAGATTCAAAGAGAGTGTGATGCCAGCTCCTTTCATTCAGTCAGTAGCTTCAAACATTTCTGGTATATGAATAACATGATGTTTTTCAATGGCAAAAATCAATGAATATTGTAAATGCACAAACAGTAATTTCTCCGCATTGCAAGGTGCAATTCTGAAATTTTTTGCTTTTTCCTGCTCCTCTTAGCATGATAAAGAAGATTCAAAGAGAGTGAGATGCCAGCTCCTTTCATTCAGTCAGTAGCTTCAATCATTTCTGGACGTTTTTCAATGGCAAAAATCAATGAATATTGTAAATGCACAAACAGTAATTTCTCCGCATTGCAAGGTGCAATTCTGAAATTTTTTGCTTTTTCCTGCTCCTCTTAGCATGATAAAGAAGATTCAAAGAGAGTGAGATGCCAGCTTCTTTCATTCAGTCAGTAGCTTCAATCATTTCTGGACGTTTTTCAATGGCAAAAATCAATGAATATTGTAAATGCACAAACAGTAATTTCTCCGCATTGCAAGGTGCAATTCTGAAATTTTTTGCTTTTTCCTGCTCCTCTTAGCAAGATAAAGAAGATTCAAAGAGAGTGAGATGCCAGCTCCTTTCATTCAGTCAGTAGCTTCAATCATTTCTGGACGTTTTTCAATGGCAAAAATCAATGAATATTGTAAATGCACAAACAGTAATTTCTCCGCATTGCAAGGTGCAATTCTGAAATTTTTTGCTTTTTCCTGCTCCTCTTAGCATGATAAAGAAGATTCAAAGAGAGTGAGATGCCAGCTCCTTTCATTCAGTCAGTAGCTTCAATCATTTCTGGACGTTTTTCAATGGCAAAAATCAATGAATATTGTAAATGCACAAACAGTAATTTCTCCGCATTGCAAGGTGCAATTCTGAAATTTTTTGCTTTTTCCTGCTCCTCTTAGCATGATAAAGAAGATTCAAAGAGAGTGAGATGCCAGCTCCTTTCATTCAGTCAGTAGCTTCAAACATTTCTGGTATATGAATAACATGATGTTTTTCAATGGCAAAAATCAATGAATATTGTAAATGCACAAACAGTAATTTCTCCGCATTGCAAGGTGCAATTTTGAAATTTTTTGCTTTTTCCTGCTCCTCTTAGCATGATAAAGAAGATTCAAAGAGAGTGAGATGCCAGCTCCTTTCATTCAGTCAGTAGCTTCAATCATTTCTGGACGTTTTTCAATGGCAAAAATCAATGAATATTGTAAATGCACAAACAGTAATTTCTCCGCATTGCAAGGTGCAATTCTGAAATTTTTTGCTTTTTCCTGCTCCTCTTAGCATGATAAACAAGATTCAAAGAGAGTGAGATGCCAGCTCCTTTCATTCAGTCAGTAGCTTCAATCATTTCTGGATGTTTTTCAATGGCAAAAATCAATGAATATTGTAAATGCACAAACAGTAATTTCTCCGCATTGCAAGGTGCAATTCTGAAATTTTTTGCTTTTTTCTGCTCCTCTTAGCATGATAAAGAAGATTCAAAGAGAGTGAGATGCCAGCTCCTTTCATTCAGTCAGTAGCTTCAAACATTTCTGGTATATGAATAACATGATGTTTTTCAATGGCAAAAATCAATGAATATTGTAAATGCACAAACAGTAATTTCTCCGCATTGCAAGGTGCAATTCTGAAATTTTTTGCTTTTTCCTGCTCCTCTTAGCATGATAAAGAAGATTCAAAGAGAGTGAGATGCCAGCTCCTTTCATTCAGTCAGTAGCTTCAATCATTTCTGGACGTTTTTCAATGGCAAAAATCAATGAATATTGTAAATGCACAAACAGTAATTTCTCCGCATTGCAAGGTGCAATTCTGAAATTTTTTGCTTTTTCCTGCTCCTCTTAGCATGATAAACAAGATTCAAAGAGAGTGAGATGCCAGCTCCTTTCATTCAGTCAGTAGCTACAATCATTTCTGGATGTTTTTCAATGGCAAAAATCAATGAATATTGTAAATGCACAAACAGTAATTTCTCCGCATTGCAAGGTGCAATTCTGAAATTTTTTGCTTTTTCCTGCTCCTCTTAGCATGATAAACAAGATTCAAAGAGAGTGAGATGCCAGCTCCTTTCATTCAGTCAGTAGCTTCAATCATTTCTGGACGTTTTTCAATGGCAAAAATCAATGAATATTGTAAATGCACAAACAGTAATTTCTCCGCATTGCAAGGTGCAATTCTGAAATTTTTTGCTTTTTCCTGCTCCTCTTAGCATGATAAAGAAGATTCAAAGAGAGTGAGATGCCAGCTCCTTTCATTCAGTCAGTAACTTCAATCATTTCTGGACGTTTTTCAATGGCAAAAATCAATGAATATTGTAAATGCACAAACAGTAATTTCTCCGCATTGCAAGGTGCAATTCTGAAATTTTTTGCTTTTTCCTGCTCCTCTTAGCATGATAAAGAAGATTCAAAGAGAGTGAGATGCCAGCTCCTTTCATTCAGTCAGTAGCTTCAAACATTTCTGGTATATGAATAACATGATGTTTTTCAATGGCAAAAATCAATGAATATTGTAAATGCACAAACAGTAATTTCTCCGCATTGCAAGGTGCAATTCTGAAATTTTTTGCTTTTTCCTGCTCCTCTAAGCATGATAAAGAAGATTCAAAGAGAGTGAGATGCCAGCTCCTTTCATTCAGTCAGTAGCTTCAATCATTTCTGGACGTTTTTCAATGGCAAAAATCAATGAATATTGTAAATGCACAAACAGTAATTTCTCCGCATTGCAAGGTGCAATTCTGAAATTTTTTGCTTTTTCCTGCTCCTCTTAGCATGATAAACAAGATTCAAAGAGAGTGAGATGCCAGCTCCTTTCATTCAGTCAGTAGCTTCAATCATTTCTGGACGTTTTTCAATGGCAAAAATCAATGAATATTGTAAATGCACAAACAGTAATTTCTCCGCATTGCAAGGTGCAATTCTGAAATTTTTTGCTTTTTTCTGCTCCTCTTAGCATGATAAAGAAGATTCAAAGAGAGTGAGATGCCAGCTCCTTTCATTCAGTCAGTAGCTTCAAAGATTTCTGGTATATGAATAACATGATGTTTTTCAATGGCAAAAATCAATGAATATTGTAAATGCACAAACAGTAATTTCTCCGCATTGCAAGGTGCAATTCTGAAATTTTTTGCTTTTTCCTGCTCCTCTTAGCATGATAAAGAAGATTCAAAGAGAGTGAGATGCCAGCTTCTTTCATTCAGTCAGTAGCTTCAATCATTTCTGGACGTTTTTCAATGGCAAAAATCAATGAATATTGTAAATGCACAAACAGTAATTTCTCCGCATTGCAAGGTGCAATTCTGAAATTTTTTGCTTTTTCCTGCTCCTCTTAGCAAGATAAAGAAGATTCAAAGAGAGTGAGATGCCAGCTCCTTTCATTCAGTCAGTAGCTTCAATCATTTCTGGACGTTTTTCAATGGCAAAAATCAATGAATATTGTAAATGCACAAACAGTAATTTCTCCGCATTGCAAGGTGCAATTCTGAAATTTTTTGCTTTTTCCTACTCCTCTTAGCATGATAAAGAAGATTCAAAGAGAGTGAGATGCCAGCTCCTTTCATTCAGTCAGTAGCTTCAATCATTTCTGGACGTTTTTCAATGGCAAAAATCAATGAATATTGTAAATGCACAAACAGTAATTTCTCCGCATTGCAAGGTGCAATTCTGAAATTTTTTGCTTTTTCCTGCTCCTCTTAGCATGATAAAGAAGATTCAAAGAGAGTGAGATGCCAGCTCCTTTCATTCAGTCAGTAGCTTCAATCATTTCTGGACGTTTTTCAATGGCAAAAATCAATGAATATTGTAAATGCACAAACAGTAATTTCTCCGCATTGCAAGGTGCAATTCTGAAATTTTTTGCTTTTTCCTGCTCCTCTTAGCATGATAAAGAAGATTCAAAGAGAGTGAGATGCCAGCTCCTTTCATTCAGTCAGTAGCTTCAAACATTTCTGGTATATGAATAACATGATGTTTTTCAATGGCAAAAATCAATGAATATTGTAAATGCACAAACAGTAATTTCTCCGCATTGCAAGGTGCAATTTTGAAATTTTTTGCTTTTTCCTGCTCCTCTTAGCATGATAAAGAAGATTCAAAGAGAGTGAGATGCCAGCTCCTTTCATTCAGTCAGTAGCTTCAATCATTTCTGTACGTTTTTCAATGGCAAAAATCAATGAATATTGTAAATGCACAAACAGTAATTTCTCCGCATTGCAAGGTGCAATTCTGAAATTTTTTGCTTTTTCCTGCTCCTCTTAGCATGATAAACAAGATTCAAAGAGAGTGAGATGCCAGCTCCTTTCATTCAGTCAGTAGCTTCAATCATTTCTGGATGTTTTTCAATGGCAAAAATCAATGAATATTGTAAATGCACAAACAGTAATTTCTCCGCATTGCAAGGTGCAATTCTGAAATTTTTTGCTTTTTTCTGCTCCTCTTAGCATGATAAAGAAGATTCAAAGAGAGTGAGATGCCAGCTCCTTTCATTCAGTCAGTAGCTTCAAACATTTCTGGTATATGAATAACATGATGTTTTTCAATGGCAAAAATCAATGAATATTGTAAATGCACAAACAGTAATTTCTCCGCATTGCAAGGTGCAATTCTGAAATTTTTTGCTTTTTCCTGCTCCTCTTAGCATGATAAACAAGATTCAAAGAGAGTGAGATGCCAGCTCCTTTCATTCAGTCAGTAGCTTCAATCATTTCTGGATGTTTTTCAATGGCAAAAATCAATGAATATTGTAAATGCACAAACAGTAATTTCTCCGCATTGCAAGGTGCAATTCTGAAATTTTTTGCTTTTTCCTGCTCCTCTTAGCATGATAAAGAAGATTCAAAGAGAGTGAGATGCCAGCTCCTTTCATTCAGTCAGTAGCTTCAAACATTTCTGGACGTTTTTCAATGGCAAAAATCAATGAATATTGTAAATGCACAAACAGTAATTTCTCCGCATTGCAAGGTGCAATTCTGAAATTTTTTGCTTTTTTCTGCTCCTCTTAGCATGATAAAGAAGATTCAAAGAGAGTGAGATGCCAGCTCCTTTCATTCAGTCAGTAGCTTCAAACATTTCTGGTATATGAATAACATGATGTTTTTCAATGGCAAAAATCAATGAATATTGTAAATGCACAAACAGTAATTTCTCCGCATTGCAAGGTGCAATTCTGAAATTTTTTGCTTTTTCCTGCTCCTCTGAGCATGATAAAAAAGATTCAAAGAGAGTGAGATGCCAGCTCCTTTCATTCAGTCAGTAGCTTCAATCATTTCTGGACGTTTTTCAATGGCAAAAATCAATGAATATTGTAAATGCACAAACAGTAATTTCTCCGCATTGCAAGGTGCAATTCTGAAATTTTTTGCTTTTTCCTGCTCCTCTTAGCATGATAAACAAGATTCAAAGAGAGTGAGATGCCAGCTCCTTTCATTCAGTCAGTAGCTTCAATCATTTCTGGATGTTTTTCAATGGCAAAAATCAATGAATATTGTAAATGCACAAACAGTAATTTCTCCGCATTGCAAGGTGCAATTCTGAAATTTTTTGCTTTTTTCTGCTCCTCTTAGCATGATAAAGAAGATTCAAAGAGAGTGAGATGCCAGCTCCTTTCATTCAGTCAGTAGCTTCAAACATTTCTGGTATATGAATAACATGATGTTTTTCAATGGCAAAAATCAATGAATATTGTAAATGCACAAACAGTAATTTCTCCGCATTGCAAGGTGCAATTCTGAAATTTTTTGCTTTTTCCTGCTCCTCTTAGCATGATAAAGAAGATTCAAAGAGAGTGAGATGCCAGCTCCTTTCATTCAGTCAGTAGCTTCAATCATTTCTGGACGTTTTTCAATGGCAAAAATCAATGAATATTGTAAATGCACAAACAGTAATTTCTCCGCATTGCAAGGTGCAATTCTGAAATTTTTTGCTTTTTCCTGCTCCTCTTAGCATGATAAACAAGATTCAAAGAGAGTGAGATGCCAGCTCCTTTCATTCAGTCAGTAGCTACAATCATTTCTGGATGTTTTTCAATGGCAAAAATCAATGAATATTGTAAATGCACAAACAGTAATTTCTCCGCATTGCAAGGTGCAATTCTGAAATTTTTTGCTTTTTCCTGCTCCTCTTAGCATGATAAACAAGATTCAAAGAGAGTGAGATGCCAGCTCCTTTCATTCAGTCAGTAGCTTCAATCATTTCTGGACGTTTTTCAATGGCAAAAATCAATGAATATTGTAAATGCACAAACAGTAATTTCTCCGCATTGCAAGGTGCAATTCTGAAATTTTTTGCTTTTTCCTGCTCCTCTTAGCATGATAAAGAAGATTCAAAGAGAGTGAGATGCCAGCTCCTTTCATTCAGTCAGTAGCTTCAATCATTTCTGGACGTTTTTCAATGGCAAAAATCAATGAATATTGTAAATGCACAAACAGTAATTTCTCCGCATTGCAAGGTGCAATTCTGAAATTTTTTGCTTTTTCCTGCTCCTCTTAGCATGATAAAGAAGATTCAAAGAGAGTGAGATGCCAGCTCCTTTCATTCAGTCAGTAGCTTCAAACATTTCTGGTATATGAATAACATGATGTTTTTCAATGGCAAAAATCAATGAATATTGTAAATGCACAAACAGTAATTTCTCCGCATTGCAAGGTGCAATTCTGAAATTTTTTGCTTTTTCCTGCTCCTCTAAGCATGATAAAGAAGATTCAAAGAGAGTGAGATGCCAGCTCCTTTCATTCAGTCAGTAGCTTCAATCATTTCTGGACGTTTTTCAATGGCAAAAATCAATGAATATTGTAAATGCACAAACAGTAATTTCTCCGCATTGCAAGGTGCAATTCTGAAATTTTTTGCTTTTTCCTGCTCCTCTTAGCATGATAAACAAGATTCAAAGAGAGTGAGATGCCAGCTCCTTTCATTCAGTCAGTAGCTTCAATCATTTCTGGACGTTTTTCAATGGCAAAAATCAATGAATATTGTAAATGCACAAACAGTAATTTCTCCGCATTGCAAGGTGCAATTCTGAAATTTTTTGCTTTTTTCTGCTCCTCTTAGCATGATAAAGAAGATTCAAAGAGAGTGAGATGCCAGCTCCTTTCATTCAGTCAGTAGCTTCAAACATTTCTGGTATATGAATAACATGATGTTTTTCAATGGCAAAAATCAATGAATATTGTAAATGCACAAACAGTAATTTCTCCGCATTGCAAGGTGCAATTCTGAAATTTTTTGCTTTTTCCTGCTCCTCTTAGCATGATAAAGAAGATTCAAAGAGAGTGAGATGCCAGCTTCTTTCATTCAGTCAGTAGCTTCAATCATTTCTGGACGTTTTTCAATGGCAAAAATCAATGAATATTGTAAATGCACAAACAGTAATTTCTCCGCATTGCAAGGAGCAATTCTGAAATTTTTTGCTTTTTCCTGCTCCTCTTAGCAAGATAAAGAAGATTCAAAGAGAGTGAGATGCCAGCTCCTTTCATTCAGTCAGTAGCTTCAATCATTTCTGGACGTTTTTCAATGGCAAAAATCAATGAATATTGTAAATGCACAAACAGTAATTTCTCCGCATTGCAAGGTGCAATTCTGAAATTTTTTGCTTTTTCCTACTCCTCTTAGCATGATAAAGAAGATTCAAAGAGAGTGAGATGCCAGCTCCTTTCATTCAGTCAGTAGCTTCAATCATTTCTGGACGTTTTTCAATGGCAAAAATCAATGAATATTGTAAATGCACAAACAGTAATTTCTCCGCATTGCAAGGTGCAATTCTGAAATTTTTTGCTTTTTCCTGCTCCTCTTAGCATGATAAAGAAGATTCAAAGAGAGTGAGATGCCAGCTCCTTTCATTCAGTCAGTAGCTTCAATCATTTCTGGACGTTTTTCAATGGCAAAAATCAATGAATATTGTAAATGCACAAACAGTAATTTCTCCGCATTGCAAGGTGCAATTCTGAAATTTTTTGCTTTTTCCTGCTCCTCTTAGCATGATAAAGAAGATTCAAAGAGAGTGAGATGCCAGCTCCTTTCACTCAGTCAGTAGCTTCAAACATTTCTGGTATATGAATAACATGATGTTTTTCAATGGCAAAAATCAATGAATATTGTAAATGCACAAACAGTAATTTCTCCGCATTGCAAGGTGCAATTTTGAAATTTTTTGCTTTTTCCTGCTCCTCTTAGCATGATAAAGAAGATTCAAAGAGAGTGAGATGCCAGCTCCTTTCATTCAGTCAGTAGCTTCAATCATTTCTGTACGTTTTTCAATGGCAATAATCAATGAATATTGTAAATGCACAAACAGTAATTTCTCCGCATTGCAAGGTGCAATTCTGAAATTTTTTGCTTTTTCCTGCTCCTCTTAGCATGATAAACAAGATTCAAAGAGAGTGAGATGCCAGCTCCTTTCATTCAGTCAGTAGCTTCAATCATTTCTGGATGTTTTTCAATGGCAAAAATCAATGAATATTGTAAATGCACAAACAGTAATTTCTCCGCATTGCAAGGTGCAATTCTGAAATTTTTTGCTTTTTTCTGCTCCTCTTAGCATGATAAAGAAGATTCAAAGAGAGTGAGATGCCAGCTCCTTTCATTCAGTCAGTAGCTTCAAACATTTCTGGTATATGAATAACATGATGTTTTTCAATGGCAAAAATCAATGAATATTGTAAATGCACAAACAGTAATTTCTCCGCATTGCAAGGTGCAATTCTGAAATTTTTTGCTTTTTCCTGCTCCTCTTAGCATGATAAACAAGATTCAAAGAGAGTGAGATGCCAGCTCCTTTCATTCAGTCAGTAGCTTCAATCATTTCTGGATGTTTTTCAATGGCAAAAATCAATGAATATTGTAAATGCACAAACAGTAATTTCTCCGCATTGCAAGGTGCAATTCTGAAATTTTTTGCTTTTTCCTGCTCCTCTTAGCATGATAAAGAAGATTCAAAGAGAGTGAGATGCCAGCTCCTTTCATTCAGTCAGTAGCTTCAAACATTTCTGGACGTTTTTCAATGGCAAAAATCAATGAATATTGTAAATGCACAAACAGTAATTTCTCCGCATTGCAAGGTGCAATTCTGAAATTTTTTGCTTTTTTCTGCTCCTCTTAGCATGATAAAGAAGATTCAAAGAGAGTGAGATGCCAGCTCCTTTCATTCAGTCAGTAGCTTCAAACATTTCTGGTATATGAATAACATGATGTTTTTCAATGGCAAAAATCAATGAATATTGTAAATGCACAAACAGTAATTTCTCCGCATTGCAAGGTGCAATTCTGAAATTTTTTGCTTTTTCCTGCTCCTCTGAGCATGATAAAAAAGATTCAAAGAGAGTGAGATGCCAGCTCCTTTCATTCAGTCAGTAGCTTCAATCATTTCTGGACGTTTTTCAATGGCAAAAATCAATGAATATTGTAAATGCACAAACAGTAATTTCTCTGCATTGCAAGGTGCAATTCTGAAATTTTTTGCTCTTTCCTGCTCCTCTTAGCATGATAAAGAAGATTCAAAGAGAGTGAGATGCCAGCTCCTTTCATTCAGTCAGTAGCTTCAATCATTTCTGGACGTTTTTCAATGGCAAAAATCAATGAATATTGTAAATGCACAAACAGTAATTTCTCCGCATTGCAAGGTGCAATTCTGAAATTTTTTGCTTTTTCCTGCTCCTCTTAGCATGATAAAGAAGATTCAAAGAGAGTGAGATGCCAGCTCCTTTCATTCAGTCAGTAGCTTCAATCATTTCTGGATGTTTTTCAATGGCAAAAATCAATGAATATTGTAAATGCACAAACAGTAATTTCTCCGCATTGCAAGGTGCAATTCTGAAATTTTTTGCTTTTTCCTGCTCCTCTTAGCATGATAAAGAAGATTCAAAGAGAGTGAGATGCCAGCTCCTTTCATTCAGTCAGTAGCTTCAAACATTTCTGGTATATGAATAACATGATGTTTTTCAATGGCAAAAATCAATGAATATTGTAAATGCACAAACAGTAATTTCTCCGCATTGCAAGGTGCAATTTTGAAATTTTTTGCTTTTTCCTGCTCCTCTTAGCATGATAAAGAAGATTCAAAGAGAGTGAGATGCCAGCTCCTTTCATTCAGTCAGTAGCTTCAATCATTTCTGTACGTTTTTCAATGGCAAAAATCAATGAATATTGTAAATGCACAAACAGTAATTTCTCCGCATTGCAAGGTGCAATTCTGAAATTTTTTGCTTTTTCCTGCTCCTCTTAGCATGATAAACAAGATTCAAAGAGAGTGAGATGCCAGCTCCTTTCATTCAGTCAGTAGCTTCAATCATTTCTGGATGTTTTTCAATGGCAAAAATCAATGAATATTGTAAATGCACAAACAGTAATTTCTCCGCATTGCAAGGTGCAATTCTGAAATTTTTTGCTTTTTTCTGCTCCTCTTAGCATGATAAAGAAGATTCAAAGAGAGTGAGATGCCAGCTCCTTTCATTCAGTCAGTAGCTTCAAACATTTCTGGTATATGAATAACATGATGTTTTTCAATGGCAAAAATCAATGAATATTGTAAATGCACAAACAGTAATTTCTCCGCATTGCAAGGTGCAATTCTGAAATTTTTTGCTTTTTCCTGCTCCTCTTAGCATGATAAAGAAGATTCAAAGAGAGTGAGATGCCAGCTCCTTTCATTCAGTCAGTAGCTTCAATCATTTCTGGACGTTTTTCAATGGCAAAAATCAATGAATATTGTAAATGCACAAACAGTAATTTCTCCGCATTGCAAGGTGCAATTCTGAAATTTTTTGCTTTTTCCTGCTCCTCTTAGCATGATAAACAAGATTCAAAGAGAGTGAGATGCCAGCTCCTTTCATTCAGTCAGTAGCTTCAATCATTTCTGGATGTTTTTCAATGGCAAAAATCAATGAATATTGTAAATGCACAAACAGTAATTTCTCCGCATTGCAAGGTGCAATTCTGAAATTTTTTGCTTTTTCCTGCTCCTCTTAGCATGATAAAGAAGATTCAAAGAGAGTGAGATGCCAGCTCCTTTCATTCAGTCAGTAGCTTCAAACATTTCTGGACGTTTTTCAATGGCAAAAATCAATGAATATTGTAAATGCACAAACAGTAATTTCTCCTCATTGCAAGGTGCAATTCTGAAATTTTTTGCTTTTTCCTGCTCCTCTTAGCATGATAAACAAGATTCAAAGAGAGTGAGATGCCAGCTCCTTTCATTCAGTCAGTAGCTTCAATCATTTCTGGACGTTTTTCAATGGCAAAAATCAATGAATATTGTAAATGCACAAACAGTAATTTCTCCGCATTGCAAGGTGCAATTCTGAAATTTTTTGCTTTTTCCTGCTCCTCTTAGCATGATAAAGAAGATTCAAAGAGAGTGAGATGCCAGCTCCTTTCATTCAGTCAGTAGCTTCAAACATTTCTGGTATATGAATAACATGATGTTTTTCAATGGCAAAAATCAATGAATATTGTAAATGCACAAACAGTAATTTCTCCGCATTGCAAGGTGCAATTCTGAAATTTTTTGCTTTTTCCTGCTCCTCTAAGCATGATAAAGAAGATTCAAAGAGAGTGAGATGCCAGCTCCTTTCATTCAGTCAGTAGCTTCAATCATTTCTGGACGTTTTTCAATGGCAAAAATCAATGAATATTGTAAATGCACAAACAGTAATTTCTCCGCATTGCAAGGTGCAATTCTGAAATTTTTTGCTTTTTCCTGCTCCTCTTAGCATGATAAAGAAGATTCAAAGAGAGTGAGATGCCAGCTCCTTTCATTCAGTCAGTAGCTTCAATCATTTCTGGACGTTTTTCAATGGCAAAAATCAATGAATATTGTAAATGCACAAACAGTAATTTCTCCGCATTGCAAGGTGCAATTCTGAAATTTTTTGCTTTTTCCTGCTCCTCTTAGCATGATAAAGATTCAAAGAGAGTGAGATGCCAGCTCCTTTCATTCAGTCAGTAGCTTCAATCATTTCTGGATGTTTTTCAATGGCAAAAATCAATGAATATTGTAAATGCACAAACAGTAATTTCTCCGCATTGCAAGGTGCAATTCTGAAATTTTTTGCTTTTTCCTGCTCCTCTTAGCATGATAAACAAGATTCAAAGAGAGTGAGATGCCAGCTCCTTTCATTCAGTCAGTAGCTTCAATCATTTCTGGACGTTTTTCAATGGCAAAAATCAATGAATATTGTAAATGCACAAACAGTAATTTCTCCGCATTGCAAGGTGCAATTCTGAAATTTTTTGCTTTTTCCTGCTCCTCTTAGCATGATAAAGAAGATTCAAAGAGAGTGAGATGCCAGCTCCTTTCATTCAGTCAGTAGCTTCAATCATTTCTGGACGTTTTTCAATGGCAAAAATCAATGAATATTGTAAATGCACAAACAGTAATTTCTCCGCATTGCAAGGTGCAATTCTGAAATTTTTTGCTTTTTCCTGCTCCTCTTAGCATGATAAAGAAGATTCAAAGAGAGTGAGATGCCAGCTCCTTTCATTCAGTCAGTAGCTTCAAACATTTCTGGTATATGAATAACATGATGTTTTTCAATGGCAAAAATCAATGAATATTGTAAATGCACAAACAGTAATTTCTCCGCATTGCAAGGTGCAATTTTGAAATTTTTTGCTTTTTCCTGCTCCTCTTAGCATGATAAAGAAGATTCAAAGAGAGTGAGATGCCAGCTCCTTTCATTCAGTCAGTAGCTTCAATCATTTCTGTACATTTTTCAATGGCAAAAATCAATGAATATTGTAAATGCACAAACAGTAATTTCTCCGCATTGCAAGGTGCAATTCTGAAATTTTTTGCTTTTTCCTGCTCCTCTTAGCATGATAAACAAGATTCAAAGAGAGTGAGATGCCAGCTCCTTTCATTCAGTCAGTAGCTTCAATCATTTCTGGATGTTTTTCAATGGCAAAAATCAATGAATATTGTAAATGCACAAACAGTAATTTCTCCGCATTGCAAGGTGCAATTCTGAAATTTTTTGCTTTTTTCTGCTCCTCTTAGCATGATAAAGAAGATTCAAAGAGAGTGAGATGCCAGCTCCTTTCATTCAGTCAGTAGCTTCAAACATTTCTGGTATATGAATAACATGATGTTTTTCAATGGCAAAAATCAATGAATATTGTAAATGCACAAACAGTAATTTCTCCGCATTGCAAGGTGCAATTCTGAAATTTTTTGCTTTTTCCTGCTCCTCTTAGCATGATAAACAAGATTCAAAGAGAGTGAGATGCCAGCTCCTTTCATTCAGTCAGTAGCTTCAATCATTTCTGGATGTTTTTCAATGGCAAAAATCAATGAATATTGTAAATGCACAAACAGTAATTTCTCCGCATTGCAAGGTGCAATTCTGAAATTTTTTGCTTTTTCCTGCTCCTCTTAGCATGATAAAGAAGATTCAAAGAGAGTGAGATGCCAGCTCCTTTCATTCAGTCAGTAGCTTCAAACATTTCTGGACGTTTTTCAATGGCAAAAATCAATGAATATTGTAAATGCACAAACAGTAATTTCTCCGCATTGCAAGGTGCAATTCTGAAATTTTTTGCTTTTTTCTGCTCCTCTTAGCATGATAAAGAAGATTCAAAGAGAGTGTGATGCCAGCTCCTTTCATTCAGTCAGTAGCTTCAAACATTTCTGGTATATGAATAACATGATGTTTTTCAATGGCAAAAATCAATGAATATTGTAAATGCACAAACAGTAATTTCTCCGCATTGCAAGGTGCAATTCTGAAATTTTTTGCTTTTTCCTGCTCCTCTTAGCATGATAAAGAAGATTCAAAGAGAGTGAGATGCCAGCTCCTTTCATTCAGTCAGTAGCTTCAATCATTTCTGGACGTTTTTCAATGGCAAAAATCAATGAATATTGTAAATGCACAAACAGTAATTTCTCCGCATTGCAAGGTGCAATTCTGAAATTTTTTGCTTTTTCCTGCTCCTCTTAGCATGATAAAGAAGATTCAAAGAGAGTGAGATGCCAGCTTCTTTCATTCAGTCAGTAGCTTCAATCATTTCTGGACGTTTTTCAATGGCAAAAATCAATGAATATTGTAAATGCACAAACAGTAATTTCTCCGCATTGCAAGGTGCAATTCTGAAATTTTTTGCTTTTTCCTGCTCCTCTTAGCAAGATAAAGAAGATTCAAAGAGAGTGAGATGCCAGCTCCTTTCATTCAGTCAGTAGCTTCAATCATTTCTGGACGTTTTTCAATGGCAAAAATCAATGAATATTGTAAATGCACAAACAGTAATTTCTCCGCATTGCAAGGTGCAATTCTGAAATTTTTTGCTTTTTCCTGCTCCTCTTAGCATGATAAAGAAGATTCAAAGAGAGTGAGATGCCAGCTCCATTCATTCAGTCAGTAGCTTCAAACATTTCTGGTATATGAATAACATGATGTTTTTCAATGGCAAAAATCAATGAATATTGTAAATGCACAAACAGTAATTTCTCCGCATTGCAAGGTGCAATTTTGAAATTTTTTGCTTTTTCCTGCTCCTCTTAGCATGATAAAGAAGATTCAAAGAGAGTGAGATGCCAGCTCCTTTCATTCAGTCAGTAGCTTCAATCATTTCTGGACGTTTTTCAATGGCAAAAATCAATGAATATTGTAAATGCACAAACAGTAATTTCTCCGCATTGCAAGGTGCAATTCTGAAATTTTTTGCTTTTTCCTGCTCCTCTTAGCATGATAAACAAGATTCAAAGAGAGTGAGATGCCAGCTCCTTTCATTCAGTCAGTAGCTTCAATCATTTCTGGATGTTTTTCAATGGCAAAAATCAATGAATATTGTAAATGCACAAACAGTAATTTCTCCGCATTGCAAGGTGCAATTCTGAAATTTTTTGCTTTTTTCTGCTCCTCTTAGCATGATAAAGAAGATTCAAAGAGAGTGAGATGCCAGCTCCTTTCATTCAGTCAGTAGCTTCAAACATTTCTGGTATATGAATAACATGATGTTTTTCAATGGCAAAAATCAATGAATATTGTAAATGCACAAACAGTAATTTCTCCGCATTGCAAGGTGCAATTCTGAAATTTTTTGCTTTTTCCTGCTCCTCTTAGCATGATAAAGAAGATTCAAAGAGAGTGAGATGCCAGCTCCTTTCATTCAGTCAGTAGCTTCAATCATTTCTGGACGTTTTTCAATGGCAAAAATCAATGAATATTGTAAATGCACAAACAGTAATTTCTCCGCATTGCAAGGTGCAATTCTGAAATTTTTTGCTTTTTCCTGCTCCTCTTAGCATGATAAACAAGATTCAAAGAGAGTGAGATGCCAGCTCCTTTCATTCAGTCAGTAGCTACAATCATTTCTGGATGTTTTTCAATGGCAAAAATCAATGAATATTGTAAATGCACAAACAGTAATTTCTCCGCATTGCAAGGTGCAATTCTGAAATTTTTTGCTTTTTCCTGCTCCTCTTAGCATGATAAACAAGATTCAAAGAGAGTGAGATGCCAGCTCCTTTCATTCAGTCAGTAGCTTCAATCATTTCTGGACGTTTTTCAATGGCAAAAATCAATGAATATTGTAAATGCACAAACAGTAATTTCTCCGCATTGCAAGGTGCAATTCTGAAATTTTTTGCTTTTTCCTGCTCCTCTTAGCATGATAAAGAAGATTCAAAGAGAGTGAGATGCCAGCTCCTTTCATTCAGTCAGTAGCTTCAATCATTTCTGGACGTTTTTCAATGGCAAAAATCAATGAATATTGTAAATGCACAAACAGTAATTTCTCCGCATTGCAAGGTGCAATTCTGAAATTTTTTGCTTTTTCCTGCTCCTCTTAGCATGATAAAGAAGATTCAAAGAGAGTGAGATGCCAGCTCCTTTCATTCAGTCAGTAGCTTCAAACATTTCTGGTATATGAATAACATGATGTTTTTCAATGGCAAAAATCAATGAATATTGTAAATGCACAAACAGTAATTTCTCCGCATTGCAAGGTGCAATTCTGAAATTTTTTGCTTTTTCCTGCTCCTCTAAGCATGATAAAGAAGATTCAAAGAGAGTGAGATGCCAGCTCCTTTCATTCAGTCAGTAGCTTCAATCATTTCTGGACGTTTTTCAATGGCAAAAATCAATGAATATTGTAAATGCACAAACAGTAATTTCTCCGCATTGCAAGGTGCAATTCTGAAATTTTTTGCTTTTTCCTGCTCCTCTTAGCATGATAAAGAAGATTCAAAGAGAGTGAGATGCCAGCTCCTTTCATTCAGTCAGTAGCTTCAATCATTTCTGGACGTTTTTCAATGGCAAAAATCAATGAATATTGTAAATGCACAAACAGTAATTTCTCCGCATTGCAAGGTGCAATTCTGAAATTTTTTGCTTTTTTCTGCTCCTCTTAGCATGATAAAGAAGATTCAAAGAGAGTGAGATGCCAGCTCCTTTCATTCAGTCAGTAGCTTCAAACATTTCTGGTATATGAATAACATGATGTTTTTCAATGGCAAAAATCAATGAATATTGTAAATGCACAAACAGTAATTTCTCCGCATTGCAAGGTGCAATTCTGAAATTTTTTGCTTTTTCCTGCTCCTCTTAGCATGATAAAGAAGATTCAAAGAGAGTGAGATGCCAGCTTCTTTCATTCAGTCAGTAGCTTCAATCATTTCTGGACGTTTTTCAATGGCAAAAATCAATGAATATTGTAAATGCACAAACAGTAATTTCTCCGCATTGCAAGGTGCAATTCTGAAATTTTTTGCTTTTTCCTGCTCCTCTTAGCAAGATAAAGAAGATTCAAAGAGAGTGAGATGCCAGCTCCTTTCATTCAGTCAGTAGCTTCAATCATTTCTGGACGTTTTTCAATGGCAAAAATCAATGAATATTGTAAATGCACAAACAGTAATTTCTCCGCATTGCAAGGTGCAATTCTGAAATTTTTTGCTTTTTCCTACTCCTCTTAGCATGATAAAGAAGATTCAAAGAGAGTGAGATGCCAGCTCCTTTCATTCAGTCAGTAGCTTCAATCATTTCTGGACGTTTTTCAATGGCAAAAATCAATGAATATTGTAAATGCACAAACAGTAATTTCTCCGCATTGCAAGGTGCAATTCTGAAATTTTTTGCTTTTTCCTGCTCCTCTTAGCATGATAAAGAAGATTCAAAGAGAGTGAGATGCCAGCTCCTTTCATTCAGTCAGTAGCTTCAATCATTTCTGGACGTTTTTCAATGGCAAAAATCAATGAATATTGTAAATGCACAAACAGTAATTTCTCCGCATTGCAAGGTGCAATTCTGAAATTTTTTGCTTTTTCCTGCTCCTCTTAGCATGATAAAGAAGATTCAAAGAGAGTGAGATGCCAGCTCCTTTCATTCAGTCAGTAGCTTCAAACATTTCTGGTATATGAATAACATGATGTTTTTCAATGGCAAAAATCAATGAATATTGTAAATGCACAAACAGTAATTTCTCCGCATTGCAAGGTGCAATTTTGAAATTTTTTGCTTTTTCCTGCTCCTCTTAGCATGATAAAGAAGATTCAAAGAGAGTGAGATGCCAGCTCCTTTCATTCAGTCAGTAGCTTCAATCATTTCTGTACGTTTTTCAATGGCAAAAATCAATGAATATTGTAAATGCACAAACAGTAATTTCTCCGCATTGCAAGGTGCAATTCTGAAATTTTTTGCTTTTTTCTGCTCCTCTTAGCATGATAAAGAAGATTCAAAGAGAGTGAGATGCCAGCTCCTTTCATTCAGTCAGTAGCTTCAAACATTTCTGGTATATGAATAACATGATGTTTTTCAATGGCAAAAATCAATGAATATTGTAAATGCACAAACAGTAATTTCTCCGCATTGCAAGGTGCAATTCTGAAATTTTTTGCTTTTTCCTGCTCCTCTTAGCATGATAAACAAGATTCAAAGAGAGTGAGATGCCAGCTCCTTTCATTCAGTCAGTAGCTTCAATCATTTCTGGATGTTTTTCAATGGCAAAAATCAATGAATATTGTAAATGCACAAACAGTAATTTCTCCGCATTGCAAGGTGCAATTCTGAAATTTTTTGCTTTTTCCTGCTCCTCTTAGCATGATAAAGAAGATTCAAAGAGAGTGAGATGCCAGCTCCTTTCATTCAGTCAGTAGCTTCAAACATTTCTGGACGTTTTTCAATGGCAAAAATCAATGAATATTGTAAATGCACAAACAGTAATTTCTCCGCATTGCAAGGTGCAATTCTGAAATTTTTTGCTTTTTTCTGCTCCTCTTAGCATGATAAAGAAGATTCAAAGAGAGTGAGATGCCAGCTCCTTTCATTCAGTCAGTAGCTTCAAACATTTCTGGTATATGAATAACATGATGTTTTTCAATGGCAAAAATCAATGAATATTGTAAATGCACAAACAGTAATTTCTCCGCATTGCAAGGTGCAATTCTGAAATTTTTTGCTTTTTCCTGCTCCTCTGAGCATGATAAAAAAGATTCAAAGAGAGTGAGATGCCAGCTCCTTTCATTCAGTCAGTAGCTTCAATCATTTCTGGACGTTTTTCAATGGCAAAAATCAATGAATATTGTAAATGCACAAACAGTAATTTCTCTGCATTGCAAGGTGCAATTCTGAAATTTTTTGCTCTTTCCTGCTCCTCTTAGCATGATAAAGAAGATTCAAAGAGAGTGAGATGCCAGCTCCTTTCATTCAGTCAGTAGCTTCAATCATTTCTGGACGTTTTTCAATGGCAAAAATCAATGAATATTGTAAATGCACAAACAGTAATTTCTCCGCATTGCAAGGTGCAATTCTGAAATTTTTTGCTTTTTCCTGCTCCTCTTAGCATGATAAAGAAGATTCAAAGAGAGTGAGATGCCAGCTCCTTTCATTCAGTCAGTAGCTTCAATCATTTCTGGATGTTTTTCAATGGCAAAAATCAATGAATATTGTAAATGCACAAACAGTAATTTCTCCGCATTGCAAGGTGCAATTCTGAAATTTTTTGCTTTTTCCTGCTCCTCTTAGCATGATAAAGAAGATTCAAAGAGAGTGAGATGCCAGCTCCTTTCATTCAGTCAGTAGCTTCAAACATTTCTGGTATATGAATAACATGATGTTTTTCAATGGCAAAAATCAATGAATATTGTAAATGCACAAACAGTAATTTCTCCGCATTGCAAGGTGCAATTTTGAAATTTTTTGCTTTTTCCTGCTCCTCTTAGCATGATAAAGAAGATTCAAAGAGAGTGAGATGCCAGCTCCTTTCATTCAGTCAGTAGCTTCAATCATTTCTGTACGTTTTTCAATGGCAAAAATCAATGAATATTGTAAATGCACAAACAGTAATTTCTCCGCATTGCAAGGTGCAATTCTGAAATTTTTTGCTTTTTCCTGCTCCTCTTAGCATGATAAACAAGATTCAAAGAGAGTGAGATGCCAGCTCCTTTCATTCAGTCAGTAGCTTCAATCATTTCTGGATGTTTTTCAATGGCAAAAATCAATGAATATTGTAAATGCACAAACAGTAATTTCTCCGCATTGCAAGGTGCAATTCTGAAATTTTTTGCTTTTTTCTGCTCCTCTTAGCATGATAAAGAAGATTCAAAGAGAGTGAGATGCCAGCTCCTTTCATTCAGTCAGTAGCTTCAAACATTTCTGGTATATGAATAACATGATGTTTTTCAATGGCAAAAATCAATGAATATTGTAAATGCACAAACAGTAATTTCTCCGCATTGCAAGGTGCAATTCTGAAATTTTTTGCTTTTTCCTGCTCCTCTTTGCATGATAAAGAAGATTCAAAGAGAGTGAGATGCCAGCTCCTTTCATTCAGTCAGTAGCTTCAATCATTTCTGGACGTTTTTCAATGGCAAAAATCAATGAATATTGTAAATGCACAAACAGTAATTTCTCCGCATTGCAAGGTGCAATTCTGAAATTTTTTGCTTTTTCCTGCTCCTCTTAGCATGATAAACAAGATTCAAAGAGAGTGAGATGCCAGCTCCTTTCATTCAGTCAGTAGCTTCAATCATTTCTGGATGTTTTTCAATGGCAAAAATCAATGAATATTGTAAATGCACAAACAGTAATTTCTCCGCATTGCAAGGTGCAATTCTGAAATTTTTTGCTTTTTCCTGCTCCTCTTAGCATGATAAAGAAGATTCAAAGAGAGTGAGATGCCAGCTCCTTTCATTCAGTCAGTAGCTTCAAACATTTCTGGACGTTTTTCAATGGCAAAAATCAATGAATATTGTAAATGCACAAACAGTAATTTCTCCGCATTGCAAGGTGCAATTCTGAAATTTTTTGCTTTTTCCTGCTCCTCTTAGCATGATAAACAAGATTCAAAGAGAGTGAGATGCCAGCTCCTTTCATTCAGTCAGTAGCTTCAATCATTTCTGGACGTTTTTCAATGGCAAAAATCAATGAATATTGTAAATGCACAAACAGTAATTTCTCCGCATTGCAAGGTGCAAGTCTGAAATTTTTTGCTTTTTCCTGCTCCTCTTAGCATGATAAAGAAGATTCAAAGAGAGTGAGATGCCAGCTCCTTTCATTCAGTCAGTAGCTTCAAACATTTCTGGTATATGAATAACATGATGTTTTTCAATGGCAAAAATCAATGAATATTGTAAATGCACAAACAGTAATTTCTCCGCATTGCAAGGTGCAATTCTGAAATTTTTTGCTTTTTCCTGCTCCTCTAAGCATGATAAAGAAGATTCAAAGAGAGTGAGATGCCAGCTCCTTTCATTCAGTCAGTAGCTTCAATCATTTCTGGACGTTTTTCAATGGCAAAAATCAATGAATATTGTAAATGCACAAACAGTAATTTCTCCGCATTGCAAGGTGCAATTCTGAAATTTTTTGCTTTTTCCTGCTCCTCTTAGCATGATAAAGAAGATTCAAAGAGAGTGAGATGCCAGCTCCTTTCATTCAGTCAGTAGCTTCAATCATTTCTGGACGTTTTTCAATGGCAAAAATCAATGAATATTGTAAATGCACAAACAGTAATTTCTCCGCATTGCAAGGTGCAATTCTGAAATTTTTTGCTTTTTCCTGCTCCTCTTAGCATGATAAACAAGATTCAAAGAGAGTGAGATGCCAGCTCCTTTCATTCAGTCAGTAGCTTCAATCATTTCTGGATGTTTTTCAATGGCAAAAATCAATGAATATTGTAAATGCACAAACAGTAATTTCTCCGCATTGCAAGGTGCAATTCTGAAATTTTTTGCTTTTTCCTGCTCCTCTTAGCATGATAAAGAAGATTCAAAGAGAGTGAGATGCCAGCTCCTTTCATTCAGTCAGTAGCTTCAAACATTTCTGGACGTTTTTCAATGGCAAAAATCAATGAATATTGTAAATGCACAAACAGTAATTTCTCCGCATTGCAAGGTGCAATTCTGAAATTTTTTGCTTTTTTCTGCTCCTCTTAGCATGATAAAGAAGATTCAAAGAGAGTGAGATGCCAGCTCCTTTCATTCAGTCAGTAGCTTCAAACATTTCTGATATATGAATAACATGATGTTTTTCAATGGCAAAAATCAATGAATATTGTAAATGCACAAACAGTAATTTCTCCGCATTGCAAGGTGCAATTCTGAAATTTTTTGCTTTTTCCTGCTCCTCTGAGCATGATAAAAAAGATTCAAAGAGAGTGAGATGCCAGCTCCTTTCATTCAGTCAGTAGCTTCAATCATTTCTGGACGTTTTTCAATGGCAAAAATCAATGAATATTGTAAATGCACAAACAGTAATTTCTCTGCATTGCAAGGTGCAATTCTGAAATTTTTTGCTCTTTCCTGCTCCTCTTAGCATGATAAAGAAGATTCAAAGAGAGTGAGATGCCAGCTCCTTTCATTCAGTCAGTAGCTTCAATCATTTCTGGACGTTTTTCAATGGCAAAAATCAATGAATATTGTAAATGCACAAACAGTAATTTCTCCGCATTGCAAGGTGCAATTCTGAAATTTTTTGCTTTTTCCTGCTCCTCTTAGCATGATAAAGAAGATTCAAAGAGAGTGAGATGCCAGCTCCTTTCATTCAGTCAGTAGCTTCAATCATTTCTGGATGTTTTTCAATGGCAAAAATCAATGAATATTGTAAATGCACAAACAGTAATTTCTCCGCATTGCAAGGTGCAATTCTGAAATTTTTGGCTTTTTCCTGCTCCTCTTAGCATGATAAAGAAGATTCAAAGAGAGTGAGATGCCAGCTCCTTTCATTCAGTCAGTAGCTTCAAACATTTCTGGTATATGAATAACATGATGTTTTTCAATGGCAAAAATCAATGAATATTGTAAATGCACAAACAGTAATTTCTCCGCATTGCAAGGTGCAATTTTGAAATTTTTTGCTTTTTCCTGCTCCTCTTAGCATGATAAAGAAGATTCAAAGAGAGTGAGATGCCAGCTCCTTTCATTCAGTCAGTAGCTTCAATCATTTCTGTACGTTTTTCAATGGCAAAAATCAATGAATATTGTAAATGCACAAACAGTAATTTCTCCGCATTGCAAGGTGCAATTCTGAAATTTTTTGCTTTTTCCTGCTCCTCTTAGCATGATAAACAAGATTCAAAGAGAGTGAGATGCCAGCTCCTTTCATTCAGTCAGTAGCTTCAATCATTTCTGGATGTTTTTCAATGGCAAAAATCAATGAATATTGTAAATGCACAAACAGTAATTTCTCCGCATTGCAAGGTGCAATTCTGAAATTTTTTGCTTTTTTCTGCTCCTCTTAGCATGATAAAGAAGATTCAAAGAGAGTGAGATGCCAGCTCCTTTCATTCAGTCAGTAGCTTCAAACATTTCTGGTATATGAATAACATGATGTTTTTCAATGGCAAAAATCAATGAATATTGTAAATGCACAAACAGTAATTTCTCCGCATTGCAAGGTGCAATTCTGAAATTTTTTGCTTTTTCCTGCTCCTCTTTGCATGATAAAGAAGATTCAAAGAGAGTGAGATGCCAGCTCCTTTCATTCAGTCAGTAGCTTCAATCATTTCTGGACGTTTTTCAATGGCAAAAATCAATGAATATTGTAAATGCACAAACAGTAATTTCTCCGCATTGCAAGGTGCAATTCTGAAATTTTTTGCTTTTTCCTGCTCCTCTTAGCATGATAAACAAGATTCAAAGAGAGTGAGATGCCAGCTCCTTTCATTCAGTCAGTAGCTTCAATCATTTCTGGATGTTTTTCAATGGCAAAAATCAATGAATATTGTAAATGCACAAACAGTAATTTCTCCGCATTGCAAGGTGCAATTCTGAAATTTTTTGCTTTTTCCTGCTCCTCTTAGCATGATAAAGAAGATTCAAAGAGAGTGAGATGCCAGCTCCTTTCATTCAGTCAGTAGCTTCAAACATTTCTGGACGTTTTTCAATGGCAAAAATCAATGAATATTGTAAATGCACAAACAGTAATTTCTCCGCATTGCAAGGTGCAATTCTGAAATTTTTTGCTTTTTCCTGCTCCTCTTAGCATGATAAACAAGATTCAAAGAGAGTGAGATGCCAGCTCCTTTCATTCAGTCAGTAGCTTCAATCATTTCTGGACGTTTTTCAATGGCAAAAATCAATGAATATTGTAAATGCACAAACAGTAATTTCTCCGCATTGCAAGGTGCAAGTCTGAAATTTTTTGCTTTTTCCTGCTCCTCTTAGCATGATAAAGAAGATTCAAAGAGAGTGAGATGCCAGCTCCTTTCATTCAGTCAGTAGCTTCAAACATTTCTGGTATATGAATAACATGATGTTTTTCAATGGCAAAAATCAATGAATATTGTAAATGCACAAACAGTAATTTCTCCGCATTGCAAGGTGCAATTCTGAAATTTTTTGCTTTTTCCTGCTCCTCTAAGCATGATAAAGAAGATTCAAAGAGAGTGAGATGCCAGCTCCTTTCATTCAGTCAGTAGCTTCAATCATTTCTGGACGTTTTTCAATGGCAAAAATCAATGAATATTGTAAATGCACAAACAGTAATTTCTCCGCATTGCAAGGTGCAATTCTGAAATTTTTTGCTTTTTCCTGCTCCTCTTAGCATGATAAAGAAGATTCAAAGAGAGTGAGATGCCAGCTCCTTTCATTCAGTCAGTAGCTTCAATCATTTCTGGACGTTTTTCAATGGCAAAAATCAATGAATATTGTAAATGCACAAACAGTAATTTCTCCGCATTGCAAGGTGCAATTCTGAAATTTTTTGCTTTTTCCTGCTCCTCTTAGCATGATAAAGATTCAAAGAGAGTGAGATGCCAGCTCCTTTCATTCAGTCAGTAGCTTCAATCATTTCTGGATGTTTTTCAATGGCAAAAATCAATGAATATTGTTAATGCACAAACAGTAATTTCTCCGCATTGCAAGGTGCAATTCTGAAATTTTTTGCTTTTTCCTGCTCCTCTTAGCATGATAAACAAGATTCAAAGAGAGTGAGATGCCAGCTCCTTTCATTCAGTCAGTAGCTTCAATCATTTCTGGACGTTTTTCAATGGCAAAAATCAATGAATATTGTAAATGCACAAACAGTAATTTCTCCGCATTGCAAGGTGCAATTCTGAAATTTTTTGCTTTTTCCTGCTCCTCTTAGCATGATAAAGAAGATTCAAAGAGAGTGAGATGCCAGCTCCTTTCATTCAGTCAGTAGCTTCAATCATTTCTGGACGTTTTTCAATGGCAAAAATCAATGAATATTGTAAATGCACAAACAGTAATTTCTCCGCATTGCAAGGTGCAATTCTGAAATTTTTTGCTTTTTCCTGCTCCTCTTAGCATGATAAAGAAGATTCAAAGAGAGTGAGATGCCAGCTCCTTTCATTCAGTCAGTAGCTTCAAACATTTCTGATATATGAATAACATGATGTTTTTCAATGGCAAAAATCAATGAATATTGTAAATGCACAAACAGTAATTTCTCCGCATTGCAAGGTGCAATTCTGAAATTTTTTGCTTTTTCCTGCTCCTCTTAGCATGATAAACAAGATTCAAAGAGAGTGAGATGCCAGCTCCTTTCATTCAGTCAGTAGCTTCAATCATTTCTGGACGTTTTTCAATGGCAAAAATCAATGAATATTGTAAATGCACAAACAGTAATTTCTCCGCATTGCAAGGTGCAATTCTGAAATTTTTTGCTTTTTTCTGCTCCTCTTAGCATGATAAAGAAGATTCAAAGAGAGTGAGATGCCAGCTCCTTTCATTCAGTCAGTAGCTTCAAACATTTCTGGTATATGAATAACATGATGTTTTTCAATGGCAAAAATCAATGAATATTGTAAATGCACAAACAGTAATTTCTCCGCATTGCAAGGTGCAATTCTGAAATTTTTTGCTTTTTCCTGCTCCTCTTAGCATGATAAAGAAGATTCAAAGAGAGTGAGATGCCAGCTTCTTTCATTCAGTCAGTAGCTTCAATCATTTCTGGACGTTTTTCAATGGCAAAAATCAATGAATATTGTAAATGCACAAACAGTAATTTCTCCGCATTGCAAGGTGCAATTCTGAAATTTTTTGGTTTTTCCTGCTCCTCTTAGCAAGATAAAGAAGATTCAAAGAGAGTGAGATGCCAGCTCCTTTCATTCAGTCAGTAGCTTCAATCATTTCTGGACGTTTTTCAATGGCAAAAATCAATGAATATTGTAAATGCACAAACAGTAATTTCTCCGCATTGCAAGGTGCAATTCTGAAATTTTTTGCTTTTTCCTACTCCTCTTAGCATGATAAAGAAGATTCAAAGAGAGTGAGATGCCAGCTCCTTTCATTCAGTCAGTAGCTTCAATCATTTCTGGACGTTTTTCAATGGCAAAAATCAATGAATATTGTAAATGCACAAACAGTAATTTCTCCGCATTGCAAGGTGCAATTCTGAAATTTTTTGCTTTTTCCTGCTCCTCTTAGCATGATAAAGAAGATTCAAAGAGAGTGAGATGCCAGCTCCTTTCATTCAGTCAGTAGCTTCAATCATTTCTGGACGTTTTTCAATGGCAAAAATCAATGAATATTGTAAATGCACAAACAGTAATTTCTCCGCATTGCAAGGTGCAATTCTGAAATTTTTTGCTTTTTCCTGCTCCTCTTAGCATGATAAAGAAGATTCAAAGAGAGTGAGATGCCAGCTCCTTTCATTCAGTCAGTAGCTTCAAACATTTCTGGTATATGAATAACATGATGTTTTTCAATGGCAAAAATCAATGAATATTGTAAATGCACAAACAGTAATTTCTCCGCATTGCAAGGTGCAATTTTGAAATTTTTTGCTTTTTCCTGCTCCTCTTAGCATGATAAAGAAGATTCAAAGAGAGTGAGATGCCAGCTCCTTTCATTCAGTCAGTAGCTTCAATCATTTCTGTACGTTTTTCAATGGCAAAAATCAATGAATATTGTAAATGCACAAACAGTAATTTCTCCGCATTGCAAGGTGCAATTCTGAAATTTTTTGCTTTTTCCTGCTCCTCTTAGCATGATAAACAAGATTCAAAGAGAGTGAGATGCCAGCTCCTTTCATTCAGTCAGTAGCTTCAATCATTTCTGGATGTTTTTCAATGGCAAAAATCAATGAATATTGTAAATGCACAAACAGTAATTTCTCCGCATTGCAAGGTGCAATTCTGAAATTTTTTGCTTTTTTCTGCTCCTCTTAGCATGATAAAGAAGATTCAAAGAGAGTGAGATGCCAGCTCCTTTCATTCAGTCAGTAGCTTCAAACATTTCTGGTATATGAATAACATGATGTTTTTCAATGGCAAAAATCAATGAATATTGTAAATGCACAAACAGTAATTTCTCCGCATTGCAAGGTGCAATTCTGAAATTTTTTGCTTTTTCCTGCTCCTCTTAGCATGATAAAGAAGATTCAAAGAGAGTGAGATGCCAGCTCCTTTCATTCAGTCAGTAGCTTCAAACATTTCTGGACGTTTTTCAATGGCAAAAATCAATGAATATTGTAAATGCACAAACAGTAATTTCTCCGCATTGCAAGGTGCAATTCTGAAATTTTTTGCTTTTTTCTGCTCCTCTTAGCATGATAAAGAAGATTCAAAGAGAGTGAGATGCCAGCTCCTTTCATTCAGTCAGTAGCTTCAAACATTTCTGGTATATGAATAACATGATGTTTTTCAATGGCAAAAATCAATGAATATTGTAAATGCACAAACAGTAATTTCTCCGCATTGCAAGGTGCAATTCTGAAATTTTTTGCTTTTTCCTGCTCCTCTGAGCATGATAAAAAAGATTCAAAGAGAGTGAGATGCCAGCTCCTTTCATTCAGTCAGTAGCTTCAATCATTTCTGGACGTTTTTCAATGGCAAAAATCAATGAATATTGTAAATGCACAAACAGTAATTTCTCTGCATTGCAAGGTGCAATTCTGAAATTTTTTGCTCTTTCCTGCTCCTCTTAGCATGATAAAGAAGATTCAAAGAGAGTGAGATGCCAGCTCCTTTCATTCAGTCAGTAGCTTCAATCATTTCTGGACGTTTTTCAATGGCAAAAATCAATGAATATTGTAAATGCACAAACAGTAATTTCTCCGCATTGCAAGGTGCAATTCTGAAATTTTTTGCTTTTTCCTGCTCCTCTTAGCATGATAAAGAAGATTCAAAGAGAGTGAGATGCCAGCTCCTTTCATTCAGTCAGTAGCTTCAATCATTTCTGGACGTTTTTCAATGGCAAAAATCAATGAATATTGTAAATGCACAAACAGTAATTTCTCCGCATTGCAAGGTGCAATTCTGAAATTTTTTGCTTTTTCCTGCTCCTCTTAGCATGATAAAGAAGATTCAAAGAGAGTGAGATGCCAGCTCCTTTCATTCAGTCAGTAGCTTCAAACATTTCTGGTATATGAATAACATGATGTTTTTCAATGGCAAAAATCAATGAATATTGTAAATGCACAAACAGTAATTTCTCCGCATTGCAAGGTGCAATTTTGAAATTTTTTGCTTTTTCCTGCTCCTCTTAGCATGATAAAGAAGATTCAAAGAGAGTGAGATGCCAGCTCCTTTCATTCAGTCAGTAGCTTCAATCATTTCTGTACGTTTTTCAATGGCAAAAATCAATGAATATTGTAAATGCACAAACAGTAATTTCTCCGCATTGCAAGGTGCAATTCTGAAATTTTTTGCTTTTTCCTGCTCCTCTTAGCATGATAAACAAGATTCAAAGAGAGTGAGATGCCAGCTCCTTTCATTCAGTCAGTAGCTTCAATCATTTCTGGATGTTTTTCAATGGCAAAAATCAATGAATATTGTAAATGCACAAACAGTAATTTCTCCGCATTGCAAGGTGCAATTCTGAAATTTTTTGCTTTTTTCTGCTCCTCTTAGCATGATAAAGAAGATTCAAAGAGAGTGAGATGCCAGCTCCTTTCATTCAGTCAGTAGCTTCAAACATTTCTGGTATATGAATAACATGATGTTTTTCAATGGCAAAAATCAATGAATATTGTAAATGCACAAACAGTAATTTCTCCGCATTGCAAGGTGCAATTCTGAAATTTTTTGCTTTTTCCTGCTCCTCTTAGCATGATAAAGAAGATTCAAAGAGAGTGAGATGCCAGCTCCTTTCATTCAGTCAGTAGCTTCAATCATTTCTGGACGTTTTTCAATGGCAAAAATCAATGAATATTGTAAATGCACAAACAGTAATTTCTCCGCATTGCAAGGTGCAATTCTGTAATTTTTTGCTTTTTCCTGCTCCTCTTAGCATGATAAACAAGATTCAAAGAGAGTGAGATGCCAGCTCCTTTCATTCAGTCAGTAGCTTCAATCATTTCTGGATGTTTTTCAATGGCAAAAATCAATGAATATTGTAAATGCACAAACAGTAATTTCTCCGCATTGCAAGGTGCAATTCTGAAATTTTTTGCTTTTTCCTGCTCCTCTTAGCATGATAAAGAAGATTCAAAGAGAGTGAGATGCCAGCTCCTTTCATTCAGTCAGTAGCTTCAAACATTTCTGGACGTTTTTCAATGGCAAAAATCAATGAATATTGTAAATGCACAAACAGTAATTTCTCCGCATTGCAAGGTGCAATTCTGAAATTTTTTGCTTTTTCCTGCTCCTCTTAGCATGATAAAGAAGATTCAAAGAGAGTGAGATGCCAGCTCCTTTCATTCAGTCAGTAGCTTCAATCATTTCTGGACGTTTTTCAATGGCAAAAATCAATGAATATTGTAAATGCACAAACAGTAATTTCTCCGCATTGCAAGGTGCAATTCTGAAATTTTTTGCTTTTTCCTGCTCCTCTTAGCATGATAAAGAAGATTCAAAGAGAGTGAGATGCCAGCTCCTTTCATTCAGTCAGTAGCTTCAAACATTTCTGGTATATGAATAACATGATGTTTTTCAATGGCAAAAATCAATGAATATTGTAAATGCACAAACAGTAATTTCTCCGCATTGCAAGGTGCAATTTTGAAATTTTTTGCTTTTTCCTGCTCCTCTTAGCATGATAAAGAAGATTCAAAGAGAGTGAGATGCCAGCTCCTTTCATTCAGTCAGTAGCTTCAATCATTTCTGTACGTTTTTCAATGGCAAAAATCAATGAATATTGTAAATGCACAAACAGTAATTTCTCCGCATTGCAAGGTGCAATTCTGAAATTTTTTGCTTTTTCCTGCTCCTCTTAGCATGATAAACAAGATTCAAAGAGAGTGAGATGCCAGCTCCTTTCATTCAGTCAGTAGCTTCAATCATTTCTGGATGTTTTTCAATGGCAAAAATCAATGAATATTGTAAATGCACAAACAGTAATTTCTCCGCATTGCAAGGTGCAATTCTGAAATTTTTTGCTTTTTTCTGCTCCTCTTAGCATGATAAAGAAGATTCAAAGAGAGTGAGATGCCAGCTCCTTTCATTCAGTCAGTAGCTTCAAACATTTCTGGTATATGAATAACATGATGTTTTTCAATGGCAAAAATCAATGAATATTGTAAATGCACAAACAGTAATTTCTCCGCATTGCAAGGTGCAATTCTGAAATTTTTTGCTTTTTCCTGCTCCTCTTAGCATGATAAAGAAGATTCAAAGAGAGTGAGATGCCAGCTCCTTTCATTCAGTCAGTAGCTTCAATCATTTCTGGACGTTTTTCAATGGCAAAAATCAATGAATATTGTAAATGCACAAACAGTAATTTCTCCGCATTGCAAGGTGCAATTCTGAAATTTTTTGCTTTTTCCTGCTCCTCTTAGCATGATAAACAAGATTCAAAGAGAGTGAGATGCCAGCTCCTTTCATTCAGTCAGTAGCTTCAATCATTTCTGGATGTTTTTCAATGGCAAAAATCAATGAATATTGTAAATGCACAAACAGTAATTTCTCCGCATTGCAAGGTGCAATTCTGAAATTTTTTGCTTTTTCCTGCTCCTCTTAGCATGATAAAGAAGATTCAAAGAGAGTGAGATGCCAGCTCCTTTCATTCAGTCAGTAGCTTCAAACATTTCTGGACGTTTTTCAATGGCAAAAATCAATGAATATTGTAAATGCACAAACAGTAATTTCTCCGCATTGCAAGGTGCAATTCTGAAATTTTTTGCTTTTTCCTGCTCCTCTTAGCATGATAAACAAGATTCAAAGAGAGTGAGATGCCAGCTCCTTTCATTCAGTCAGTAGCTTCAATCATTTCTGGACGTTTTTCAATGGCAAAAATCAATGAATATTGTAAATGCACAAACAGTAATTTCTCCGCATTGCAAGGTGCAATTCTGAAATTTTTTGCTTTTTCCTGCTCCTCTTAGCATGATAAAGAAGATTCAAAGAGAGTGAGATGCCAGCTCCTTTCATTCAGTCAGTAGCTTCAAACATTTCTGGTATATGAATAACATGATGTTTTTCAATGGCAAAAATCAATGAATATTGTAAATGCACAAACAGTAATTTCTCCGCATTGCAAGGTGCAATTCTGAAATTTTTTGCTTTTTCCTGCTCCTCTAAGCATGATAAAGAAGATTCAAAGAGAGTGAGATGCCAGCTCCTTTCATTCAGTCAGTAGCTTCAATCATTTCTGGACGTTTTTCAATGGCAAAAATCAATGAATATTGTAAATGCACAAACAGTAATTTCTCCGCATTGCAAGGTGCAATTCTGAAATTTTTTGCTTTTTCCTGCTCCTCTTAGCATGATAAACAAGATTCAAAGAGAGTGAGATGCCAGCTCCTTTCATTCAGTCAGTAGCTTCAATCATTTCTGGACGTTTTTCAATGGCAAAAATCAATGAATATTGTAAATGCACAAACAGTAATTTCTCCGCATTGCAAGGTGCAATTCTGAAATTTTTTGCTTTTTTCTGCTCCTCTTAGCATGATAAAGAAGATTCAAAGAGAGTGAGATGCCAGCTCCTTTCATTCAGTCAGTAGCTTCAAACATTTCTGGTATATGAATAACATGATGTTTTTCAATGGCAAAAATCAATGAATATTGTAAATGCACAAACAGTAATTTCTCCGCATTGCAAGGTGCAATTCTGAAATTTTTTGCTTTTTCCTGCTCCTCTTAGCATGATAAAGAAGATTCAAAGAGAGTGAGATGCCAGCTTCTTTCATTCAGTCAGTAGCTTCAATCATTTCTGGACGTTTTTCAATGGCAAAAATCAATGAATATTGTAAATGCACAAACAGTAATTTCTCCGCATTGCAAGGTGCAATTCTGAAATTTTTTGCTTTTTCCTGCTCCTCTTAGCATGATAAACAAGATTCAAAGAGAGTGAGATGCCAGCTCCTTTCATTCAGTCAGTAGCTTCAATCATTTCTGGATGTTTTTCAATGGCAAAAATCAATGAATATTGTAAATGCACAAACAGTAATTTCTCCGCATTGCAAGGTGCAATTCTGAAATTTTTTGCTTTTTCCTGCTCCTCTTAGCATGATAAAGAAGATTCAAAGAGAGTGAGATGCCAGCTCCTTTCATTCAGTCAGTAGCTTCAAACATTTCTGGACGTTTTTCAATGGCAAAAATCAATGAATATTGTAAATGCACAAACAGTAATTTCTCCGCATTGCAAGGTGCAATTCTGAAATTTTTTGCTTTTTCCTGCTCCTCTTAGCATGATAAACAAGATTCAAAGAGAGTGAGATGCCAGCTCCTTTCATTCAGTCAGTAGCTTCAATCATTTCTGGACGTTTTTCAATGGCAAAAATCAATGAATATTGTAAATGCACAAACAGTAATTTCTCCGCATTGCAAGGTGCAATTCTGAAATTTTTTGCTTTTTCCTGCTCCTCTTAGCATGATAAAGAAGATTCAAAGAGAGTGAGATGCCAGCTCCTTTCATTCAGTCAGTAGCTTCAAACATTTCTGGTATATGAATAACATGATGTTTTTCAATGGCAAAAATCAATGAATATTGTAAATGCACAAACAGTAATTTCTCCGCATTGCAAGGTGCAATTCTGAAATTTTTTGCTTTTTCCTGCTCCTCTAAGCATGATAAAGAAGATTCAAAGAGAGTGAGATGCCAGCTCCTTTCATTCAGTCAGTAGCTTCAATCATTTCTGGACGTTTTTCAATGGCAAAAATCAATGAATATTGTAAATGCACAAACAGTAATTTCTCCGCATTGCAAGGTGCAATTCTGAAATTTTTTGCTTTTTCCTGCTCCTCTTAGCATGATAAACAAGATTCAAAGAGAGTGAGATGCCAGCTCCTTTCATTCAGTCAGTAGCTTCAATCATTTCTGGACGTTTTTCAATGGCAAAAATCAATGAATATTGTAAATGCACAAACAGTAATTTCTCCGCATTGCAAGGTGCAATTCTGAAATTTTTTGCTTTTTTCTGCTCCTCTTAGCATGATAAAGAATATTCAAAGAGAGTGAGATGCCAGCTCCTTTCATTCAGTCAGTAGCTTCAAACATTTCTGGTATATGAATAACATGATGATTTTCAATGGCAAAAATCAATGAATATTGTAAATGCACAAACAGTAATTTCTCCGCATTGCAAGGTGCAATTCTGAAATTTTTTGCTTTTTCCTGCTCCTCTTAGCATGATAAAGAAGATTCAAAGAGAGTGAGATGCCAGCTTCTTTCATTCAGACAGTAGCTTCAATCATTTCTGGACGTTTTTCAATGGCAAAAATCAATGAATATTGTAAATGCACAAACAGTAATTTCTCCGCATTGCAAGGTGCAATTCTGAAATTTTTTGCTTTTTCCTGCTCCTCTTAGCAAGATAAAGAAGATTCAAAGAGAGTGAGATGCCAGCTCCTTTCATTCAGTCAGTAGCTTCAATCATTTCTGGACGTTTTTCAATGGCAAAAATCAATGAATATTGTAAATGCACAAACAGTAATTTCTCCGCATTGCAAACTGCAATTCTGAAATTTTTTGCTTTTTCCTGCTCCTCTTAGCATGATAAAGAAGATTCAAAGAGAGTGAGATGCCAGCTCCTTTCATTCAGTCAGTAGCTTCAATCATTTCTGGACGTTTTTCAATGGCAAAAATCAATGAATATTGTAAATGCACAAACAGTAATTTCTCCGCATTGCAAGGTGCAATTCTGAAATTTTTTGCTTTTTCCTGCTCCTCTTAGCATGATAAAGAAGATTCAAAGAGATTGAGATGCCAGCTCCTTTCATTCAGTCAGTAGCTTCAATCATTTCTGGACGTTTTTCAATGGCAAAAATCAATGAATATTGTAAATGCACAAACAGTAATTTCTCCGCATTGCAAGGTGCAATTGTGAAATTTTTTGCTTTTTCCTGCTCCTCTTAGCATGATAAAGAAGATTCAAAGAGAGTGAGATGCCAGCTCCTTTCATTCAGTCAGTAGCTTCAAACATTTCTGGTATATGAATAACATGATGCTTTTCAATGGCAAAAATCAATGAATATTGTAAATGCACAAACAGTAATTTCTCCGCATTGCAAGGTGCAATTCTGAAATTTTTTGCTTTTTCCTGCTCCTCTTAGCATGATAAACAAGATTCAAAGAGAGTGAGATGCCAGCTCCTTTCATTCAGTCAGTAGCTTCAATCATTTCTGGACGTTTTTCAATGGCAAAAATCAATGAATATTGTAAATGCACAAACAGTAATTTCTCCGCATTGCAAGGTGCAATTCTGAAATTTTTTGCTTTTTCCTGCTCCTCTTAGCATGATAAAGAAGATTCAAAGAGAGTGAGATGCCAGCTCCTTTCATTCAGTCAGTAGCTTCAAACATTTCTGGTATATGAATAACATGATGTTTTTCAATGGCAAAAATCAATGAATATTGTAAATGCACAAACAGTAATTTCTCCGCATTGCAAGGTGCAATTCTGAAATTTTTTGCTTTTTCCTGCTCCTCTAAGCATGATAAAGAAGATTCAAAGAGAATGAGATGCCAGCTCCTTTCATTCAGTCAGTAGCTTCAATCATTTCTGGACGTTTTTCAATGGCAAAAATCAATGAATATTGTAAATGCACAAACAGTAATTTCTCCGCATTGCAAGGTGCAATTCTGAAATTTTTTGCTTTTTCCTGCTCCTCTTAGCATGATAAACAAGATTCAAAGAGAGTGAGATGCCAGCTCCTTTCATTCAGTCAGTAGCTTCAATCATTTCTGGATGTTTTTCAATGGCAAAAATCAATGAATATTGTAAATGCACAAACAGTAATTTCTCCGCATTGCAAGGTGCAATTCTGAAATTTTTTGCTTTTTTCTGCTCCTCTTAGCATGATAAAGAAGATTCAAAGAGAGTGAGATGCCAGCTCCTTTCATTCAGTCAGTAGCTTCAAACATTTCTGGTATATGAATAACATGATGTTTTTCAATGGCAAAAATCAATGAATATTGTAAATGCACAAACAGTAATTTCTCCGCATTGCAAGGTGCAATTCTGAAATTTTTTGCTTTTTCCTGCTCCTCTTAGCATGATAAAGAAGATTCAAAGAGAGTGAGATGCCAGCTCCTTTCATTCAGTCAGTAGCTTCAATCATTTCTGGACGTTTTTCAATGGCAAAAATCAATGAATATTGTAAATGCACAAACAGTAATTTCTCCGCATTGCAAGGTGCAATTCTGAAATTTTTTGCTTTTTCCTGCTCCTCTTAGCATGATAAACAAGATTCAAAGAGAGTGAGATGCCAGCTCCTTTCATTCAGTCAGTAGCTTCAATCATTTCTGGATGTTTTTCAATGGCAATAATCAATGAATATTGTAAATGCACAAACAGTAATTTCTCCGCATTGCAAGGTGCAATTCTGAAATTTTTTGCTTTTTCCTGCTCCTCTTAGCATGATAAAGAAGATTCAAAGAGAGTGAGATGCCAGCTCCTTTCATTCAGTCAGTAGCTTCAATCATTTCTGGACGTTTTTCAATGGCAAAAATCAATGAATATTGTAAATGCACAAACAGTAATTTCTCCGCATTGCAAGGTGCAATTCTGAAATTTTTTGCTTTTTCCTGCTCCTCTTAGCATTATAAAGAAGATTCAAAGAGAGTGAGATGCCAGCTCCTTTCATTCAGTCAGTAGCTTCAAACATTTCTGGTATATGAATAACATGATGTTTTTCAATGGCAAAAATCAATGAATATTGTAAATGCACAAACAGTAATTTCTCCGCATTGCAAGGTGCAATTCTGAAATTTTTTGCTTTTTCCTGCTCCTCTTAGCATGATAAAGAAGATTCAAAGAGAGTGAGATGCCAGCTTCTTTCATTCAGTCAGTAGCTTCAATCATTTCTGGACGTTTTTCAATGGCAAAAATCAATGAATATTGTAAATGCACAAACAGTAATTTCTCCGCATTGCAAGGTGCAATTCTGAAATTTTTTGCTTTTTCCTGCTCCTCTTAGCAAGATAAAGAAGATTCAAAGAGAGTGAGATGCCAGCTCCTTTCATTCAGTCAGTAGCTTCAATCATTTCTGGACGTTTTTCAATGGCAAAAATCAATGAATATTGTAAATGCACAAACAGTAATTTCTCCGCATTGCAAGGTGCAATTCTGAAATTTTTTGCTTTTTCCTACTCCTCTTAGCATGATAAAGAAGATTCAATGAGAGTGAGATGCCAGCTCCTTTCATTCAGTCAGTAGCTTCAATCATTTCTGGACGTTTTTCAATGGCAAAAATCAATGAATATTGTAAATGCACAAACAGTAATTTCTCCGCATTGCAAGGTGCAATTCTGAAATTTTTTGCTTTTTCCTGCTCCTCTTAGCATGATAAAGAAGATTCAAAGAGAGTGAGATGCCAGCTCCTTTCATTCAGTCAGTAGCTTCAATCATTTCTGGACGTTTTTCAATGGCAAAAATCAATGAATATTGTAAATGCACAAACAGTAATTTCTCCGCATTGCAAGGTGCAATTCTGAAATTTTTTGCTTTTTCCTGCTCCTCTTAGCATGATAAAGAAGATTCAAAGAGAGTGAGATGCCAGCTCCTTTCATTCAGTCAGTAGCTTCAAACATTTCTGGTATATGAATAACATGATGCTTTTCAATGGCAAAAATCAATGAATATTGTAAATGCACAAACAGTAATTTCTCCGCATTGCAAGGTGCAATTCTGAAATTTTTTGCTTTTTCCTGCTCCTCTTAGCATGATAAACAAGATTCAAAGAGAGTGAGATGCCAGCTCCTTTCATTCAGTCAGTAGCTTCAATCATTTCTGGACGTTTTTCAATGGCAAAAATCAATGAATATTGTAAATGCACAAACAGTAATTTCTCCGCATTGCAAGGTGCAATTCTGAAATTTTTTGCTTTTTTCTGCTCCTCTTAGCATGATAAAGAATATTCAAAGAGAGTGAGATGCCAGCTCCTTTCATTCAGTCAGTAGCTTCAAACATTTCTGGTATATGAATAACATGATGATTTTCAATGGCAAAAATCAATGAATATTGTAAATGCACAAACAGTAATTTCTCCGCATTGCAAGGTGCAATTCTGAAATTTTTTGCTTTTTCCTGCTCCTCTTAGCATGATAAAGAAGATTCAAAGAGAGTGAGATGCCAGCTTCTTTCATTCAGACAGTAGCTTCAATCATTTCTGGACGTTTTTCAATGGCAAAAATCAATGAATATTGTAAATGCACAAACAGTAATTTCTCCGCATTGCAAGGTGCAATTCTGAAATTTTTTGCTTTTTCCTGCTCCTCTTAGCAAGATAAAGAAGATTCAAAGAGAGTGAGATGCCAGCTCCTTTCATTCAGTCAGTAGCTTCAATCATTTCTGGACGTTTTTCAATGGCAAAAATCAATGAATATTGTAAATGCACAAACAGTAATTTCTCCGCATTGCAAGGTGCAATTCTGAAATTTTTTGCTTTTTCCTGCTCCTCTTAGCATGATAAAGAAGATTCAAAGAGAGTGAGATGCCAGCTCCTTTCATTCAGTCAGTAGCTTCAATCATTTCTGGACGTTTTTCAATGGCAAAAATCAATGAATATTGTAAATGCACAAACAGTAATTTCTCCGCATTGCAAGGTGCAATTCTGAAATTTTTTGCTTTTTCCTGCTCCTCTTAGCATGATAAAGAAGATTCAAAGAGATTGAGATGCCAGCTCCTTTCATTCAGTCAGTAGCTTCAATCATTTCTGGACGTTTTTCAATGGCAAAAATCAATGAATATTGTAAATGCACAAACAGTAATTTCTCCGCATTGCAAGGTGCAATTGTGAAATTTTTTGCTTTTTCCTGCTCCTCTTAGCATGATAAAGAAGATTCAAAGAGAGTGAGATGCCAGCTCCTTTCATTCAGTCAGTAGCTTCAAACATTTCTGGTATATGAATAACATGATGCTTTTCAATGGCAAAAATCAATGAATATTGTAAATGCACAAACAGTAATTTCTCCGCATTGCAAGGTGCAATTCTGAAATTTTTTGCTTTTTCCTGCTCCTCTTAGCATGATAAACAAGATTCAAAGAGAGTGAGATGCCAGCTCCTTTCATTCAGTCAGTAGCTTCAATCATTTCTGGACGTTTTTCAATGGCAAAAATCAATGAATATTGTAAATGCACAAACAGTAATTTCTCCGCATTGCAAGGTGCAATTCTGAAATTTTTTGCTTTTTCCTGCTCCTCTTAGCATGATAAAGAAGATTCAAAGAGAGTGAGATGCCAGCTCCTTTCATTCAGTCAGTAGCTTCAAACATTTCTGGTATATGAATAACATGATGTTTTTCAATGGCAAAAATCAATGAATATTGTAAATGCACAAACAGTAATTTCTCCGCATTGCAAGGTGCAATTCTGAAATTTTTTGCTTTTTCCTGCTCCTCTAAGCATGATAAAGAAGATTCAAAGAGAATGAGATGCCAGCTCCTTTCATTCAGTCAGTAGCTTCAATCATTTCTGGACGTTTTTCAATGGCAAAAATCAATGAATATTGTAAATGCACAAACAGTAATTTCTCCGCATTGCAAGGTGCAATTCTGAAATTTTTTGCTTTTTCCTGCTCCTCTTAGCATGATAAACAAGATTCAAAGAGAGTGAGATGCCAGCTCCTTTCATTCAGTCAGTAGCTTCAATCATTTCTGGATGTTTTTCAATGGCAAAAATCAATGAATATTGTAAATGCACAAACAGTAATTTCTCCGCATTGCAAGGTGCAATTCTGAAATTTTTTGCTTTTTTCTGCTCCTCTTAGCATGATAAAGAAGATTCAAAGAGAGTGAGATGCCAGCTCCTTTCATTCAGTCAGTAGCTTCAAACATTTCTGGTATATGAATAACATGATGTTTTTCAATGGCAAAAATCAATGAATATTGTAAATGCACAAACAGTAATTTCTCCGCATTGCAAGGTGCAATTCTGAAATTTTTTGCTTTTTCCTGCTCCTCTTAGCATGATAAAGAAGATTCAAAGAGAGTGAGATGCCAGCTCCTTTCATTCAGTCAGTAGCTTCAATCATTTCTGGACGTTTTTCAATGGCAAAAATCAATGAATATTGTAAATGCACAAACAGTAATTTCTCCGCATTGCAAGGTGCAATTCTGAAATTTTTTGCTTTTTCCTGCTCCTCTTAGCATGATAAACAAGATTCAAAGAGAGTGAGATGCCAGCTCCTTTCATTCAGTCAGTAGCTTCAATCATTTCTGGATGTTTTTCAATGGCAAAAATCAATGAATATTGTAAATGCACAAACAGTAATTTCTCCGCATTGCAAGGTGCAATTCTGAAATTTTTTGCTTTTTCCTGCTCCTCTTAGCATGATAAAGAAGATTCAAAGAGAGTGAGATGCCAGCTCCTTTCATTCAGTCAGTAGCTTCAATCATTTCTGGACGTTTTTCAATGGCAAAAATCAATGAATATTGTAAATGCACAAACAGTAATTTCTCCGCATTGCAAGGTGCAATTCTGAAATTTTTTGCTTTTTCCTGCTCCTCTTAGCATTATAAAGAAGATTCAAAGAGAGTGAGATGCCAGCTCCTTTCATTCAGTCAGTAGCTTCAAACATTTCTGGTATATGAATAACATGATGTTTTTCAATGGCAAAAATCAATGAATATTGTAAATGCACAAACAGTAATTTCTCCGCATTGCAAGGTGCAATTCTGAAATTTTTTGCTTTTTCCTGCTCCTCTTAGCATGATAAAGAAGATTCAAAGAGAGTGAGATGCCAGCTTCTTTCATTCAGTCAGTAGCTTCAATCATTTCTGGACGTTTTTCAATGGCAAAAATCAATGAATATTGTAAATGCACAAACAGTAATTTCTCCGCATTGCAAGGTGCAATTCTGAAATTTTTTGCTTTTTCCTGCTCCTCTTAGCAAGATAAAGAAGATTCAAAGAGAGTGAGATGCCAGCTCCTTTCATTCAGTCAGTAGCTTCAATCATTTCTGGACGTTTTTCAATGGCAAAAATCAATGAATATTGTAAATGCACAAACAGTAATTTCTCCGCATTGCAAGGTGCAATTCTGAAATTTTTTGCTTTTTCCTACTCCTCTTAGCATGATAAAGAAGATTCAATGAGAGTGAGATGCCAGCTCCTTTCATTCAGTCAGTAGCTTCAATCATTTCTGGACGTTTTTCAATGGCAAAAATCAATGAATATTGTAAATGCACAAACAGTAATTTCTCCGCATTGCAAGGTGCAATTCTGAAATTTTTTGCTTTTTCCTGCTCCTCTTAGCATGATAAAGAAGATTCAAAGAGAGTGAGATGCCAGCTCCTTTCATTCAGTCAGTAGCTTCAATCATTTCTGGACGTTTTTCAATGGCAAAAATCAATGAATATTGTAAATGCACAAACAGTAATTTCTCCGCATTGCAAGGTGCAATTCTGAAATTTTTTGCTTTTTCCTGCTCCTCTTAGCATGATAAAGAAGATTCAAAGAGAGTGAGATGCCAGCTCCTTTCATTCAGTCAGTAGCTTCAAACATTTCTGGTATATGAATAACATGATGCTTTTCAATGGCAAAAATCAATGAATATTGTAAATGCACAAACAGTAATTTCTCCGCATTGCAAGGTGCAATTCTGAAATTTTTTGCTTTTTCCTGCTCCTCTTAGCATGATAAACAAGATTCAAAGAGAGTGAGATGCCAGCTCCTTTCATTCAGTCAGTAGCTTCAATCATTTCTGGACGTTTTTCAATGGCAAAAATCAATGAATATTGTAAATGCACAAACAGTAATTTCTCCGCATTGCAAGGTGCAATTCTGAAATTTTTTGCTTTTTCCTGCTCCTCTAAGCATGATAAAGAAGATTCAAAGAGAGTGAGATGCCAGCTCCTTTCATTCAGTCAGTAGCTTCAATCATTTCTGGACGTTTTTCAATGGCAAAAATCAATGAATATTGTAAATGCACAAACAGTAATTTCTCCGCATTGCAAGGTGCAATTCTGAAATTTTTTGCTTTTTCCTGCTCCTCTTAGCATGATAAACAAGATTCAAAGAGAGTGAGATGCCAGCTCCTTTCATTCAGTCAGTAGCTTCAATCATTTCTGGATGTTTTTCAATGGCAAAAATCAATGAATATTGTAAATGCACAAACAGTAATTTCTCCGCATTGCAAGGTGCAATTCTGAAATTTTTTGCTTTTTTCTGCTCCTCTTAGCATGATAAAGAAGATTCAAAGAGAGTGAGATGCCAGCTCCTTTCATTCAGTCAGTAGCTTCAAACATTTCTGGTATATGAATAACATGATGTTTTTCAATGGCAAAAATCAATGAATATTGTAAATGCACAAACAGTAATTTCTCCGCATTGCAAGGTGCAATTCTGAAATTTTTTGCTTTTTCCTGCTCCTCTTAGCATGATAAAGAAGATTCAAAGAGAGTGAGATGCCAGCTCCTTTCATTCAGTCAGTAGCTTCAATCATTTCTGGACGTTTTTCAATGGCAAAAATCAATGAATATTGTAAATGCACAAACAGTAATTTCTCCGCATTGCAAGGTGCAATTCTGAAATTTTTTGCTTTTTCCTGCTCCTCTTAGCATGATAAACAAGATTCAAAGAGAGTGAGATGCCAGCTCCTTTCATTCAGTCAGTAGCTTCAATCATTTCTGGATGTTTTTCAATGGCAAAAATCAATGAATATTGTAAATGCACAAACAGTAATTTCTCCGCATTGCAAGGTGCAATTCTGAAATTTTTTGCTTTTTCCTGCTCCTCTTAGCATGATAAAGAAGATTCAAAGAGAGTGAGATGCCAGCTCCTTTCATTCAGTCAGTAGCTTCAATCATTTCTGGACGTTTTTCAATGGCAAAAATCAATGAATATTGTAAATGCACAAACAGTAATTTCTCCGCATTGCAAGGTGCAATTCTGAAATTTTTTGCTTTTTCCTGCTCCTCTTAGCATTATAAAGAAGATTCAAAGAGAGTGAGATGCCAGCTCCTTTCATTCAGTCAGTAGCTTCAAACATTTCTGGTATATGAATAACATGATGTTTTTCAATGGCAAAAATCAATGAATATTGTAAATGCACAAACAGTAATTTCTCCGCATTGCAAGGTGCAATTCTGAAATTTTTTGCTTTTTCCTGCTCCTCTTAGCATGATAAAGAAGATTCAAAGAGAGTGAGATGCCAGCTTCTTTCATTCAGTCAGTAGCTTCAATCATTTCTGGACGTTTTTCAATGGCAAAAATCAATGAATATTGTAAATGCACAAACAGTAATTTCTCCGCATTGCAAGGTGCAATTCTGAAATTTTTTGCTTTTTCCTGCTCCTCTTAGCAAGATAAAGAAGATTCAAAGAGAGTGAGATGCCAGCTCCTTTCATTCAGTCAGTAGCTTCAATCATTTCTGGACGTTTTTCAATGGCAAAAATCAATGAATATTGTAAATGCACAAACAGTAATTTCTCCGCATTGCAAGGTGCAATTCTGAAATTTTTTGCTTTTTCCTACTCCTCTTAGCATGATAAAGAAGATTCAATGAGAGTGAGATGCCAGCTCCTTTCATTCAGTCAGTAGCTTCAATCATTTCTGGACGTTTTTCAATGGCAAAAATCAATGAATATTGTAAATGCACAAACAGTAATTTCTCCGCATTGCAAGGTGCAATTCTGAAATTTTTTGCTTTTTCCTGCTCCTCTTAGCATGATAAAGAAGATTCAAAGAGAGTGAGATGCCAGCTCCTTTCATTCAGTCAGTAGCTTCAATCATTTCTGGACGTTTTTCAATGGCAAAAATCAATGAATATTGTAAATGCACAAACAGTAATTTCTCCGCATTGCAAGGTGCAATTCTGAAATTTTTTGCTTTTTCCTGCTCCTCTTAGCATGATAAAGAAGATTCAAAGAGAGTGAGATGCCAGCTCCTTTCATTCAGTCAGTAGCTTCAAACATTTCTGGTATATGAATAACATGATGTTTTTCAATGGCAAAAATCAATGAATATTGTAAATGCACAAACAGTAATTTCTCCGCATTGCAAGGTGCAATTTTGAAATTTTTTGCTTTTTCCTGCTCCTCTTAGCATGATAAAGAAGATTCAAAGAGAGTGAGATGCCAGCTCCTTTCATTCAGTCAGTAGCTTCAATCATTTCTGTACGTTTTTCAATGGCAAAAATCAATGAATATTGTAAATGCACAAACAGTAATTTCTCCGCATTGCAAGGTGCAATTCTGAAATTTTTTGCTTTTTCCTGCTCCTCTTAGCATGATAAACAAGATTCAAAGAGAGTGAGATGCCAGCTCCTTTCATTCAGTCAGTAGCTTCAATCATTTCTGGATGTTTTTCAATGGCAAAAATCAATGAATATTGTAAATGCACAAACAGTAATTTCTCCGCATTGCAAGGTGCAATTCTGAAATTTTTTGCTTTTTTCTGCTCCTCTTAGCATGATAAAGAAGATTCAAAGAGAGTGAGATGCCAGCTCCTTTCATTCAGTCAGTAGCTTCAAACATTTCTGGTATATGAATAACATGATGTTTTTCAATGGCAAAAATCAATGAATATTGTAAATGCACAAACAGTAATTTCTCCGCATTGCAAGGTGCAATTCTGAAATTTTTTGCTTTTTCCTGCTCCTCTTAGCATGATAAAGAAGATTCAAAGAGAGTGAGATGCCAGCTCCTTTCATTCAGTCAGTAGCTTCAAACATTTCTGGACGTTTTTCAATGGCAAAAATCAATGAATATTGTAAATGCACAAACAGTAATTTCTCCGCATTGCAAGGTGCAATTCTGAAATTTTTTGCTTTTTTCTGCTCCTCTTAGCATGATAAAGAAGATTCAAAGAGAGTGAGATGCCAGCTCCTTTCATTCAGTCAGTAGCTTCAATCATTTCTGGATGTTTTTCAATGGCAAAAATCAATGAATATTGTAAATGCACAAACAGTAATTTCTCCGCATTGCAAGGTGCAATTCTGAAATTTTTTGCTTTTTTCTGCTCCTCTTAGCATGATAAAGAAGATTCAAAGAGAGTGAGATGCCAGCTCCTTTCATTCAGTCAGTAGCTTCAAACATTTCTGGTATATGAATAACATGATGTTTTTCAATGGCAAAAATCAATGAATATTGTAAATGCACAAACAGTAATTTCTCCGCATTGCAAGGTGCAATTCTGAAATTTTTTGCTTTTTCCTGCTCCTCTTAGCATGATAAAGAAGATTCAAAGAGAGTGAGATGCCAGCTCCTTTCATTCAGTCAGTAGCTTCAAACATTTCTGGACGTTTTTCAATGGCAAAAATCAATGAATATTGTAAATGCACAAACAGTAATTTCTCCGCATTGCAAGGTGCAATTCTGAAATTTTTTGCTTTTTTCTGCTCCTCTTAGCATGATAAAGAAGATTCAAAGAGAGTGAGATGCCAGCTCCTTTCATTCAGTCAGTAGCTTCAAACATTTCTGGTATATGAATAACATGATGTTTTTCAATGGCAAAAATCAATGAATATTGTAAATGCACAAACAGTAATTTCTCCGCATTGCAAGGTGCAATTCTGAAATTTTTTGCTTTTTCCTGCTCCTCTGAGCATGATAAAAAAGATTCAAAGAGAGTGAGATGCCAGCTCCTTTCATTCAGTCAGTAGCTTCAATCATTTCTGGACGTTTTTCAATGGCAAAAATCAATGAATATTGTAAATGCACAAACAGTAATTTCTCTGCATTGCAAGGTGCAATTCTGAAATTTTTTGCTCTTTCCTGCTCCTCTTAGCATGATAAAGAAGATTCAAAGAGAGTGAGATGCCAGCTCCTTTCATTCAGTCAGTAGCTTCAATCATTTCTGGACGTTTTTCAATGGCAAAAATCAATGAATATTGTAAATGCACAAACAGTAATTTCTCCGCATTGCAAGGTGCAATTCTGAAATTTTTTGCTTTTTCCTGCTCCTCTTAGCATGATAAAGAAGATTCAAAGAGAGTGAGATGCCAGCTCCTTTCATTCAGTCAGTAGCTTCAATCATTTCTGGACGTTTTTCAATGGCAAAAATCAATGAATATTGTAAATGCACAAACAGTAATTTCTCCGCATTGCAAGGTGCAATTCTGAAATTTTTTGCTTTTTCCTGCTCCTCTTAGCATGATAAAGAAGATTCAAAGAGAGTGAGATGCCAGCTCCTTTCATTCAGTCAGTAGCTTCAAACATTTCTGGTATATGAATAACATGATGTTTTTCAATGGCAAAAATCAATGAATATTGTAAATGCACAAACAGTAATTTCTCCGCATTGCAAGGTGCAATTTTGAAATTTTTTGCTTTTTCCTGCTCCTCTTAGCATGATAAAGAAGATTCAAAGAGAGTGAGATGCCAGCTCCTTTCATTCAGTCAGTAGCTTCAATCATTTCTGTACGTTTTTCAATGGCAAAAATCAATGAATATTGTAAATGCACAAACAGTAATTTCTCCGCATTGCAAGGTGCAATTCTGAAATTTTTTGCTTTTTCCTGCTCCTCTTAGCATGATAAACAAGATTCAAAGAGAGTGAGATGCCAGCTCCTTTCATTCAGTCAGTAGCTTCAATCATTTCTGGATGTTTTTCAATGGCAAAAATCAATGAATATTGTAAATGCACAAACAGTAATTTCTCCGCATTGCAAGGTGCAATTCTGAAATTTTTTGCTTTTTTCTGCTCCTCTTAGCATGATAAAGAAGATTCAAAGAGAGTGAGATGCCAGCTCCTTTCATTCAGTCAGTAGCTTCAAACATTTCTGGTATATGAATAACATGATGTTTTTCAATGGCAAAAATCAATGAATATTGTAAATGCACAAACAGTAATTTCTCCGCATTGCAAGGTGCAATTCTGAAATTTTTTGCTTTTTCCTGCTCCTCTTAGCATGATAAAGAAGATTCAAAGAGAGTGAGATGCCAGCTCCTTTCATTCAGTCAGTAGCTTCAATCATTTCTGGACGTTTTTCAATGGCAAAAATCAATGAATATTGTAAATGCACAAACAGTAATTTCTCCGCATTGCAAGGTGCAATTCTGAAATTTTTTGCTTTTTCCTGCTCCTCTTAGCATGATAAACAAGATTCAAAGAGAGTGAGATGCCAGCTCCTTTCATTCAGTCAGTAGCTTCAATCATTTCTGGATGTTTTTCAATGGCAAAAATCAATGAATATTGTAAATGCACAAACAGTAATTTCTCCGCATTGCAAGGTGCAATTCTGAAATTTTTTGCTTTTTCCTGCTCCTCTTAGCATGATAAAGAAGATTCAAAGAGAGTGAGATGCCAGCTCCTTTCATTCAGTCAGTAGCTTCAAACATTTCTGGACGTTTTTCAATGGCAAAAATCAATGAATATTGTAAATGCACAAACAGTAATTTCTCCGCATTGCAAGGTGCAATTCTGAAATTTTTTGCTTTTTCCTGCTCCTCTTAGCATGATAAACAAGATTCAAAGAGAGTGAGATGCCAGCTCCTTTCATTCAGTCAGTAGCTTCAATCATTTCTGGACGTTTTTCAATGGCAAAAATCAATGAATATTGTAAATGCACAAACAGTAATTTCTCCGCATTGCAAGGTGCAATTCTGAAATTTTTTGCTTTTTCCTGCTCCTCTTAGCATGATAAAGAAGATTCAAAGAGAGTGAGATGCCAGCTCCTTTCATTCAGTCAGTAGCTTCAAACATTTCTGGTATATGAATAACATGATGTTTTTCAATGGCAAAAATCAATGAATATTGTAAATGCACAAACAGTAATTTCTCCGCATTGCAAGGTGCAATTCTGAAATTTTTTGCTTTTTCCTGCTCCTCTAAGCATGATAAAGAAGATTCAAAGAGAGTGAGATGCCAGCTCCTTTCATTCAGTCAGTAGCTTCAATCATTTCTGGACGTTTTTCAATGGCAAAAATCAATGAATATTGTAAATGCACAAACAGTAATTTCTCCGCATTGCAAGGTGCAATTCTGAAATTTTTTGCTTTTTCCTGCTCCTCTTAGCATGATAAACAAGATTCAAAGAGAGTGAGATGCCAGCTCCTTTCATTCAGTCAGTAGCTTCAATCATTTCTGGACGTTTTTCAATGGCAAAAATCAATGAATATTGTAAATGCACAAACAGTAATTTCTCCGCATTGCAAGGTGCAATTCTGAAATTTTTTGCTTTTTTCTGCTCCTCTTAGCATGATAAAGAAGATTCAAAGAGAGTGAGATGCCAGCTCCTTTCATTCAGTCAGTAGCTTCAAACATTTCTGGTATATGAATAACATGATGTTTTTCAATGGCAAAAATCAATGAATATTGTAAATGCACAAACAGTAATTTCTCCGCATTGCAAGGTGCAATTCTGAAATTTTTTGCTTTTTCCTGCTCCTCTTAGCATGATAAAGAAGATTCAAAGAGAGTGAGATGCCAGCTTCTTTCATTCAGTCAGTAGCTTCAATCATTTCTGGACGTTTTTCAATGGCAAAAATCAATGAATATTGTAAATGCACAAACAGTAATTTCTCCGCATTGCAAGGTGCAATTCTGAAATTTTTTGCTTTTTCCTGCTCCTCTTAGCATGATAAACAAGATTCAAAGAGAGTGAGATGCCAGCTCCTTTCATTCAGTCAGTAGCTTCAATCATTTCTGGATGTTTTTCAATGGCAAAAATCAATGAATATTGTAAATGCACAAACAGTAATTTCTCCGCATTGCAAGGTGCAATTCTGAAATTTTTTGCTTTTTCCTGCTCCTCTTAGCATGATAAAGAAGATTCAAAGAGAGTGAGATGCCAGCTCCTTTCATTCAGTCAGTAGCTTCAAACATTTCTGGACGTTTTTCAATGGCAAAAATCAATGAATATTGTAAATGCACAAACAGTAATTTCTCCGCATTGCAAGGTGCAATTCTGAAATTTTTTGCTTTTTCCTGCTCCTCTTAGCATGATAAACAAGATTCAAAGAGAGTGAGATGCCAGCTCCTTTCATTCAGTCAGTAGCTTCAATCATTTCTGGACGTTTTTCAATGGCAAAAATCAATGAATATTGTAAATGCACAAACAGTAATTTCTCCGCATTGCAAGGTGCAATTCTGAAATTTTTTGCTTTTTCCTGCTCCTCTTAGCATGATAAAGAAGATTCAAAGAGAGTGAGATGCCAGCTCCTTTCATTCAGTCAGTAGCTTCAAACATTTCTGGTATATGAATAACATGATGTTTTTCAATGGCAAAAATCAATGAATATTGTAAATGCACAAACAGTAATTTCTCCGCATTGCAAGGTGCAATTCTGAAATTTTTTGCTTTTTCCTGCTCCTCTAAGCATGATAAAGAAGATTCAAAGAGAGTGAGATGCCAGCTCCTTTCATTCAGTCAGTAGCTTCAATCATTTCTGGACGTTTTTCAATGGCAAAAATCAATGAATATTGTAAATGCACAAACAGTAATTTCTCCGCATTGCAAGGTGCAATTCTGAAATTTTTTGCTTTTTCCTGCTCCTCTTAGCATGATAAACAAGATTCAAAGAGAGTGAGATGCCAGCTCCTTTCATTCAGTCAGTAGCTTCAATCATTTCTGGACGTTTTTCAATGGCAAAAATCAATGAATATTGTAAATGCACAAACAGTAATTTCTCCGCATTGCAAGGTGCAATTCTGAAATTTTTTGCTTTTTTCTGCTCCTCTTAGCATGATAAAGAATATTCAAAGAGAGTGAGATGCCAGCTCCTTTCATTCAGTCAGTAGCTTCAAACATTTCTGGTATATGAATAACATGATGATTTTCAATGGCAAAAATCAATGAATATTGTAAATGCACAAACAGTAATTTCTCCGCATTGCAAGGTGCAATTCTGAAATTTTTTGCTTTTTCCTGCTCCTCTTAGCATGATAAAGAAGATTCAAAGAGAGTGAGATGCCAGCTTCTTTCATTCAGACAGTAGCTTCAATCATTTCTGGACGTTTTTCAATGGCAAAAATCAATGAATATTGTAAATGCACAAACAGTAATTTCTCCGCATTGCAAGGTGCAATTCTGAAATTTTTTACTTTTTCCTGCTCCTCTTAGCAAGATAAAGAAGATTCAAAGAGAGTGAGATGCCAGCTCCTTTCATTCAGTCAGTAGCTTCAATCATTTCTGGACGTTTTTCAATGGCAAAAATCAATGAATATTGTAAATGCACAAACAGTAATTTCTCCGCATTGCAAGGTGCAATTCTGAAATTTTTTGCTTTTTCCTGCTCCTCTTAGCATGATAAAGAAGATTCAAAGAGAGTGAGATGCCAGCTCCTTTCATTCAGTCAGTAGCTTCAATCATTTCTGGACGTTTTTCAATGGCAAAAATCAATGAATATTGTAAATGCACAAACAGTAATTTCTCCGCATTGCAAGGTGCAATTCTGAAATTTTTTGCTTTTTCCTGCTCCTCTTAGCATGATAAAGAAGATTCAAAGAGATTGAGATGCCAGCTCCTTTCATTCAGTCAGTAGCTTCAATCATTTCTGGACGTTTTTCAATGGCAAAAATCAATGAATATTGTAAATGCACAAACAGTAATTTCTCCGCATTGCAAGGTGCAATTGTGAAATTTTTTGCTTTTTCCTGCTCCTCTTAGCATGATAAAGAAGATTCAAAGAGAGTGAGATGCCAGCTCCTTTCATTCAGTCAGTAGCTTCAAACATTTCTGGTATATGAATAACATGATGCTTTTCAATGGCAAAAATCAATGAATATTGTAAATGCACAAACAGTAATTTCTCCGCATTGCAAGGTGCAATTCTGAAATTTTTTGCTTTTTCCTGCTCCTCTTAGCATGATAAACAAGATTCAAAGAGAGTGAGATGCCAGCTCCTTTCATTCAGTCAGTAGCTTCAATCATTTCTGGACGTTTTTCAATGGCAAAAATCAATGAATATTGTAAATGCACAAACAGTAATTTCTCCGCATTGCAAGGTGCAATTCTGAAATTTTTTGCTTTTTCCTGCTCCTCTTAGCATGATAAAGAAGATTCAAAGAGAGTGAGATGCCAGCTCCTTTCATTCAGTCAGTAGCTTCAAACATTTCTGGTATATGAATAACATGATGTTTTTCAATGGCAAAAATCAATGAATATTGTAAATGCACAAACAGTAATTTCTCCGCATTGCAAGGTGCAATTCTGAAATTTTTTGCTTTTTCCTGCTCCTCTAAGCATGATAAAGAAGATTCAAAGAGAGTGAGATGCCAGCTCCTTTCATTCAGTCAGTAGCTTCAATCATTTCTGGACGTTTTTCAATGGCAAAAATCAATGAATATTGTAAATGCACAAACAGTAATTTCTCCGCATTGCAAGGTGCAATTCTGAAATTTTTTGCTTTTTCCTGCTCCTCTTAGCATGATAAACAAGATTCAAAGAGAGTGAGATGCCAGCTCCTTTCATTCAGTCAGTAGCTTCAATCATTTCTGGATGTTTTTCAATGGCAAAAATCAATGAATATTGTAAATGCACAAACAGTAATTTCTCCGCATTGCAAGGTGCAATTCTGAAATTTTTTGCTTTTTTCTGCTCCTCTTAGCATGATAAAGAAGATTCAAAGAGAGTGAGATGCCAGCTCCTTTCATTCAGTCAGTAGCTTCAAACATTTCTGGTATATGAATAACATGATGTTTTTCAATGGCAAAAATCAATGAATATTGTAAATGCACAAACAGTAATTTCTCCGCATTGCAAGGTGCAATTCTGAAATTTTTTGCTTTTTCCTGCTCCTCTTAGCATGATAAAGAAGATTCAAAGAGAGTGAGATGCCAGCTCCTTTCATTCAGTCAGTAGCTTCAATCATTTCTGGACGTTTTTCAATGGCAAAAATCAATGAATATTGTAAATGCACAAACAGTAATTTCTCCGCATTGCAAGGTGCAATTCTGAAATTTTTTGCTTTTTCCTGCTCCTCTTAGCATGATAAACAAGATTCAAAGAGAGTGAGATGCCAGCTCCTTTCATTCAGTCAGTAGCTTCAATCATTTCTGGATGTTTTTCAATGGCAAAAATCAATGAATATTGTAAATGCACAAACAGTAATTTCTCCGCATTGCAAGGTGCAATTCTGAAATTTTTTGCTTTTTCCTGCTCCTCTTAGCATGATAAAGAAGATTCAAAGAGAGTGAGATGCCAGCTCCTTTCATTCAGTCAGTAGCTTCAATCATTTCTGGACGTTTTTCAATGGCAAAAATCAATGAATATTGTAAATGCACAAACAGTAATTTCTCCGCATTGCAAGGTGCAATTCTGAAATTTTTTGCTTTTTCCTGCTCCTCTTAGCATTATAAAGAAGATTCAAAGAGAGTGAGATGCCAGCTCCTTTCATTCAGTCAGTAGCTTCAAACATTTCTGGTATATGAATAACATGATGTTTTTCAATGGCAAAAATCAATGAATATTGTAAATGCACAAACAGTAATTTCTCCGCATTGCAAGGTGCAATTCTGAAATTTTTTGCTTTTTCCTGCTCCTCTTAGCATGATAAAGAAGATTCAAAGAGAGTGAGATGCCAGCTTCTTTCATTCAGTCAGTAGCTTCAATCATTTCTGGACGTTTTTCAATGGCAAAAATCAATGAATATTGTAAATGCACAAACAGTAATTTCTCCGCATTGCAAGGTGCAATTCTGAAATTTTTTGCTTTTTCCTGCTCCTCTTAGCAAGATAAAGAAGATTCAAAGAGAGTGAGATGCCAGCTCCTTTCATTCAGTCAGTAGCTTCAATCATTTCTGGACGTTTTTCAATGGCAAAAATCAATGAATATTGTAAATGCACAAACAGTAATTTCTCCGCATTGCAAGGTGCAATTCTGAAATTTTTTGCTTTTTCCTACTCCTCTTAGCATGATAAAGAAGATTCAATGAGAGTGAGATGCCAGCTCCTTTCATTCAGTCAGTAGCTTCAATCATTTCTGGACGTTTTTCAATGGCAAAAATCAATGAATATTGTAAATGCACAAACAGTAATTTCTCCGCATTGCAAGGTGCAATTCTGAAATTTTTTGCTTTTTCCTGCTCCTCTTAGCATGATAAAGAAGATTCAAAGAGAGTGAGATGCCAGCTCCTTTCATTCAGTCAGTAGCTTCAATCATTTCTGGACGTTTTTCAATGGCAAAAATCAATGAATATTGTAAATGCACAAACAGTAATTTCTCCGCATTGCAAGGTGCAATTCTGAAATTTTTTGCTTTTTCCTGCTCCTCTTAGCATGATAAAGAAGATTCAAAGAGAGTGAGATGCCAGCTCCTTTCATTCAGTCAGTAGCTTCAAACATTTCTGGTATATGAATAACATGATGTTTTTCAATGGCAAAAATCAATGAATATTGTAAATGCACAAACAGTAATTTCTCCGCATTGCAAGGTGCAATTTTGAAATTTTTTGCTTTTTCCTGCTCCTCTTAGCATGATAAAGAAGATTCAAAGAGAGTGAGATGCCAGCTCCTTTCATTCAGTCAGTAGCTTCAATCATTTCTGTACGTTTTTCAATGGCAAAAATCAATGAATATTGTAAATGCACAAACAGTAATTTCTCCGCATTGCAAGGTGCAATTCTGAAATTTTTTGCTTTTTCCTGCTCCTCTTAGCATGATAAACAAGATTCAAAGAGAGTGAGATGCCAGCTCCTTTCATTCAGTCAGTAGCTTCAATCATTTCTGGATGTTTTTCAATGGCAAAAATCAATGAATATTGTAAATGCACAAACAGTAATTTCTCCGCATTGCAAGGTGCAATTCTGAAATTTTTTGCTTTTTTCTGCTCCTCTTAGCATGATAAAGAAGATTCAAAGAGAGTGAGATGCCAGCTCCTTTCATTCAGTCAGTAGCTTCAAACATTTCTGGTATATGAATAACATGATGTTTTTCAATGGCAAAAATCAATGAATATTGTAAATGCACAAACAGTAATTTCTCCGCATTGCAAGGTGCAATTCTGAAATTTTTTGCTTTTTCCTGCTCCTCTTAGCATGATAAAGAAGATTCAAAGAGAGTGAGATGCCAGCTCCTTTCATTCAGTCAGTAGCTTCAAACATTTCTGGACGTTTTTCAATGGCAAAAATCAATGAATATTGTAAATGCACAAACAGTAATTTCTCCGCATTGCAAGGTGCAATTCTGAAATTTTTTGCTTTTTTCTGCTCCTCTTAGCATGATAAAGAAGATTCAAAGAGAGTGAGATGCCAGCTCCTTTCATTCAGTCAGTAGCTTCAAACATTTCTGGTATATGAATAACATGATGTTTTTCAATGGCAAAAATCAATGAATATTGTAAATGCACAAACAGTAATTTCTCCGCATTGCAAGGTGCAATTCTGAAATTTTTTGCTTTTTCCTGCTCCTCTGAGCATGATAAAAAAGATTCAAAGAGAGTGAGATGCCAGCTCCTTTCATTCAGTCAGTAGCTTCAATCATTTCTGGACGTTTTTCAATGGCAAAAATCAATGAATATTGTAAATGCACAAACAGTAATTTCTCTGCATTGCAAGGTGCAATTCTGAAATTTTTTGCTCTTTCCTGCTCCTCTTAGCATGATAAAGAAGATTCAAAGAGAGTGAGATGCCAGCTCCTTTCATTCAGTCAGTAGCTTCAATCATTTCTGGACGTTTTTCAATGGCAAAAATCAATGAATATTGTAAATGCACAAACAGTAATTTCTCCGCATTGCAAGGTGCAATTCTGAAATTTTTTGCTTTTTCCTGCTCCTCTTAGCATGATAAAGAAGATTCAAAGAGAGTGAGATGCCAGCTCCTTTCATTCAGTCAGTAGCTTCAATCATTTCTGGACGTTTTTCAATGGCAAAAATCAATGAATATTGTAAATGCACAAACAGTAATTTCTCCGCATTGCAAGGTGCAATTCTGAAATTTTTTGCTTTTTCCTGCTCCTCTTAGCATGATAAAGAAGATTCAAAGAGAGTGAGATGCCAGCTCCTTTCATTCAGTCAGTAGCTTCAAACATTTCTGGTATATGAATAACATGATGCTTTTCAATGGCAAAAATCAATGAATATTGTAAATGCACAAACAGTAATTTCTCCGCATTGCAAGGTGCAATTCTGAAATTTTTTGCTTTTTCCTGCTCCTCTTAGCATGATAAAGAAGATTCAAAGAGAGTGAGATGCCAGCTCCTTTCATTCAGTCAGTAGCTTCAATCATTTCTGGACGTTTTTCAATGGCAAAAATCAATGAATATTGTAAATGCACAAACAGTAATTTCTCCGCATTGCAAGGTGCAATTCTGAAATTTTTTGCTTTTTCCTGCTCCTCTTAGCATGATAAACAAGATTCAAAGAGAGTGAGATGCCAGCTCCTTTCATTCAGTCAGTAGCTTCAATCATTTCTGGATGTTTTTCAATGGCAAAAATCAATGAATATTGTAAATGCACAAACAGTAATTTCTCCGCATTGCAAGGTGCAATTCTGAAATTTTTTGCTTTTTCCTGCTCCTCTTAGCATGATAAAGAAGATTCAAAGAGAGTGAGATGCCAGCTCCTTTCATTCAGTCAGTAGCTTCAAACATTTCTGGACGTTTTTCAATGGCAAAAATCAATGAATATTGTAAATGCACAAACAGTAATTTCTCCGCATTGCAAGGTGCAATTCTGAAATTTTTTGCTTTTTCCTGCTCCTCTTAGCATGATAAACAAGATTCAAAGAGAGTGAGGTGCCAGCTCCTTTCATTCAGTCAGTAGCTTCAATCATTTCTGGACGTTTTTCAATGGCAAAAATCAATGAATATTGTAAATGCACAAACAGTAATTTCTCCGCATTGCAAGGTGCAATTCTGAAATTTTTTGCTTTTTCCTGCTCCTCTTAGCATGATAAAGAAGATTCAAAGAGAGTGAGATGCCAGCTCCTTTCATTCAGTCAGTAGCTTCAAACATTTCTGGTATATGAATAACATGATGTTTTTCAATGGCAAAAATCAATGAATATTGTAAATGCACAAACAGTAATTTCTCCGCATTGCAAGGTGCAATTCTGAAATTTTTTTCTTTTTCCTGCTCCTCTAAGCATGATAAAGAAGATTCAAAGAGAGTGAGATGCCAGCTCCTTTCATTCAGTCAGTAGCTTCAATCATTTCTGGACGTTTTTCAATGGCAAAAATCAATGAATATTGTAAATGCACAAACAGTAATTTCTCCGCATTGCAAGGTGCAATTCTGAAATTTTTTGCTTTTTCCTGCTCCTCTTAGCATGATAAACAAGATTCAAAGAGAGTGAGATGCCAGCTCCTTTCATTCAGTCAGTAGCTTCAATCATTTCTGGACGTTTTTCAATGGCAAAAATCAATGAATATTGTAAATGCACAAACAGTAATTTCTCCGCATTGCAAGGTGCAATTCTGAAATTTTTTGCTTTTTTCTGCTCCTCTTAGCATGATAAAGAAGATTCAAAGAGAGTGAGATGCCAGCTCCTTTCATTCAGTCAGTAGCTTCAAACATTTCTGGTATATGAATAACATGATGTTTTTCAATGGCAAAAATCAATGAATATTGTAAATGCACAAACAGTAATTTCTCCGCATTGCAAGGTGCAATTCTGAAATTTTTTGCTTTTTCCTGCTCCTCTTAGCATGATAAAGAAGATTCAAAGAGAGTGAGATGCCAGCTTCTTTCATTCAGACAGTAGCTTCAATCATTTCTGGACGTTTTTCAATGGCAAAAATCAATGAATATTGTAAATGCACAAACAGTAATTTCTCCGCATTGCAAGGTGCAATTCTGAAATTTTTTGCTTTTTCCTGCTCCTCTTAGCAAGATAAAGAAGATTCAAAGAGAGTGAGATGCCAGCTCCTTTCATTCAGTCAGTAGCTTCAATCATTTCTGGACGTTTTTCAATGGCAAAAATCAATGAAGATTGTAAATGCACAAACAGTAATTTCTCCGCATTGCAAGGTGCAATTCTGAAATTTTTTGCTTTTTCCTGCTCCTCTTAGCATGATAAAGAAGATTCAAAGAGAGTGAGATGCCAGCTCCTTTCATTCAGTCAGTAGCTTCAATCATTTCTGGACGTTTTTCAATGGCAAAAATCAATGAATATTGTAAATGCACAAACAGTAATTTCTCCGCATTGCAAGGTGCAATTCTGAAATTTTTTGCTTTTTCCTGCTCCTCTTAGCATGATAAAGAAGATTCAAAGAGAGTGAGATGCCAGCTCCTTTCATTCAGTCAGTAGCTTCAATCATTTCTGGACGTTTTTCAATGGCAAAAATCAATGAATATTGTAAATGCACAAACAGTAATTTCTCCGCATTGCAAGGTGCAATTGTGAAATTTTTTGCTTTTTCCTGCTCCTCTTAGCATGATAAAGAAGATTCAAAGAGAGTGAGATTTAACACAATAAAGCAACTTAAAGATTTCAAGGCTCCGGGTCCAGATGGGTTCATCAATGAGTATTATAAAACTTTTTGTGACCTACTTTCCTCCCCTCTCACGAAAATTTTCAATCATGCTTCCTCAATAAGCTCCTTCCCCTCAGAAATGCTGGAAGCCACCATTACCCTAATACCCAAGTCTAAGGATGAGAGAGATAATGTTAAAAATTATAGGCCCATTTCGCTAATTAACACTGATATTAAGATATATTCGAAAATTCTGGCCAATCGTTTATCGACTATTCTCCCATCTCTCATCAACGACGATCAGATTGGCTTCGTTGGTGGGAGGCAAGCAACTGATGGCTCTAGAAGACTTCTGAATATTATTAAGGTGATAAATACGGCGAAACTCCCAACTTCATTGCTTGCTTTAGACGCTGAAAAAGCTTTCGACAGGTTAAATTGGCTATACCTTAAACTCACCCTTATTAAATTCGGTTTTGATAAAAAATTTCTCTCTTCAATTATGGCCCTCTATTCTAACCCCCAAGCAAAAATTTATGTTAACAATTATCTCTCAAATCCAATCCCTATCACAAATGGTACTAGACAGGGTTGCCCACTTTCCCCCCTTCTCTTTGTCCTGGCTATGGAGCCTTTGGCACAGAGGATTAGAGAAAACACTGACATTAGGGGGATTTCTACCCCATCTCGAGAATTTAAAATTGGCCTCTTTGCAGATGATGTTATGCTTTCCTTGCTGGACCCAGTAAATTCGGTTGCGGAAGTTTCGAAGGTTCTAGAAATATTCTCTCAGATTTCTTATTTTAAGATCAATAATGAGAAGTCTAAACTTTTAAACATTAATCTGGACCGCCAGACGAGAGAGGTTTTACACTCGAGATTTTCCTTCGGTTTGGCTAAACGCAATCTGACTTATTTGGGGATCAGTATTGGTAAAACTATTAACTCAACAATTTCTGACAACCTGGTTCTGATTGAGGATATCGTCCGTGGAGATTTGATGGAATTTTTGAAAAGAGATTTGTCATGGTGGGGTAGAGTCCTCTCTATTAAGATGTTTGTTCTACCCAAAATCTTGTATTTTTTCCGCAACTTACCTTTAACTATTTCTCACATCTTTATTCAAAAAATCCAAAATCAGATTAATTCCTATGTCTGGGATAATAAACGTGCGAGGATATCTGCAGATATATTGTACAAGAATAAGTGCAACGGAGGTCTGAGCCACCCTAATATTTCCACTTACTATTTGGCAAACCTCATCAAACAGAGCAGTAATTGGTTTAATTCTGACAGTCCCCCAGCTTGGATGACTCTGGAGACCTTCTTAAATAATGGCTCTTCTCCCCGTGAATTGTTACTTAGGCATCTCTTTAAACAGTGCACTCATGATTCTTCCCATCCTATTTTCCAGGCGATTATTGACGCCTGGAAAAAAATCGCCAAAAGAAAGAAAAAGAGTCCCCTAAGAGATTCTGATATGGATAAGTTCTCTTTTGTCAAAAATTTTCCAATTGGTTTTGTTGCTGATCTGTATAACTCTTCCATTCCAGATCAGTGGGACAATAAAGGGTTAAGGAAAATTGGAGACTTCTATGAAGCTTCTGCCTTTATTCCTTTCCAAACTCTTAAAAAAAGATTCAACTTACCTTCCTCTGATTTCTTTTTATACTCTCATTTAAAGAGCATTATTCTGGAATTTATTTCTGGTAAACTTATTGTTTCTGAAACCTCGGTGAACCTGTTAAGCAACCCATCCCACAAAATTTTTTGGAGCCTGAGACACATATATAACAGCTTCAATAATGATCTTTCCTTCCAAAAACACCTCTACATGATACGCTGGGAAAAAGATCTAAAACTCAATTTCCAATCCGATCAATGGGAGAGTGCTGTTCTTTTTTCTCAAGCCTCTAATATATCTATGCCCTTACAAGAGGCTTACTTCAAAATTCTAACCAGATGGTATTACACTCCAATCAGGCTTCACCATATAAAGCCCAGCAACTCTCCCCTTTGTTGGAGGGAGTGCGGCCTTAGGGGAGATCTTTTACATCTCTTTTGGAGCTGCCCTAAAATCCGGAATCTATGGGCTCAGATCTCTTCTTTGGTAGATGACCTTTTAGGCAGACCTGTAGTATTGACCCCTCAAATGGCTTTACTATCCTTAGATCTCGAACCATATAAGTCGTTTGAAAGATCTTTGGTGATTCACTTATTTTCAGTGTGTAAGAATGCATTGGCTTTTTATTGGAGAAAGTCACATGTCCCCACTTTGGAGGACTTAGTTGATAAGATGAATCTCCATAGAATATTTGAACTCAGATTTGCCCTTATCAACAATAATTTACTTAAATTTTCTAGGAAGTGGGATATTTGGCTCACTAAATTCCCTCAACCCTCTCATAACGCTGGAACATCTTAATGTGTGTCGTGTTTAGCTCATTAATATGTTTAATTTTTGTTAATGATAGTAATGTGTGTTTAAAGTGTTCAAATTTCTGTATTATCGTATATACTATTTGACGAACAAATTTCTCCCATCTTTCCTGATTATCCATTCCCGTTTGTTCCCTTTCCCTTTCCCTTCCCTCAGAATTTTTCCCTTATTATGAATATTCTTTTGTCACTACTTTTATGCTACGTGTGTTATTCCCCTGTTAAATTGTTTATTAAAAATAAAAAAATATGGTAAAACAAAGAGAGTGAGATGCCAGCTCCTTTCATTCAGTCAGTAGCTTCAAACATTTCTGGTATATGAATAACATGATGTTTTTCAATGGCAAAAATCAATAAATATTGTAAATGCACAAACAGTAATTTCTCCGCATTGCAAGGTGCAATTCTGAAATTTTTTGCTTTTTCCTGCTCCTCTTAGCATGATAAACAAGATTCAAAGAGAGTGAGATGCCAGCTCCTTTCATTCAGTCAGTAGCTTCAATCATTTCTGGACGTTTTTCAATGGCAAAAATCAATGAATATTGTAAATGCACAAACAGTAATTTCTCCGCATTGCAAGGTGCAATTCTGAAATTTTTTGCTTTTTCCTGCTCCTCTTAGCATGATAAAGAAGATTCAAAGAGAGTGAGATGCCAGCTCCTTTCATTCAGTCAGTAGCTTCAAACATTTCTGGTATATGAATAACATGATGTTTTTCAATGGCAAAAATCAATGAATATTGTAAATGCACAAACAGTAATTTCTCCGCATTGCAAGGTGCAATTCTGAAATTTTTTGCTTTTTCCTGCTCCTCTTAGCATGATAAAGAAGATTCAAAGAGAGTGAGATGCCAGCTCCTTTCATTCAGTCAGTAGCTTCAAACATTTCTGGTATATGAATAACATGATGTTTTTCAATGGCAAAAATCAATGAATATTGTAAATGCACAAACAGTAATTTCTCCGCATTGCAAGGTGCAATTCTGAAATTTTTTGCTTTTTCCTGCTCCTCTAAGCATGATAAAGAAGATTCAAAGAGAGTGAGATGCCAGCTCCTTTCATTCAGTCAGTAGCTTCAATCATTTCTGGACGTTTTTCAATGGCAAAAATCAATGAATATTGTAAATGCACAAACAGTAATTTCTCCGCATTGCAAGGTGCAATTCTGAAATTTTTTGCTTTTTCCTGCTCCTCTTAGCATGATAAACAAGATTCAAAGAGAGTGAGATGCCAGCTCCTTTCATTCAGTCAGTAGCTTCAATCATTTCTGGACGTTTTTCAATGGCAAAAATCAATGAATATTGTAAATGCACAAACAGTAATTTCTCCGCATTGCAAGGTGCAATTCTGAAATTTTTTGCTTTTTTCTGCTCCTCTTAGCATGATAAAGAAGATTCAAAGAGAGTGAGATGCCAGCTCCTTTCATTCAGTCAGTAGCTTCAAACATTTCTGGTATATGAATAACATGATGTTTTTCAATGGCAAAAATCAATGAATATTGTAAATGCACAAACAGTAATTTCTCCGCATTGCAAGGTGCAATTCTGAAATTTTTTGCTTTTTCCTGCTCCTCTTAGCATGATAAAGAAGATTCAAAGAGAGTGAGATGCCAGCTTCTTTCATTCAGACAGTAGCTTCAATCATTTCTGGACGTTTTTCAATGGCAAAAATCAATGAATATTGTAAATGCTCAAACAGTAATTTCTCCGCATTGCAAGGTGCAATTCTGAAATTTTTTGCTTTTTCCTGCTCCTCTTAGCAAGATAAAGAAGATTCAAAGAGAGTGAGATGCCAGCTCCTTTCATTCAGTCAGTAGCTTCAATCATTTCTGGACGTTTTTCAATGGCAAAAATCAATGAATATTGTAAATGCACAAACAGTAATTTCTCCGCATTGCAAGGTGCAATTCTGAAATTTTTTGCTTTTTCCTGCTCCTCTTAGCATGATAAAGAAGATTCAAAGAGAGTGAGATGCCAGCTCCTTTCATTCAGTCAGTAGCTTCAATCATTTCTGGACGTTTTTCAATGGCAAAAATCAATGAATATTGTAAATGCACAAACAGTAATTTCTCCGCATTGCAAGGTGCAATTCTGAAATTTTTTGCTTTTTCCTGCTCCTCTTAGCATGATAAAGAAGATTCAAAGAGAGTGAGATGCCAGCTCCTTTCATTCAGTCAGTAGCTTCAATCATTTCTGGACGTTTTTCAATGGCAAAAATCAATGAATATTGTAAATGCACAAACAGTAATTTCTCCGCATTGCAAGGTGCAATTGTGAAATTTTTTGCTTTTTCCTGCTCCTCTTAGCATGATAAAGAAGATTCAAAGAGAGTGAGATGCCAGCTCCTTTCATTCAGTCAGTAGCTTCAAACATTTCTGGTATATGAATAACATGATGTTTTTCAATGGCAAAAATCAATGAATATTGTAAATGCACAAACAGTAATTTCTCCGCATTGCAAGGTGCAATTTTGAAATTTTTTGCTTTTTCCTGCTCCTCTTAGCATGATAAAGAAGATTCAAAGAGAGTGAGATGCCAGCTCCTTTCATTCAGTCAGTAGCTTCAATCATTTCTGTACGTTTTTCAATGGCAAAAATCAATGAATATTGTAAATGCACAAACAGTAATTTCTCCGCATTGCAAGGTGCAATTCTGAAATTTTTTGCTTTTTCCTGCTCCTCTTAGCATGATAAACAAGATTCAAAGAGAGTGAGATGCCAGCTCCTTTCATTCAGTCAGTAGCTTCAATCATTTCTGGATGTTTTTCAATGGCAAAAATCAATGAATATTGTAAATGCACAAACAGTAATTTCTCCGCATTGCAAGGTGCAATTCTGAAATTTTTTGCTTTTTTCTGCTCCTCTTAGCATGATAAAGAAGATTCAAAGAGAGTGAGATGCCAGCTCCTTTCATTCAGTCAGTAGCTTCAAACATTTCTGGTATATGAATAACATGATGTTTTTCAATGGCAAAAATCAATGAATATTGTAAATGCACAAACAGTAATTTCTCCGCATTGCAAGGTGCAATTCTGAAATTTTTTGCTTTTTCCTGCTCCTCTTAGCATGATAAAGAAGATTCAAAGAGAGTGAGATGCCAGCTCCTTTCATTCAGTCAGTAGCTTCAATCATTTCTGGACGTTTTTCAATGGCAAAAATCAATGAATATTGTAAATGCACAAACAGTAATTTCTCCGCATTGCAAGGTGCAATTCTGAAATTTTTTGCTTTTTCCTGCTCCTCTTAGCATGATAAACAAGATTCAAAGAGAGTGAGATGCCAGCTCCTTTCATTCAGTCAGTAGCTTCAATCATTTCTGGACGTTTTTCAATGGCAAAAATCAATGAATATTGTAAATGCACAAACAGTAATTTCTCCGCATTGCAAGGTGCAATTCTGAAATTTTTTGCTTTTTCCTGCTCCTCTTAGCATGATAAAGAAGATTCAAAGAGAGTGAGATGCCAGCTCCTTTCATTCAGTCAGTAGCTTCAATCATTTCTGGACGTTTTTCAATGGCAAAAATCAATGAATATTGTAAATGCACAAACAGTAATTTCTCCGCATTGCAAGGTGCAATTCTGAAATTTTTTGCTTTTTCCTGCTCCTCTTAGCATGATAAAGAAGATTCAAAGAGAGTGAGATGCCAGCTCCTTTCATTCAGTCAGTAGCTTCAAACATTTCTGGTATATGAATAACATGATGTTTTTCAATGGCAAAAATCAATGAATATTGTAAATGCACAAACAGTAATTTCTCCGCATTGCAAGGTGCAATTCTGAAATTTTTTGCTTTTTCCTGCTCCTCTAAGCATGATAAAGAAGATTCAAAGAGAGTGAGATGCCAGCTCCTTTCATTCAGTCAGTAGTTTCAATCATTTCTGGACGTTTTTCAATGGCAAAAATCAATGAATAATGTAAATGCACAAACAGTAATTTCTCCGCATTGCAAGGTGCAATTCTGAAATTTTTTGCTTTTTTCTGCTCCTCTTAGCATGATAAAGAAGATTCAAAGAGAGTGAGATGCCAGCTCCTTTCATTCAGTCAGTAGCTTCAAACATTTCTGGTATATGAATAACATGATGTTTTTCAATGGCAAAAATCAATGAATATTGTAAATGCACAAACAGTAATTTCTCCGCATTGCAAGGTGCAATTCTGAAATTTTTTGCTTTTTCCTGCTCCTCTTAGCATGATAAAGAAGATTCAAAGAGAGTGAGATGCCAGCTTCTTTCATTCAGACAGTAGCTTCAATCATTTCTGGACGTTTTTCAATGGCAAAAATCAATGAATATTGTAAATGCACAAACAGTAATTTCTCCGCATTGCAAGGTGCAATTCTGAAATTTTTTGCTTTTTCCTGCTCCTCTTAGCAAGATAAAGAAGATTCAAAGAGAGTGAGATGCCAGCTCCTTTCATTCAGTCAGTAGCTTCAATCATTTCTGGACGTTTTTCAATGGCAAAAATCAATGAATATTGTAAATGCACAAACAGTAATTTCTCCGCATTGCAAGGTGCAATTCTGAAATTTTTTGCTTTTTCCTGCTCCTCTTAGCATGATAAAGAAGATTCAAAGAGAGTGAGATGCCAGCTCCTTTCATTCAGTCAGTAGCTTCAATCATTTCTGGACGTTTTTCAATGGCAAAAATCAATGAATATTGTAAATGCACAAACAGTAATTTCTCCGCATTGCAAGGTGCAATTCTGAAATTTTTTGCTTTTTCCTGCTCCTCTTAGCATGATAAAGAAGATTCAAAGAGAGTGAGATGCCAGCTCCTTTCATTCAGTCAGTAGCTTCAATCATTTCTGGACGTTTTTCAATGGCAAAAATCAATGAATATTGTAAATGCACAAACAGTAATTTCTCCGCATTGCAAGGTGCAATTGTGAAATTTTTTGCTTTTTCCTGCTCCTCTTAGCATGATAAAGAAGATTCAAAGAGAGTGAGATGCCAGCTCCTTTCATTCAGTCAGTAGCTTCAAACATTTCTGGTATATGAATAACATGATGTTTTTCAATGGCAAAAATCAATGAATATTGTAAATGCACAAACAGTAATTTCTCCGCATTGCAAGGTGCAATTCTGAAATTTTTTGCTTTTTCCTGCTCCTCTTAGCATGATAAACAAGATTCAAAGAGAGTGAGATGCCAGCTCCTTTCATTCAGTCAGTAGCTTCAATCATTTCTGGACGTTTTTCAATGGCAAAAATCAATGAATATTGTAAATGCACAAACAGTAATTTCTCCGCATTGCAAGGTGCAATTCTGAAATTTTTTGCTTTTTCCTGCTCCTCTTAGCATGATAAAGAAGATTCAAAGAGAGTGAGATGCCAGCTCTTTTCATTCAGTCAGTAGCTTCAAACATTTCTGGTATATGAATAACATGATGTTTTTCAATGGCAAAAATCAATGAATATTGTAAATGCACAAACAGTAATTTCTCCGCATTGCAAGGTGCAATTCTGAAATTTTTTGCTTTTTCCTGCTCCTCTAAGCATGATAAAGAAGATTCAAAGAGAGTGAGATGCCAGCTCCTTTCATTCAGTCAGTAGCTTCAATCATTTCTGGACGTTTTTCAATGGCAAAAATCAATGAATATTGTAAATGCACAAACAGTAATTTCTCCGCATTGCAAGGTGCAATTCTGAAATTTTTTGCTTTTTCCTGCTCCTCTTAGCATGATAAACAAGATTCAAAGAGAGTGAGATGCCAGCTCCTTTCATTCAGTCAGTAGCTTCAATCATTTCTGGACGTTTTTCAATGGCAAAAATCAATGAATATTGTAAATGCACAAACAGTAATTTCTCCGCATTGCAAGGTGCAATTCTGAAATTTTTTGCTTTTTTCTGCTCCTCTTAGCATGATAAAGAAGATTCAAAGAGAGTGAGATGCCAGCTCCTTTCATTCAGTCAGTAGCTTCAAACATTTCTGGTATATGAATAACATGATGTTTTTCAATGGCAAAAATCAATGAATATTGTAAATGCACAAACAGTAATTTCTCCGCATTGCAAGGTGCAATTCTGAAATTTTTTGCTTTTTCCTGCTCCTCTTAGCATGATAAAGAAGATTCAAAGAGAGTGAGATGCCAGCTTCTTTCATTCAGACAGTAGCTTCAATCATTTCTGGACGTTTTTCAATGGCAAAAATCAATGAATATTGTAAATGCACAAACAGTAATTTCTCCGCATTGCAAGGTGCAATTCTGAAATTTTTTGCTTTTTCCTGCTCCTCTTAGCAAGATAAAGAAGATTCAAAGAGAGTGAGATGCCAGCTCCTTTCATTCAGTCAGTAGCTTCAATCATTTCTGGACGTTTTTCAATGGCAAAAATCAATGAATATTGTAAATGCACAAACAGTAATTTCTCCGCATTGCAAGGTGCAATTCTGAAATTTTTTGCTTTTTCCTGCTCCTCTTAGCATGATAAAGAAGATTCAAAGAGAGTGAGATGCCAGCTCCTTTCATTCAGTCAGTAGCTTCAATCATTTCTGGACGTTTTTCAATGGCAAAAATCAATGAATATTGTAAATGCACAAACAGTAATTTCTCCGCATTGCAAGGTGCAATTCTGAAATTTTTTGCTTTTTCCTGCTCCTCTTAGCATGATAAAGAAGATTCAAAGAGAGTGAGATGCCAGCTCCTTTCATTCAGTCAGTAGCTTCAATCATTTGTGTACGTTTTTCAATGGCAAAAATCAATGAATATTGTAAATGCACAAACAGTAATTTCTCCGCATTGCAAGGTGCAATTCTGAAATTTTTTGCTTTTTCCTGCTCCTCTTAGCATGATAAACAAGATTCAAAGAGAGTGAGATGCCAGCTCCTTTCATTCAGTCAGTAGCTTCAATCATTTCTGGATGTTTTTCAATGGCAAAAATCAATGAATATTGTAAATGCACAAACAGTAATTTCTCCGCATTGCAAGGTGCAATTTTGAAATTTTTTGCTTTTTCCTGCTCCTCTTAGCATGATAAAGAAGATTCAAAGAGAGTGAGATGCCAGCTCCTTTCATTCAGTCAGTAGCTTCAATCATTTCTGTACGTTTTTCAATGGCAAAAATCAATGAATATTGTAAATGCACAAACAGTAATTTCTCCACATTGCAAGGTGCAATTCTGAAATTTTTTGCTTTTCCTGCTCCTCTTAGCATGATAAACAAGATTCAAAGAGAGTGAGATGCCAGCTCCTTTCATTCAGTCAGTAGCTTCAATCATTTCTGGATGTTTTTCAATGGCAAAAATCAATGAATATTGTAAATGCACAAACAGTAATTTCTCCGCATTGCAAGGTGCAATTCTGAAATTTTTTGCTTTTTTCTGCTCCTCTTAGCATGATAAAGAAGATTCAAAGAGAGTGAGATGCCAGCTCCTTTCATTCAGTCAGTAGCTTCAAACATTTCTGGTATATGAATAACATGATGTTTTTCAATGTCAAAAATCAATGAATATTGTAAATGCACAAACAGTAATTTCTCCGCATTGCAAGGTGCAATTCTGAAATTTTTTGCTTTTTCCTGCTCCTCTTAGCATGATAAAGAAGATTCAAAGAGAGTGAGATGCCAGCTCCTTTCATTCAGTCAGTAGCTTCAATCATTTCTGGACGTTTTTCAATGGCAAAAATCAATGAATATTGTAAATGCACAAACAGTAATTTCTCCGCATTGCAAGGTGCAATTCTGAAATTTTTTGCTTTTTCCTGCTCCTCTTAGCATGATAAACAAGATTCAAAGAGAGTGAGATGCCAGCTCCTTTCATTCAGTCAGTAGCTTCAATCATTTCTGGACGTTTTTCAATGGCAAAAATCAATGAATATTGTAAATGCACAAACAGTAATTTCTCCGCATTGCAAGGTGCAATTCTGAAATTTTTTGCTTTTTCCTGCTCCTCTTAGCATGATAAAGAAGATTCAAAGAGAGTGAGATGCCAGCTCCTTTCATTCAGTCAGTAGCTTCAATCATTTCTGGACGTTTTTCAATGGCAAAAATCAATGAATATTGTAAATGCACAAACAGTAATTTCTCCGCATTGCAAGGTGCAATTCTGAAATTTTTTGCTTTTTCCTGCTCCTCTTAGCATGATAAAGAAGATTCAAAGAGAGTGAGATGCCAGCTCCTTTCATTCAGTCAGTAGCTTCAAACATTTCTGGTATATGAATAACATGATGTTTTTCAATGGCAAAAATCAATGAATATTGTAAATGCACAAACAGTAATTTCTCCGCATTGCAAGGTGCAATTCTGAAATTTTTTGCTTTTTCCTGCTCCTCTAAGCATGATAAAGAAGATTCAAAGAGAGTGAGATGCCAGCTCCTTTCATTCAGTCAGTAGTTTCAATCATTTCTGGACGTTTTTCAATGGCAAAAATCAATGAATATTGTAAATGCACAAACAGTAATTTCTCGGCATTGCAAGGTGCAATTCTGAAATTTTTTGCTTTTTCCTGCTCCTCTTAGCATGATAAACAAGATTCAAAGTGAATGAGATGCCAGCTCCTTTCATTCAGTCAGTAGCTTCAATCATTTCTGGACGTTTTTCAATGGCAAAAATCAATGAATATTGTAAATGCACAAACAGTAATTTCTCCGCATTGCAAGGTGCAATTCTGAATTTTTTTGCTTTTTCCTGCTCCTCTTAGCATGATAAAGAAGATTCAAAGAGAGTGAGATGCCAGCTCCTTTCATTCAGTCAGTAGCTTCAAACATTTCTGGTATATGAATAACATGATGTTTTTCAATGGCAAAAATCAATGAATATTGTAAATGCACAAACAGTAATTTCTCCGCATTGCAAGGTGCAATTCTGAAATTTTTTGCTTTTTTCTGCTCCTCTTAGCATGATAAAGAAGATTCAAAGAGAGTGAGATGCCAGCTCCTTTCATTCAGTCAGTAGCTTCAAACATTTCTGGACGTTTTTCAATGGCAAAAATCAATGAATATTGTAAATGCACAAACAGTAATTTCTCCGCATTGCAAGGTGCAATTCTGAAATTTTTTGCTTTTTCCTGCTCCTCTTAGCATGGTAAAGAAGATTCAAAGAGAGTGAGATGCCAGCTCCTTTCGTTCAGTCAGTAGCTTCAATCATTTCTGGATGTTTTTCAATGGCAAAAATCAATGAATATTGTAAATGCACAAACAGTAATTTCTCCGCATTGCAAGGTGCAATTCTGAAATTTTTTGCTTTTTCCTGCTCCTCTTAGCATGATAAATAAGATTCAAAGAGAGTGAGATGCCAGCTCCTTTCATTCAGTCAGTAGCTTCAATCATTTCTGGACGTTTTTCAATGGCAAAAATCAATGAATATTGTAAATGCACAAACAGTAATTTCTCCGCATTGCAAGGTGCAATTCTGAAATTTTTTGCTTTTTCCTGCTCCTCTTAGCATGATAAAGAAGATTCAAAGAGAGTGAGATGCCAGCTCCTTTCATTCAGTCAGTAGCTTCAATCATTTGTGTACGTTTTTCAATGGCAAAAATCAATGAATATTGTAAATGCACAAACAGTAATTTCTCCGCATTGCAAGGTGCAATTCTGAAATTTTTTGCTTTTTCCTGCTCCTCTTAGCATGATAAACAAGATTCAAAGAGAGTGAGATGCCAGCTCCTTTCATTCAGTCAGTAGCTTCAATCATTTCTGGATGTTTTTCAATGGCAAAAATCAATGAATATTGTAAATGCACAAACAGTAATTTCTCCGCATTGCAAGGTGCAATTCTGAAATTTTTTGCTTTTTTCTGCTCCTCTTAGCATGATAAAGAAGATTCAAAGAGAGTGAGATGCCAGCTCCTTTCATTCAGTCAGTAGCTTCAAACATTTCTGGTATATGAATAACATGATGTTTTTCAATGTCAAAAATCAATGAATATTGTAAATGCACAAACAGTAATTTCTCCGCATTGCAAGGTGCAATTCTGAAATTTTTTGCTTTTTCCTGCTCCTCTTAGCATGATAAAGAAGATTCAAAGAGAGTGAGATGCCAGCTCCTTTCATTCAGTCAGTAGCTTCAATCATTTCTGGACGTTTTTCAATGGCAAAAATCAATGAATATTGTAAATGCACAAACAGTAATTTCTCCGCATTGCAAGGTGCAATTCTGAAATTTTTTGCTTTTTCCTGCTCCTCTTAGCATGATAAACAAGATTCAAAGAGAGTGAGATGCCAGCTCCTTTCATTCAGTCAGTAGCTTCAATCATTTCTGGACGTTTTTCAATGGCAAAAATCAATGAATATTGTAAATGCACAAACAGTAATTTCTCCGCATTGCAAGGTGCAATTCTGAAATTTTTTGCTTTTTCCTGCTCCTCTTAGCATGATAAAGAAGATTCAAAGAGAGTGAGATGCCAGCTCCTTTCATTCAGTCAGTAGCTTCAATCATTTCTGGACGTTTTTCAATGGCAAAAATCAATGAATATTGTAAATGCACAAACAGTAATTTCTCCGCATTGCAAGGTGCAATTCTGAAATTTTTTGCTTTTTCCTGCTCCTCTTAGCATGATAAAGAAGATTCAAAGAGAGTGAGATGCCAGCTCCTTTCATTCAGTCAGTAGCTTCAAACATTTCTGGTATATGAATAACATGATGTTTTTCAATGGCAAAAATCAATGAATATTGTAAATGCACAAACAGTAATTTCTCCGCATTGCAAGGTGCAATTCTGAAATTTTTTGCTTTTTCCTGCTCCTCTAAGCATGATAAAGAAGATTCAAAGAGAGTGAGATGCCAGCTCCTTTCATTCAGTCAGTAGTTTCAATCATTTCTGGACGTTTTTCAATGGCAAAAATCAATGAATATTGTAAATGCACAAACAGTAACTTCTCGGCATTGCAAGGTGCAATTCTGAAATTTTTTGCTTTTTCCTGCTCCTCTTAGCATGATAAACAAGATTCAAAGTGAATGAGATGCCAGCTCCTTTCATTCAGTCAGTAGCTTCAATCATTTCTGGACGTTTTTCAATGGCAAAAATCAATGAATATTGTAAATGCACAAACAGTAATTTCTCCGCATTGCAAGGTGCAATTCTGAATTTTTTTGCTTTTTCCTGCTCCTCTTAGCATGATAAAGAAGATTCAAAGAGAGTGAGATGCCAGCTCCTTTCATTCAGTCAGTAGCTTCAAACATTTCTGGTATATGAATAACATGATGTTTTTCAATGGCAAAAATCAATGAATATTGTAAATGCACAAACAGTAATTTCTCCGCATTGCAAGGTGCAATTCTGAAATTTTTTGCTTTTTTCTGCTCCTCTTAGCATGATAAAGAAGATTCAAAGAGAGTGAGATGCCAGCTCCTTTCATTCAGTCAGTAGCTTCAAACATTTCTGGACGTTTTTCAATGGCAAAAATCAATGAATATTGTAAATGCACAAACAGTAATTTCTCCGCATTGCAAGGTGCAATTCTGAAATTTTTTGCTTTTTCCTGCTCCTCTTAGCATGGTAAAGAAGATTCAAAGAGAGTGAGATGCCAGCTCCTTTCGTTCAGTCAGTAGCTTCAATCATTTCTGGATGTTTTTCAATGGCAAAAATCAATGAATATTGTAAATGCACAAACAGTAATTTCTCCGCATTGCAAGGTGCAATTCTGAAATTTTTTGCTTTTTCCTGCTCCTCTTAGCATGATAAATAAGATTCAAAGAGAGTGAGATGCCAGCTCCTTTCATTCAGTCAGTAGCTTCAATCATTTCTGGACGTTTTTCAATGGCAAAAATCAATGAATATTGTAAATGCACAAACAGTAATTTCTCCGCATTGCCATGTGCAATTCTGAAATTTTTTGCTTTTTCCTGCTCCTCTAAGCATGATAAAGAAGATTCAAAGAGAGTGAGATGCCAGCTCCTTTCATTCAGTCAGTAGCTTCAATCATTTCTGGACGTTTTTCAATGGCAAAAATCAATGAATATTGTAAATGCACAAACAGTAATTTCTCGGCATTGCAAGGTGCAATTCTGAAATTTTTTGCTTTTTCCTGCTCCTCTTAGCATGATAAACAAGATTCAAAGTGAAAGAGATGCCAGCTCCTTTCATTCAGTCAGTAGCTTCAATCATTTCTGGACGTTTTTCAATGGCAAAAATCAATGAATATTGTAAATGCACAAACAGTAATTTCTCCGCATTGCAAGGTGCAATTCTGAAATTTTTTGCTTTTTCCTGCTCCTATTAGCATGATAAAGAAGATTCAAAGAGAGTGAGATGCCAGCTCCTTTCATTCAGTCAGTAGCTTCAAACATTTCTGGTATATGAATAACATGATGTTTTTCAATGGCAAAAATCAATGAATATTGTAAATGCACAAACAGTAATTTCTCCGCATTGCAAGGTGCAATTCTGAAATTTTTTGCTTTTTCCTGCTCCTCTTAGCATGATAAAGAAGATTCAAAGAGAGTGAGATGCCAGCTCCTTTCATTCAGTCAGTAGCTTCAATCATTTCTGGACGTTTTTCAATGGCAAAAATCAATGAATATTGCAAATGCACAAACAGTAATTTCTCCGCATTGCAAGGTGCAATTCTGAATTTTTTTGCTTTTTCCTGCTCCTCTTAGCATGATAAAGAAGATTCAAAGAGAGTGAGATGCCAGCTCCTTTCATTCAGTCAGTTGCTTCAAACATTTCTGGTATATGAATAACATGATGTTTTTCAATGGCAAAAATCAATGAATATTGTAAATGCACAAATAGTAATTTCTCCGCATTGCAAGGTGCAATTCTGAAATTTTTTGCTTTTTCCTGCTCCTCTTACCATGATAAACAAGATTCAAAGAGAGTGAGATGCCAGCTCCTTTCATTCAGTCAGTAGCTTCAATCATTTCTGGATGTTTTTCAATGGCAAAAATCAAGGAATATTGTAAATGCACAAACAGTAATTTCTCCGCATTGCAAGGTGCAATTCTGAAATTTTTTGCTTTTTTCTGCTCCTCTTAGCATAATAAAGAAGATTCAAAGAGAGTGAGATGCCAGCTCCTTTCATTCAGTCAGTAGCTTCAAACATTTCTGGTATATGAATAACATGATGTTTTTCAATGGCAAAAAACAATGAATATTGTAAATGCACAAACAGTAATTTCTCCGCATTGCAAGGTGCAATTCTGAAATTTTTTGCTTTTTCCTGCTCCTCTTAGCATGATAAAGAAGATTCAAAGAGAGTGAGATGCCAGCTCCTTTCATTCAGTCAGTAGCTTCAATCATTTCTGGACGTTTTTCAATGGCAAAAATCAATGAATATTGTAAATGCACAAACAGTAATTTCTCCGCATTGCAAGGTGCAATTCTGAAATTTTTTGCTTTTTCCTGCTCCTCTTAGCATGATAAAGAAGATTCAAAGAGAGTGAGATGCCAGCTCCTTTCATTCAGTCAGTAGCTTCAATCATTTCTGGACGTTTTTCAATGGCAAAAATCAATGAATATTGTAAATGCACAAACAGTAATTTCTCCGCATTGCAAGGTGCAATTCTGAATTTTTTTGCTTTTTCCTGCTCCTCTTAGCATGATAAAGAAGATTCAAAGAGAGTGAGATGCCAGCTCCTTTCATTCAGTCAGTAGCTTCAAACATTTCTGGTATATGAATAACATGATGTTTTTCAATGGCAAAAATCAATGAATATTGTAAATGCACAAACAGTAATTTCTCCGCATTGCAAGGTGCAATTCTGAAATTTTTTGCTTTTTCCTGCTCCTGTTAGCATGATAAAGAAGATTCAAAGAGAGTGATATGCCAGCTCCTTTCATTCAGTCAGTAGCTTCAATCATTTCTGGATGTTTTTCAATGGCAAAAATCAATGAATATTGTAAATGCACAAACAGTAATTTCTCCGCATTGCAAGGTGCAATTCTGAAATTTTTTGCTTTTTTCTGCTCCTCTTAGCATAATAAAGAAGATTCAAAGAGAGTGAGATGCCAGCTCCTTTCATTCAGTCAGTAGCTTCAAACATTTCTGGTATATGAATAACATGATGTTTTTCAATGGCAAAAATCAATGAATATTGTAAATGCACAAACAGTAATTTCTCCGCATTGCAAGGTGCAATTCTGAAATTTTTTGCTTTTTCCTGCTCCTCTTAGCATGATAAAGAAGATTCAAAGAGAGTGAGATGCCAGCTCCTTTCATTCAGTCAGTAGCTTCAATCATTTCTGGACGTTTTTCAATGGCAAAAATCAATGAATATTGTAAATGCACAAACAGTAATTTCTCCGCATTGCAAGGTGCAATTCTGAAATTTTTTGTTTTTTTCTGCTCCTCTTAGCAAGATCAACAAGATTCAAAGAGAGTGAGATGCCAGCTCCTTTCATTCAGTCAGTAGCTTCAATCATTTCTGGACGTTTTTCAATGGCAAAAATCAATGAATATTGTAAATGCACAAACAGTAATTTCTCCGCATTGCAAGGTGCAATTCTGAAATTTTTTGCTTTTTCCTGCTCCTCTTAGCATGATAAAGAAGATTCAAAGAGAGTGAGATGCCAGCTCCTTTCATTCAGTCAGTAGCTTCAAACATTTCTGGTATATGAATAACATGATGTTTTTCAATGGCAAAAATCAATGAATATTGTAAATGCACAAACAGTAATTTCTCCGCATTGCAAGGTGCAATTCTGAAATTTTTTGCTTTTTCCTGCTCCTCTTAGCATGATAAAGAAGATTCAAAGAGAGTGAGATGCCAGCTCCTTTCATTCAGTCAGTAGCTTCAATCATTTCTGGACGTTTTCAATGGCAAAAATCAATGAATATTGTAAATGCACAAAAAGTAATTTCTCCGCATTGCAAGGAGCAATTCTGAAATTTTTTTGCTTTTTCCTGCTCCTCTTAGCATGATAAAGAAGATTCAAAGAGAGTGAGATGCCAGCTCCTTTCATTCAGTCAGTAGCTTCAAACATTTCTGGTATATGAATAACATGATGTTTTTCAATGGCAAAAATCAATGAATATTGTAAATGCACAAACAGTAATTTCTCCGCATTGCAAGGTGCAATTTTGAAATTTTTTGCTTTTTCCTGCTCCTCTTAGCATGGTAAAGAAGATTCAAAGAGAGTGAGATGCCAGCTCCTTTCATTCAGTCAGTAGCTTCAATCATTTCTGGACGTTTTTCAATGGCAAAAATCAATGAATATTGTAAATGCACAAACAGTAATTTCTCCGCATTGCAAGGTGCAATTCTGAAATTTTTTGCTTTATCCTGCTCCTCTTAGCATGATAAACAAGATTCAAAGAGAGTGAGATGCCAGCTCCTTTCATTCAGTCAGTAGCTTCAATCATTTCTGGATGTTTTTCAATGGCAAAAATCAATGAATATTGTAAATGCACAAACAGTAATTTCTCCGCATTGCAAGGTGCAATTCTGAAATTTTTTGCTTTTTTCTGCTCCTCTTAGCATGATAAAGAAGATTCAAAGAGAGTGAGATGCCAGCTCCTTTCATTCAGTCAGTAGCTTCAAACATTTCTGGTATATGAATAACATGATGTTTTTCAATGGCAAAAATCAATGAATATTGTAAATGCACAAACAGTAATTTCTCCGCATTGCAAGGTGCAATTCTGAAATTTTTTGCTTTTTCCTGCTCCTCTTAGCATGATAAAGAAGATTCAAAGAGAGTGAGATGCCAGCTCCTTTCATTCAGTCAGTAGCTTCAAACATTTCTGGTATATGAATAACATGATGTTTTTCAATGGCAAAAATCAATGAATATTGTAAATGCACAAACAGTAATTTCTCCGCATTGCAAGGTGCAATTCTGAAATTTTTTGCTTTTTCCTGCTCCTCTTAGCATGGTAAAGAAGATTCAAAGAGAGTGAGATGCCAGCTCCTTTCATTCAGTCAGTAGCTTCAATCATTTCTGGACGTTTTTCAATGGCAAAAATCAATGAATATTGTAAATGCACAAACAGTAATTTCTCCGCATTGCAAGGTGCAATTCTGAAATTTTTTGCTTTTTCCTGCTCCTCTTAGCATGATAAACAAGATTCAAAGAGAGTGAGATGCCAGCTCCTTTCATTCAGTCAGTAGCTTCAATCATTTCTGGATGTTTTTCAATGGCAAAAATCAATGAATATTGTAAATGCACAAACAGTAATTTCTCCGCATTGCAAGGTGCAATTCTGAAATTTTTTGCTTTTTTCTGCTCCTCTTAGCATGATAAAGAAGATTCAAAGAGAGTGAGATGCCAGCTCCTTTCATTCAGTCAGTAGCTTCAAACATTTCTGGTATATGAATAACATGATGTTTTTCAATGGCAAAAATCAATGAATATTGTAAATGCACAAACAGTAATTTCTCCGCATTGCAAGGTGCAATTCTGAAATTTTTTGCTTTTTCCTGCTCCTCTTAGCATGATAAAGAAGATTCAAAGAGAGTGAGATGCCAGCTCCTTTCATTCAGTCAGTAGCTTCAAACATTTCTGGTATATGAATAACATGATGTTTTTCAATGGCAAAAATCAATGAATATTGTAAATGCACAAACAGTAATTTCTCCGCATTGCAAGGTGCAATTCTGAAATTTTTTGCTTTTTCCTGCTCCTCTAAGCATGATAAAGAAGATTCAAAGAGAGTGAGATGCCAGCTCCTTTCATTCAGTCAGTAGCTTCAATCATTTCTGGACGTTTTTCAATGGCAAAAATCAATGAATATTGTAAATGCACAAACAGTAATTTCTCCGCATTGCAAGGTGCAATTCTGAAATTTTTTGCTTTTTCCTGCTCCTCTTAGCATGATAAACAAGATTCAAAGAGAGTGAGATGCCAGCTCCTTTCATTCAGTCAGTAGCTTCAATCATTTCTGGACGTTTTTCAATGGCAAAAATCAATGAATATTGTAAATGCACAAACAGTAATTTCTCCGCATTGCAAGGTGCAATTCTGAAATTTTTTGCTTTTTCCTGCTCCTCTTAGCATGATAAAGAAGATTCAAAGAGAGTGAGATGCCAGCTCCTTTCATTCAGTCAGTAGCTTCAAACATTTCTGTTATATGAATAGCATGATGTTTTTCAATGGCAAAAATCAATGAATATTGTAAATGCACAAACAGTAATTTCTCCGCATTGCAAGGTGCAATTCTGAAATTTTTTGCTTTTTCCTGCTCCTCTTAGCATGATAAAGAAGATTCAAAGAGAGTGAGATGCCAGCTCCTTTCATTCAGTCAGTAGCTTCAATCATTTCTGGACGTTTTTCAATGGCAAAAATCAATGAATATTGTAAATGCACAAACAGTAATTTCTCCGCATTGCAAGGTGCAATTCTGAAATTTTTTGCTTTTTCCTGCTCCTCTTAGCATGATAAAGAAGATTCAAAGAGAGTCAGATGCCAGCTCCTTTCATTCAGTCAGTAGCTTCAAACATTTCTGGTATATGAATAACATGTTTTTCAATGGCAAAAATCAATGAATATTGTAAATGCACAAACAGTAATTTCTCCGCATTGCAAGGTGCAATTCTGAAAGTTTTTGCTTTTTCCTGCTCCTCTTAGCATGATAAAGAAGATTCAAAGAGAGTGAGATGCCAGCTCCTTTCATTCAGTAAGTAGCTTCAATCATTTCTGGACGTTTTTCAATGGCAAAAATCAATGAATATTGTAAATGCACAAACAGTAATTTCTCCGCATTGCAAGGTGCAATTCTGAAATTTTTTGCTTTTTCCTGCTCCTCTTAGCATGATAAACAAGATTCAAAGAGAGTGAGATGCCAGCTCCTTTCATTCAGTCAGTAGCTTCAATCATTTCTGGACGTTTTTCAATGGCAAAAATCAATGAATATTGTAAATGCACAAACAGTAATTTCTCCGCATTGCAAGGTGCAATTCTGAAATTTTTTGCTTTTTCCTGCTCCTCTTAGCATGATAAAGAAGATTCAAAGAGAGTGAGATGCCAGCTCCTTTCATTCAGTCAGTAGCTTCAAACATTTCTGGTATATGAATAACATGATATTTTTCAATGGCAAAAATCAATGAATATTGTAAATGCACAAACAGTAATTTCTCCGCATTGAAAGGTGCAATTCTGAAATTTTTTGCTTTTTCCTGCTCCTCTTAGCATGATAAAGAAGATTCAAAGAGAGTGAGATGCCAGCTCCTTTCATTCAGTCAGTAGCTTCAATCATTTCTGGACGTTTTTCAATGGCAAAAATCAATGAATATTGTAAATGCACAAACAGTAATTTCTCCGCATTGCAAGGTGCAATTCTGAAATTTTTTGCTTTTTCCTGCTCCTCTTAGCATGATAAACAAGATTCAAAGAGAGTGAGATGCCAGCTCCTTTCATTCAGTCAGTAGCTTCAATCATTTCTGGACGTTTTTCAATGGCAAAAATCAATGAATATTGTAAATGCACAAACAGTAATTTCTCCGCATTGCAAGGTGCAATTCTGAAATTTTTTGCTTTTTTCTGCTCCTCTTAGCATGATAAAGAAGATTCAAAGAGAGTGAGATGCCAGCTCCTTTCATTCAGTCAGTAGCTTCAAACATTTCTGGTATATGAATAACATGATGTTTTTCAATGGCAAAAATCAATGAATATTGTAAATGCACAAACAGTAATTTCTCCGCATTGCAAGGTGCAATTCTGAAATTTTTTGCTTTTTCCTGCTCCTCTTAGCATGATAAAGAAGATTCAAAGAGAGTGAGATGCCAGCTTCTTTCATTCAGTCAGTAGCTTCAATCATTTCTGGACGTTTTTCAATGGCAAAAATCAATGAATATTGTAAATGCACAAACAGTAATTTCTCCGCATTGCAAGGTGCAATTCTGAAATTTTTTGCTTTTTCCTGCTCCTCTTAGCAAGATAAAGAAGATTCAAAGAGAGTGAGATGCCAGCTCCTTTCATTCAGTCAGTAGCTTCAATCATTTCTGGACGTTTTTCAATGGCAAAAATCAATGAATATTGTAAATGCACAAACAGTAATTTCTCCGCATTGCAAGGTGCAATTCTGAAATTTTTTGCTTTTTCCTGCTCCTCTTAGCATGATAAAGAAGATTCAAAGAGAGTGAGATGCCAGCTCCTTTCATTCAGTCAGTAGCTTCAATCATTTCTGGACGTTTTTCAATGGCAAAAATCAATGAATATTGTAAATGCACAAACAGTAATTTCTCCGCATTGCAAGGTGCAATTCTGAAATTTTTTGCTTTTTCCTGCTCCTCTTAGCATGATAAAGAAGATTCAAAGAGAGTGAGATGCCAGCTCCTTTCATTCAGTCAGTAGCTTCAATCATTTCTGGACGTTTTTCAATGGCAAAAATCAATGAATATTGTAAATGCACAAACAGTAATTTCTCCGCATTGCAAGGTGCAATTCTGAAATTTTTTGCTTTTTCCTGCTCCTCTTAGCATGATAAAGAAGATTCAAAGAGAGTGAGATGCCAGCTCCTTTCATTCAGTCAGTAGCTTCAAACATTTCTGGTATATGAATAACATGATGTTTTTCAATGGCAAAAATCAATGAATATTGTAAATGCACAAACAGTAATTTCTCCGCATTGCAAGGTGCAATTTTGAAATTTTTTGCTTTTTCCTGCTCCTCTTAGCATGATAAAGAAGATTCAAAGAGAGTGAGATGCCAGCTCCTTTCATTCAGTCAGTAGCTTCAATCATTTCTGGACGTTTTTCAATGGCAAAAATCAATGAATATTGTAAATGCACAAACAGTAATTTCTCCGCATTGCAAGGTGCAATTCTGAAATTTTTTGCTTTTTCCTGCTCCTCTTAGCATGATAAACAAGATTCAAAGAGAGTGAGATGCCAGCTCCTTTCATTCAGTCAGTAGCTTCAATCATTTCTGGATGTTTTTCAATGGCAAAAATCAATGAATATTGTAAATGCACAAACAGTAATTTCTCCGCATTGCAGGGTGCAATTCTGAAATTTTTTGCTTTTTTCTGCTCCTCTTAGCATAATAAAGAAGATTCAAAGAGAGTGAGATGCCAGCTCCTTTCATTCAGTCAGTAGCTTCAAACATTTCTGGTATATGAATAACATGATGTTTTTCAATGGCAAAAATCAATGAATATTGTAAATGCACAAACAGTAATTTCTCCGCATTGCAAGGTGCAATTCTGAAATTTTTTGCTTTTTCCTGCTCCTCTTAGCATGATAAAGAAGATTCAAAGAGAGTGAGATGCCAGCTCCTTTCATTCAGTCAGTAGCTTCAATCATTTCTGGACGTTTTTCAATGGCAAAAATCAATGAATATTGTAAATGCACAAACAGTAATTTCTCCGCATTGCAAGGTGCAATTCTGAAATTTTTTGCTTTTTCCTGCTCCTCTTAGCATGATAAAGAAGATTCAAAGAGAGTGAGATGCCAGCTTCTTTCATTCAGTCAGTAGCTTCAATCATTTCTGGACGTTTTTCAATGGCAAAAATCAATGAATATTGTAAATGCACAAACAGTAATTTCTCCGCATTGCAAGGTGCAATTCTGAAATTTTTTGCTTTTTCCTGCTCCTCTTAGCAAGATAAAGAAGATTCAAAGAGAGTGAGATGCCAGCTCCTTTCATTCAGTCAGTAGCTTCAATCATTTCTGGACGTTTTTCAATGGCAAAAATCAATGAATATTGTAAATGCACAAACAGTAATTTCTCCGCATTGCAAGGTGCAATTCTGAAATTTTTTGCTTTTTCCTGCTCCTCTTAGCATGATAAAGAAGATTCAAAGAGAGTGAGATGCCAGCTCCTTTCATTCAGTCAGTAGCTTCAATCATTTCTGGACGTTTTTCAATGGCAAAAATCAATGAATATTGTAAATGCACAAACAGTAATTTCTCCGCATTGCAAGGTGCAATTCTGAAATTTTTTGCTTTTTCCTGCTCCTCTTAGCATGATAAAGAAGATTCAAAGAGAGTGAGATGCCAGCTCCTTTCATTCAGTCAGTAGCTTCAATCATTTCTGGACGTTTTTCAATGGCAAAAATCAATGAATATTGTAAATGCACAAACAGTAATTTCTCCGCATTGCAAGGTGCAATTCTGAAATTTTTTGCTTTTTCCTGCTCCTCTTAGCATGATAAAGAAGATTCAAAGAGAGTGAGATGCCAGCTCCTTTCATTCAGTCAGTAGCTTCAAACATTTCTGGTATATGAATAACATGATGTTTTTCAATGGCAAAAATCAATGAATATTGTAAATGCACAAACAGTAATTTCTCCGCATTGCAAGGTGCAATTTTGAAATTTTTTGCTTTTTCCTGCTCCTCTTAGCATGATAAAGAAGATTCAAAGAGAGTGAGATGCCAGCTCCTTTCATTCAGTCAGTAGCTTCAATCATTTCTGGACGTTTTTCAATGGCAAAAATCAATGAATATTGTAAATGCACAAACAGTAATTTCTCCGCATTGCAAGGTGCAATTCTGAAATTTTTTGCTTTTTCCTGCTCCTCTTAGCATGATAAACAAGATTCAAAGAGAGTGAGATGCCAGCTCCTTTCATTCAGTCAGTAGCTTCAATCATTTCTGGATGTTTTTCAATGGCAAAAATCAATGAATATTGTAAATGCACAAACAGTAATTTCTCCGCATTGCAAGGTGCAATTCTGAAATTTTTTGCTTTTTTCTGCTCCTCTTAGCATAATAAAGAAGATTCAAAGAGAGTGAGATGCCAGCTCCTTTCATTCAGTCAGTAGCTTCAAACATTTCTGGTATATGAATAACATGATGTTTTTCAATGGCAAAAATCAATGAATATTGTAAATGCACAAACAGTAATTTCTCCGCATTGCAAGGTGCAATTCTGAAATTTTTTGCTTTTTCCTGCTCCTCTTAGCATGATAAAGAAGATTCAAAGAGAGTGAGATGCCAGCTCCTTTCATTCAGTCAGTAGCTTCAATCATTTCTGGACGTTTTTCAATGGCAAAAATCAATGAATATTGTAAATGCACAAACAGTAATTTCTCCGCATTGCAAGGTGCAATTCTGAATTTTTCTGCTTTTTCCTGCTCCTCTTAGCATGATAAAGAAGATTCAAAGAGAGTGAGATGCCAGCTCCTTTCATTCAGTCAGTAGCTTCAAACATTTCTGGTATATGAATAACATGATGTTTTTCAATGGCAAAAATCAATGAATATTGTAAATGCACAAACAGTAATTTCTCCGCATTGCAAGGTGCAATTCTGAAATTTTTTGCTTTTTCCTGCTCCTCTTAGCATGATAAAGAAGATTCAAAGAGAGTGAGATGCCAGCTCCTTTCATTCAGTCAGTAGCTTCAATCATTTCTGGACGTTTTCAATGGCAAAAATCAATGAATATTGTAAATGCACAAACAGTAATTTCTCCGCATTGCAAGGAGCAATTCTGAAATTTTTTTGCTTTTTCCTGCTCCTCTTAGCATGATAAAGAAGATTCAAAGAGAGTGAGATGCCAGCTCCTTTCATTCAGTCAGTAGCTTCAAACATTTCTGGTATATGAATAACATGATGTTTTTCAATGGCAAAAATCAATGAATATTGTAAATGCACAAACAGTAATTTCTCCGCATTGCAAGGTGCAATTTTGAAATTTTTTGCTTTTTCCTGCTCCTCTTAGCATGGTAAAGAAGATTCAAAGAGAGTGAGATGCCAGCTCCTTTCATTCAGTCAGTAGCTTCAATCATTTCTGGACGTTTTTCAATGGCAAAAATCAATGAATATTGTAAATGCACAAACAGTAATTTCTCCGCATTGCAAGGTGCAATTCTGAAATTTTTTGCTTTTTCCTGCTCCTCTTAGCATGATAAACAAGATTCAAAGAGAGTGAGATGCCAGCTCCTTTCATTCAGTCAGTAGCTTCAATCATTTCTGGATGTTTTTCAATGGCAAAAATCAATGAATATTGTAAATGCACAAACAGTAATTTCTCCGCATTGCAAGGTGCAATTCTGAAATTTTTTGCTTTTTTCTGCTCCTCTTAGCATGATAAAGAAGATTCAAAGAGAGTGAGATGCCAGCTCCTTTCATTCAGTCAGTAGCTTCAAACATTTCTGGTATATGAATAACATGATGTTTTTCAATGGCAAAAATCAATGAATATTGTAAATGCACAAACAGTAATTTCTCCGCATTGCAAGGTGCAATTCTGAAATTTTTTGCTTTTTCCTGCTCCTCTTAGCATGATAAAGAAGATTCAAAGAGAGTGAGATGCCAGCTCCTTTCATTCAGTCAGTAGCTTCAAACATTTCTGGTATATGAATAACATGATGTTTTTCAATGGCAAAAATCAATGAATATTGTAAATGCACAAACAGTAATTTCTCCGCATTGCAAGGTGCAATTCTGAAATTTTTTGCTTTTTCCTGCTCCTCTAAGCATGATAAAGAAGATTCAAAGAGAGTGAGATGCCAGCTCCTTTCATTCAGTCAGTAGCTTCAATCATTTCTGGACGTTTTTCAATGGCAAAAATCAATGAATATTGTAAATGCACAAACAGTAATTTCTCCGCATTGCAAGGTGCAATTCTGAAATTTTTTGCTTTTTCCTGCTCCTCTTAGCATGATAAACAAGATTCAAAGAGAGTGAGATGCCAGCTCCTTTCATTCAGTCAGTAGCTTCAATCATTTCTGGACTTTTTTCAAAGGCAAAAATCAATGAATATTGTAAATGCACAAACAGTAATTTCTCCGCATTGCAAGGTGCAATTCTGAAATTTTTTGCTTTTTCCTGCTCCTCTTAGCATGATAAAGAAGATTCAAAGAGAGTGAGATGCCAGCTCCTTTCATTCAGTCAGTAGCTTCAAACATTTCTGGTATATGAATAGCATGATGTTTTTCAATGGCAAAAATCAATGAATATTGTAAATGCACAAACAGTAATTTCTCCGCATTGCAAGGTGCAATTCTGAAATTTTTTGCTTTTTCCTGCTCCTCTTAGCATGATAAAGAAGATTCAAAGAGAGTGAGATGCCAGCTCCTTTCATTCAGTCAGTAGCTTCAATCATTTCTGGACGTTTTTCAATGGCAAAAATCAATGAATATTGTAAATGCACAAACAGTAATTTCTCCGCATTGCAAGGTGCAATTCTGAAATTTTTTGCTTTTTCCTGCTCCTCTTAGCATGATAAAGAAGATTCAAAGAGAGTCAGATGCCAGCTCCTTTCATTCAGTCAGTAGCTTCAAACATTTCTGGTATATGAATAACATGTTTTTCAATGGCAAAAATCAATGAATATTGTAAATGCACAAACAGTAATTTCTCCGCATTGCAAGGTGCAATTCTGAAAGTTTTTGCTTTTTCCTGCTCCTCTTAGCATGATAAAGAAGATTCAAAGAGAGTGAGATGCCAGCTCCTTTCATTCAGTAAGTAGCTTCAATCATTTCTGGACGTTTTTCAATGGCAAAAATCAATGAATATTGTAAATGCACAAACAGTAATTTCTCCGCATTGCAAGGTGCAATTCTGAAATTTTTTGCTTTTTCCTGCTCCTCTTAGCATGATAAACAAGATTCAAAGAGAGTGAGATGCCAGCTCCTTTCATTCAGTCAGTAGCTTCAATCATTTCTGGACGTTTTTCAATGGCAAAAATCAATGAATATTGTAAATGCACAAACAGTAATTTCTCCGCATTGCAAGGTGCAATTCTGAAATTTTTTGCTTTTTCCTGCTCCTCTTAGCATGATAAAGAAGATTCAAAGAGAGTGAGATGCCAGCTCCTTTCATTCAGTCAGTAGCTTCAAACATTTCTGGTATATGAATAACATGATATTTTTCAATGGCAAAAATCAATGAATATTGTAAATGCACAAACAGTAATTTCTCCGCATTGAAAGGTGCAATTCTGAAATTTTTTGCTTTTTCCTGCTCCTCTTAGCATGATAAAGAAGATTCAAAGAGAGTGAGATGCCAGCTCCTTTCATTCAGTCAGTAGCTTCAATCATTTCTGGACGTTTTTCAATGGCAAAAATCAATGAATATTGTAAATGCACAAACAGTAATTTCTCCGCATTGCAAGGTGCAATTCTGAAATTTTTTGCTTTTTCCTGCTCCTCTTAGCATGATAAACAAGATTCAAAGAGAGTGAGATGCCAGCTCCTTTCATTCAGTCAGTAGCTTCAATCATTTCTGGACGTTTTTCAATGGCAAAAATCAATGAATATTGTAAATGCACAAACAGTAATTTCTCCGCATTGCAAGGTGCAATTCTGAAATTTTTTGCTTTTTTCTGCTCCTCTTAGCATGATAAAGAAGATTCAAAGAGAGTGAGATGCCAGCTCCTTTCATTCAGTCAGTAGCTTCAAACATTTCTGGTATATGAATAACATGATGTTTTTCAATGGCAAAAATCAATGAATATTGTAAATGCACAAACAGTAATTTCTCCGCATTGCAAGGTGCAATTCTGAAATTTTTTGCTTTTTCCTGCTCCTCTTAGCATGATAAAGAAGATTCAAAGAGAGTGAGATGCCAGCTTCTTTCATTCAGTCAGTAGCTTCAATCATTTCTGGACGTTTTTCAATGGCAAAAATCAATGAATATTGTAAATGCACAAACAGTAATTTCTCCGCATTGCAAGGTGCAATTCTGAAATTTTTTGCTTTTTCCTGCTCCTCTTAGCAAGATAAAGAAGATTCAAAGAGAGTGAGATGCCAGCTCCTTTCATTCAGTCAGTAGCTTCAATCATTTCTGGACGTTTTTCAATGGCAAAAATCAATGAATATTGTAAATGCACAAACAGTAATTTCTCCGCATTGCAAGGTGCAATTCTGAAATTTTTTGCTTTTTCCTGCTCCTCTTAGCATGATAAAGAAGATTCAAAGAGAGTGAGATGCCAGCTCCTTTCATTCAGTCAGTAGCTTCAATCATTTCTGGACGTTTTTCAATGGCAAAAATCAATGAATATTGTAAATGCACAAACAGTAATTTCTCCGCATTGCAAGGTGCAATTCTGAAATTTTTTGCTTTTTCCTGCTCCTCTTAGCATGATAAAGAAGATTCAAAGAGAGTGAGATGCCAGCTCCTTTCATTCAGTCAGTAGCTTCAATCATTTCTGGACGTTTTTCAATGGCAAAAATCAATGAATATTGTAAATGCACAAACAGTAATTTCTCCGCATTGCAAGGTGCAATTCTGAAATTTTTTGCTTTTTCCTGCTCCTCTTAGCATGATAAAGAAGATTCAAAGAGAGTGAGATGCCAGCTCCTTTCATTCAGTCAGTAGCTTCAAACATTTCTGGTATATGAATAACATGATGTTTTTCAATGGCAAAAATCAATGAATATTGTAAATGCACAAACAGTAATTTCTCCACATTGCAAGGTGCAATTTTGAAATTTTTTGCTTTTTCCTGCTCCTCTTAGCATGATAAAGAAGATTCAAAGAGAGTGAGATGCCAGCTCCTTTCATTCAGTCAGTAGCTTCAATCATTTCTGGACGTTTTTCAATGGCAAAAATCAATGAATATTGTAAATGCACAAACAGTAATTTCTCCGCATTGCAAGGTGCAATTCTGAAATTTTTTGCTTTTTCCTGCTCCTCTTAGCATGATAAAGAAGATTCAAAGAGAGTGAGATGCCAGCTCCTTTCATTCAGTCAGTAGCTTCAATAATTTCTGGACGTTTTTCAATGGCAAAAATCAATGAATATTGTAAATGCACAAACAGTAATTTCTCCGCATTGCAAGGTGCAATTCTGAAATTTTTTGCTTTTTCCTGCTCCTCTTAGCATGATAAAGAAGATTCAAAGAGAGTGAGATGCCAGCTCCTTTCATTCAGTCAGTAGCTTCAAACATTTCTGGTATATGAATAACATGATGTTTTTCAATGGCAAAAATCAATGAATATTGTAAATGCACAAACAGTAATTTCTCCGCATTGCAAGGTGCAATTCTGAAATTTTTTGCTTTTTCCTGCTCCTCTAAGCATGATAAAGAAGATTCAAAGAGAGTGAGATGCCAGCTCCTTTCATTCAGTCAGTAGCTTCAATCATTTCTGGACGTTTTTCAATGGCAAAAATCAATGAATATTGTAAATGCACAAACAGTAATTTCTCCGCATTGCAAGGTGCAATTCTGAAATTTTTTGCTTTTTCCTGCTCCTCTTAGCATGATAAACAAGATTCAAAGAGAGTGAGATGCCAGCTCCTTTCATTCAGTCAGTAGCTTCAATCATTTCTGGACGTTTTTCAATGGCAAAAATCAATGAATATTGTAAATGCACAAACAGTAATTTCTCCGCATTGCAAGGTGCAATTCTGAAATTTTTTGCTTTTTTCTGCTCCTCTTAGCATGATAAAGAAGATTCAAAGAGAGTGAGATGCCAGCTCCTTTCATTCAGTCAGTAGCTTCAAACATTTCTGGTATATGAATAACATGATGTTTTTCAATGGCAAAAATCAATGAATATTGTAAATGCACAAACAGTAATTTCTCCGCATTGCAAGGTGCAATTCTGAATTTTTTTGCTTTTTCCTGCTCCTCTTAGCATGATAAAGAAGATTCAAAGAGAGTGAGATGCCAGCTTCTTTCATTCAGTCAGTAGCTTCAATCATTTCTGGACGTTTTTCAATGGCAAAAATCAATGAATATTGTAAATGCACAAACAGTAATTTCTCCGCATTGCAAGGTGCAATTCTGAAATTTTTTGCTTTTTCCTGCTCCTCTTAGCAAGATAAAGAAGATTCAAAGAGAGTGAGATGCCAGCTCCTTTCATTCAGTCAGTAGCTTCAATCATTTCTGGACGTTTTTCAATGGCAAAAATCAATGAATATTGTAAATGCACAAACAGTAATTTCTCCACATTGCAAGGTGCAATTCTGAAATTTTTTGCTTTTTCCTGCTCCTCTTAGCATGATAAAGAAGATTCAAAGAGAGTGAGATTACCGAAATTGAGCCCTCTGGATCACGAGTCATTGAATAAGCCTTTTTCTAACCTTGAAATTATTAACACAATAAAGCAACTTAAAGATTTCAAGGCTCCGGGTCCAGATGGGTTCATCAATGAGTATTATAAAACTTTTTGTGACCTACTTTCTTCCCCTCTCACGAAAATTTTCAATCATGCTTCCTCAATAAGCTCCTTCCCCTCAGAAATGCTGGAAGCCACCATTACCCTAATACCCAAGTCTAAGGATGAGAGAGATAATGTTAAAAATTATAGGCCCATTTCGCTAATTAACACTGATATTAAGATATATTCGAAAATTCTGGCCAATCGTTTATCGACTATTCTCCCATCTCTCATCAACGACGATCAGATTGGCTTCGTTGGTGGGAGGCAAGCAACTGATGGCTCTAGAAGACTTCTGAATATTATTAAGGTGATAAATACGGCAAAACTCCCAACTTCATTGCTTGCTTTAGACGCTGAAAAAGCTTTCGACAGGTTAAATTGGCTATACCTTAAACTCACCCTTATTAAATTCGGTTTTGATAACAAATTTCTCTCTTCAATTATGGCCCTCTATTCTAACCCCCAAGCAAAAATTTATGTTAACAATTATCTCTCAAATCCAATCCCTATCACAAATGGTACTAGACAGGGTTGCCCACTTTCCCCCCTTCTCTTTGTCCTGGCTATGGAGCCTTTGGCACAGAGGATTAGAGAAAACACTGACATTAGGGGGATTTCTACCCCATCTCGAGAATTTAAAATTGGCCTCTTTGCAGATGATGTTATGCTTTCCTTACTGGACCCAGTAAATTCGGTTGCGGAAGTTTCGAAGGTTCTAGAACTATTCTCTCAGATTTCTTATTTTAAGATCAATAATGAGAAGTCTAAACTTTTAAACATTAATCTGGACCGTCAGACGAGAGAGGTTTTACACTCGAGATTTTCCTTCGGTTTGGCTAAACGCAATCTGACTTATTTGGGGATCAGTATTGGTAAAACTATTAACTCAACAATTTCTGACAACCTGGTTCTGATTGAGGATATCGTCCGTGGAGATTTGATGGAATTTTTGAAAAGAGATTTGTCATGGTGGGGTAGAGTCCTCTCTATTAAGATGTTTGTTCTACCCAAAATCTTGTATTTTTTCCGCAACTTACCCCTAACTATTTCTCACATCTTTATTCAAAAAATTCAAAATCAGATTAATTCCTATGTCTGGGATAATAAACGTGCGAGGATATCTGCAGATATATTGTACAAGAATAAGTGCAACGGAGGTCTGAGCCACCCTAATATTTCCGCTTACTATTTGGCAAACCTCATCAAACAGAGCAGTAATTGGTTTAATTCTGACAGTCCCCCAGCTTGGATGACTCTGGAGACCTTCTTAAATAATGGTTCTTCTCCCCGTGAATTGTTACTTAGGCATCTCTTTAAACAGTGCACTCATGATTCTTCCCATCCTATTTTCCAGGCGATTATTGACGCCTGGAAAAAAATCGCCAAAAGAAAGAAAAACAGTCCCCTAAGAGATTCTGATATGGATAAGTTCTCTTTTGTCAAAAATTTTCCAATTGGTTTTGTTGCTGATCTGTATAACTCTTCCATTCCAGATCAGTGGGACAATAAAGGGTTAAGGAAAATTGGAGACTTCTATGAAGCCTCTGCCTTTATTCCTTTCCAAACTCTTAAAAAAAGATTCAACTTACCTTCCTCTGATTTCTTTTTATACTCTCATTTAAAGAGCATTATTCTGGAATTTATTTCTGGTAAACTTATTGTTTCTGAAACCTCGGTGAACCTGTTAAGCAACCCATCCCACAAAATTTTTTGGAGCCTGAGACACATATATAACAGCTTCAATAATGATCTTTCCTTCCAAAAACACCTCTACATGATACGCTGGGAAAAAGATCTAAAACTCAATTTCCAATCCGATCAATGGGAGAGTGCTGTTCTTTTTTCTCAAGCCTCTAATATATCTATGCCCTTACAAGAGGCTTACTTCAAAATTCTAACCAGATGGTATTTCACTCCAATCAGGCTTCACCATATAAAGCCCAGCAACTCTCCCCTTTGTTGGAGGGAGTGCGGCCTTAGGGGAGATCTTTTACATCTCTTTTGGAGCTGCCCTAAAATCCGGAATCTATGGGCTCAGATCTCTTCTTTGGTAGATGACCTTTTAGGCAGACCTGTAGTATTGACCCCTCAAATGGCTTTACTATCCTTAGATCTCGAACCATATAAGTCGTTTGAAAGATCTTTGGTGATTCACTTATTTTCAGTGTGTAAGAACGCATTGGCTTTTTATTGGAGAAAGTCACATGTCCCCACTTTGGAGGACTTAGTTGATAAGATGAATCTCCATAGAATATTTGAACTCAGATTTGCCCTTATCAACAATAATTTACTTAAATTTTCTAGGAAGTGGGATATTTGGCTCACTAAATTCCCTCAACCCTCTCATAACGCTGGAACATCTTAATGTGTGTCGTGTTTAGCTCATTAATATGTTTAATTTTTGTTAATGATAGTAATGTGTGTTTAAAGTGTTCAAATTTCTGTATTATCGTATATACTATTTGACGAACAAATTTCTCCCATCTTTCCTGATTATCCATTCCCGTTTGTTCCCTTTCCCTTTCCCTTCCCTCAGAATTTTTCCCTTATTATGAATATTCTTTTGTCACTACTTTTATGCTACGTGTGTTATTCCCCTGTTAAATTGTTTATTAAAAATAAAAAAAATATGGTAAAACAAAGAGAGTGAGATGCCAGCTCCTTTCATTCAGTCAGTAGCTTCAATCATTTCTGGACGTTTTTCAATGGCAAAAATCAATGAATATTGTAAATGCACAAACAGTAATTTCTCCGCATTGCAAGGTGCAATTCTGAAATTTTTTGCTTTTTCCTGCTCCTCTTAGCATGATAAAGAAGATTCAAAGAGAGTGAGATGCCAGCTCCTTTCATTCAGTCAGTAGCTTCAATCATTTCTGGACGTTTTTCAATGGCAAAAATCAATGAATATTGTAAATGCACAAACAGTAATTTCTCCGCATTGCAAGGTGCAATTCTGAAATTTTTTGCTTTTTCCTGCTCCTCTTAGCATGATAAAGAAGATTCAAAGAGAGTGAGATGCCAGCTCCTTTCATTCAGTCAGTAGCTTCAAACATTTCTGGTATATGAATAACATGATGTTTTTCAATGGCAAAAATCAATGAATATTGTAAATGCACAAACAGTAATTTCTCCGCATTGCAAGGTGCAATTTTGAAATTTTTTGCTTTTTCCTGCTCCTCTTAGCATGATAAAGAAGATTCAAAGAGAGTGAGATGCCAGCTCCTTTCATTCAGTCAGTAGCTTCAATCATTTCTGTACGTTTTTCAATGGCAAAAATCAATGAATATTGTAAATGCACAAACAGTAATTTCTCCGCATTGCAAGGTGCAATTCTGAAATTTTTTGCTTTTTCCTGCTCCTCTTAGCATGATAAACAAGATTCAAAGAGAGTGAGATGCCAGCTCCTTTCATTCAGTCAGTAGCTTCAATCATTTCTGGATGTTTTTCAATGGCAAAAATCAATGAATATTGTAAATGCACAAACAGTAATTTCTCCGCATTGCAAGGTGCAATTCTGAAATTTTTTGCTTTTTTCTGCTCCTCTTAGCATGATAAAGAAGATTCAAAGAGAGTGAGATGCCAGCTCCTTTCATTCAGTCAGTAGCTTCAAACATTTCTGGTATATGAATAACATGATGTTTTTCAATGGCAAAAATCAATGAATATTGTAAATGCACAAACAGTAATTTCTCCGCATTGCAAGGTGCAATTCTGAAATTTTTTGCTTTTTCCTGCTCCTCTTAGCATGATAAAGAAGATTCAAAGAGAGTGAGATGCCAGCTCCTTTCATTCAGTCAGTAGCTTCAATCATTTCTGGACGTTTTTCAATGGCAAAAATCAATGAATATTGTAAATGCACAAACAGTAATTTCTCCGCATTGCAAGGTGCAATTCTGAAATTTTTTGCTTTTTCCTGCTCCTCTTAGCATGATAAACAAGATTCAAAGAGAGTGAGATGCCAGCTCCTTTCATTCAGTCAGTAGCTTCAATCATTTCTGGATGTTTTTCAATGGCAAAAATCAATGAATATTGTAAATGCACAAACAGTAATTTCTCCGCATTGCAAGGTGCAATTCTGAAATTTTTTGCTTTTTCCTGCTCCTCTTAGCATGATAAAGAAGATTCAAAGAGAGTGAGATGCCAGCTCCTTTCATTCAGTCAGTAGCTTCAATCATTTCTGGACGTTTTTCAATGGCAAAAATCTATGAATATTGTAAATGCACAAACAGTAATTTCTCCGCATTGCAAGGTGCAATTCTGAAATTTTTTGCTTTTTCCTGCTCCTCTTAGCATGATAAAGAAGATTCAAAGAGAGTGAGATGCCAGCTCCTTTCATTCAGTCAGTAGCTTCAATCATTTCTGGACGTTTTTCAATGGCAAAAATCAATGAATATTGTAAATGCACAAACAGTAATTTCTCCGCATTGCAAGGTGCAATTCTGAAATTTTTTGCTTTTTCCTGCTCCTCTTAGCATGATAAAGAAGATTCAAAGAGAGTGAGATGCCAGCTCCTTTCATTCAGTCAGTAGCTTCAAACATTTCTGGTATATGAATAACATGATGTTTTTCAATGGCAAAAATCAATGAATATTGTAAATGCACAAACAGTAATTTCTCCGCATTGCAAGGTGCAATTCTGAAATTTTTTGCTTTTTCCTGCTCCTCTAAGCATGATAAAGAAGATTCAAAGAGAGTGAGATGCCAGCTCCTTTCATTCAGTGAGTAGTTTCAATCATTTCTGGACGTTTTTCAATGGCAAAAATCAATGAATATTGTAAATGCACAAACAGTAATTTCTCGGCATTGCAAGGTGCAATTCTGAAATTTTTTGCTTTTTCCTGCTCCTCTTAGCATGATAAACAAGATTCAAAGTGAATGAGATGCCAGCTCCTTTCATTCAGTCAGTAGCTTCAATCATTTCTGGATGTTTTTCAATGGCAAAAATCAATGAATATTGTAAATGCACAAACAGTAATTTCTCCGCATTGCAAGGTGCAATTCTGAAATTTTTTGCTTCTTTCTGCTCCTCTTAGCATAATAAAGAAGATTCAAAGAGAGTGAGATGCCAGCTCCTTTCATTCAGTCAGTAGCTTCAAACATTTCTGGTATATGAATAACATGATGTTTTTCAATGGCAAAAATCAATGAATATTGTAAATGCACAAACAGTAATTTCTCCGCATTGCAAGGTGCAATTCTGAAATTTTTTGCTTTTTCCTGCTCCTCTTAGCATGATAAACAAGATTCAAAGAGAGTGAGATGCCAGCTCCTTTCATTCAGTCAGTAGCTTCAATCATTTCTGGACGTTTTTCAATGGCAAAAATCAATGAATATTGTAAATGCACAAACAGTAATTTCTCCGCATTGCAAGGTGCAATTCTGAAATTTTTTGCTTTTTCCTGCTCCTCTTAGCATGATAAAGAAGATTCAAAGAGAGTGAGATGCCAGCTCCTTTCATTCAGTCAGTAGCTTCAATCATTTCTGGACGTTTTTCAATGGCAAAAATCAATGAATATTGTAAATGCACAAACAGTAATTTCTCCGCATTGCAAGGTGCAATTCTGAATTTTTTTGCTTTTTCCTGCTCCTCTTAGCATGATAAAGAAGATTCAAAGAGAGTGAGATGCCAGCTCCTTTCATTCAGTCAGTAGCTTCAAACATTTCTGGTATATGAATAACATGATGTTTTTCAATGGCAAAAATCAATGAATATTGTAAATGCACAAACAGTAATTTCTCCGCATTGCAAGGTGCAATTCTGAAATTTTTTGCTTTTTCCTGCTCCTCTTAGCATGATAAAGAAGATTCAAAGAGAGTGAGATGCCAGCTCCTTTCATTCAGTCAGTAGCTTCAATCATTTCTGGACGTTTTTCAATGGCAAAAATCAATGAATATTGTAAATGCACAAACAGTAATTTCTCCACATTGCAAGGTGCAATTCTGAAATTTTTTGCTTTTTCCTGCTCCTCTTAGCATGATAAAGAAGATTCAAAGAGAGTGAGATGCCAGCTCCTTTCATTCAGTCAGTAGCTTCAAACATTTCTGGTATATGAATAACATGATGTTTTTCAATGGCAAAAATCAATGAATATTGTAAATGCACAAACAGTAATTTCTCCGCATTGCAAGGTGCAATTCTGAAATTTTTTGCTTTTTCCTGCTCCTCTTAGCATGATAAAGAAGATTCAAAGAGCGTGAGATGCCAGCTCCTTTCATTCAGTCAGTAGCTTCAATCATTTCTGGACGTTTTTCAATGGCAAAAATCATTGAATATTGTAAATGCACAAACAGTAATTTCTCCGCATTGCAAGGTGCAATTCTGAAATTTTTTGCTTTTTCCTGCTCCTCTTAGCATGATAAAGAAGATTCAAAGAGAGTGAGATGCCAGCTCCTTTCATTCAGTCAGTAGCTTCAATCATTTCTGGTATATGAATAACATGATGTTTTTCAATGGCAAAAATCAATGAATATTGTAAATGCACAAACAGTAATTTCTCCGGATTGCAAGATGCAATTCAGAAATTTTTTGCTTTTTCCTGCTCCTCTTAGCATGATAAAGAAGATTCAAAGAGAGTGAGATGCCAGCTCCTTTCATTCAGTCAGTAGCTTCAATCATTTCTGGACGTTTTTCAATGGCAAAAATCAATGAATATTGTAAATGCACAAAGAGTAATTTCTCCGCATTGCAAGGTGCAATTCTGAAATTTTTTGCTTTTTCCTGCTCTTCTTAGCATGATAAAGAAGATTCAAAGAGTGAGATGCCAGCTCCTTTCATTGTCAGTAGCTTCAAACATTTCTGGTATATGAATAACATGATGTTTTTCAATGGCAAAAATCAATGAATATTGTAAATGCACAAACAGTAATTTCTCCGCATTGCAAGGTGCAATTCTGAAATTTTTTGCTTTTTTCTGCTCCTCTTAGCATGATAAAGAAGATTCAAAGAGAGTGAGATGCCAGCTCCTTTCATTCAGTTAGTAGCTTCAAACATTTCTGGTATATGAATAACATGATGTTTTTCAATGGCAAAAATCAATGAATATTGTAAATGCACAAACAGTAATTTCTCCGCATTGCAAGGTGCAATTCTGAAATTTTTTGCTTTTTCCTGCTCCTCTTAGCATGATAAACAAGATTCAAAGAGAGTGAGATGCCAGCTCCTTTCATTCAGTCAGTAGCTTCAATCATTTCTGGATGTTTTTCAATGGCAAAAATCAATGAATATTGTAAATGCACAAACAGTAATTTCTCCGCATTGCAAGGTGCAATTCTGAAATTTTTTGCTTTTTCCTGCTCCTCTTAGCATGATAAAGAAGATTCAAAGAGAGTGAGATGCCAGCTCCTTTCATTCAGTCAGTAGCTTCAATCATTTCTGGACGTTTTTCAATGGCAAAAATCAATGAATATTGTAAATGCACAAACAGTAATTTCTCCACATTGCAAGGTGCAATTCTGAAATTTTTTGCTTTTTCCTGCTCCTCTTAGCATGATAAAGAAGATTCAAAGAGAGTGAGATGCCAGCTCCTTTCATTCAGTCAGTAGCTTCAAACATTTCTGGTATATGAATAACATGATGTTTTTCAATGGCAAAAATCAATGAATATTGTAAATGCACAAACAGTAATTTCTCCGCATTGCAAGGTGCAATTCTGAAATTTTTTGCTTTTTCCTGCTCCTCTTAGCATGATAAAGAAGATTCAAAGAGCGTGAGATGCCAGCTCCTTTCATTCAGTCAGTAGCTTCAATCATTTCTGGACGTTTTTCAATGGCAAAAATCATTGAATATTGTAAATGCACAAACAGTAATTTCTCCGCATTGCAAGGTGCAATTCTGAAATTTTTTGCTTTTTCCTGCTCCTCTTAGCATGATAAAGAAGATTCAAAGAGAGTGAGATGCCAGCTCCTTTCATTCAGTCAGTAGCTTCAATCATTTCTGGTATATGAATAACATGATGTTTTTCAATGGCAAAAATCAATGAATATTGTAAATGCACAAACAGTAATTTCTCCGGATTGCAAGATGCAATTCAGAAATTTTTTGCTTTTTCCTGCTCCTCTTAGCATGATAAAGAAGATTCAAAGAGAGTGAGATGCCAGCTCCTTTCATTCAGTCAGTAGCTTCAATCATTTCTGGACGTTTTTCAATGGCAAAAATCAATGAATATTGTAAATGCACAAACAGTAATTTCTCCGCATTGCAAGGTGCAATTCTGAAATTTTTTGCTTTTTCCTGCTCCTCTTAGCATGATAAACAAGATTCAAAGAGAGTGAGATGCCAGCTCCTTTCATTCAGTCAGTAGCTTCAATCATTTCTGGACGTTTTTCAATGGCAAAAATCAATGAATATTGTAAATGCACAAAGAGTAATTTCTCCGCATTGCAAGGTGCAATTCTGAAATTTTTTGCTTTTTCCTGCTCTTCTTAGCATGATAAAGAAGATTCAAAGAGTGAGATGCCAGCTCCTTTCATTGTCAGTAGCTTCAAACATTTCTGGTATATGAATAACATGATGTTTTTCAATGGCAAAAATCAATGAATATTGTAAATGCACAAACAGTAATTTCTCCGCATTGCAAGGTGCAATTCTGAAATTTTTTGCTTTTTTCTGCTCCTCTTAGCATGATAAAGAAGATTCAAAGAGAGTGAGATGACAGCTCCTTTCATTCAGTCAGTAGCTTCAATCATTTCTGGACGTTTTTCAATGGCAAAAATCAATGAATATTGTAAATGCACAAACAGTAATTTCTCCGCATTGCAAGGTGCAATTCTGAAATTTTTTGCTTTTTCCTGCTCCTCTTAGCAAGATAAACAATATTCAAAGAGAGTGAGATGCCAGCTCCTTTCATTCAGTCATTAGCTTCAATCATTTCTGGACGTTTTTCAATGGCAAAAATCAATGAATATTGTAAATGCACAAACAGTAATTTCTCCGCATTGCAAGGTGCAATTCTGAAATTTTTTGCTTTTTCCTGCTCCTCTTAGCATGATAAAGAAGATTCAAAGAGAGTGAGATGCCAGCTCCTTTCATTCAGTCAGTAGCTTCAATCATTTCTGGACGTTTTTCAATGGCAAAAATCAATGAATATTGTAAATGCACAAACAGTAATTTCTCCGCATTGCAAGGTGCAATTCTGAAATTTTTTGCTTTTTCCTGCTCCTCTTAGCATGATAAAGAAGATTCAAAGAGAGTGAGATGCCAGCTCCTTTCATTCAGTCAGTAGCTTCAATCATTTCTGGACGTTTTTCAATGGCAAAAATCAATGAATATTGTAAATGCACAAACAGTAATTTCTCCGCATTGCAAGGTGCAATTCTGAAATTTTTTGCTTTTTCCTGCTCCTCTTAGCATGATAAAGAAGATTCAAAGAGAGTGAGATGCCAGCTCCTTTCATTCAGTCAGTAGCTTCAATCATTTCTGGACGTTTTTCAATGGCAAAAATCAATGAATATTGTAAATGCACAAACAGTAATTTCTCCGCATTGCAAGGTGCAATTCTGAAATTTTTTGCTTTTTCCTGCTCCTCTTAGCATGATAAAGAAGATTCAAAGAGAGTGAGATGCCAGCTCCTTTCATTCAGTCAGTAGCTTCAAACATTTCTGGTATATGAATAACATGTTTTTCAATGGCAAAAATCAATGAATATTGTAAATGCACAAACAGTAATTTCTCCGCATTGCAAGGTGCAATTCTGAAATTTTTTGCTTTTTCCTGCTCCTCTAAGCATGATAAAGAAGATTCAAAGAGAGTGAGATGCCAGCTCCTTTCATTCAGTCAGTAGCTTCAATCATTTCTGGACGTTTTTCAATGGCAAAAATCAATGAATATTGTAAATGCACAAACAGTAATTTCTCCGCATTGCAAGGTGCAATTCTGAAATTTTTTGCTTTTTCCTGCTCCTCTTAGCATGATAAACAAGATTCAAAGAGAATGAGATGCCAGCTCCTTTCATTCAGTCAGTAGCTTCAATCATTTCTGGACGTTTTTCAATGGCAAAAATCAATGAATATTGTAAATGCACAAACAGTAACTTCTCCGCATTGCAAGGTGCAATTCTGAAATTTTTTGCTTTTTCCTGCTCCTCTTAGCATGATAAAGAAGATTCAAAGAGAGTGAGATGCCAGCTCCTTTCATTCAGTCAGTAGCTTCAATCATTTCTGGACGTTTTTCAATGGCAAAAATCAATGAATATTGTAAATGCACAAACAGTAATTTCTCCGCATTGCAAGGTGCAATTCTGAAATTTTTTGCTTTTTCCTGCTCCTCTTAGCATGATAAAGAAGATTCAAAGAGAGTGAGATGCCAGCTCCTTTCATTCAGTCAGTAGCTTCAATCATTTCTGGACGTTTTTCAATGGCAAAAATCAATGAATATTGTAAATGCACAAACAGTAATTTCTCCGCATTGCAAGGTGCAATTCTGAAATTTTTTGCTTTTTCCTGCTCCTCTTAGCATGATAAAGAAGATTCAAAGAGAGTGAGATGCCAGCTCCTTTCATTCAGTCAGTAGCTTCAAACATTTCTGGTATATGAATAACATGATGTTTTTCAATGGCAAAAATCAATGAATATTGTAAATGCACAAACAGTAATTTCTCCGGATTGCAAGATGCAATTCAGAAATTTTTTGCTTTTTCCTGCTCCTCTTAGCATGATAAAGAAGATTCAAAGAGAGTGAGATGCCAGCTCCTTTCATTCAGTCAGTAGCTTCAATCATTTCTGGACGTTTTTCAATGGCAAAAATCAATGAATATTGTAAATGCACAAACAGTAATTTCTCCGCATTGCAAGGTGCAATTCTGAAATTTTTTGCTTTTTCCTGCTCCTCTTAGCATGATAAACAAGATTCAAAGAGAGTGAGATGCCAGCTCCTTTCATTCAGTCAGTAGCTTCAATCATTTCTGGACGTTTTTCAATGGCAAAAATCAATGAATATTGTAAATGCACAAAGAGTAATTTCTCCGCATTGCAAGGTGCAATTCTGAAATTTTTTGCTTTTTCCTGCTCTTCTTAGCATGATAAAGAAGATTCAAAGAGTGAGATGCCAGCTCCTTTCATTGTCAGTAGCTTCAAACATTTCTGGTATATGAATAACATGATGTTTTTCAATGGCAAAAATCAATGAATATTGTAAATGCACAAACAGTAATTTCTCCGCATTGCAAGGTGCAATTCTGAAATTTTTTGCTTTTTTCTGCTCCTCTTAGCATGATAAAGAAGATTCAAAGAGAGTGAGATGACAGCTCCTTTCATTCAGTCAGTAGCTTCAATCATTTCTGGACGTTTTTCAATGGCAAAAATCAATGAATATTGTAAATGCACAAACAGTAATTTCTCCGCATTGCAAGGTGCAATTCTGAAATTTTTTGCTTTTTCCTGCTCCTCTTAGCAAGATAAACAATATTCAAAGAGAGTGAGATGCCAGCTCCTTTCATTCAGTCAGTAGCTTCAATCATTTCTGGACGTTTTTCAATGGCAAAAATCAATGAATATTGTAAATGCACAAACAGTAATTTCTCCGCATTGCAAGGTGCAATTCTGAAATTTTTTGCTTTTTCCTGCTCCTCTTAGCATGATAAAGAAGATTCAAAGAGAGTGAGATGCCAGCTCCTTTCATTCAGTCAGTAGCTTCAATCATTTCTGGACGTTTTTCAATGGCAAAAATCAATGAATATTGTAAATGCACAAACAGTAATTTCTCCGCATTGCAAGGTGCAATTCTGAAATTTTTTGCTTTTTCCTGCTCCTCTTAGCATGATAAAGAAGATTCAAAGAGAGTGAGATGCCAGCTCCTTTCATTCAGTCAGTAGCTTCAATCATTTCTGGACGTTTTTCAATGGCAAAAATCAATGAATATTGTAAATGCACAAACAGTAATTTCTCCGCATTGCAAGGTGCAATTCTGAAATTTTTTGCTTTTTCCTGCTCCTCTTAGCATGATAAAGAAGATTCAAAGAGAGTGAGATGCCAGCTCCTTTCATTCAGTCAGTAGCTTCAATCATTTCTGGACGTTTTTCAATGGCAAAAATCAATGAATATTGTAAATGCACAAACAGTAATTTCTCCGCATTGCAAGGTGCAATTCTGAAATTTTTTGCTTTTTCCTGCTCCTCTTAGCATGATAAAGAAGATTCAAAGAGAGTGAGATGCCAGCTCCTTTCATTCAGTCAATAGCTTCAAACATTTCTGGTATATGAATAACATGTTTTTCAATGGCAAAAATCAATGAATATTGTAAATGCACAAACAGTAATTTCTCCGCATTGCAAGGTGCAATTCTGAAATTTTTTGCTTTTTCCTGCTCCTCTAAGCATGATAAAGAAGATTCAAAGAGAGTGAGATGCCAGCTCCTTTCATTCAGTCAGTAGCTTCAATCATTTCTGGACGTTTTTCAATGGCAAAAATCAATGAATATTGTAAATGCACAAACAGTAATTTCTCCGCATTGCAAGGTGCAATTCTGAAATTTTTTGCTTTTTCCTGCTCCTCTTAGCATGATAAACAAGATTCAAAGAGAATGATATGCCAGCTCCTTTCATTCAGTCAGTAGCTTCAATCATTTCTGGACGTTTTTCAATGGCAAAAATCAATGAATATTGTAAATGCACAAACAGTATCTTCTCCGCATTGCAAGGTGCAATTCTGAAATTTTTTGCTTTTTCCTGCTCCTCTTAGCATGATAAAGAAGATTCAAAGAGAGTGAGATGCCAGCTCCTTTCATTCAGTCAGTAGCTTCAATCATTTCTGGACGTTTTTCAATGGCAAAAATCAATGAATATTGTAAATGCACAAACAGTAATTTCTCCGCATTGCAAGGTGCAATTCTGAAATTTTTTGCTTTTTCCTGCTCCTCTTAGCATGATAAAGAAGATTCAAAGAGAGTGAGATGCCAGCTCCTTTCATTCAGTCAGTAGCTTCAAACATTTCTGGTATATGAATAACATGATGTTTTTCAATGGCAAAAATCAATGAATATTGTAAATGCACAAACAGTAATTTCTCCGCATTGCAAGGTGCAATTCTGAAATTTTTTGCTTTTTCCTGCTCCTCTAAGCATGATAAAGAAGATTCAAAGAGAGTGAGATGCCAGCTCCTTTCATTCAGTCAGTAGTTTCAATCATTTCTGGACGTTTTTCAATGGCAAAAATCAATGAATATTGTAAATGCACAAACAGTAATTTCTCGGCATTGCAAGGTGCAATTCTGAAATTTTTTGCTTTTTCCTGCTCCTCTTAGCATGATAAACAAGATTCAAAGTGAATGAGATGCCAGCTCCTTTCATTCAGTCAGTAGCTTCAATCATTTCTGGACGTTTTTCAATGGCAAAAATCAATGAATATTGTAAATGCACAAACAGTAATTTCTCCGCATTGCAAGGTGCAATTCTGAATTTTTTTGCTTTTTCCTGCTCCTCTTAGCATGATAAAGAAGATTCAAAGAGAGTGAGTTGCCAGCTCCTTTCATTCAGTCAGTAGCTTCAAACATTTCTGGTATATGAATAACATGATGTTTTTCAATGGCAAAAATCAATGAATATTGTAAATGCACAAACAGTAATTTCTCCGCATTGCAAGGTGCAATTCTGAAATTTTTTGCTTTTTTCTGCTCCTCTTAGCATGATAAAGAAGATTCAAAGAGAGTGAGATGCCAGCTCCTTTCATTCAGTCAGTAGCTTCAAACATTTCTGGTATATGAATAACATGATGTTTTTCAATGGCAAAAATCAATGAATATTGTAAATGCACAAACAGTAATTTCTCCGCATTGCAAGGTGCAATTCTGAAATTTTTTGCTTTTTCCTGCTCCTCTTAGCATGATAAAGAAGATTCAAAGAGAGTGAGATGCCAGCTCCTTTCATTCAGTCAGTAGCTTCAATCATTTCTGGACGTTTTTCAATGGCAAAAATCAATGAATATTGTAAATGCACAAACAGTAATTTCTCCGCATTGCAAGGTGCAATTCGGAAATTTTTTGCTTTTTCCTGCTCCTCTTAGCATGGTAAAGAATATTCAAAGAGAGTGAGATGCCAGCTCCTTTCGTTCAGTCAGTAGCTTCAATCATTTCTGGATGTTTTTCAATGGCAAAAATCAATGAATATTGTAAATGCACAAACTAATTTCTCCGCATTGCAAGGTGCAATTCTGAAATTTTTTGCTTTTTCCTGCTCCTCTTAGCATGATAAACAAGATTCAAAGAGAGTGAGATGCCAGCTCCTTTCATTCAGTCAGTAGCTTCAATCATTTCTGGACGTTTTTCAATGGCAAAAATCAATGAATATTGTAAATGCACAAACAGTAATTTCTCCGCATTGCAAGGTGCAATTCTGAAATTTTTTGCTTTTTCCTGCTCCTCTTAGCATGATAAAGAAGATTCAAAGAGAGTGAGATGCCAGCTCCTTTCATTCAGTCAGTAGCTTCAATCATTTCTGGACGTTTTTCAATGGCAAAAATCAATGAATATTGTAAATGCACAAACAGTAATTTCTCCGCATTGCAAGGTGCAATTCTGAAATTTTTTGCTTTTTCCTGCTCCTCTTAGCATGATAAAGAAGATTCAAAGAGAGTGAGATGCCAGCTCCTTTCATTCAGTCAGTAGCTTCAAACATTTCTGGTATATGAATAACATGATGTTTTTCAATGGCAAAAATCAATGAATATTGTAAATGCACAAACAGTAATTTCTCCGCATTGCCAGGTGCAATTCTGAAATTTTTTGCTTTTTCCTGCTCCTCTAAGCATGATAAAGAAGATTCAAAGAGAGTGAGATGCCAGCTCCTTTCATTCAGTCAGTAGCTTCAATCATTTCTGGACGTTTTTCAATGGCAAAAATCAATGAATATTGTAAATGCACAAACAGTAATTTCTCGGCATTGCAAGGTGCAATTCTGAAATTTTTTGCTTTTTCCTGCTCCTCTTAGCATGATAAAAAAGATTCAAAGTGAAAGAGATGCCAGCTCCTTTCATTCAGTCAGTAGCTTCAATCATTTCTGGACATTTTTCAATGGCAAAAATCAATGAATATTGTAAATGCACAAACAGTAATTTCTCCGCATTGCAAGGTGCAATTCTGAAATTTTTTGCTTTTTCCTGCTCCTCTTAGCATGATAAAGAAGATTCAAAGAGAGTGAGATGCCAGCTCCTTTCATTCAGTCAGTAGCTTCAAACATTTCTGGTATATGAATAACATGATGTTTTTCAATGGCAAAAATCAATGAATATTGTAAATGCACAAACAGTAATTTCTCCGCATTGCAAGGTGCAATTCTGAAATTTTTTGCTTTTTCCTGCTCCTCTTAGCATGATAAAGAAGATTCAAAGAGAGTGAGATGCCAGCTCCTTTCATTCAGTCAGTAGCTTCAATCATTTCTGGACGTTTTTCAATGGCAAAAATCAATGAATATTGTAAATGCACAAACAGTAATTTCTCCGCATTGCAAGGTGCAATTCTGAATTTTTTTGCTTTTTCCTGCTCCTCTTAGCATGATAAAGAAGATTCAAAGAGAGTGAGATGCCAGCTCCTTTCATTCAGTCAGTAGCTTCAAACATTTCTGGTATATGAATAACATGATGTTTTTCAATGGCAAAAATCAATGAATATTGTAAATGCACAAACAGTAATTTCTCCGCATTGCAAGGTGCAATTCTGAAATTTTTTGCTTTTTCCTGCTCCTCTTAGCATGATAAACAAGATTCAAAGAGAGTGAGATGCCAGCTCCTTTCATTCAGTCAGTAGCTTCAATCATTTCTGGATGTTTTTCAATGGCAAAAATCAATGAATATTGTAAATGCACAAACAGTAATTTCTCCGCATTGCAAGGTGCAATTCTGAAATTTTTTGCTTTTTTCTGCTCCTCTTAGCATAATAAAGAAGATTCAAAGAGAGTGAGATGCCAGCTCCTTTCATTCAGTCAGTAGCTTCAAACATTTCTGGTATATGAATAACATGATGTTTTTCAATGGCAAAAATCAATGAATATTGTAAATGCACAAACAGTAATTTCTCCGCATTGCAAGGTGCAATTCTGAAATTTTTTGCTTTTTCCTGCTCCTCTTAGCATGATAAAGAAGATTCAAAGAGAGTGAGATGCCAGCTCCTTTCATTCAGTCAGTAGCTTCAATCATTTCTGGACGTTTTTCAATGGCAAAAATCAATGAATATTGTAAATGCACAAACAGTAATTTCTCCGCATTGCAAGGTGCAATTCTGAAATTTTTTGCTTTTTCCTGCTCCTCTTAGCATGATAAACAAGATTCAAAGAGAGTGAGATGCCAGCTCCTTTCATTCAGTCAGTAGCTTCAATCATTTCTGGATGTTTTTCAATGGCAAAAATCAATGAATATTGTAAATGCACAAACAGTAATTTCTCCGCATTGCAAGGTGCAATTCTGAAATTTTTTGCTTTTTCCTGCTCCTCTTAGCATGATAAAGAAGATTCAAAGAGAGTGAGATGCCAGCTCCTTTCATTCAGTCAGTAGCTTCAATCATTTCTGGACGTTTTTCAATGGCAAAAATCAATGAATATTGTAAATGCACAAACAGTAATTTCTCCGCATTGCAAGGTGCAATTCTGAAATTTTTTGCTTTTTCCTGCTCCTCTTAGCATGATAAAGAAGATTCAAAGAGAGTGAGATGCCAGCTCCTTTCATTCAGTCAGTAGCTTCAATCATTTCTGGACGTTTTTCAATGGCAAAAATCAATGAATATTGTAAATGCACAAACAGTAATTTCTCCACATTGCAAGGTGCAATTCTGAAATTTTTTGCTTTTTCCTGCTCCTCTTAGCATGATAAAGAAGATTCAAAGAGAGTGAGATGCCAGCTCCTTTCATTCAGTCAGTAGCTTCAAACATTTCTGGTATATGAATAACATGATGTTTTTCAATGGCAAAAATCAATGAATATTGTAAATGCACAAACAGTAATTTCTCCACATTGCAAGGTGCAATTCTGAAATTTTTTGCTTTTTCCTGCTCCTCTTAGCATGATAAAGAAGATTCAAAGAGAGTGAGATGCCAGCTCCTTTCATTCAGTCAGTAGCTTCAATCATTTCTGGACGTTTTTCAATGGCAAAAATCAATGAATATTGTAAATGCACAAACAGTAATTTCTCCGCATTGCAAGGTGCAATTCTGAAATTTTTTGCTTTTTCCTGCTCCTCTTAGCATGATAAAGAAGATTCAAAGAGAGTGAGATGCCAGCTCCTTTCATTCAGTCAGTAGCTTCAAACATTTCTGGTATATGAATAACATGATGTTTTTCAATGGCAAAAATCAATGAATATTGTAAATGCACAAACAGTAATTTCTCCACATTGCAAGGTGCAATTCTGAAATTTTTTGCTTTTTCCTGCTCCTCTTAGCATGATAAAGAAGATTCAAAGAGAGTGAGATGCCAGCTCCTTTCATTCAGTCAGTAGCTTCAATCATTTCTGGACGTTTTTCAATGGCAAAAATCAATGAATATTGTAAATGCACAAACAGTAATTTCTCCGCATTGCAAGGTGCAATTCTGAAATTTTTTGCTTTTTCCTGCTCCTCTTAGCATGATAAAGAAGATTCAAAGAGAGTGAGATGCCAGCTCCTTTCATTCAGTCAGTAGCTTCAATCATTTCTGGACGTTTTTCAATGGCAAAAATCAATGAATATTGTAAATGCACAAACAGTAATTTCTCCGCATTGCAAGGTGCAATTCTGAAATTTTTTGCTTTTTCCTGCTCCTCTTAGCATGATAAAGAAGATTCAAAGAGAGTGAGATGCCAGCTCCTTTCATTCAGTCAGTAGCTTCAAACATTTCTGGTATATGAATAACATGATGTTTTTCAATGGCAAAAATCAATGAATATTGTAAATGCACAAACAGTAATTTCTCCACATTGCAAGGTGCAATTCTGAAATTTTTTGCTTTTTCCTGCTCCTCTTAGCATGATAAAGAAGATTCAAAGAGAGTGAGATGCCAGCTCCTTTCATTCAGTCAGTAGCTTCAATCATTTCTGGACGTTTTTCAATGGCAAAAATCAATGAATATTGTAAATGCACAAACAGTAATTTCTCCGCATTGCAAGGTGCAATTCTGAAATTTTTTGCTTTTTCCTGCTCCTCTTAGCATGATAAAGAAGATTCAAAGAGAGTGAGATGCCAGCTCCTTTCATTCAGTCAGTAGCTTCAAACATTTCTGGTATATGAATAACATGATGTTTTTCAATGGCAAAAATCAATGAATATTGTAAATGCACAAACAGTAATTTCTCCACATTGCAAGGTGCAATTCTGAAATTTTTTGCTTTTTCCTGCTCCTCTTAGCATGATAAAGAAGATTCAAAGAGAGTGAGATGCCAGCTCCTTTCATTCAGTCAGTAGCTTCAATCATTTCTGGACGTTTTTCAATGGCAAAAATCAATGAATATTGTAAATGCACAAACAGTAATTTCTCCGCATTGCAAGGTGCAATTCTGAAATTTTTTGCTTTTTCCTGCTCCTCTTAGCATGATAAAGAAGATTCAAAGAGAGTGAGATGCCAGCTCCTTTCATTCAGTCAGTAGCTTCAATCATTTCTGGACGTTTTTCAATGGCAAAAATCAATGAATATTGTAAATGCACAAACAGTAATTTCTCCGCATTGCAAGGTGCAATTCTGAAATTTTTTGCTTTTTCCTGCTCCTCTTAGCATGATAAAGAAGATTCAAAGAGAGTGAGATGCCAGCTCCTTTCATTCAGTCAGTAGCTTCAAACATTTCTGGTATATGAATAACATGTTTTTCAATGGCAAAAATCAATGAATATTGTAAATGCACAAACAGTAATTTCTCCGCATTGCAAGGTGCAATTCTGAAAGTTTTTGCTTTTTCCTGCTCCTCTTAGCATGATAAAGAAGATTCAAAGAGAGTGAGATGCCAGCTCCTTTCATTCAGTAAGTAGCTTCAATCATTTCTGGACGTTTTTCAATGGCAAAAATCAATGAATATTTTAAATGCACAAACAGTAATTTCTCCGCATTGCAAGGTGCAATTCTGAAATTTTTTGCTTTTTCCTGCTCCTCTTAGCATGATAAACAAGATTCAAAGAGAGTGAGATGCCAGCTCCTTTCATTCAGTCAGTAGTTTCAATCATTTCTGGACGTTTTTCAATGGCAAAAATCAATGAATATTGTAAATGCACAAACAGTAATTTCTCGGCATTGCAAGGTGCAATTCTGAAATTTTTTGCTTTTTCCTGCTCCTCTTAGCATGATAAACAGGATTCAAAGTGAATGAGATGCCAGCTCCTTTCATTCAGTCAGTAGCTTCAATCATTTCTGGACGTTTTTCAATGGCAAAAATCAATGAATATTGTAAATGCACAAACAGTAATTTCTCCGCATTGCAAGGTGCAATTCTGAATTTTTTTGCTTTTTCCTGCTCCTCTTAGCATGATAAAGAAGATTCAAAGAGAGTGAGATGCCAGCTCCTTTCATTCAGTCAGTAGCTTCAAACATTTCTGGTATATGAATAACATGATGTTTTTCAATGGCAAAAATCAATGAATATTGTAAATGCACAAACAGTAATTTCTCCGCATTGCAAGGTGCAATTCTGAAATTTTTTGCTTTTTTCTGCTCCTCTTAGCATGATAAAGAAGATTCAAAGAGAGTGAGATGCCAGCTCCTTTCATTCAGTCAGTAGCTTCAAACATTTCTGGTATATGAATAACATGATGTTTTTCAATGGCAAAAATCAATGAATATTGTAAATGCACAAACAGTAATTTCTCCGCATTGCAAGGTGCAATTCTGAAATTTTTTGCTTTTTCCTGCTCCTCTTAGCATGATAAAGAAGATTCAAAGAGAGTGAGATGCCAGCTCCTTTCATTCAGTCAGTAGCTTCAATCATTTCTGGACGTTTTTCAATGGCAAAAATCAATGAATATTGTAAATGCACAAACAGTAATTTCTCCGCATTGCAAGGTGCAATTCGGAAATTTTTTGCTTTTTCCTGCTCCTCTTAGCATGGTAAAGAAGATTCAAAGAGAGTGAGATGCCAGCTCCTTTCGTTCAGTCAGTAGCTTCAATCATTTCTGGATGTTTTTCAATGGCAAAAATCAATGAATATTGTAAATGCACAAACTAATTTCTCCGCATTGCAAGGTGCAATTCTGAAATTTTTTGCTTTTTCCTGCTCCTCTTAGCATGATAAATAAGATTCAAAGAGAGTGAGATGCCAGCTCCTTTCATTCAGTCAGTAGCTTCAATCATTTCTGGACGTTTTTCAATGGCAAAAATCAATGAATATTGTAAATGCACAAACAGTAATTTCTCCGCATTGCAAGGTGCAATTCTGAAATTTTTTGCTTTTTCCTGCTCCTCTTAGCATGATAAAGAAGATTCAAAGAGAGTGAGATGCCAGCTCCTTTCATTCAGTCAGTAGCTTCAATCATTTCTGGACGTTTTTCAATGGCAAAAATCAATGAATATTGTAAATGCACAAACAGTAATTTCTCCGCATTGCAAGGTGCAATTCTGAAATTTTTTGCTTTTTCCTGCTCCTCTTAGCATGATAAAGAAGATTCAAAGAGAGTGAGATGCCAGCTCCTTTCATTCAGTCAGTAGCTTCAAACATTTCTGGTATATGAATAACATGATGTTTTTCAATGGCAAAAATCAATGAATATTGTAAATGCACAAACAGTAATTTCTCCGCATTGCCAGGTGCAATTCTGAAATTTTTTGCTTTTTCCTGCTCCTCTAAGCATGATAAAGAAGATTCAAAGAGAGTGAGATGCCAGCTCCTTTCATTCAGTCAGTAGCTTCAATCATTTCTGGACGTTTTTCAATGGCAAAAATCAATGAATATTGTAAATGCACAAACAGTAATTTCTCGGCATTGCAAGGTGCAATTCTGAAATTTTTTGCTTTTTCCTGCTCCTCTTAGCATGATAAAAAAGATTCAAAGTGAAAGAGACGCCAGCTCCTTTCATTCAGTCAGTAGCTTCAATCATTTCTGGACATTTTTCAATGGCAAAAATCAATGAATATTGTAAATGCACAAACAGTAATTTCTCCGCATTGCAAGGTGCAATTCTGAAATTTTTTGCTTTTTCCTGCTCCTCTTAGCATGATAAAGAAGATTCAAAGAGAGTGAGATGCCAGCTCCTTTCATTCAGTCAGTAGCTTCAAACATTTCTGGTATATGAATAACATGATGTTTTTCAATGGCAAAAATCAATGAATATTGTAAATGCACAAACAGTAATTTCTCCGCATTGCAAGGTGCAATTCTGAAATTTTTTGCTTTTTCCTGCTCCTCTTAGCATGATAAAGAAGATTCAAAGAGAGTGAGATGCCAGCTCCTTTCATTCAGTCAGTAGCTTCAAACATTTCTGGTATATGAATAACATGATGTTTTTCAATGGCAAAAATCAATGAATATTGTAAATGCACAAACAGTAATTTCTCCGCATTGCAAGGTGCAATTCTGAAATTTTTTGCTTTTTCCTGCTCCTCTTAGCATGATAAAGAAGATTCAAAGAGAGTGAGATGCCAGCTCCTTTCATTCAGTCAGTAGCTTCAATCATTTCTGGACGTTTTTCAATGGCAAAAATCAATGAATATTGTAAATGCACAAACAGTAATTTCTCCGCATTGCAAGGTGCAATTCTGAATTTTTTTGCTTTTTCCTGCTCCTCTTAGCATGATAAAGAAGATTCAAAGAGAGTGAGATGCCAGCTCCTTTCATTCAGTCAGTAGCTTCAAACATTTCTGGTATATGAATAACATGATGTTTTTCAATGGCAAAAATCAATGAATATTGTAAATGCACAAACAGTAATTTCTCCGCATTGCAAGGTGCAATTCTGAAATTTTTTGCTTTTTCCTGCTCCTCTTAGCATGATAAAGAAGATTCAAAGAGAGTGAGATGCCAGCTCCTTTCATTCAGTCAGTAGCTTCAATCATTTCTGGACGTTTTTCAATGGCAAAAATCAATGAATATTGTAAATGCACAAACAGTAATTTCTCCGCATTGCAAGGTGCAATTCTGAATTTTTTTGCTTTTTCCTGCTCCTCTTAGCATGATAAAGAAGATTCAAAGAGAGTGAGATGCCAGCTCCTTTCATTCAGTCAGTAGCTTCAAACATTTCTGGTATATGAATAACATGATGTTTTTCAATGGCAAAAATCAATGAATATTGTAAATGCACAAACAGTAATTTCTCCGCATTGCAAGGTGCAATTCTGAAATTTTTTGCTTTTTCCTGCTCCTCTTAGCATGATAAACAAGATTCAAAGAGAGTGAGATGCCAGCTCCTTTCATTCAGTCAGTAGCTTCAATCATTTCTGGATGTTTTTCAATGGCAAAAATCAATGAATATTGTAAATGCACAAACAGTAATTTCTCCGCATTGCAAGGTGCAATTCTGAAATTTTTTGCTTTTTTCTGCTCCTCTTAGCATAATAAAGAAGATTCAAAGAGAGTGAGATGCCAGCTCCTTTCATTCAGTCAGTAGCTTCAAACATTTCTGGTATATGAATAACATGATGTTTTTCAATGGCAAAAATCAATGAATATTGTAAATGCACAAACAGTAATTTCTCCGCATTGCAAGGTGCAATTCTGAAATTTTTTGCTTTTTCCTGCTCCTCTTAGCATGATAAAGAAGATTCAAAGAGAGTGAGATGCCAGCTCCTTTCATTCAGTCAGTAGCTTCAATCATTTCTGGACGTTTTTCAATGGCAAAAATCAATGAATATTGTAAATGCACAAACAGTAATTTCTCCGCATTGCAAGGTGCAATTCTGAAATTTTTTGCTTTTTCCTGCTCCTCTTAGCATGATAAACAAGATTCAAAGAGAGTGAGATGCCAGCTCCTTTCATTCAGTCAGTAGCTTCAATCATTTCTGGATGTTTTTCAATGGCAAAAATCAATGAATATTGTAAATGCACAAACAGTAATTTCTCCGCATTGCAAGGTGCAATTCTGAAATTTTTTGCTTTTTCCTGCTCCTCTTAGCATGATAAAGAAGATTCAAAGAGAGTGAGATGCCAGCTCCTTTCATTCAGTCAGTAGCTTCAATCATTTCTGGACGTTTTTCAATGGCAAAAATCAATGAATATTGTAAATGCACAAACAGTAATTTCTCCGCATTGCAAGGTGCAATTCTGAAATTTTTTGCTTTTTCCTGCTCCTCTTAGCATGATAAAGAAGATTCAAAGAGAGTGAGATGCCAGCTCCTTTCATTCAGTCAGTAGCTTCAATCATTTCTGGACGTTTTTCAATGGCAAAAATCAATGAATATTGTAAATGCACAAACAGTAATTTCTCCACATTGCAAGGTGCAATTCTGAAATTTTTTGCTTTTTCCTGCTCCTCTTAGCATGATAAAGAAGATTCAAAGAGAGTGAGATGCCAACTCCTTTCATTCAGTCAGTAGCTTCAAACATTTCTGGTATATGAATAACATGATGTTTTTCAATGGCAAAAATCAATGAATATTGTAAATGCACAAACAGTAATTTCTCCGCATTGCAAGGTGCAATTCTGAAATTTTTTGCTTTTTCCTGCTCCTCTAAGCATGATAAAGAAGATTCAAAGAGAGTGAGATGCCAGCTCCTTTCATTCAGTCAGTAGCTTCAATCATTTCTGGACGTTTTTCAATGGCAAAAATCAATGAATATTGTAAATGCACAAACAGTAATTTCTCCGCATTGCAAGGTGCAATTCTGAAATTTTTTGCTTTTTCCTGCTCCTCTTAGCATGATAAAGAAGATTCAAAGAGAGTGAGATGCCAGCTCCTTTCATTCAGTCAGTAGCTTCAATCATTTCTGGATGTTTTTCAATGGCAAAAATCAATGAATATTGTAAATGCACAAACAGTAATTTCTCCGCATTGCAAGGTGCAATTCTGAAATTTTTTGCTTTTTCCTGCTCCTCTTAGCATGATAAAGAAGATTCAAAGAGAGTGAGATGCCAGCTCCTTTCATTCAGTCAGTAGCTTCAAACATTTCTGGTATATGAATAACATGTTTTTCAATGGCAAAAATCAATGAATATTGTAAATGCACAAACAGTAATTTCTCCGCATTGCAAGGTGCAATTCTGAAAGTTTTTGCTTTTTCCTGCTCCTCTTAGCATGATAAAGAAGATTCAAAGAGAGTGAGATGCCAGCTCCTTTCATTCAGTAAGTAGCTTCAATCATTTCTGGACGTTTTTCAATGGCAAAAATCAATGAATATTGTAAATGCACAAACAGTAATTTCTCCGCATTGCAAGGTGCAATTCTGAAATTTTTTGCTTTTTCCTGCTCCTCTTAGCATGATAAACAAGATTCAAAGAGAGTGAGATGCCAGCTCCTTTCATTCAGTCAGTAGCTTCAATCATTTCTGGACGTTTTTCAATGGCAAAAATCAATGAATATTGTAAATGCACAAACAGTAATTTCTCCGCATTGCAAGGTGCAATTCTGAAATTTTTTGCTTTTTCCTGCTCCTCTTAGCATGATAAAGAAGATTCAAAGAGAGTGAGATGCCAGCTCCTTTCATTCAGTCAGTAGCTTCAAACATTTCTGGTATATGAATAACATGATATTTTTCAATGGCAAAAATCAATGAATATTGTATATGCACAAACAGTAATTTCTCCGCATTGAAAGGTGCAATTCTGAAATTTTTTGCTTTTTCCTGCTCCTCTTAGCATGATAAAGAAGATTCAAAGAGAGTGAGATGCCAGCTCCTTTCATTCAGTCAGTAGCTTCAATCATTTCTGGATGTTTTTCAATGGCAAAAATCAATGAATATTGTAAATGCACAAACAGTAATTTCTCCGCATTGCAAGGTGCAATTCTGAAATTTTTTGCTTTTTCCTGCTCCTCTTAGCATGATAAACAAGATTCAAAGAGAGTGAGATGCCAGCTCCTTTCATTCAGTCAGTAGCTTCAATCATTTCTGGATGTTTTTCAATGGCAAAAATCAATGAATATTGTAAATGCACAAACAGTAATTTCTCCGCATTGCAAGGTGCAATTCTGAAATTTTTTGCTTTTTTCTGCTCCTCTTAGCATAATAAAGAAGATTCAAAGAGAGTGAGATGCCAGCTCCTTTCATTCAGTCAGTAGCTTCAAACATTTCTGGTATATGAATAACATGATGTTTTTCAATGGCAAAAATCAATGAATATTGTAAATGCACAAACAGTAATTTCTCCGCATTGCAATGTGCAATTCTGAAATTTTTTGCTTTTTCCTGCTCCTCTTAGCATGATAAAGAAGATTCAAAGAGAGTGAGATGCCAGCTCCTTTCATTCAGTCAGTAGCTTCAATCATTTCTGGACGTTTTTCAATGGCAAAAATCAATGAATATTGTAAATGCACAAACAGTAATTTCTCCGCATTGCAAGGTGCAATTCTGAAATTTTTTGCTTTTTCCTGCTCCTCTTAGCATGATAAACAAGATTCAAAGAGAGTGAGATGCCAGCTCCTTTCATTCAGTCAGTAGCTTCAATCATTTCTGGATGTTTTTCAATGGCAAAAATCAATGAATATTGTAAATGCACAAACAGTAATTTCTCCGCATTGCAAGGTGCAATTCTGAAATTTTTTGCTTTTTCCTGCTCCTCTTAGCATGATAAAGAAGATTCAAAGAGAGTGAGATGCCAGCTCCTTTCATTCAGTCAGTAGCTTCAATCATTTCTGGACGTTTTTCAATGGCAAAAATCAATGAATATTGTAAATGCACAAACAGTAATTTCTCCGCATTGCAAGGTGCAATTCTGAAATTTTTTGCTTTTTCCTGCTCCTCTTAGCATGATAAAGAAGATTCAAAGAGAGTGAGATGCCAGCTCCTTTCATTCAGTCAGTAGCTTCAATCATTTCTGGACGTTTTTCAATGGCAAAAATCAATGAATATTGTAAATGCACAAACAGTAATTTCTCCACATTGCAAGGTGCAATTCTGAAATTTTTTGCTTTTTCCTGCTCCTCTTAGCATGATAAAGAAGATTCAAAGAGAGTGAGATGCCAGCTCCTTTCATTCAGTCAGTAGCTTCAAACATTTCTGGTATATGAATAACATGATGTTTTTCAATGGCAAAAATCAATGAATATTGTAAATGCACAAACAGTAATTTCTCCGCATTGCAAGGTGCAATTCTGAAATTTTTTGCTTTTTCCTGCTCCTCTAAGCATGATAAAGAAGATTCAAAGAGAGTGAGATGCCAGCTCCTTTCATTCAGTCAGTAGCTTCAATCATTTCTGGACGTTTTTCAATGGCAAAAATCAATGAATATTGTAAATGCACAAACAGTAATTTCTCCGCATTGCAAGGTGCAATTCTGAAATTTTTTGCTTTTTCCTGCTCCTCTTAGCATGATAAAGAAGATTCAAAGAGAGTGAGATGCCAGCTCCTTTCATTCAGTCAGTAGCTTCAATCATTTCTGGACGTTTTTCAATGGCAAAAATCAATGAATATTGTAAATGCACAAACAGTAATTTCTCCGCATTGCAAGGTGCAATTCTGAAATTTTTTGCTTTTTCCTGCTCCTCTTAGCATGATAAAGAAGATTCAAAGAGAGTGAGATGCCAGCTCCTTTCATTCAGTCAGTAGCTTCAAACATTTCTGGTATATGAATAACATGTTTTTCAATGGCAAAAATCAATGAATATTGTAAATGCACAAACAGTAATTTCTCCGCATTGCAAGGTGCAATTCTGAAAGTTTTTGCTTTTTCCTGCTCCTCTTAGCATGATAAAGAAGATTCAAAGAGAGTGAGATGCCAGCTCCTTTCATTCAGTAAGTAGCTTCAATCATTTCTGGACGTTTTTCAATGGCAAAAATCAATGAATATTGTAAATGCACAAACAGTAATTTCTCCGCATTGCAAGGTGCAATTCTGAAATTTTTTGCTTTTTCCTGCTCCTCTTAGCATGATAAACAAGATTCAAAGAGAGTGAGATGCCAGCTCCTTTCATTCAGTCAGTAGCTTCAATCATTTCTGGACGTTTTTCAATGGCAAAAATCAATGAATATTGTAAATGCACAAACAGTAATTTCTCCGCATTGCAAGGTGCAATTCTGAAATTTTTTGCTTTTTCCTGCTCCTCTTAGCATGATAAAGAAGATTCAAAGAGAGTGAGATGCCAGCTCCTTTCATTCAGTCAGTAGCTTCAAACATTTCTGGTATATGAATAACATGATATTTTTCAATGGCAAAAATCAATGAATATTGTATATGCACAAACAGTAATTTCTCCGCATTGAAAGGTGCAATTCTGAAATTTTTTGCTTTTTCCTGCTCCTCTTAGCATGATAAAGAAGATTCAAAGAGAGTGAGATGCCAGCTCCTTTCATTCAGTCAGTAGCTTCAATCATTTCTGGACGTTTTTCAATGGCAAAAATCAATGAATATTGTAAATGCACAAACAGTAATTTCTCCGCATTGCAAGGTGCAATTCTGAAATTTTTTGCTTTTTCCTGCTCCTCTTAGCATGATAAACAAGATTCAAAGAGAGTGAGATGCCAGCTCCTTTCATTCAGTCAGTAGCTTCAATCATTTCTGGACGTTTTTCAATGGCAAAAATCAATGAATATTGTAAATGCACAAACAGTAATTTCTCCGCATTGCAAGGTGCAATTCTGAAATTTTTTGCTTTTTTCTGCTCCTCTTAGCATGATAAAGAAGATTCAAAGAGAGTGAGATGCCAGCTCCTTTCATTCAGTCAGTAGCTTCAAACATTTCTGGTATATGAATAACATGATGTTTTTCAATGGCAAAAATCAATGAATATTGTAAATGCACAAACAGTAATTTCTCCGCATTGCAAGGTGCAATTCTGAAATTTTTTGCTTTTTCCTGCTCCTCTTAGCATGATAAAGAAGATTCAAAGAGAGTGAGATGCCAGCTTCTTTCATTCAGTCAGTAGCTTCAATCATTTCTGGACGTTTTTCAATGGCAAAAATCAATGAATATTGTAAATGCACAAACAGTAATTTCTCCGCATTGCAAGGTGCAATTCTGAAATTTTTTGCTTTTTCCTGCTCCTCTTAGCAAGATAAAGAAGATTCAAAGAGAGTGAGATGCCAGCTCCTTTCATTCAGTCAGTAGCTTCAATCATTTCTGGACGTTTTTCAATGGCAAAAATCTATGAATATTGTAAATGCACAAACAGTAATTTCTCCGCATTGCAAGGTGCAATTCTGAAATTTTTTGCTTTTTCCTGCTCCTCTTAGCATGATAAAGAAGATTCAAAGAGAGTGAGATGCCAGCTCCTTTCATTCAGTCAGTAGCTTCAATCATTTCTGGACGTTTTTCAATGGCAAAAATCAATGAATATTGTAAATGCACAAACAGTAATTTCTCCGCATTGCAAGGTGCAATTTTGAAATTTTTTGCTTTTTCCTGCTCCTCTTAGCATGATAAAGAAGATTCAAAGAGAGTGAGATGCCAGCTCCTTTCATTCAGTCAGTAGCTTCAATCATTTCTGGACGTTTTTCAATGGCAAAAATCAATGAATATTGTAAATGCACAAACAGTAATTTCTCCGCATTGCAAGGTGCAATTCTGAAATTTTTTGCTTTTTCCTGCTCCTCTTAGCATGATAAAGAAGATTCAAAGAGAGTGAGATGCCAGCTCCTTTCATTCAGTCAGTAGCTTCAAACATTTCTGGTATATGAATAACATGTTTTTCAATGGCAAAAATCAATGAATATTGTAAATGCACAAACAGTAATTTCTCCGCATTGCAAGGTGCAATTCTGAAAGTTTTTGCTTTTTCCTGCTCCTCTTAGCATGATAAAGAAGATTCAAAGAGAGTGAGATGCCAGCTCCTTTCATTCAGTAAGTAGCTTCAATCATTTCTGGACGTTTTTCAATGGCAAAAATCAATGAATATTGTAAATGCACAAACAGTAATTTCTCCGCATTGCAAGGTGCAATTCTGAAATTTTTTGCTTTTTCCTGCTCCTCTTAGCATGATAAACAAGATTCAAAGAGAGTGAGATGCCAGCTCCTTTCATTCAGTCAGTAGCTTCAATCATTTCTGGACGTTTTTCAATGGCAAAAATCAATGAATATTGTAAATGCACAAACAGTAATTTCTCCGCATTGCAAGGTGCAATTCTGAAATTTTTTGCTTTTTCCTGCTCCTCTTAGCATGATAAAGAAGATTCAAAGAGAGTGAGATGCCAGCTCCTTTCATTCAGTCAGTAGCTTCAAACATTTCTGGTATATGAATAACATGATATTTTTCAATGGCAAAAATCAATGAATATTGTATATGCACAAACAGTAATTTCTCCGCATTGAAAGGTGCAATTCTGAAATTTTTTGCTTTTTCCTGCTCCTCTTAGCATGATAAAGAAGATTCAAAGAGAGTGAGATGCCAGCTCCTTTCATTCAGTCAGTAGCTTCAATCATTTCTGGATATTTTTCAATGGCAAAAATCAATGAATATTGTAAATGCACAAACAGTAATTTCTCCGCATTGCAAGGTGCAATTCTGAAATTTTTTGCTTTTTCCTGCTCCTCTTAGCATGATAAACAAGATTCAAAGAGAGTGAGATGCCAGCTCCTTTCATTCAGTCAGTAGCTTCAATCATTTCTGGATGTTTTTCAATGGCAAAAATCAATGAATATTGTAAATGCACAAACAGTAATTTCTCCGCATTGCAAGGTGCAATTCTGAAATTTTTTGCTTTTTTCTGCTCCTCTTAGCATAATAAAGAAGATTCAAAGAGAGTGAGATGCCAGCTCCTTTCATTCAGTCAGTAGCTTCAAACATTTCTGGTATATGAATAACATGATGTTTTTCAATGGCAAAAATCAATGAATATTGTAAATGCACAAACAGTAATTTCTCCGCATTGCAAGGTGCAATTCTGAAATTTTTTGCTTTTTCCTGCTCCTCTTAGCATGATAAAGAAGATTCAAAGAGAGTGAGATGCCAGCTCCTTTCATTCAGTCAGTAGCTTCAATCATTTCTGGACGTTTTTCAATGGCAAAAATCAATGAACATTGTAAATGCACAAACAGTAATTTCTCCGCATTGCAAGGTGCAATTCTGAAATTTTTTGCTTTTTCCTGCTCCTCTTAGCATGATAAACAAGATTCAAAGAGAGTGAGATGCCAGCTCCTTTCATTCAGTCAGTAGCTTCAATCATTTCTGGATGTTTTTCAATGGCAAAAATCAATGAATATTGTAAATGCACAAACAGTAATTTCTCCGCATTGCAAGGTGCAATTCTGAAATTTTTTTGCTTTTTCCTGCTCCTCTTAGCATGATAAAGAAGATTCAAAGAGAGTGAGATGCCAGCTCCTTTCATTCAGTCAGTAGCTTCAATCATTTCTGGACGTTTTTCAATGGCAAAAATCAATGAATATTGTAAATGCACAAACAGTAATTTCTCCGCATTGCAAGGTGCAATTCTGAAATTTTTTGCTTTTTCCTGCTCCTCTTAGCATGATAAAGAAGATTCAAAGAGAGTGAGATGCCAGCTCCTTTCATTCAGTCAGTAGCTTCAATCATTTCTGGACGTTTTTCAATGGCAAAAATCAATGAATATTGTAAATGCACAAACAGTAATTTCTCCACATTGCAAGGTGCAATTCTGAAATTTTTTGCTTTTTCCTGCTCCTCTTAGCATGATAAAGAAGATTCAAAGAGAGTGAGATGCCAGCTCCTTTCATTCAGTCAGTAGCTTCAAACATTTCTGGTATATGAATAACATGATGTTTTTCAATGGCAAAAATCAATGAATATTGTAAATGCACAAACAGTAATTTCTCCGCATTGCAAGGTGCAATTCTGAAATTTTTTGCTTTTTCCTGCTCCTCTAAGCATGATAAAGAAGATTCAAAGAGAGTGAGATGCCAGCTCCTTTCATTCAGTCAGTAGCTTCAATCATTTCTGGACGTTTTTCAATGGCAAAAATCAATGAATATTGTAAATGCACAAACAGTAATTTCTCCGCATTGCAAGGTGCAATTCTGAAATTTTTTGCTTTTTCCTGCTCCTCTTAGCATGATAAAGAAGATTCAAAGAGAGTGAGATGCCAGCTCCTTTCATTCAGTCAGTAGCTTCAATCATTTCTGGACGTTTTTCAATGGCAAAAATCAATGAACATTGTAAATGCACAAACAGTAATTTCTCCGCATTGCAAGGTGCAATTCTGAAATTTTTTGCTTTTTCCTGCTCCTCTTAGCATGGTAAACAAGATTCAAAGAGAGTGAGATGCCAGCTCCTTTCATTCAGTCAGTAGCTTCAATCATTTCTGGATGTTTTTCAATGGCAAAAATCAATGAATATTGTAAATGCACAAACAGTAATTTCTCCGCATTGCAAGGTGCAATTCTGAAATTTTTTGCTTTTTCCTGCTCCTCTTAGCATGATAAAGAAGATTCAAAGAGAGTGAGATGCCAGCTCCTTTCATTCAGTCAGTAGCTTCAATCATTTCTGGACGTTTTTCAATGGCAAAAATCAATGAATATTGTAAATGCACAAACAGTAATTTCTCCGCATTGCAAGGTGCAATTCTGAAATTTTTTGCTTTTTCCTGCTCCTCTTAGCATGATAAAGAAGATTCAAAGAGAGTGAGATGCCAGCTCCTTTCATTCAGTCAGTAGCTTCAATCATTTCTGGACGTTTTTCAATGGCAAAAATCAATGAATATTGTAAATGCACAAACAGTAATTTCTCCACATTGCAAGGTGCAATTCTGAAATTTTTTGCTTTTTCCTGCTCCTCTTAGCATGATAAAGAAGATTCAAAGAGAGTGAGATGCCAGCTCCTTTCATTCAGTCAGTAGCTTCAAACATTTCTGGTATATGAATAACATGATGTTTTTCAATGGCAAAAATCAATGAATATTGTAAATGCACAAACAGAAATTTCTCCGCATTGCAAGGTGCAATTCTGAAATTTTTTGCTTTTTCCTGCTCCTCTAAGCATGATAAAGAAGATTCAAAGAGAGTGAGATGCCAGCTCCTTTCATTCAGTCAGTAGCTTCAATCATTTCTGGACGTTTTTCAATGGCAAAAATCAATGAATATTGTAAATGCACAAACAGTAATTTCTCCGCATTGCAAGGTGCAATTCTGAAAGTTTTTGCTTTTTCCTGCTCCTCTTAGCATGATAAAGAAGATTCAAAGAGAGTGAGATGCCAGCTCCTTTCATTCAGTCAGTAGCTTCAATCATTTCTGGACGTTTTTCAATGGCAAAAATCAATGAATATTGTAAATGCACAAACAGTAATTTCTCCGCATTGCAAGGTGCAATTCTGAAATTTTTTGCTTTTTCCTGCTCCTCTTAGCATGATAAAGAAGATTCAAAGAGAGTGAGATGCCAGCTCCTTTCATTCAGTCAGTAGCTTCAAACATTTCTGGTATATGAATAACATGTTTTTCAATGGCAAAAATCAATGAATATTGTAAATGCACAAACAGTAATTTCTCCGCATTGCAAGGTGCAATTCTGAAAGTTTTTGCTTTTTCCTGCTCCTCTTAGCATGATAAAGAAGATTCAAAGAGAGTGAGATGCCAGCTCCTTTCATTCAGTAAGTAGCTTCAATCATTTCTGGACGTTTTTCAATGGCAAAAATCAATGAATATTGTAAATGCACAAACAGTAATTTCTCCGCATTGCAAGGTGCAATTCTGAAATTTTTTGCTTTTTCCTGCTCCTCTTAGCATGATAAACAAGATTCAAAGAGAGTGAGATGCCAGCTCCTTTCATTCAGTCAGTAGCTTCAATCATTTCTGGACGTTTTTCAATGGCAAAAATCAATGAATATTGTAAATGCACAAACAGTAATTTCTCCGCATTGCAAGGTGCAATTCTGAAATTTTTTGCTTTTTCCTGCTCCTCTTAGCATGATAAACAAGATTCAAAGAGAGTGAGATGCCAGCTCCTTTCATTCAGTCAGTAGCTTCAATCATTTCTGGACGTTTTTCAATGGCAAAAATCAATGAATATTGTAAATGCACAAACAGAAATTTCTCCGCATTGCAAGGTGCAATTCTGAAATTTTTTGCTTTTTTCTGCTCCTCTTAGCATGATAAAGAAGATTCAAAGAGAGTGAGATGCCAGCTCCTTTCATTCAGTCAGTAGCTTCAAACATTTCTGGTATATGAATAACATGATGTTTTTCAATGGCAAAAATCAATGAATATTGTAAATGCACAAACAGTAATTTCTCCGCATTGCAAGGTGCAATTCTGAAATTTTTTGCTTTTTCCTGCTCCTCTTAGCATGATAAAGAAGATTCAAAGAGAGTGAGATGCCAGCTTCTTTCATTCAGTCAGTAGCTTCAATCATTTCTGGACGTTTTTCAATGGCAAAAATCAATGAATATTGTAAATGCACAAACAGTAATTTCTCCGCATTGCAAGGTGCAATTCTGAAATTTTTTGCTTTTTCCTGCTCCTCTTAGCAAGATAAAGAAGATTCAAAGAGAGTGAGATGCCAGCTCCTTTCATTCAGTCAGTAGCTTCAATCATTTCTGGACGTTTTTCAATGGCAAAAATCAATGAATATTGTAAATGCACAAACAGTAATTTCTCCGCATTGCAAGGTGCAATTCTGAAATTTTTTGTTTTTTCCTGCTCCTCTTAGCATGATAAAGAAGATTCAAAGAGAGTGAGATGCCAGCTCCTTTCATTCAGTCAGTAGCTTCAATCATTTCTGGACGTTTTTCAATGGCAAAAATCAATGAATATTGTAAATGCACAAACAGTAATTTCTCCGCATTGCAAGGTGCAATTCTGAAATTTTTTGCTTTTTCCTGCTCCTCTTAGCATGATAAAGAAGATTCAAAGAGAGTGAGATGCCAGCTCCTTTCATTCAGTCAGTAGCTTCAATCATTTCTGGATGTTTTTCAATGGCAAAAATCAATGAATATTGTAAATGCACAAACAGTAATTTCTCCGCATTGCAAGGTGCAATTCTGAAATTTTTTGCTTTTTCCTGCTCCTCTTAGCATGATAAAGAAGATTCAAAGAGAGTGAGATGCCAGCTCCTTTCATTCAGTCAGTAGCTTCAAACATTTCTGGTATATGAATAACATGATGTTTTTCAATGGCAAAAATCAATGAATACTGTAAATGCACAAACAGTAATTTCTCCGCATTGCAAGGTGCAATTTTGAAATTTTTTGCTTTTTCCTGCTCCTCTTAGCATGATAAAGAAGATTCAAAGAGAGTGAGATGCCAGCTCCTTTCATTCAGTCAGTAGCTTCAATCATTTCTGGACGTTTTTCAATGGCAAAAATCAATGAATATTGTAAATGCACAAACAGTAATTTCTCCGCATTGCAAGGTGCAATTCTGAAATTTTTTGCTTTTTCCTGCTCCTCTTAGCATGATAAACAAGATTCAAAGAGAGTGAGATGCCAGCTCCTTTCATTCAGTCAGTAGCTTCAATCATTTCTGGATGTTTTTCAATGGCAAAAATCAATGAATATTGTAAATGCACAAACAGTAATTTCTCCGCATTGCAAGGTGCAATTCTGAAATTTTTTGCTTTTTTCTGCTCCTCTTAGCATGATAAAGAAGATTCAAAGAGAGTGAGATGCCAGCTCCTTTCATTCAGTCAGTAGCTTCAAACATTTCTGGTATATGAATAACATGATGTTTTTCAATGGCAAAAATCAATGAATATTGTAAATGCACAAACAGTAATTTCTCCGCATTGCAAGGTGCAATTCTGAAATTTTTTGCTTTTTCCTGCTCCTCTTAGCATGATAAAGAAGATTCAAAGAGAGTGAGATGCCAGCTCCTTTAATTCAGTCAGTAGCTTCAATCATTTCTGGACGTTTTTCAATGGCAAAAATCAATGAATATTGTAAATGCACAAACAGTAATTTCTCCGCATTGCAAGGTGCAATTCTGAAATTTTTTGCTTTTTCCTGCTCCTCTTAGCATGATAAACAAGATTCAAAGAGAGTGAGATGCCAGCTCCTTTCATTCAGTCAGTAGCTTCAATCATTTCTGGATGTTTTTCAATGGCAAAAATCAATGAATATTGTAAATGCACAAACAGTAATTTCTCCGCATTGCAAGGTGCAATTCTGAAATTTTTTGCTTTTTCCTGCTCCTCTTAGCATGATAAAGAATATTCAAAGAGAGTGAGATGCCAGCTCCTTTCATTCAGTCAGTAGCTTCAATCATTTCTGGACGTTTTTCAATGGCAAAAATCAATGAATATTGTAAATGCACAAACAGTAATTTCTCCGCATTGCAAGGTGCAATTCTGAAATTTTTTGCTTTTTCCTGCTCCTCTTAGCATGATAAAGAAGATTCAAAGAGAGTGAGATGCCAGCTCCTTTCATTCAGTCAGTAGCTTCAATCATTTCTGGACGTTTTTCAATGGCAAAAATCAATGAATATTGTAAATGCACAAACAGTAATTTCTCCGCATTGCAAGGTGCAATTCTGAAATTTTTTGCTTTTTCCTGCTCCTCTAAGCATGATAAAGAAGATTCAAAGAGAGTGAGATGCCAGCTCCTTTCATTCAGTCAGTAGCTTCAATCATTTCTGGACGTTTTTCAATGGCAAAAATCAATGAATATTGTAAATGCACAAACAGTAATTTCTCCGCATTGCAAGGTGCAATTCTGAAATTTTTTGCTTTTTCCTGCTCCTCTTAGCATGATAAACAAGATTCAAAGAGAGTGAGATGCCAGCTCCTTTCATTCAGTCAGTAGCTTCAATCATTTCTGGACGTTTTTCAATGGCAAAAATCAATGAATATTGTAAATGCACAAACAGTAATTTCTCCGCATTGCAAGGTGCAATTCTGAAATTTTTTGCTTTTTCCTGCTCCTCTTAGCATGATAAAGAAGATTCAAAGAGAGTGAGATGCCAGCTCCTTTCATTCAGTCAGTAGCTTCAAACATTTCTGGTATATGAATAACATGATGTTTTTCAATGGCAAAAATCAATGAATATTGTAAATGCACAAACAGTAATTTCTCCGCATTGCAAGGTGCAATTCTGAAATTTTTTGCTTTTTCCTGCTCCTCTAAGCATGATAAAGAAGATTCAAAGAGAGTGAGATGCCAGCTCCTTTCATTCAGTCAGTAGCTTCAATCATTTCTGGACGTTTTTCAATGGCAAAAATCAATGAATATTGTAAATGCACAAACAGTAATTTCTCCGCATTGCAAGGTGCAATTCTGAAATTTTTTGCTTTTTCCTGCTCCTCTTAGCATGATAAACAAGATTCAAAGAGAGTGAGATGCCAGCTCCTTTCATTCAGTCAGTAGCTTCAATCATTTCTGGACGTTTTTCAATGGCAAAAATCAATGAATATTGTAAATGCACAAACAGTAATTTCTCCGCATTGCAAGGTGCAATTCTGAAATTTTTTGCTTTTTTCTGCTCCTCTTAGCATGATAAAGAAGATTCAAAGAGAGTGAGATGCCAGCTCCTTTCATTCAGTCAGTAGCTTCAAACATTTCTGGTATATGAATAACATGATGTTTTTCAATGGCAAAAATCAATGAATATTGTAAATGCACAAACAGTAATTTCTCCGCATTGCAAGGTGCAATTCTGAAATTTTTTGCTTTTTCCTGTTCCTCTTAGCATGATAAAGAAGATTCAAAGAGAGTGAGATGCCAGCTTCTTTCATTCAGTCAGTAGCTTCAATCATTTCTGGACGTTTTTCAATGGCAAAAATCAATGAATATTGTAAATGCACAAACAGTAATTTCTCCGCATTGCAAGGTGCAATTCTGAAATTTTTTGCTTTTTCCTGCTCCTCTTAGCAAGATAAAGAAGATTCAAAGAGAGTGAGATGCCAGCTCCTTTCATTCAGTCAGTAGCTTCAATCATTTCTGGACGTTTTTCAATGGCAAAAATCAATGAATATTGTAAATGCACAAACAGTAATTTCTCCGCATTGCAAGGTGCAATTCTGAAATTTTTTGCTTTTTTCTGCTCCTCTTAGCATGATAAAGAAGATTCAAAGAGAGTGAGATGCCAGCTCCTTTCATTCAGTCAGTAGCTTCAAACATTTCTGGTATATGAATAACATGATGTTTTTCAATGGCAAAAATCAATGAATATTGTAAATGCACAAACAGTAATTTCTCCGCATTGCAAGGTGCAATTCTGAAATTTTTTCCTTTTTCCTGCTCCTCTTAGCATGATAAAGAAGATTCAAAGAGAGTGAGATGCCAGCTTCTTTCATTCAGTCAGTAGCTTCAATCATTTCTGGACGTTTTTCAATGGCAAAAATCAATGAATATTGTAAATGCACAAACAGTAATTTCTCCGCATTGCAAGGTGCAATTCTGAAATTTTTTGCTTTTTCCTGCTCCTCTTAGCATGATAAAGAAGATTCAAAGAGAGTGAGATGCCAGCTTCTTTCATTCAGTCAGTAGCTTCAATCATTTCTGGACGTTTTTCAATGGCAAAAATCAATGAATATTGTAAATGCACAAACAGTAATTTCTCCGCATTGCAAGGTGCAATTCTGAAATTTTTTGCTTTTTCCTGCTCCTCTTAGCATGATAAAGAAGATTCAAAGAGAGTGAGATGCCAGCTCCTTTCATTCAGTCAGTAGCTTCAATCATTTCTGGACGTTTTTCAATGGCAAAAATCAATGAATATTGTAAATGCACAAACAGTAATTTCTCCGCATTGCAAGGTGCAATTCTGAAATTTTTTGCTTTTTCCTGCTCCTCTTAGCATGATAAAGAAGATTCAAAGAGAGTGAGATGCCAGCTTCTTTCATTCAGTCAGTAGCTTCAATCATTTCTGGACGTTTTTCAATGGCAAAAATCAATGAATATTGTAAATGCACAAACAGTAATTTCTCCGCATTGCAAGGTGCAATTCTGAAATTTTTTGCTTTTTCCTGCTCCTCTTAGCATGATAAAGAAGATTCAAAGAGAGTGAGATGCCAGATTCATTCATTCAGTCAGTAGCTTCAATCATTTCTGGACGTTTTTCAATGGCAAAAATCAATGAATATTGTAAATGCACAAACAGTAATTTCTCCGCATTGCAAGGTGCAATTCTGAAATTTTTTGCTTTTTCCTGCTCCTCTTAGCATGATAAAGAAGATTCAAAGAGAGTGAGATGCCAGCTCCTTTCATTCAGTCAGTAGCTTCAATCATTTCTGGACGTTTTTCAATGGCAAAAATCAATGAATATTGTAAATGCACAAACAGTAATTTCTCCGCATTGCAAGGTGCAATTCTGAAATTTTTTGCTTTTTCCTGCTCCTCTTAGCATGATAAAGAAGATTCAAAGAGAGTGAGATGCCAGCTCCTTTCATTCAGTCAGTAGCTTCAATCATTTCTGGACGTTTTTCAATGGCAAAAATCAATGAATATTGTAAATGCACAAACAGTAATTTCTCCGCATTGCAAGGTGCAATTCTGAAATTTTTTGCTTTTTCCTGCTCCTCAGCATGATAAAGAAGATTCAAAGAGAGTGAGATGCCAGCTCCTTTCATTCAGTCAGTAGCTTCAAACATTTCTGGTATATGAATAACATGATGTTTTTCAATGGCAAAAATCAATGAATATTGTAAATGCACAAACAGTAATTTCTCCGCATTGCAAGGTGCAATTCTGAAATTTTTTGCTTTTTCCTGCTCCTCTAAGCATGATAAAGAAGATTCAAAGAGAGTGAGATGCCAGCTCCTTTCATTCAGTCAGTAGCTTCAATCATTTCTGGACGTTTTTCAATGGCAAAAATCAATGAATATTGTAAATGCACAAACAGTAATTTCTCCGCATTGCAAGGTGCAATTCTGAAATTTTTAGCTTTTTCCTGCTCCTCTTAGCATGATAAACAAGATTCAAAGAGAGTGAGATGCCAGCTCCTTTCATTCAGTCAGTAGCTTCAATCATTTCTGGACGTTTTTCAATGGCAAAAATCAATGAATATTGTAAATGCACAAACAGTAATTTCTCCGCATTGCAAGGTGCAATTCTGAAATTTTTTGCTTTTTTCTGCTCCTCTTAGCATGATAAAGAAGATTCAAAGAGAGTGAGATGCCAGCTCCTTTCATTCAGTCAGTAGCTTCAAACATTTCTGGTATATGAATAACATGATGTTTTTCAATGGCAAAAATCAATGAATATTGTAAATGCACAAACAGTAATTTCTCCGCATTGCAAGGTGCAATTCTGAAATTTTTTGCTTTTTCCTGTTCCTCTTAGCATGATAAAGAAGATTCAAAGAGAGTGAGATGCCAGCTTCTTTCATTCAGTCAGTAGCTTCAATCATTTCTGGACGTTTTTCAATGGCAAAAATCAATGAATATTGTAAATGCACAAACAGTAATTTCTCCGCATTGCAAGGTGCAATTCTGAAATTTTTTGCTTTTTCCTGCTCCTCTTAGCAAGATAAAGAAGATTCAAAGAGAGTGAGATGCCAGCTCCTTTCATTCAGTCAGTAGCTTCAATCATTTCTGGACGTTTTTCAATGGCAAAAATCAATGAATATTGTAAATGCACAAACAGTAATTTCTCCGCATTGCAAGGTGCAATTCTGAAATTTTTTGCTTTTTTCTGCTCCTCTTAGCATGATAAAGAAGATTCAAAGAGAGTGAGATGCCAGCTCCTTTCATTCAGTCAGTAGCTTCAAACATTTCTGGTATATGAATAACATGATGTTTTTCAATGGCAAAAATCAATGAATATTGTAAATGCACAAACAGTAATTTCTCCGCATTGCAAGGTGCAATTCTGAAATTTTTTGCTTTTTCCTGCTCCTCTTAGCATGATAAAGAAGATTCAAAGAGAGTGAGATGCCAGCTTCTTTCATTCAGTCAGTAGCTTCAATCATTTCTGGACGTTTTTCAATGGCAAAAATCAATGAATATTGTAAATGCACAAACAGTAATTTCTCCGCATTGCAAGGTGCAATTCTGAAATTTTTTGCTTTTTCCTGCTCCTCTTAGCATGATAAAGAAGATTCAAAGAGAGTGAGATGCCAGCTTCTTTCATTCAGTCAGTAGCTTCAATCATTTCTGGACGTTTTTCAATGGCAAAAATCAATGAATATTGTAAATGCACAAACAGTAATTTCTCCGCATTGCAAGGTGCAATTCTGAAATTTTTTGCTTTTTCCTGCTCCTCTTAGCAAGATAAAGAAGATTCAAAGAGAGTGAGATGCCAGCTCCTTTCATTCAGTCAGTAGCTTCAATCATTTCTGGACGTTTTTCAATGGCAAAAATCAATGAATATTGTAAATGCACAAACAGTAATTTCTCCGCATTGCAAGGTGCAATTCTGAAATTTTTTGCTTTTTCCTGCTCCTCTTAGCATGATAAAGAAGATTCAAAGAGAGTGAGATGCCAGCTCCTTTCATTCAGTCAGTAGCTTCAATCATTTCTGGACGTTTTTCAATGGCAAAAATCAATGAATATTGTAAATGCACAAACAGTAATTTCTCCGCATTGCAAGGTGCAATTCTGAAATTTTTTGCTTTTTCCTGCTCCTCAGCATGATAAAGAAGATTCAAAAAGAGTGAGATGCCAGCTCCTTTCATTCAGTCAGTAGCTTCAAACATTTCTGGTATATGAATAACATGATGTTTTTCAATGGCAAAAATCAATGAATATTGTAAATGCACAAACAGTAATTTCTCCGCATTGCAAGGTGCAATTCTGAAATTTTTTGCTTTTTCCTGCTCCTCTAAGCATGATAAAGAAGATTCAAAGAGAGTGAGATGCCAGCTCCTTTCATTCAGTCAGTAGCTTCAATCATTTCTGGACGTTTTTCAATGGCAAAAATCAATGAATATTGTAAATGCACAAACAGTAATTTCTCCGCATTGCAAGGTGCAATTCTGAAATTTTTAGCTTTTTCCTGCTCCTCTTAGCATGATAAACAAGATTCAAAGAGAGTGAGATGCCAGCTCCTTTCATTCAGTCAGTAGCTTCAATCATTTCTGGACGTTTTTCAATGGCAAAAATCAATGAATATTGTAAATGCACAAACAGTAATTTCTCCGCATTGCAAGGTGCAATTCTGAAATTTTTTGCTTTTTTCTGCTCCTCTTAGCATGATAAAGAAGATTCAAAGAGAGTGAGATGCCAGCTCCTTTCATTCAGTCAGTAGCTTCAAACATTTCTGGTATATGAATAACATGATGTTTTTCAATGGCAAAAATCAATGAATATTGTAAATGCACAAACAGTAATTTCTCCGCATTGCAAGGTGCAATTCTGAAATTTTTTGCTTTTTCCTGTTCCTCTTAGCATGATAAAGAAGATTCAAAGAGAGTGAGATGCCAGCTTCTTTCATTCAGTCAGTAGCTTCAATCATTTCTGGACGTTTTTCAATGGCAAAAATCAATGAATATTGTAAATGCACAAACAGTAATTTCTCCGCATTGCAAGGTGCAATTCTGAAATTTTTTGCTTTTTCCTGCTCCTCTTAGCAAGATAAAGAAGATTCAAAGAGAGTGAGATGCCAGCTCCTTTCATTCAGTCAGTAGCTTCAATCATTTCTGGACGTTTTTCAATGGCAAAAATCAATGAATATTGTAAATGCACAAACAGTAATTTCTCCGCATTGCAAGGTGCAATTCTGAAATTTTTTGCTTTTTTCTGCTCCTCTTAGCATGATAAAGAAGATTCAAAGAGAGTGAGATGCCAGCTCCTTTCATTCAGTCAGTAGCTTCAAACATTTCTGGTATATGAATAACATGATGTTTTTCAATGGCAAAAATCAATGAATATTGTAAATGCACAAACAGTAATTTCTCCGCATTGCAAGGTGCAATTCTGAAATTTTTTGCTTTTTCCTGCTCCTCTTAGCATGATAAAGAAGATTCAAAGAGAGTGAGATGCCAGCTTCTTTCATTCAGTCAGTAGCTTCAATCATTTCTGGACGTTTTTCAATGGCAAAAATCAATGAATATTGTAAATGCACAAACAGTAATTTCTCCGCATTGCAAGGTGCAATTCTGAAATTTTTTGCTTTTTCCTGCTCCTCTTAGCATGATAAAGAAGATTCAAAGAGAGTGAGATGCCAGCTTCTTTCATTCAGTCAGTAGCTTCAATCATTTCTGGACGTTTTTCAATGGCAAAAATCAATGAATATTGTAAATGCACAAACAGTAATTTCTCCGCATTGCAAGGTGCAATTCTGAAATTTTTTGCTTTTTCCTGCTCCTCTTAGCAAGATAAAGAAGATTCAAAGAGAGTGAGATGCCAGCTCCTTTCATTCAGTCAGTAGCTTCAATCATTTCTGGACGTTTTTCAATGGCAAAAATCAATGAATATTGTAAATGCACAAACAGTAATTTCTCCGCATTGCAAGGTGCAATTCTGAAATTTTTTGCTTTTTCCTGCTCCTCTTAGCATGATAAACAAGATTCAAAGAGAGTGAGATGCCAGCTCCTTTCATTCAGTCAGTAGCTTCAATCATTTCTGGACGTTTTTCAATGGCAAAAATCAATGAATATTGTAAATGCACAAACAGTAATTTCTCCGCATTGCAAGGTGCAATTCTGAAATTTTTTGCTTTTTCCTGCTCCTCTTAGCATGATAAAGAAGATTCAAAGAGAGTGAGATGCCAGCTTCTTTCATTCAGTCAGTAGCTTCAATCATTTCTGGACGTTTTTCAATGGCAAAAATCAATGAATATTGTAAATGCACAAACAGTAATTTCTCCGCATTGCAAGGTGCAATTCTGAAATTTTTTGCTTTTTCCTGCTCCTCTTAGCATGATAAAGAAGATTCAAAGAGAGTGAGATGCCAGCTTCTTTCATTCAGTCAGTAGCTTCAATCATTTCTGGACGTTTTTCAATGGCAAAAATCAATGAATATTGTAAATGCACAAACAGTAATTTCTCCGCATTGCAAGGTGCAATTCTGAAATTTTTTGCTTTTTCCTGCTCCTCTTAGCAAGATAAAGAAGATTCAAAGAGAGTGAGATGCCAGCTCCTTTCATTCAGTCAGTAGCTTCAATCATTTCTGGACGTTTTTCAATGGCAAAAATCAATGAATATTGTAAATGCACAAACAGTAATTTCTCCGCATTGCAAGGTGCAATTCTGAAATTTTTTGCTTTTTCCTGCTCCTCTTAGCATGATAAACAAGATTCAAAGAGAGTGAGATGCCAGCTCCTTTCATTCAGTCAGTAGCTTCAATCATTTCTGGACGTTTTTCAATGGCAAAAATCAATGAATATTGTAAATGCACAAACAGTAATTTCTCCGCATTGCAAGGTGCAATTCTGAAATTTTTTGCTTTTTCCTGCTCCTCTTAGCATGATAAAGAAGATTCAAAGAGAGTGAGATGCCAGCTCCTTTCATTCAGTCAGTAGCTTCAATCATTTCTGGACGTTTTTCAATGGCAAAAATCAATGAATATTGTAAATGCACAAACAGTAATTTCTCCGCATTGCAAGGTGCAATTCTGAAATTTTTTGCTTTTTCCTGCTCCTCTTAGCATGATAAAGAAGATTCAAAGAGAGTGAGATGCCAGCTCCTTTCATTCAGTCAGTAGCTTCAATCATTTCTGGACGTTTTTCAATGGCAAAAATCAATGAATATTGTAAATGCACAAACAGTAATTTCTCCGCATTGCAAGGTGCAATTCTGAAATTTTTTGCTTTTTCCTGCTCCTCTTAGCATGATAAAGAAGATTCAAAGAGAGTGAGATGCCAGCTCCTTTCATTCAGTCAGTAGCTTCAAACATTTCTGGTATATGAATAACATGATGTTTTTCAATGGCAAAAATCAATGAATATTGTAAATGCACAAACAGTAATTTCTCCGCATTGCAAGGTGCAATTTTGAAATTTTTTGCTTTTTCCTGCTCCTCTTAGCATGATAAAGAAGATTCAAAGAGAGTGAGATGCCAGCTCCTTTCATTCAGTCAGTAGCTTCAATCATTTCTGGACGTTTTTCAATGGCAAAAATCAATGAATATTGTAAATGCACAAACAGTAATTTCTCCGCATTGCAAGGTGCAATTCTGAAATTTTTTGCTTTTTCCTGCACCTCTTAGCATGATAAACAAGATTCAAAGAGAGTGAGATGCCAGCTCCTTTCATTCAGTCAGTAGCTTCAATCATTTCTGGACGTTTTTCAATGGCAAAAATCAATGAATATTGTAAATGCACAAACAGTAATTTCTCCGCATTGCAAGGTGCAATTCTGAAATTTTTTGCTTTTTTCTGCTCCTCTTAGCATGATAAAGAAGATTCAAAGAGAGTGAGATGCCAGCTCCTTTCATTCAGTCAGTAGCTTCAAACATTTCTGGTATATGAATAACATGATGTTTTTCAATGGCAAAAATCAATGAATATTGTAAATGCACAAACAGTAATTTCTCCGCATTGCAAGGTGCAATTCTGAAATTTTTTGCTTTTTCCTGCTCCTCTTAGCATGATAAAGAAGATTCAAAGAGATTGAGATGCCAGCTCCTTTCATTCAGTCAGTAGCTTCAATCATTTCTGGACGTTTTTCAATGGCAAAAATCAATGAATATTGTAAATGCACAAACAGTAATTTCTCCGCATTGCAAGGTGCAATTCTGAAATTTTTTGCTTTTTCCTGCTCCTCTTAGCATGATAAACAAGATTCAAAGAGAGTGAGATGCCAGCTCCTTTCATTCAGTCAGTAGCTTCAATCATTTCTGGATGTTTTTCAATGGCAAAAATCAATGAATATTGTAAATGCACAAACAGTAATTTCTCCGCATTGCAAGGTGCAATTCTGAAATTTTTTGCTTTTTCCTGCTCCTCTTAGCATGATAAAGAAGATTCAAAGAGAGTGAGATGCCAGCTCCTTTCATTCAGTCAGTAGCTTCAATCATTTCTGGACGTTTTTCAATGGCAAAAATCAATGAATATTGTAAATGCACAAACAGTAATTTCTCCGCATTGCAAGGTGCAATTCTGAAATTTTTTGCTTTTTCCTGCTCCTCTTAGCATGATAAAGAAGATTCAAAGAGAGTGAGATGCCAGCTCCTTTCATTCAGTCAGTAGCTTCAATCATTTCTGGACGTTTTTCAATGGCAAAAATCAATGAATATTGTAAATGCACAAACAGTAATTTCTCCGCATTGCAAGGTGCAATTCTGAAATTTTTTGCTTTTTCCTGCTCCTCTTAGCATGATAAAGAAGATTCAAAGAGAGTGAGATGCCAGCTTCTTTCATTCAGTCAGTAGCTTCAATCATTTCTGGACGTTTTTCAATGGCAAAAATCAATGAATATTGTAAATGCACAAACAGTAATTTCTCCGCATTGCAAGGTGCAATTCTGAAATTTTTTGCTTTTTCCTGCTCCTCTTAGCATGATAAAGAAGATTCAAAGAGAGTGAGATGCCAGCTCCTTTCATTCAGTCAGTAGCTTCAATCATTTCTGGACGTTTTTCAATGGCAAAAATCAATGAATATTGTAAATGCACAAACAGTAATTTCTCCGCATTGCAAGGTGCAATTCTGAAATTTTTTGCTTTTTCCTGCTCCTCTTAGCATGATAAAGAAGATTCAAAGAGAGTGAGATGCCAGCTCCTTTCATTCAGTCAGTAGCTTCAATCATTTCTGGACGTTTTTCAATGGCAAAAATCAATGAATATTGTAAATGCACAAACAGTAATTTCTCCGCATTGCAAGGTGCAATTCTGAAATTTTTTGCTTTTTCCTGCTCCTCTTAGCATGATAAACAAGATTCAAAGAGAGTGAGATGCCAGCTCCTTTCATTCAGTCAGTAGCTTCAATCATTTCTGGATGTTTTTCAATGGCAAAAATCAATGAATATTGTAAATGCACAAACAGTAATTTCTCCGCATTGCAAGGTGCAATTCTGAAATTTTTTGCTTTTTCCTGCTCCTCTTAGCATGATAAAGAAGATTCAAAGAGAGTGAGATGCCAGCTCCTTTCATTCAGTCAGTAGCTTCAATCATTTCTGGACGTTTTTCAATGGCAAAAATCAATGAATATTGTAAATGCACAAACAGTAATTTCTCCGCATTGCAAGGTGCAATTCTGAAATTTTTTGCTTTTTCCTGCTCCTCTTAGCATGATAAAGAAGATTCAAAGAGAGTGAGATGCCAGCTCCTTTCATTCAGTCAGTAGCTTCAATCATTTCTGGACGTTTTTCAATGGCAAAAATCAATGAATATTGTAAATGCACAAACAGTAATTTCTCCGCATTGCAAGGTGCAATTCTGAAATTTTTTGCTTTTTCCTGCTCCTCTTAGCATGATAAAGAAGATTCAAAGAGAGTGAGATGCCAGCTTCTTTCATTCAGTCAGTAGCTTCAATCATTTCTGGACGTTTTTCAATGGCAAAAATCAATGAATATTGTAAATGCACAAACAGTAATTTCTCCGCATTGCAAGGTGCAATTCTGAAATTTTTTGCTTTTTCCTGCTCCTCTTAGCATGATAAAGAAGATTCAAAGAGAGTGAGATGCCAGCTCCTTTCATTCAGTCAGTAGCTTCAATCATTTCTGGACGTTTTTCAATGGCAAAAATCAATGAATATTGTAAATGCACAAACAGTAATTTCTCCGCATTGCAAGGTGCAATTCTGAAATTTTTTGCTTTTTCCTGCTCCTCTTAGCATGATAAAGAAGATTCAAAGAGAGTGAGATGCCAGCTCCTTTCATTCAGTCAGTAGCTTCAATCATTTCTGGACGTTTTTCAATGGCAAAAATCAATGAATATTGTAAATGCACAAACAGTAATTTCTCCGCATTGCAAGGTGCAATTCTGAAATTTTTTGCTTTTTCCTGCTCCTCTTAGCATGATAAAGAAGATTCAAAGAGAGTGAGATGCCAGCTCCTTTCATTCAGTCAGTAGCTTCAATCATTTCTGGACGTTTTTCAATGGCAAAAATCAATGAATATTGTAAATGCACAAACAGTAATTTCTCCGCATTGCAAGGTGCAATTCTGAAATTTTTTGCTTTTTCCTGCTCCTCTTAGCATGATAAAGAAGATTCAAAGAGAGTGAGATGCCAGCTCCTTTCATTCAGTCAGTAGCTTCAATCATTTCTGGACGTTTTTCAATGGCAAAAATCAATGAATATTGTAAATGCACAAACAGTAATTTCTCCGCATTGCAAGGTGCAATTCTGAAATTTTTTGCTTTTTCCTGCTCCTCTTAGCATGATAAAGAAGATTCAAAGAGAGTGAGATGCCAGCTCCTTTCATTCAGTCAGTAGCTTCAAACATTTCTGGTATATGAATAACATGATGTTTTTCAATGGCAAAAATCAATGAATATTGTAAATGCACAAACAGTAATTTCTCCGCATTGCAAGGTGCAATTTTGAAATTTTTTGCTTTTTCCTGCTCCTCTTAGCATGATAAAGAAGATTCAAAGAGAGTGAGCTGCCAGCTCCTTTCATTCAGTCAGTAGCTTCAATCATTTCTGTACGTTTTTCAATGGCAAAAATCAATGAATATTGTAAATGCACAAACAGTAATTTCTCCGCATTGCAAGGTGCAATTCTGAAATTTTTTGCTTTTTCCTGCTCCTCTTAGCATGATAAACAAGATTCAAAGAGAGTGAGATGCCAGCTCCTTTCATTCAGTCAGTAGCTTCAATCATTTCTGGATGTTTTTCAATGGCAAAAATCAATGAATATTGTAAATGCACAAACAGTAATTTCTCCGCATTGCAAGGTGCAATTCTGAAATTTTTTGCTTTTTTCTGCTCCTCTTAGCATGATAAAGAAGATTCAAAGAGAGTGAGATGCCAGCTCCTTTCATTCAGTCAGTAGCTTCAAACATTTCTGGTATATGAATAACATGATGTTTTTCAATGGCAAAAATCAATGAATATTGTAAATGCACAAACAGTAATTTCTCCGCATTGCAAGGTGCAATTCTGAAATTTTTTGCTTTTTCCTGCTCCTCTTAGCATGATAAAGAAGATTCAAAGAGAGTGAGATGCCAGCTCCTTTCATTCAGTCAGTAGCTTCAATCATTTCTGGACGTTTTTCAATGGCAAAAATCAATGAATATTGTAAATGCACAAACAGTAATTTCTCCGCATTGCAAGGTGCAATTCTGAAATTTTTTGCTTTTTCCTGCTCCTCTTAGCATGATAAACAAGATTCAAAGAGAGTGAGATGCCAGCTCCTTTCATTCAGTCAGTAGCTTCAATCATTTCTGGATGTTTTTCAATAGCAAAAATCAATGAATATTGTAAATGCACAAACAGTAATTTCTCCGCATTGCAAGGTGCAATTCTGAAATTTTTTGCTTTTTCCTGCTCCTCTTAGCATGATAAAGAAGATTCAAAGAGAGTGAGATGCCAGCTCCTTTCATTCAGTCAGTAGCTTCAATCATTTCTGGACGTTTTTCAATGGCAAAAATCAATGAATATTGTAAATGCACAAACAGTAATTTCTCCGCATTGCAAGGTGCAATTCTGAAATTTTTTGCTTTTTCCTGCTCCTCTTAGCATGATAAAGAAGATTCAAAGAGAGTGAGATGCCAGCTCCTTTCATTCAGTCAGTAGCTTCAATCATTTCTGGACGTTTTTCAAAGGCAAAAATCAATGAATATTTTAAATGCACAAACAGTAATTTCTCCGCATTGCAAGGTGCAATTCTGAAATTTTTTGCTTTTTCCTGCTCCTCTTAGCATGATAAAGAAGATTCAAAGAGAGTGAGATGCCAGCTCCTTTCATTCAGTCAGTAGCTTCAAACATTTCTGGTATATGAATAACATGATGTTTTTCAATGGCAAAAATCAATGAATATTGTAAATGCACAAACAGTAATTTCTCCGCATTGCAAGGTGCAATTCTGAAATTTTTTGCTTTTTCCTGCTCCTCTAAGCATGATAAAGAAGATTCAAAGAGAGTGAGATGCCAGCTCCTTTCATTCAGTCAGTAGTTTCAATCATTTCTGGACGTTTTTCAATGGCAAAAATCAATGAATATTGTAAATGCACAAACAGTAATTTCTCGGCATTGCAAGGTGCAATTCTGAAATTTTTTGCTTTTTCCTGCTCCTCTTAGCATGATAAACAAGATTCAAAGTGAAAGAGATGCCAGCTCCTTTCATTCAGTCAGTAGCTTCAATCATTTCTGGACGTTTTTCAATGGCAAAAATCAATGAATATTGTAAATGCACAAACAGTAATTTCTCCGCATTGCAAGGTGCAATTCTGAAATTTTTTGCTTTTTCCTGCTCCTCTTAGCATGATAAAGAAGATTCAAAGAGAGTGAGATGCCAGCTCCTTTCATTCAGTCAGTAGCTTCAAACATTTCTGGTATATGAATAACATGATGTTTTTCAATGGCAAAAATCAATGAATATTGTAAATGCACAAACAGTAATTTCTCCGCATTGCAAGGTGCAATTCTGAAATTTTTTGCTTTTTCCTGCTCCTCTTAGCATGATAAAGAAGATTCAAAGAGAGTGAGATGCCAGCTCCTTTCATTCAGTCAGTAGCTTCAATCATTTCTGGACGTTTTTCAATGGCAAAAATCAATGAATATTGTAAATGCACAAACAGTAATTTCTCCGCATTGCAAGGTGCAATTCTGAATTTTTTTGCTTTTTCCTGCTCCTCTTAGCATGATAAAGAAGATTCAAAGAGAGTGAGATGCCAGCTCCTTTCATTCAGTCAGTAGCTTCAAACATTTCTGGTATATGAATAACATGATGTTTTTCAATGGCAAAAATCAATGAATATTGTAAATGCACAAACAGTAATTTCTCCGCATTGCAAGGTGCAATTCTGAAATTTTTTGCTTTTTCCTGCTCCTCTTAGCATGATAAAGAAGATTCAAAGAGAGTGAGATGCCAGCTCCTTTCATTCAGTCAGTAGCTTCAATCATTTCTGGACGTTTTTCAATGGCAAAAATCAATGAATATTGTAAATGCACAAACAGTAATTTCTCCGCATTGCAAGGTGCAATTCTGAAATTTTTTGCTTTTTCCTGCTCCTCTTAGCATGATAAACAAGATTCAAAGAGAGTGAGATGCCAGCTCCTTTCATTCAGTCAGTAGCTTCAATCATTTCTGGATGTTTTTCAATGGCAAAAATCAATGAATATTGTAAATGCACAAACAGTAATTTCTCCGCATTGCAAGGTGCAATTCTGAAATTTTTTGCTTTTTCCTGCTCCTCTTAGCATGATAAAGAAGATTCAAAGAGAGTGAGATGCCAGCTCCTTTCATTCAGTCAGTAGCTTCAATCATTTCTGGACGTTTTTCAATGGCAAAAATCAATGAATATTGTAAATGCACAAACAGTAATTTCTCCGCATTGCAAGGTGCAATTCTGAAATTTTTTGCTTTTTCCTGCTCCTCTTAGCATGATAAAGAAGATTCAAAGAGAGTGAGATGCCAGCTCCTTTCATTCAGTCAGTAGCTTCAATCATTTCTGGACGTTTTTCAATGGCAAAAATCAATGAATATTGTAAATTCACAAACAGTAATTTCTCCGCATTGCAAGGTGCAATTCTGAAATTTTTTGCTTTTTCCTGCTCCTCTTAGCATGATAAAGAAGATTCAAAGAGAGTGAGATGCCAGCTTCTTTCATTCAGTCAGTAGCTTCAATCATTTCTGGACGTTTTTCAATGGCAAAAATCAATGAATATTGTAAATGCACAAACAGTAATTTCTCCGCATTGCAAGGTGCAATTCTGAAATTTTTTGCTTTTTCCTGCTCCTCTTAGCATGATAAAGAAGATTCAAAGAGAGTGAGATGCCAGCTCCTTTCATTCAGTCAGTAGCTTCAATCATTTCTGGACGTTTTTCAATGGCAAAAATCAATGAATATTGTAAATGCACAAACAGTAATTTCTCCGCATTGCAAGGTGCAATTCTGAAATTTTTTGCTTTTTCCTGCTCCTCTTAGCATGATAAAGAAGATTCAAAGAGAGTGAGATGCCAGCTCCTTTCATTCAGTCAGTAGCTTCAATCATTTCTGGACGTTTTTCAATGGCAAAAATCAATGAATATTGTAAATGCACAAACAGTAATTTCTCCGCATTGCAAGGTGCAATTCTGAAATTTTTTGCTTTTTCCTGCTCCTCTTAGCATGATAAAGAAGATTCAAAGAGAGTGAGATGCCAGCTCCTTTCATTCAGTCAGTAGCTTCAAACATTTCTGGTATATGAATAACATGATGTTTTTCAATGGCAAAAATCAATGAATATTGTAAATGCACAAACAGTAATTTCTCCGCATTGCAAGGTGCAATTTTGAAATTTTTTGCTTTTTCCTGCTCCTCTTAGCATGATAAAGAAGATTCAAAGAGAGTGAGCTGCCAGCTCCTTTCATTCAGTCAGTAGCTTCAATCATTTCTGTACGTTTTTCAATGGCAAAAATCAATGAATATTGTAAATGCACAAACAGTAATTTCTCCGCATTGCAAGGTGCAATTCTGAAATTTTTTGCTTTTTCCTGCTCCTCTTAGCATGATAAACAAGATTCAAAGAGAGTGAGATGCCAGCTCCTTTCATTCAGTCAGTAGCTTCAATCATTTCTGGATGTTTTTCAATGGCAAAAATCAATGAATATTGTAAATGCACAAACAGTAATTTCTCCGCATTGCAAGGTGCAATTCTGAAATTTTTTGCTTTTTTCTGCTCCTCTTAGCAAGATAAAGAAGATTCAAAGAGAGTGAGATGCCAGCTCCTTTCATTCAGTCAGTAGCTTCAATCATTTCTGGACGTTTTTCAATGGCAAAAATCAATGAATATTGTAAATGCACAAACAGTAATTTCTCCGCATTGCAAGGTGCAATTCTGAAATTTTTTACTTTTTCCTGCTCCTCTTAGCATGATAAAGAAGATTCAAAGAGAGTGAGATGCCAGCTCCTTTCATTCAGTCAGTAGCTTCAAACATTTCTGGTATATGAATAACATGATGTTTTTCAATGGCAAAAATCAATGAATATTGCAAATGCACAAACAGTAATTTCTCCGCATTGCAAGGTGCAATTTTGAAATTTTTTGCTTTTTCCTGCTCCTCTTAGCATGATAAAGAAGATTCAAAGAGAGTGAGCTGCCAGCTCCTTTCATTCAGTCAGTAGCTTCAATCATTTCTGTACGTTTTTCAATGGCAAAAATCAATGAATATTGTAAATGCACAAACAGTAATTTCTCCGCATTGCAAGGTGCAATTCTGAAATTTTTTGCTTTTTCCTGCTCCTCTTAGCATGATAAACAAGATTCAAAGAGAGTGAGATGCCAGCTCCTTTCATTCAGACAGTAGCTTCAATCATTTCTGGATGTTTTTCAATGGCAAAAATCAATGAATATTGTAAATGCACAAACAGTAATTTCTCCGCATTGCAAGGTGCAATTCTGAAATTTTTTGCTTTTTTCTGCTCCTCTTAGCATGATAAAGAAGATTCAAAGAGAGTGAGATGCCAGCTCCTTTCATTCAGTCAGTAGCTTCAAACATTTCTGGTATATGAATAACATGATGTTTTTCAATGGCAAAAATCAATGAATATTGTAAATGCACAAACAGTAATTTCTCCGCATTGCAAGGTGCAATTCTGAAATTTTTTGCTTTTTCCTGCTCCTCTTAGCATGATAAAGAAGATTCAAAGAGAGTGAGATGCCAGCTCCTTTCATTCAGTCAGTAGCTTCAATCATTTCTGGACGTTTTTCAATGGCAAAAATCAATGAATATTGTAAATGCACAAACAGTAATTTCTCCGCATTGCAAGGTGCAATTCTGAAATTTTTTGCTTTTTCCTGCTCCTCTTAGCATGATAAACAAGATTCAAAGAGAGTGAGATGCCAGCTCCTTTCATTCAGTCAGTAGCTTCAATCATTTCTGGATGTTTTTCAATGGCAAAAATCAATGAATATTGTAAATGCACAAACAGTAATTTCTCCGCATTGCAAGGTGCAATTCTGAAATTTTTTGCTTTTTCCTGCTCCTCTTAGCATGATAAAGATGATTCAAAGAGAGTGAGATGCCAGCTCCTTTCATTCAGTCAGTAGCTTCAATCATTTCTGGACGTTTTTAAATGGCAAAAATCAATGAATATTGTAAATGCACAAACAGTAATTTCTCCGCATTGCAAGGTGCAATTCTGAAATTTTTTGCTTTTTCCTGCTCCTCTTAGCATGATAAAGAAGATTCAAAGAGAGTGAGATGCCAGCTCCTTTCATTCAGTCAGTAGCTTCAATCATTTCTGGACGTTTTTCAAAGGCAAAAATCAATGAATATTGTAAATGCACAAACAGTAATTTCTCCGCATTGCAAGGTGCAATTCTGAAATTTTTTGCTTTTTCCTGCTCCTCTTAGCATGATAAAGAAGATTCAAAGAGAGTGAGATGCCAGCTCCTTTCATTCAGTCAGTAGCTTCAAACATTTCTGGTATATGAATAACATGATGTTTTTCAATGGCAAAAATCAATGAATATTGTAAATGCACAAACAGTAATTTCTCCGCATTGCAAGGTGCAATTCTGAAATTTTTTGCTTTTTCCTGCTCCTCTAAGCATGATAAAGAAGATTCAAAGAGAGTGAGATGCCAGCTCCTTTCATTCAGTCAGTAGTTTCAATCATTTCTGGACGTTTTTCAATGGCAAAAATCAATGAATATTGTAAATGCACAAACAGTAATTTCTCGGCATTGCAAGGTGCAATTCTGAAATTTTTTGCTTTTTCCTGCTCCTCTTAGCATGATAAACAAGATTCAAAGTGAATGAGATGCCAGCTCCTTTCATTCAGTCAGTAGCTTCAATCATTTCTGGACGTTTTTCAATGGCAAAAATCAATGCATATTGTAAATGCACAAACAGTAATTTCTCCGCATTGCAAGGTGCAATTCTGAATTTTTTTGCTTTTTCCTGCTCCTCTTAGCATGATAAAGAAGATTCAAAGAGAGTGAGATGCCAGCTCCTTTCATTCAGTCAGTAGCTTCAAACATTTCTGGTATATGAATAACATGATGTTTTTCAATGGCAAAAATCAATGAATATTGTAAATGCACAAACAGTAATTTCTCCGCATTGCAAGGTGCAATTCTGAAATTTTTTGATTTTTTCTGCTCCTCTTAGCATGATAAAGAAGATTCAAAGAGAGTGAGATGCCAGCTCCTTTCATTCAGTCAGTAGCTTCAAACATTTCTGGACGTTTTTCAATGGCAAAAATCAATGAATATTGTAAATGCACAAACAGTAATTTCTCCGCATTGCAAGGTGCAATTCTGAAATTTTTTGCTTTTTCCTGCTCCTCTTAGCATGGTAAAGAAGATTCAAAGAGAGTGAGATGCCAGCTCCTTTCGTTCAGTCAGTAGCTTCAATCATTTCTGGATGTTTTTCAATGGCAAAAATCAATGAATATTGTAAATGCACAAACAGTAATTTCTCCGCATTGCAAGGTGCAATTCTAAAATTTTTTGCTTTTTCCTGCTCCTCTTAGCATGATAAATAAGATTCAAAGAGAGTGAGATGCCAGCTCCTTTCATTCAGTCAGTAGCTTCAATCATTTCTGGACGTTTTTCAATGGCAAAAATCAATGAATATTGTAAATGCACAAACAGTAATTTCTCCGCATTGCAAGGTGCAATTCTGAAATTTTTTGCTTTTTCCTGCTCCTCTTAGCATGATAAAGAAGATTCAAAGAGAGTGAGATGCCAGCTCCTTTCATTCAGTCAGTAGCTTCAATCATTTCTGGACGTTTTTCAATGGCAAAAATCAATGAATATTGTAAATGCACAAACAGTAATTTCTCCGCATTGCAAGGTGCAATTCTGAAATTTTTTGCTTTTTCCTGCTCCTCTTAGCATGATAAAGAAGATTCAAAGAGAGTGAGATGCCAGCTCCTTTCATTCAGTCAGTAGCTTCAAACATTTCTGGTATATGAATAACATGATGTTTTTCAATGGCAAAAATCAATGAATATTGTAAATGCACAAACAGTAATTTCTCCGCATTGCCAGGTGCAATTCTGAAATTTTTTGCTTTTTCCTGCTCCTCTAAGCATGATAAAGAAGATTCAAAGAGAGTGAGATGCCAGCTCCTTTCATTCAGTCAGTAGCTTCAATCATTTCTGGACGTTTTTCAATGGCAAAAATCAATGAATATTGTAAATGCACAAACAGTAATTTCTCGGCATTGCAAGGTGCAATTCTGAAATTTTTTGCTTTTTCCTGCTCCTCTTAGCATGATAAACAAGATTCAAAGTGAAAGAGATGCCAGCTCCTTTCATTCAGTCAGTAGCTTCAATCATTTCTGGACGTTTTTCAATGGCAAAAATCAATGAATATTGTAAATGCACAAACAGTAATTTCTCCGCATTGCAAGGTGCAATTCTGAAATTTTTTGCTTTTTCCTGCTCCTCTTAGCATGATAAAGAAGATTCAAAGAGAGTGAGATGCCAGCTCCTTTCATTCAGTCAGTAGCTTCAAACATTTCTGGTATATGAATAACATGATGTTTTTCAATGGCAAAAATCAATGAATATTGTAAATGCACAAACAGTAATTTCTCCGCATTGCAAGGTGCAATTCTGAAATTTTTTGCTTTTTCCTGCTCCTCTTAGCATGATAAAGAAGATTCAAAGAGAGTGAGATGCCAGCTCCTTTCATTCAGTCAGTAGCTTCAATCATTTCTGGACGTTTTTCAATGGCAAAAATCAATGAATATTGTAAATGCACAAACAGTAATTTCTCCGCATTGCAAGGTGCAATTCTGAATTTTTTTGCTTTTTCCTGCTCCTCTTAGCATGATAAAGAAGATTCAAAGAGAGTGAGATGCCAGCTCCTTTCATTCAGTCAGTAGCTTCAAACATTTCTGGTATATGAATAACATGATGTTTTTCAATGGCAAAAATCAATGAATATTGTAAATGCACAAACAGTAATTTCTCCGCATTGCAAGGTGCAATTCTGAAATTTTTTGCTTTTTCCTGCTCCTCTTAGCATGATAAAGAAGATTCAAAGAGAGTGAGATGCCAGCTCCTTTCATTCAGTCAGTAGCTTCAATCATTTCTGGACGTTTTTCAATGGCAAAAATCAATGAATATTGTAAATGCACAAACAGTAATTTCTCCGCATTGCAAGGTGCAATTCTGAAATTTTTTGCTTTTTCCTGCTCCTCTTAGCATGATAAAGAAGATTCAAAGAGAGTGAGATGCCAGCTCCTTTCATTCAGTCAGTAGCTTCAAACATTTCTGGTATATGAATAACATGTTTTTCAATGGCAAAAATCAATGAATATTGTAAATGCACAAACAGTAATTTCTCCGCATTGCAAGGTGCAATTCTGAAAGTTTTTGCTTTTTCCTGCTCCTCTTAGCATGATAAAGAATATTCAAAGAGAGTGAGATGCCAGCTCCTTTCATTCAGTAAGTAGCTTCAATCATTTCTGGACGTTTTTCAATGGCAAAAATCAATGAATATTGTAAATGCACAAACAGTAATTTCTCCGCATTGCAAGGTGCAATTCTGAAATTTTTTGCTTTTTCCTGCTCCTCTTAGCATGATAAACAAGATTCAAAGAGAGTGAGATGCCAGCTCCTTTCATTCAGTCAGTAGCTTCAATCATTTCTGGACGTTTTTCAATGGCAAAAATCAATGAATATTGTAAATGCACAAACAGTAATTTCTCCGCATTGCAAGGTGCAATTCTGAAATTTTTTGCTTTTTCCTGCTCCTCTTAGCATGATAAAGAAGATTCAAAGAGAGTGAGATGCCAGCTCCTTTCATTCAGTCAGTAGCTTCAAACATTTCTGGTATATGAATAACATGATATTTTTCAATGGCAAAAATCAATGAATATTGTAAATGCACAAACAGTAATTTCTCCGCATTGAAAGGTGCAATTCTGAAATTTTTTGCTTTTTCCTGCTCCTCTTAGCATGATAAAGAAGATTCAAAGAGAGTGAGATGCCAGCTCCTTTCATTCAGTCAGTAGCTTCAATCATTTCTGGACCTTTTTCAATGGCAAAAATCAATGAATATTGTAAATGCACAAACAGTAATTTCTCCGCATTGCAAGGTGCAATTCTGAAATTTTTTTCTTTTTTCTGCTCCTCTTAGCATGATAAAGAAGATTCAAAGAGAGTGAGATGCCAGCTCCTTTCATTCAGTCAGTAGCTTCAAACATTTCTGGTATATGAATAACATGATGTTTTTCAATGGCAAAAATCATTGAATATTGTAAATGCACAAACAGTAATTTCTCCGCATTGCAAGGTGCAATTCTGAAATTTTTTGCTTTTTCCTGCTCCTCTTAGCATGATAAAGAAGATTCAAAGAGAGTGAGATGCCAGCTTCTTTCATTCAGTCAGTAGCTTCAATCATTTCTGGACGTTTTTCAATGCCAAAAATCAATGAATATTGTAAATGCACAAACAGTAATTTCTCCGCATTGCAAGGTGCAATTCTGAAATTTTTTGCTTTTTCCTGCTCCTCTTAGCAAGATAAAGAAGATTCAAAGAGAGTGAGATGCCAGCTCCTTTCATTCAGTCAGTAGCTTCAATCATTTCTGGACATTTTTCAATGGCAAAAATCAATGAATATTGTAAATGCACAAACAGTAATTTCTCCGCATTGCAAGGTGCAATTCTGAAATTTTTTGCTTTTTCCTGCTCCTCTTAGCATGATAAAGAAGATTCAAAGAGAGTGAGATGCCAGCTCCTTTCATTCAGTCAGTAGCTTCAATCATTTCTGGACGTTTTTCAATGGCAAAAATCAATGAATATTGTAAATGCACAAACAGTAATTTCTCCGCATTGCAAGGTGCAATTCTGAAATTTTTTGCTTTTTCCTGCTCCTCTTAGCATGATAAAGAAGATTCAAAGAGAGTGAGATGCCAGCTCCTTTCATTCAGTCAGTAGCTTCAATCATTTCTGGACGTTTTTCAATGGCAAAAATCAATGAATATTGTAAATGCACAAACAGTAATTTCTCCGCATTGCAAGGTGCAATTCTGAAATTTTTTGCTTTTTCCTGCTCCTCTTAGCATGATAAAGAAGATTCAAAGAGAGTGAGATGCCTGCTCCTTTCATTCAGTCAGTAGCTTCAAACATTTCTGGTATATGAATAACATGATGTTTTTCAATGGCAAAAATCAATGAATATTGTAAATGCACAAACAGTAATTTCTCCGCATTGCAAGGTGCAATTCTGAAATTTTTTGCTTTTTCCTGCTCCTCTAAGCATGATAAAGAAGATTCAAAGAGAGTGAGATGCCAGCTCCTTTCATTCAGTCAGTAGCTTCAATCATTTCTGGACGTTTTTCAATGGCAAAAATCAATGAATATTGTAAATACACAAACAGTAATTTCTCCGCATTGCAAGGTGCAATTCTGAAATTTTTTGCTTTTTCCTGCTCCTCTTAGCATGATAAACAAGATTCAAAGAGAGTGAGATGCCAGCTCCTTTCATTCAGTCAGTAGCTTCAATCATTTCTGGACGTTTTTCAATGGCAAAAATCAATGAATATTGTAAATGCACAAACAGTAATTTCTCCGCATTGCAAGGTGCAATTCTGAAATTTTTTGCTTTTTTCTGCTCCTCTTAGCATGATAAAGAAGATTCAAAGAGAGTGAGATGCCAGCTCCTTTCATTCAGACAGTAGCTTCAAACATTTCTGGTATATGAATAACATGATGTTTTTCAATGGCAAAAATCAATGAATATTGTACATGCACAAACAGTAATTTCTCCGCATTGCAAGGTGCAATTCTGAAATTTTTTGCTTTTTCCTGCTCCTCTTAGCATGATAAAGAAGATTCAAAGAGAGTGAGATGCCAGCTTCTTTCATTCAGTCAGTAGCTTCAATCATTTCTGGACGTTTTTCAATGGCAAAAATCAATGAATATTGTAAATGCACAAACAGTAATTTCTCCGCATTGCAAGGTGCAATTCTGAAATTTTTTGCTTTTTCCTGCTCCTCTTAGCATGATAAAGAAGATTCAAAGAGAGTGAGATGCCAGCTCCTTTCATTCAGTCAGTAGCTTCAATCATTTCTGGACGTTTTTCAATGGCAAAAATCAATGAATATTGTAAATGCACAAACAGTAATTTCTCCGCATTGCAAGGTGCAATTCTGAAATTTTTTGCTTTTTCCTGCTCCTCTTAGCATGATAAAGAAGATTCAAAGAGAGTGAGATGCCAGCTCCTTTCATTCAGTCAGTAGCTTCAAACATTTCTGGTATATGAATAACATGATGTTTTTCAATGGCAAAAATCAATGAATATTGTAAATGCACAAACAGTAATTTCTCCGCATTGCCAGGTGCAATTCTGAAATTTTTTGCTTTTTCCTGCTCCTCTAAGCATGATAAAGAAGATTCAAAGAGAGTGAGATGCCAGCTCCTTTCATTCAGTCAGTAGCTTCAATCATTTCTGGACGTTTTTCAATGGCAAAAATCAATGAATATTGTAAATGCACAAACAGTAATTTCTCGGCATTGCAAGGTGCAATTCTGAAATTTTTTGCTTTTTCCTGCTCCTCTTAGCATGATAAACAAGATTCAAAGTGAAAGAGATGCCAGCTCCTTTCATTCAGTCAGTAGCTTCAATCATTTCTGGACGTTTTTCAATGGCAAAAATCAATGAATATTGTAAATGCACAAACAGTAATTTCTCCGCATTGCAAGGTGCAATTCTGAAATTTTTTGCTTTTTCCTGCTCCTCTTAGCATGATAAAGAAGATTCAAAGAGAGTGAGATGCCAGCTCCTTTCATTCAGTCAGTAGCTTCAAACATTTCTGGTATATGAATAACATGATGTTTTTCAATGGCAAAAATCAATGAATATTGTAAATGCACAAACAGTAATTTCTCCGCATTGCAAGGTGCAATTCTGAAATTTTTTGCTTTTTCCTGCTCCTCTTAGCATGATAAAGAAGATTCAAAGAGAGTGAGATGCCAGATCCTTTCATTCAGTCAGTAGCTTCAATCATTTCTGGACGTTTTTCAATTGCAAAAATCAATGAATATTGTAAATGCACAAACAGTAATTTCTCCGCATTGCAAGGTGCAATTCTGAATTTTTTTGCTTTTTCCTGCTCCTCTTAGCATGATAAAGAAGATTCAAAGAGAGTGAGATGCCAGCTCCTTTCATTCAGTCAGTAGCTTCAAACATTTCTGGTATATGAATAACATGATGTTTTTCAATGGCAAAAATCAATGAATATTGTAAATGCACAAACAGTAATTTCTCCGCATTGCAAGGTGCAATTCTGAAATTTTTTGCTTTTTCCTGCTCCTCTTAGCATGATAAAGAAGATTCAAAGAGAGTGAGATGCCAGCTCCTTTCATTCAGTCAGTAGCTTCAATCATTTCTGGACGTTTTTCAATGGCAAAAATCAATGAATATTGTAAATGCACAAACAGTAATTTCTCCGCATTGCAAGGTGCAATTCTGAAATTTTTTGCTTTTTCCTGCTCCTCTTAGCATGATAAAGAAGATTCAAAGAGAGTGAGATGCCAGCTCCTTTCATTCAGTCAGTAGCTTCAAACATTTCTGGTATATGAATAACATGTTTTTCAATGGCAAAAATCAATGAATATTGTAAATGCACAAACAGTAATTTCTCCGCATTGCAAGGTGCAATTCTGAAAGTTTTTGCTTTTTCCTGCTCCTCTTAGCATGATAAAGAAGATTCAAAGAGAGTGAGATGCCAGCTCCTTTCATTCAGTAAGTAGCTTCAATCATTTCTGGACGTTTTTCAATGGCAAAAATCAATGAATATTGTAAATGCACAAACAGTAATTTCTCCGCATTGCAAGGTGCAATTCTGAAATTTTTTGCTTTTTCCTGCTCCTCTTAGCATGATAAACAAGATTCAAAGAGAGTGAGATGCCAGCTCCTTTCATTCAGTCAGTAGCTTCAATCATTTCTGGACGTTTTTCAATGGCAAAAATCAATGAATATTGTAAATGCACAAACAGTAATTTCTCCGCATTGCAAGGTGCAATTCTGAAATTTTTTGCTTTTTCCTGCTCCTCTTAGCATGATAAAGAAGATTCAAAGAGAGTGAGATGCCAGCTCCTTTCATTCAGTCAGTAGCTTCAAACATTTCTGGTATATGAATAACATGATGTTTTTCAATGGCAAAAATCAATGAATATTGTAAATGCACAAACAGTAATTTCTCCGCATTGCCAGGTGCAATTCTGAAATTTTTTGCTTTTTCCTGCTCCTCTTAGCATGATAAAGAAGATTCAAAGAGAGTGAGATGCCAGCTCCTTTCATTCAGTCAGTAGCTTCAATCATTTCTGGACGTTTTTCAATGGCAAAAATCAATGAATATTGTAAATGCACAAACAGTAATTTCTCGGCATTGCAAGGTGCAATTCTGAAATTTTTTGCTTTTTCCTGCTCCTCTTAGCATGATAAACAAGATTCAAAGTGAAAGAGATGCCAGCTCCTTTCATTCAGTCAGTAGCTTCAATCATTTCTGGACGTTTTTCAATGGCAAAAATCAATGAATATTGTAAATGCACAAACAGTAATTTCTCCGCATTGCAAGGTGCAATTCTGAAATTTTTTGCTTTTTCCTGCTCCTCTTAGCATGATAAAGAAGATTCAAAGAGAGTGAGATGCCAGCTCCTTTCATTCAGTCAGTAGCTTCAAACATTTCTGGTATATGAATAACATGATGTTTTTCAATGGCAAAAATCAATGAATATTGTAAATGCACAAACAGTAATTTCTCCGCATTGCAAGGTGCAATTCTGAAATTTTTTGCTTTTTCCTGCTCCTCTTAGCATGATAAAGAAGATTCAAAGAGAGTGAGATGCCAGCTCCTTTCATTCAGTCAGTAGCTTCAATCATTTCTGGACGTTTTTCAATGGCAAAAATCAATGAATATTGTAAATGCACAAACAGTAATTTCTCCGCATTGCAAGGTGCAATTCTGAATTTTTTTGCTTTTTCCTGCTCCTCTTAGCATGATAAAGAAGATTCAAAGAGAGTGAGATGCCAGCTCCTTTCATTCAGTCAGTAGCTTCAAACATTTCTGGTATATGAATAACATGATGTTTTTCAATGGCAAAAATCAATGAATATTGTAAATGCACAAACAGTAATTTCTCCGCATTGCAAGGTGCAATTCTGAAATTTTTTGCTTTTTCCTGCTCCTCTTAGCATGATAAAGAAGATTCAAAGAGAGTGAGATGCCAGCTCCTTTCATTCAGTCAGTAGCTTCAATCATTTCTGGACGTTTTTCAATGGCAAAAATCAATGAATATTGTAAATGCACAAACAGTAATTTCTCCGCATTGCAAGGTGCAATTCTGAAATTTTTTGCTTTTTCCTGCTCCTCTTAGCATGATAAAGAAGATTCAAAGAGAGTGAGATGCCAGCTCCTTTCATTCAGTCAGTAGCTTCAAACATTTCTGGTATATGAATAACATGATATTTTTCAATGGCAAAAATCAATGAATATTGTAAATGCACAAACAGTAATTTCTCCGCATTGAAAGGTGCAATTCTGAAATTTTTTGCTTTTTCCTGCTCCTCTTAGCATGATAAAGAAGATTCAAAGAGAGTGAGATGCCAGCTCCTTTCATTCAGTCAGTAGCTTCAATCATTTCTGGACCTTTTTCAATGGCAAAAATCAATGAATATTGTAAATGCACAAACAGTAATTTCTCCGCATTGCAAGGTGCAATTCTGAAATTTTTTTCTTTTTTCTGCTCCTCTTAGCATGATAAAGAAGATTCAAAGAGAGTGAGATGCCAGCTCCTTTCATTCAGTCAGTAGCTTCAAACATTTCTGGTATATGAATAACATGATGTTTTTCAATGGCAAAAATCATTGAATATTGTAAATGCACAAACAGTAATTTCTCCGCATTGCAAGGTGCAATTCTGAAATTTTTTGCTTTTTCCTGCTCCTCTTAGCATGATAAAGAAGATTCAAAGAGAGTGAGATGCCAGCTTCTTTCATTCAGTCAGTAGCTTCAATCATTTCTGGACGTTTTTCAATGCCAAAAATCAATGAATATTGTAAATGCACAAACAGTAATTTCTCCGCATTGCAAGGTGCAATTCTGAAATTTTTTGCTTTTTCCTGCTCCTCTTAGCAAGATAAAGAAGATTCAAAGAGAGTGAGATGCCAGCTCCTTTCATTCAGTCAGTAGCTTCAATCATTTCTGGACATTTTTCAATGGCAAAAATCAATGAATATTGTAAATGCACAAACAGTAATTTCTCCGCATTGCAAGGTGCAATTCTGAAATTTTTTGCTTTTTCCTGCTCCTCTTAGCATGATAAAGAAGATTCAAAGAGAGTGAGATGCCAGCTCCTTTCATTCAGTCAGTAGCTTCAATCATTTCTGGACGTTTTTCAATGGCAAAAATCAATGAATATTGTAAATGCACAAACAGTAATTTCTCCGCATTGCAAGGTGCAATTCTGAAATTTTTTGCTTTTTCCTGCTCCTCTTAGCATGATAAAGAAGATTCAAAGAGAGTGAGATGCCAGCTCCTTTCATTCAGTCAGTAGCTTCAATCATTTCTGGACGTTTTTCAATGGCAAAAATCAATGAATATTGTAAATGCACAAACAGTAATTTCTCCGCATTGCAAGGTGCAATTCTGAAATTTTTTGCTTTTTCCTGCTCCTCTTAGCATGATAAACAAGATTCAAAGAGAGTGAGATGCCAGCTCCTTTCATTCAGTCAGTAGCTTCAATCATTTCTGGACGTTTTTCAATGGCAAAAATCAATGAATATTGTAAATGCACAAACAGTAATTTCTCCGCATTGCAAGGTGCAATTCTGAAATTTTTTGCTTTTTTCTGCTCCTCTTAGCATGATAAAGAAGATTCAAAGAGAGTGAGATGCCAGCTCCTTTCATTCAGACAGTAGCTTCAAACATTTCTGGTATATGAATAACATGATGTTTTTCAATGGCAAAAATCAATGAATATTGTACATGCACAAACAGTAATTTCTCCGCATTGCAAGGTGCAATTCTGAAATTTTTTGCTTTTTCCTGCTCCTCTTAGCATGATAAAGAAGATTCAAAGAGAGTGAGATGCCAGCTTCTTTCATTCAGTCAGTAGCTTCAATCATTTCTGGACGTTTTTCAATGGCAAAAATCAATGAATATTGTAAATGCACAAACAGTAATTTCTCCGCATTGCAAGGTGCAATTCTGAAATTTTTTGCTTTTTCCTGCTCCTCTTAGCAAGATAAAGAAGATTCAAAGAGAGTGAGATGCCAGCTCTTTTCATTCAGTCAGTAGCTTCAATCATTTCTGGACGTTTTTCAATGGCAAAAATCAATGAATATTGTAAATGCACAAACAGTAATTTCTCCGCATTGCAAGGTGCAATTCTGAAATTTTTTGCTTTTTCCTGCTCCTCTTAGCATGATAAAGAAGATTCAAAGAGAGTGAGATGCCAGCTCCTTTCATTCAGTCAGTAGCTTCAAACATTTCTGGTATATGAATAACATGATATTTTTCAATGGCAAAAATCAATGAATATTGTAAATGCACAAACAGTAATTTCTCCGCATTGAAAGGTGCAATTCTGAAATTTTTTGCTTTTTCCTGCTCCTCTTAGCATGATAAAGAAGATTCAAAGAGAGTGAGATGCCAGCTCCTTTCATTCAGTCAGTAGCTTCAATCATTTCTGGACGTTTTTCAATGGCAAAAATCAATGAATATTGTAAATGCACAAACAGTAATTTCTCCGCATTGCAAGGTGCAATTCTGAAATTTTTTGCTTTTTTCTGCTCCTCTTAGCATGATAAAGAAGATTCAAAGAGAGTGAGATGCCAGCTCCTTTCATTCAGTCAGTAGCTTCAAACATTTCTGGTATATGAATAACATGATGTTTTTCAATGGCAAAAATCATTGAATATTGTAAATGCACAAACAGTAATTTCTCCGCATTGCAAGGTGCAATTCTGAAATTTTTTGCTTTTTCCTGCTCCTCTTAGCATGATAAAGAAGATTCAAAGAGAGTGAGATGCCAGCTTCTTTCATTCAGTCAGTAGCTTCAATCATTTCTGGACGTTTTTCAATGCCAAAAATCAATGAATATTGTAAATGCACAAACAGTAATTTCTCCGCATTGCAAGGTGCAATTCTGAAATTTTTTGCTTTTTCCTGCTCCTCTTAGCAAGATAAAGAAGATTCAAAGAGAGTGAGATGCCAGCTCCTTTCATTCAGTCAGTAGCTTCAATCATTTCTGGACGTTTTTCAATGGCAAAAATCAATGAATATTGTAAATGCACAAACAGTAATTTCTCCGCATTGCAAGGTGCAATTCTGAAATTTTTTGCTTTTTCCTGCTCCTCTTAGCATGATAAAGAAGATTCAAAGAGAGTGAGATGCCAGCTCCTTTCATTCAGTCAGTAGCTTCAATCATTTCTGGACGTTTTTCAATGGCAAAAATCAATGAATATTGTAAATGCACAAACAGTAATTTCTCCGCATTGCAAGGTGCAATTCTGAAATTTTTTGCTTTTTCCTGCTCCTCTTAGCATGATAAAGAAGATTCAAAGAGAGTGAGATGCCAGCTCCTTTCATTCAGTCAGTAGCTTCAATCATTTCTGGACGTTTTTCAATGGCAAAAATCAATGAATATTGTAAATGCACAAACAGTAATTTCTCCGCATTGCAAGGTGCAATTCTGAAATTTTTTGCTTTTTCCTGCTCCTCTTAGCATGATAAAGAAGATTCAAAGAGAGTGAGATGCCAGCTCCTTTCATTCAGTCAGTAGCTTCAAACATTTCTGGTATATGAATAACATGATGTTTTTCAATGGCAAAAATCAATGAATATTGTAAATGCACAAACAGTAATTTCTCCGCATTGCAAGGTGCAATTCTGAAATTTTTTGCTTTTTCCTGCTCCTCTAAGCATGATAAAGAAGATTCAAAGAGAGTGAGATGCCAGCTCCTTTCATTCAGTCAGTAGCTTCAATCATTTCTGGACGTTTTTCAATGGCAAAAATCAATGAATATTGTAAATGCACAAACAGTAATTTCTCCGCATTGCAAGGTGCAATTCTGAAATTTTTTGCTTTTTTCTGCTCCTCTTAGCATGATAAAGAAGATTCAAAGAGAGTGAGATGCCAGCTCCTTTCATTCAGACAGTAGCTTCAAACATTTCTGGTATATGAATAACATGATGTTTTTCAATGGCAAAAATCAATGAATATTGTAAATGCACAAACAGTAATTTCTCCGCATTGCAAGGTGCAATTCTGAAATTTTTTGCTTTTTCCTGCTCCTCTTAGCATGATAAAGAAGATTCAAAGAGAGTGAGATGCCAGCTCCTTTCATTCAGTCAGTAGCTTCAATCATTTCTGGACGTTTTTCAATGGCAAAAATCAATGAATATTGTAAATGCACAAACAGTAATTTCTCCGCATTGCAAGGTGCAATTCTGAAATTTTTTGCTTTTTTCTGCTCCTCTTAGCATGATAAAGAAGATTCAAAGAGAGTGAGATGCCAGCTCCTTTCATTCAGTCAGTAGCTTCAAACATTTCTGGTATATGAATAACATGATGTTTTTCAATGGCAAAAATCATTGAATATTGTAAATGCACAAACAGTAATTTCTCCGCATTGCAAGGTGCAATTCTGAAATTTTTTGCTTTTTCCTGCTCCTCTTAGCATGATAAAGAAGATTCAAAGAGAGTGAGATGCCAGCTTCTTTCATTCAGTCAGTAGCTTCAATCATTTCTGGACGTTTTTCAATGCCAAAAATCAATGAATATTGTAAATGCACAAACAGTAATTTCTCCGCATTGCAAGGTGCAATTCTGAAATTTTTTGCTTTTTCCTGCTCCTCTTAGCAAGATAAAGAAGATTCAAAGAGAGTGAGATGCCAGCTCCTTTCATTCAGTCAGTAGCTTCAATCATTTCTGGACGTTTTTCAATGGCAAAAATCAATGAATATTGTAAATGCACAAACAGTAATTTCTCCGCATTGCAAGGTGCAATTCTGAAATTTTTTGCTTTTTCCTGCTCCTCTTAGCATGATAAAGAAGATTCAAAGAGAGTGAGATGCCAGCTCCTTTCATTCAGTCAGTAGCTTCAATCATTTCTGGACGTTTTTCAATGGCAAAAATCAATGAATATTGTAAATGCACAAACAGTAATTTCTCCGCATTGCAAGGTGCAATTCTGAAATTTTTTGCTTTTTCCTGCTCCTCTTAGCATGATAAAGAAGATTCAAAGAGAGTGAGATGCCAGCTCCTTTCATTCAGTCAGTAGCTTCAATCATTTCTGGACGTTTTTCAATGGCAAAAATCAATGAATATTGTAAATGCACAAACAGTAATTTCTCCGCATTGCAAGGTGCAATTCTGAAATTTTTTGCTTTTTCCTGCTCCTCTTAGCATGATAAAGAAGATTCAAAGAGAGTGAGATGCCAGCTCCTTTCATTCAGTCAGTAGCTTCAAACATTTCTGGTATATGAATAACATGATGTTTTTCAATGGCAAAAATCAATGAATATTGTAAATGCACAAACAGTAATTTCTCCGCATTGCAAGGTGCAATTCTGAAATTTTTTGCTTTTTCCTGCTCCTCTAAGCATGATAAAGAAGATTCAAAGAGAGTGAGATGCCAGCTCCTTTCATTCAGTCAGTAGCTTCAATCATTTCTGGACGTTTTTCAATGGCAAAAATCAATGAATATTGTAAATGCACAAACAGTAATTTCTCCGCATTGCAAGGTGCAATTCTGAAATTTTTTGCTTTTTTCTGCTCCTCTTAGCATGATAAAGAAGATTCAAAGAGAGTGAGATGCCAGCTCCTTTCATTCAGACAGTAGCTTCAAACATTTCTGGTATATGAATAACATGATGTTTTTCAATGGCAAAAATCAATGAATATTGTAAATGCACAAACAGTAATTTCTCCGCATTGCAAGGTGCAATTCTGAAATTTTTTGCTTTTTCCTGCTCCTCTTAGCATGATAAAGAAGATTCAAAGAGAGTGAGATGCCAGCTTCTTTCATTCAGTCAGTAGCTTCAATCATTTCTGGACGTTTTTCAATGGCAAAAATCAATGAATATTGTAAATGCACAAACAGTAATTTCTCCGCATTGCAAGGTGCAATTCTGAAATTTTTTGCTTTTTCCTGCTCCTCTTAGCAAGATAAAGAAGATTCAAAGAGAGTGAGATGCCAGCTCCTTTCATTCAGTCAGTAGCTTCAATCATTTCTGGACGTTTTTCAATGGCAAAAATCAATGAATATTGTAAATGCACAAACAGTAATTTCTCCGCATTGCAAGGTGCAATTCTGAAATTTTTTGCTTTTTCCTGCTCCTCTTAGCATGATAAAGAAGATTCAAAGAGAGTGAGATGCCAGCTCCTTTCATTCAGTCAGTAGCTTCAATCATTTCTGGACGTTTTTCAATGGCAAAAATCAATGAATATTGTAAATGCACAAACAGTAATTTCTCCGCATTGCAAGGTGCAATTCTGAAATTTTTTGCTTTTTCCTGCTCCTCTTAGCATGATAAAGAAGATTCAAAGAGAGTGAGATGCCAGCTCCTTTCATTCAGTCAGTAGCTTCAATCATTTCTGGACGTTTTTCAATGGCAAAAATCAATGAATATTGTAAATGCACAAACAGTAATTTCTCCGCATTGCAAGGTGCAATTCTGAAATTTTTTGCTTTTTCCTGCTCCTCTTAGCATGATAAAGAAGATTCAAAGAGAGTGAGATGCCAGCTCCTTTCATTCAGTCAGTAGCTTCAAACATTTCTGGTATATGAATAACATGATGTTTTTCAATGGCAAAAATCAATGAATATTGTAAATGCACAAACAGTAATTTCTCCGCATTGCAAGGTGCAATTTTGAAATTTTTTGCTTTTTCCTGCTCCTCTTAGCATGATAAAGAAGATTCAAAGAGAGTGAGCTGCCAGCTCCTTTCATTCAGTCAGTAGCTTCAATCATTTCTGTACGTTTTTCAATGGCAAAAATCAATGAATATTGTAAATGCACAAACAGTAATTTCTCCGCATTGCAAGGTGCAATTCTGAAATTTTTTGCTTTTTCCTGCTCCTCTTAGCATGATAAACAAGATTCAAAGAGAGTGAGATGCCAGCTCCTTTCATTCAGTCAGTAGCTTCAATCATTTCTGGATGTTTTTCAATGGCAAAAATCAATGAATATTGTAAATGCACAAACAGTAATTTCTCCGCATTGCAAGGTGCAATTCTGAAATTTTTTGCTTTTTTCTGCTCCTCTTAGCATGATAAAGAAGATTCAAAGAGAGTGAGATGCCAGCTCCTTTCATTCAGTCAGTAGCTTCAAACATTTCTGGTATATGAATAACATGATGTTTTTCAATGGCAAAAATCAATGAATATTGTAAATGCACAAACAGTAATTTCTCCGCATTGCAAGGTGCAATTCTGAAATTTTTTGCTTTTTCCTGCTCCTCTTAGCATGATAAAGAAGATTCAAAGAGAGTGAGATGCCAGCTCCTTTCATTCAGTCAGTAGCTTCAATCATTTCTGGACGTTTTTCAATGGCAAAAATCAATGAATATTGTAAATGCACAAACAGTAATTTCTCCGCATTGCAAGGTGCAATTCTGAAATTTTTTGCTTTTTCCTGCTCCTCTTAGCATGATAAACAAGATTCAAAGAGAGTGAGATGCCAGCTCCTTTCATTCAGTCAGTAGCTTCAATCATTTCTGGATGTTTTTCAATGGCAAAAATCAATGAATATTGTAAATGCACAAACAGTAATTTCTCCGCATTGCAAGGTGCAATTCTGAAATTTTTTGCTTTTTCCTGCTCCTCTTAGCATGATAAAGAAGATTCAAAGAGAGTGAGATGCCAGCTCCTTTCATTCAGTCAGTAGCTTCAATCATTTCTGGACGTTTTTCAATGGCAAAAATCAATGAATATTGTAAATGCACAAACAGTAATTTCTCCGCATTGCAAGGTGCAATTCTGAAATTTTTTGCTTTTTCCTGCTCCTCTTAGCATGATAAAGAAGATTCAAAGAGAGTGAGATGCCAGCTCCTTTCATTCAGTCAGTAGCTTCAATCATTTCTGGACGTTTTTCAATGGCAAAAATCAATGAATATTGTAAATGCACAAACAGTAATTTCTCCGCATTGCAAGGTGCAATTCTGAAATTTTTTGCTTTTTCCTGCTCCTCTTAGCATGATAAAGAAGATTCAAAGAGAGTGAGATGCCAGCTCCTTTCATTCAGTCAGTAGCTTCAAACATTTCTGGTATATGAATAACATGATGTTTTTCAATGGCAAAAATCAATGAATATTGTAAATGCACAAACAGTAATTTCTCCGCATTGCAAGGTGCAATTCTGAAATTTTTTGCTTTTTCCTGCTCCTCTAAGCATGATAAAGAAGATTCAAAGAGAGTGAGATGCCAGCTCCTTTCATTCAGTCAGTAGTTTCAATCATTTCTGGACGTTTTTCAATGGCAAAAATCAATGAATATTGTAAATGCACAAACAGTAATTTCTCGGCATTGCAAGGTGCAATTCTGAAATTTTTTGCTTTTTCCTGCTCCTCTTAGCATGATAAACAAGATTCAAAGTGAATGAGATGCCAGCTCCTTTCATTCAGTCAGTAGCTTCAATCATTTCTGGACGTTTTTCAATGGCAAAAATCAATGAATATTGTAAATGCACAAACAGTAATTTCTCCGCATTGCAAGGTGCAATTCTGAATTTTTTTGCTTTTTCCTGCTCCTCTTAGCATGATAAAGAAGATTCAAAGAGAGTGAGATGCCAGCTCCTTTCATTCAGTCAGTAGCTTCAAACATTTCTGGTATATGAATAACATGATGTTTTTCAATGGCAAAAATCAATGAATATTGTAAATGCACAAACAGTAATTTCTCCGCATTGCAAGGTGCAATTCTGAAATTTTTTGCTTTTTCCTGCTCCTCTTAGCATGATAAAGAAGATTCAAAGAGAGTGAGATGCCAGCTCCTTTCATTCAGTCAGTAGCTTCAATCATTTCTGGACGTTTTTCAATGGCAAAAATCAATGAATATTGTAAATGCACAAACAGTAATTTCTCCGCATTGCAAGGTGCAATTCTGAAATTTTTTGCTTTTTCCTGCTCCTCTTAGCATGATAAACAAGATTCAAAGAGAGTGAGATGCCAGCTCCTTTCATTCAGTCAGTAGCTTCAATCATTTCTGGATGTTTTTCAATGGCAAAAATCAATGAATATTGTAAATGCACAAACAGTAATTTCTCCGCATTGCAAGGTGCAATTCTGAAATTTTTTGCTTTTTCCTGCTCCTCTTAGCATGATGAAGAAGATTCAAAGAGAGTGAGATGCCAGCTCCTTTCATTCAGTCAGTAGCTTCAATCATTTCTGGACGTTTTTCAATGGCAAAAATCAATGAATATTGTAAATGCACAAACAGTAATTTCTCCGCATTGCAAGGTGCAATTCTGAAATTTTTTGCTTTTTCCTGCTCCTCTTAGCATGATAAAGAAGATTCAAAGAGAGTGAGATGCCAGCTCCTTTCATTCAGTCAGTAGCTTCAATCATTTCTGGACGTTTTTCAATGGCAAAAATCAATGAATATTGTAAATGCACAAACAGTAATTTCTCCGCATTGCAAGGTGCAATTCTGAAATTTTTTGCTTTTTCCTGCTCCTCTTAGCATGATAAAGAAGATTCAAAGAGAGTGAGATGCCAGCTCCTTTCATTCAGTCAGTAGCTTCAAACATTTCTGGTATATGAATAACATGATGTTTTTCAATGGCAAAAATCAATGAATATTGTAAATGCACAAACAGTAATTTCTCCGCATTGCAAGGTGCAATTCTGAAATTTTTTGCTTTTTCCTGCTCCTCTAAGCATGATAAAGAAGATTCAAAGAGAGTGAGATGCCAGCTCCTTTCATTCAGTCAGTAGTTTCAATCATTTCTGGACGTTTTTCAATGGCAAAAATCAATGAATATTGTAAATGCACAAACAGTAATTTCTCGGCATTGCAAGGTGCAATTCTGAAATTTTTTGCTTTTTCCTGCTCCTCTTAGCATGATAAACAAGATTCAAAGTGAATGAGATGCCAGCTCCTTTCATTCAGTCAGTAGCTTCAATCATTTCTGGACGTTTTTCAATGGCAAAAATCAATGAATATTGTAAATGCACAAACAGTAATTTCTCCGCATTGCAAGGTGCAATTCTGAATTTTTTTGCTTTTTCCTGCTCCTCTTAGCATGATAAAGAAGATTCAAAGAGAGTGAGATGCCAGCTCCTTTCATTCAGTCAGTAGCTTCAAACATTTCTGGTATATGAATAACATGATGTTTTTCAATGGCAAAAATCAATGAATATTGTAAATGCACAAACAGTAATTTCTCCGCATTGCAAGGTGCAATTCTGAAATTTTTTGCTTTTTTCTGCTACTCTTAGCATGATAAAGAAGATTCAAAGAGAGTGAGATGCCAGCTCCTTTCATTCAGTCAGTAGCTTCAAACATTTCTGGACGTTTTTCAATGGCAAAAATCAATGAATATTGTAAATGCACAAACAGTAATTTCTCCGCATTGCAAGGTGCAATTCAGAAATTTTTTGCTTTTTCCTGCTCCTCTTAGCATGGTAAAGAAGATTCAAAGAGAGTGAGATGCCAGCTCCTTTCGTTCAGTCAGTAGCTTCAATCATTTCTGGATGTTTTTCAATGGCAAAAATCAATGAATATTGTAAATGCACAAACAGTAATTTCTCCGCATTGCAAGGTGCAATTCTGAAATTTTTTGCTTTTTCCTGCTCCTCTTAGCATGATAAATAAGATTCAAAGAGAGTGAGATGCCAGCTCCTTTCATTCAGTCAGTAGCTTCAATCATTTCTGGACGTTTTTCAATGGCAAAAATCAATGAATATTGTAAATGCACAAACAGTAATTTCTCCGCATTGCAAGGTGCAATTCTGAAATTTTTTGCTTTTTCCTGCTCCTCTTAGCATGATAAAGAAGATTCAAAGAGAGATGCCAGCTCCTTTCATTCAGTCAGTAGCTTCAATCATTTCTGGACGTTTTTCAATGGCAAAAATCAATGAATATTGTAAATGCACAAACAGTAATTTCTCCGCATTGCAAGGTGCAATTCTGAAATTTTTTGCTTTTTCCTGCTCCTCTTAGCATGATAAAGAAGATTCAAAGAGAGTGAGATGCCAGCTCCTTTCATTCAGTCAGTAGCTTCAAACATTTCTGGTATATGAATAACATGATGTTTTTCAATGGCAAAAATCAATGAATATTGTAAATGCACAAACAGTAATTTCTCCGCATTGCAAGGTGCAATTCTGAAATTTTTTGCTTTTTCCTGCTCCTCTAAGCATGATAAAGAAGATTCAAAGAGAGTGAGATGCCAGCTCCTTTCATTCAGTCAGTAGTTTCAATCATTTCTGGACGTTTTTCAATGGCAAAAATCAATGAATATTGTAAATGCACAAACAGTAATTTCTCGGCATTGCAAGGTGCAATTCTGAAATTTTTTGCTTTTTCCTGCTCCTCTTAGCATGATAAACAAGATTCAAAGTGAATGAGATGCCAGCTCCTTTCATTCAGTCAGTAGCTTCAATCATTTCTGGACGTTTTTCAATGGCAAAAATCAATGAATATTGTAAATGCACAAACAGTAATTTCTCCGCATTGCAAGGTGCAATTCTGAATTTTTTTGCTTTTTCCTGCTCCTCTTAGCATGATAAAGAAGATTCAAAGAGAGTGAGATGCCAGCTCCTTTCATTCAGTCAGTAGCTTCAAACATTTCTGGTATATGAATAACATGATGTTTTTCAATGGCAAAAATCAATGAATATTGTAAATGCACAAACAGTAATTTCTCCGCATTGCAAGGTGCAATTCTGAAATTTTTTGCTTTTTCCTGCTCCTCTTAGCATGATAAAGAAGATTCAAAGAGAGTGAGATGCCAGCTCCTTTCATTCAGTCAGTAGCTTCAATCATTTCTGGACGTTTTTCAATGGCAAAAATCAATGAATATTGTAAATGCACAAACAGTAATTTCTCCGCATTGCAAGGTGCAATTCTGAAATTTTTTGCTTTTTCCTGCTCCTCTTAGCATGATAAACAAGATTCAAAGAGAGTGAGATGCCAGCTCCTTTCATTCAGTCAGTAGCTTCAATCATTTCTGGATGTTTTTCAATGGCAAAAATCAATGAATATTGTAAATGCACAAACAGTAATTTCTCCGCATTGCAAGGTGCAATTCTGAAATTTTTTGCTTTTTCCTGCTCCTCTTAGCATGATGAAGAAGATTCAAAGAGAGTGAGATGCCAGCTCCTTTCATTCAGTCAGTAGCTTCAATCATTTCTGGACGTTTTTCAATGGCAAAAATCAATAAATATTGTAAATGCACAAACAGTAATTTCTCCGCATTGCAAGGTGCAATTCTGAAATTTTTTGCTTTTTCCTGCTCCTCTTAGCATGATAAAGAAGATTCAAAGAGAGTGAGATGCCAGCTCCTTTCATTCAGTCAGTAGCTTCAATCATTTCTGGACGTTTTTCAATGGCAAAAATCAATGAATATTGTAAATGCACAAACAGTAATTTCTCCGCATTGCAAGGTGCAATTCTGAAATTTTTTGCTTTTTCCTGCTCCTCTTAGCATGATAAAGAAGATTCAAAGAGAGTGAGATGCCAGCTCCTTTCATTCAGTCAGTAGCTTCAAACATTTCTGGTATATGAATAACATGATGTTTTTTAATGGCAAAAATCAATGAATATTGTAAATGCACAAACAGTAATTTCTCCGCATTGCAAGGTGCAATTCTGAAATTTTTTGCTTTTTCCTGCTCCTCTAAGCATGATAAAGAAGATTCAAAGAGAGTGAGATGCCAGCTCCTTTCATTCAGTCAGTAGTTTCAATCATTTCTGGACGTTTTTCAATGGCAAAAATCAATGAATATTGTAAATGCACAAACAGTAATTTCTCGGCATTGCAAGGTGCAATTCTGAAATTTTTTGCTTTTTCCTGCTCCTCTTAGCATGATAAACAAGATTCAAAGTGAATGAGATGCCAGCTCCTTTCATTCAGTCAGTAGCTTCAATCATTTCTGGACGTTTTTCAATGGCAAAAATCAATGAATATTGTAAATGCACAAACAGTAATTTCTCCGCATTGCAAGGTGCAATTCTGAATTTTTTTGCTTTTTCCTGCTCCTCTTAGCATGATAAAGAAGATTCAAAGAGAGTGAGATGCCAGCTCCTTTCATTCAGTCAGTAGCTTCAAACATTTCTGGTATATGAATAACATGATGTTTTTCAATGGCAAAAATCAATGAATATTGTAAATGCACAAACAGTAATTTCTCCGCATTGCAAGGTGCAATTCTGAAATTTTTTGCTTTTTTCTGCTACTCTTAGCATGATAAAGAAGATTCAAAGAGAGTGAGATGCCAGCTCCTTTCATTCAGTCAGTAGCTTCAAACATTTCTGGACGTTTTTCAATGGCAAAAATCAATGAATATTGTAAATGCACAAACAGTAATTTCTCCGCATTGCAAGGTGCAATTCTGAAATTTTTTGCTTTTTCCTGCTCCTCTTAGCATGGTAAAGAAGATTCAAAGAGAGTGAGATGCCAGCTCCTTTCGTTCAGTCAGTAGCTTCAATCATTTCTGGATGTTTTTCAATGGCAAAAATCAATGAATATTGTAAATGCACAAACAGTAATTTCTCCGCATTGCAAGGTGCAATTCTGAAATTTTTTGCTTTTTCCTGCTCCTCTTAGCATGATAAATAAGATTCAAAGAGAGTGAGATGCCAGCTCCTTTCATTCAGTCAGTAGCTTCAATCATTTCTGGACGTTTTTCAATGGCAAAAATCAATGAATATTGTAAATGCACAAACAGTAATTTCTCCGCATTGCAAGGTGCAATTCTGAAATTTTTTGCTTTTTCCTGCTCCTCTTAGCATGATAAAGAAGATTCAAAGAGAGATGCCAGCTCCTTTCATTCAGTCAGTAGCTTCAATCATTTCTGGACGTTTTTCAATGGCAAAAATCAATGAATATTGTAAATGCACAAACAGTAATTTCTCCGCATTGCAAGGTGCAATTCTGAAATTTTTTGCTTTTTCCTGCTCCTCTTAGCATGATAAAGAAGATTCAAAGAGAGTGAGATGCCAGCTCCTTTCATTCAGTCAGTAGCTTCAAACATTTCTGGTATATGAATAACATGATGTTTTTCAATGGCAAAAATCAATGAATATTGTAAATGCACAAACAGTAATTTCTCCGCATTGCAAGGTGCAATTCTGAAATTTTTTGCTTTTTCCTGCTCCTCTTAGCATGATAAAGAAGATTCAAAGAGAGTGAGATGCCAGCTCCTTTCATTCAGTCAGTAGCTTCAATCATTTCTGGACGTTTTTCAATGGCAAAAATCAATGAATATTGTAAATGCACAAACAGTAATTTCTCCGCATTGCAAGGTGCAATTCTGAAATTTTTTGCTTTTTCCTGCTCCTCTTAGCATGATAAAGAAGATTCAAAGAGAGTGAGATGCCAGCTCCTTTCATTCAGTCAGTAGCTTCAATCATTTCTGGACGTTTTTCAATGGCAAAAATCAATGAATATTGTAAATGCACAAACAGTAATTTCTCCGCATTGCAAGGTGCAATTCTGTATTTTTTTGCTTTTTCCTGCTCCTCTTAGCATGATAAAGAAGATTCAAAGAGAGTGAGATGCCAGCTCCTTTCATTCAGTCAGTAGCTTCAAACATTTCTGGTATATGAATAACATGATGTTTTTCAATGGCAAAAATCAATGAATATTGTAAATGCACAAACAGTAATTTCTCCGCATTGCAAGGTGCAATTCTGAAATTTTTTGCTTTTTCCTGCTCCTCTTAGCATGATAAACAAGATTCAAAGAGAGTGAGATGCCAGCTCCTTTCTTTCAGTCAGTAGCTTCAATCATTTCTGGATGTTTTTCAATGGCAAAAATCAATGAATATTGTAAATGCACAAACAGTAATTTCTCCGCATTGCAAGGTGCAATTCTGAAATTTTTTGCTTTTTTCTGCTCCTCTTAGCATAATAAAGAAGATTCAAAGAGAGTGAGATGCCAGCTCCTTTCATTCAGTCAGTAGCTTCAAACATTTCTGGTATATGAATAACATGATGTTTTTCAATGGCAAAAATCAATGAATATTGTAAATGCACAAACAGTAATTTCTCCGCATTGCAAGGTGCAATTCTGAAATTTTTTGCTTTTTACTGCTCCTCTTAGCATGATAAAGAAGATTCAAAGAGAGTGAGATGCCAGCTCCTTTCATTCAGTCAGTAGCTTCAATCATTTCTGGATGTTTTTCAATGGCAAAAATCAATGAATATTGTAAATGCACAAACAGTAATTTCTCCGCATTGCAAGGTGCAATTCTGAAATTTTTTGCTTTTTTCTGCTCCTCTTAGCATAATAAAGAAGATTCAAAGAGAGTGAGATGCCAGCTCCTTTCATTCAGTCAGTAGCTTCAAACATTTCTGGTATATGAATAACATGATGTTTTTCAATGGCAAAAATCAATGAATATTGTAAATGCACAAACCGTAATTTCTCCGCATTGCAAGGTGCAATTCTGAAATTTTTTGCTTTTTCCTGCTCCTCTTAGCATGATAAAGAAGATTCAAAGAGAGTGAGATGCCAGCTCCTTTCATTCAGTCAGTAGCTTCAATCATTTCTGGACGTTTTTCAATGGCAAAAATCAATGAATATTGTAAATGCACAAACAGTAATTTCTCCGCATTGCAAGGTGCAATTCTGAAATTTTTTGCTTTTTCCTGCTCCTCTTAGCATGATAAAGAAGATTCAAAGAGAGTGAGATGCCAGCTCCTTTCATTCAGTCAGTAGCTTCAATCATTTCTGGACGTTTTTCAATGGCAAAAATCAATGAATATTGTAAATGCACAAACAGTAATTTCTCCGCATTGCAAGGTGCAATTCTGAAATTTTTTGCTTTTTCCTGCTCCTCTTAGCATGATAAAGAAGATTCAAAGAGAGTGAGATGCCAGCTCCTTTCATTCAGTCAGTAGCTTCAAACATTTCTGGTATATGAATAACATGATGTTTTTCAATGGCAAAAATCAATGAATATTGTAAATGCACAAACAGTAATTTCTCCGCATTGCCAGGTGCAATTCTGAAATTTTTTGCTTTTTCCTGCTCCTCTAAGCATGATAAAGAAGATTCAAAGAGTGTGAGATGCCAGCTCCTTTCATTCAGTCAGTAGCTTCAATCATTTCTGGACGTTTTTCAATGGCAAAAATCAATGAATATTGTAAATGCACAAACAGTAATTTCTCGGCATTGCAAGGTGCAATTCTGAAATTTTTTGCTTTTTCCTGCTCCTCTTAGCATGATAAACAAGATTCAAAGTGAAAGAGATGCCAGCTCCTTTCATTCAGTCAGTAGCTTCAATCATTTCTGGACGTTTTTCAATGGCAAAAATCAATGAATATTGTAAATGCACAAACAGTAATTTCTCCGCATTGCAAGGTGCAATTCTGAAATTTTTTGCTTTTTCCTGCTCCTCTTAGCATGATAAAGAAGATTCAAAGAGAGTGAGATGCCAGCTCCTTTCATTCAGTCAGTAGCTTCAAACATTTCTGGTATATGAATAACATGATGTTTTTCAATGGCAAAAATCAATGAATATTGTAAATGCACAAACAGTAATTTCTCCGCATTGCAAGGTGCAATTCTGAAATTTTTTGCTTTTTCCTGCTCCTCTTAGCATGATAAAGAATATTCAAAGAGAGTGAGATGCCAGCTCCTTTCATTCAGTCAGTAGCTTCAATCATTTCTGGACGTTTTTCAATGGCAAAAATCAATGAATATTGTAAATGCACAAACAGTAATTTCTCCGCATTGCAAGGTGCAATTCTGAATTTTTTTGCTTTTTCCTGCTCCTCTTAGCATGATAAAGAAGATTCAAAGAGAGTGAGATGCCAGCTCCTTTCATTCAGTCAGTAGCTTCAAACATTTCTGGTATATGAATAACATGATGTTTTTCAATGGCAAAAATCAATGAATATTGTAAATGCACAAACAGTAATTTCTCCGCATTGCAAGGTGCAATTCTGAAATTTTTTGCTTTTTCCTGCTCCTCTTAGCATGATAAAGAAGATTCAAAGAGAGTGAGATGCCAGCTCCTTTCATTCAGTCAGTAGCTTCAATCATTTCTGGACGTTTTTCAATGGCAAAAATCAATGAATATTGTAAATGCACAAACAGTAATTTCTCCGCATTGCAAGGTGCAATTCTGAAATTTTTTGCTTTTTCCTGCTCCTCTTAGCATGATAAAGAAGATTCAAAGAGAGTGAGATGCCAGCTCCTTTCATTCAGTCAGTAGCTTCAAACATTTCTGGTATATGAATAACATGTTTTTCAATGGCAAAAATCAATGAACATTGTAAATGCACAAACAGTAATTTCTCCGCATTGCAAGGTGCAATTCTGAAAGTTTTTGCTTTTTCCCGCTCCACTTAGCATGATAAAGAAGATTCAAAGAGAGTGAGATGCCAGCTCCTTTCATTCAGTAAGTAGCTTCAATCATTTCTGGACGTTTTTCAATGGCAAAAATCAATGAATATTGTAAATGCACAAACAGTAATTTCTCCGCATTGCAAGGTGCAATTCTGAAATTTTTTGCTTTTTCCTGCTCCTCTTAGCATGATAAACAAGATTCAAAGAGAGTGAGATGCCAGCTCCTTTCATTCAGTCAGTAGCTTCAATCATTTCTGGACGTTTTTCAATGGCAAAAATCAATGAATATTGTAAATGCACAAACAGTAATTTCTCCGCATTGCAAGGTGCAATTCTGAAATTTTTTGCTTTTTCCTGCTCCTCTTAGCATGATAAAGAAGATTCAAAGAGAGTGAGATGCCAGCTCCTTTCATTCAGTCAGTAGCTTCAAACATTTCTGGTATATGAATAACATGATATTTTTCAATGGCAAAAATCAATGAATATTGTAAATGCACAAACAGTAATTTCTCCGCATTGAAAGGTGCAATTCTGAAATTTTTTGCTTTTTCCTGCTCCTCTTAGCATGATAAAGAAGATTCAAAGAGAGTGAGATGCCAGCTCCTTTCATTCAGTCAGTAGCTTCAATCATTTCTGGACGTTTTTCAATGGCAAAAATCAATGAATATTGTAAATGCACAAACAGTAATTTCTCCGCATTGCAAGGTGCAATTCTGAAATTTTTTGCTTTTTTCTGCTCCTCTTAGCATGATAAAGAAGATTCAAAGAGAGTGAGATGCCAGCTCCTTTCATTCAGTCAGTAGCTTCAAACATTTCTGGTATATGAATAACATGATGTTTTTCAATGGCAAAAATCATTGAATATTGTAAATGCACAAACAGTAATTTCTCCGCATTGCAAGGTGCAATTCTGAAATTTTTTGCTTTTTCCTGCTCTTCTTAGCATGATAAAGAAGATTCAAAGAGAGTGAGATGCCAGCTTCTTTCATTCAGTCAGTAGCTTCAATCATTTCTGGACGTTTTTCAATGCCAAAAATCAATGAATATTGTAAATGCACAAACAGTAATTTCTCCGCATTGCAAGGTGCAATTCTGAAATTTTTTGCTTTTTCCTGCTCCTCTTAGCAAGATAAAGAAGTTTCAAAGAGAGTGAGATGCCAGCTCCTTTCATTCAGTCAGTAGCTTCAATCATTTCTGGACGTTTTTCAATGGCAAAAATCAATGAATATTGTAAATGCACAAACAGTAATTTCTCCGCATTGCAAGGTGCAATTCTGAAATTTTTTGCTTTTTCCTGCTCCTCTTAGCATGATAAAGAAGATTCAAAGAGAGTGAGATGCCAGCTCCTTTCATTCAGTCAGTAGCTTCAATCATTTCTGGACGTTTTTCAATGGCAAAAATCAATGAATATTGTAAATGCACAAACAGTAATTTCTCCGCATTGCAAGGTGCAATTCTGAAATTTTTTGCTTTTTCCTGCTCCTCTTAGCATGATAAAGAAGATTCAAAGAGAGTGAGATGCCAGCTCCTTTCATTCAGTCAGTAGCTTCAATCATTTCTGGACGTTTTTCAATGGCAAAAATCAATGAATATTGTAAATGCACAAACAGTAATTTCTCCGCATTGCAAGGTGCAATTCTGAAATTTTTTGCTTTTTCCTGCTCCTCTTAGCATGATAAAGAAGATTCAAAGAGAGTGAGATGCCAGCTCCTTTCATTCAGTCAGTAGCTTCAAACATTTCTGGTATATGAATAACATGATGTTTTTCAATGGCAAAAATCAATGAATATTGTAAATGCACAAACAGTAATTTCTCCGCATTGCAAGGTGCAATTCTGAAATTTTTTGCTTTTTCCTGCTCCTCTAAGCATGATAAAGAAGATTCAAAGAGAGTGAGATGCCAGCTCCTTTCATTCAGTCAGTAGCTTCAATCATTTCTGGACGTTTTTCAATGGCAAAAATCAATGAATATTGTAAATGCACAAACAGTAATTTCTCCGCATTGCAAGGTGCAATTCTGAAATTTTTTGCTTTTTCCTGCTCCTCTTAGCATGATAAACAAGATTCAAAGAGAGTGAGATGCCAGCTCCTTTCATTCAGTCAGTAGCTTCAATCATTTCTGGACGTTTTTCAATGGCAAAAATCAATGAATATTGTAAATGCACAAACAGTAATTTCTCCGCATTGCAAGGTGCAATTCTGAAATTTTTTGCTTTTTTCTGCTCCTCTTAGCATGATAAAGAAGATTCAAAGAGAGTGAGATGCCAGCTCCTTTCATTCAGTCAGTAGCTTCAAACATTTCTGGTATATGAATAACATGATGTTTTTCAATGGCAAAAATCAATGAATATTGTAAATGCACAAACAGTAATTTCTCCGCATTGCAAGGTGCAATTCTGAAATTTTTTGCTTTTTTCTGCTCCTCTTAGCATGATAAAGAAGATTCAAAGAGAGTGAGATGCCAGCTTCTTTCATTCAGTCAGTAGCTTCAATCATTTCTGGACGTTTTTCAATGGCAAAAATCAATGAATATTGTAAATGCACAAACAGTAATTTCTCCGCATTGCAAGGTGCAATTCTGAAATTTTTTGCTTTTTCCTGCTCCTCTTAGCAAGATAAAGAAGATTCAAAGAGAGTGAGATGCCAGCTCCTTTCATTCAGTCAGTAGCTTCAATCATTTCTGGACGTTTTTCAATGGCAAAAATCAATGAATATTGTAAATGCACAAACAGTAATTTCTCCGCATTGCAAGGTGCAATTCTGAAATTTTTTGCTTTTTCCTGCTCCTCTTAGCATGATAAAGAAGATTCAAAGAGAGTGAGATGCCAGCTCCTTTCATTCAGTCAGTAGCTTCAATCATTTCTGGACGTTTTTCAATGGCAAAAATCAATGAATATTGTAAATGCACAAACAGTAATTTCTCCGCATTGCAAGGTGCAATTCTGAAATTTTTTGCTTTTTCCTGCTCCTCTTAGCATGATAAAGAAGATTCAAAGAGAGTGAGATGCCAGCTCCTTTCATTCAGTCGGTAGCTTCAATCATTTCTGGACGTTTTTCAATGGCAAAAATCAATGAATATTGTAAATGCACAAACAGTAATTTCTCCGCATTGCAAGGTGCAATTCTGAAATTTTTTGCTTTTTCCTGCTCCTCTTAGCATGATAAAGAAGATTCAAAGAGAGTGAGATGCCAGCTCCTTTCATTCAGTCAGTAGCTTCAAACATTTCTGGTATATGAATAACATGATGTTTTTCAATGGCAAAAATCAATGAATATTGTAAATGCACAAACAGTAATTTCTCCGCATTGCAAGGTGCAATTTTGAAATTTTTTGCTTTTTCCTGCTCCTCTTAGCATGATAAAGAAGATTCAAAGAGAGTGAGCTGCCAGCTCCTTTCATTCAGTCAGTAGCTTCAATCATTTCTGTACGTTTTTCAATGGCAAAAATCAATGAATATTGTAAATGCACAAACAGTAATTTCTCCGCATTGCAAGGTGCAATTCTGAAATTTTTTGCTTTTTCCTGCTCCTCTTAGCATGATATACAAGATTCAAAGAGAGTGAGATGCCAGCTCCTTTCATTCAGTCAGTAGCTTCAATCATTTCTGGATGTTTTTCAATGGCAAAAATCAATGAATATTGTAAATACACAAACAGTAATTTCTCCGCATTGCAAGGTGCAATTCTGAAATTTTTTGCTTTTTTCTGCTCCTCTTAGCATGATAAAGAAGATTCAAAGAGAGTGAGATGCCAGCTCCTTTCATTCAGTCAGTAGCTTCAAACATTTCTGGTATATGAATAACATGATGTTTTTCAATGGCAAAAATCAATGAATATTGTAAATGCACAAACAGTAATTTCTCCGCATTGCAAGGTGCAATTCTGAAATTTTTTGCTTTTTCCTGCTCCTCTTAGCATGATAAACAAGATTCAAAGAGAGTGAGATGCCAGCTCCTTTCATTCAGTCAGTAGCTTCAATCATTTCTGGACGTTTTTCAATGGCAAAAATCAATGAATATTGTAAATGCACAAACAGTAATTTCTCCGCATTGCAAGGTGCAATTCTGAAATTTTTTGCTTTTTCCTGCTCCTCTTAGCATGATAAACAAGATTCAAAGAGAGTGAGATGCCAGCTCCTTTCATTCAGTCAGTAGCTTCAATCATTTCTGGATGTTTTTCAATGGCAAAAATCAATGAATATTGTAAATGCACAAACAGTAATTTCTCCGCATTGCAAGGTGCAATTCTGAAATTTTTTGCTTTTTCCTGCTCCTCTTAGCATGATAAAGAAGATTCAAAGAGAGTGAGATGCCAGCTCCTTTCATTCAGTCAGTAGCTTCAATCATTTCTGGACGTTTTTCAATGGCAAAAATCAATGAATATTGTAAATGCACAAACAGTAATTTCTCCGCATTGCAAGGTGCAATTCTGAAATTTTTTGCTTTTTCCTGCTCCTCTTAGCATGATAAAGAAGATTCAAAGAGAGTGAGATGCCAGCTCCTTTCATTCAGTCAGTAGCTTCAATCATTTCTGGACGTTTTTCAATGGCAAAAATCAATGAATATTGTAAATGCACAAACAGTAATTTCTCCGCATTGCAAGGTGCAATTCTGAAATTTTTTGCTTTTTCCTGCTCCTCTTAGCATGATAAAGAAGATTCAAAGAGAGTGAGATGCCAGCTCCTTTCATTCAGTCAGTAGCTTCAAACATTTCTGGTATATGAATAACATGATGTTTTTCAATGGCAAAAATCAATGAATATTGTAAATGCACAAACAGTAATTTCTCCGCATTGCAAGGTGCAATTCTGAAATTTTTTGCTTTTATCTGCTCCTCTAAGCATGATAAAGAAGATTCAAAGAGAGTGAGATGCCAGCTCCTTTCATTCAGTCAGTAGTTTCAATCATTTCTGGACGTTTTTCAATGGCAAAAATCAATGAATATTGTAAATGCACAAACAGTAATTTCTCGGCATTGCAAGGTGCAATTCTGAAATTTTTTGCTTTTTCCTGCTCCTCTTAGCATGATAAACAAGATTCAAAGTGAATGAGATGCCAGCTCCTTTCATTCAGTCAGTAGCTTCAATCATTTCTGGACGTTTTTCAATGGCAAAAATCAATGAATATTGTAAATGCACAAACAGTAATTTCTCCGCATTGCAAGGTGCAATTCTGAATTTTTTTGCTTTTTCCTGCTCCTCTTAGCATGATAAAGAAGATTCAAAGAGAGTGAGATGCCAGCTCCTTTCATTCAGTCAGTAGCTTCAAACATTTCTGGTATATGAATAACATGATGTTTTTCAATGGCAAAAATCAATGAATATTGTAAATGCACAAACAGTAATTTCTCCGCATTGCAAGGTGCAATTCTGAAATTTTTTGCTTTTTCCTGCTCCTCTTAGCATGATAAAGAAGATTCAAAGAGAGTGAGATTCCAGCTCCTTTCATTCAGTCAGTAGCTTCAAACATTTCTGGTATATGAATAACATGATGTTTTTCAATGGCAAAAATCAATGAATATTGTAAATGCACAAACAGTAATTTCTCCGCATTGCAAGGTGCAATTCTGAAATTTTTTGCTTTTTCCTGCTCCTCTTAGCATGATAAAGAAGATTCAAAGAGAGTGAGATGCCAGCTCCTTTCATTCAGTCAGTAGCTTCAATCATTTCTGGACGTTTTTCAATGGCAAAAATCAATGAATATTGTAAATGCACAAACAGTAATTTCTCCGCATTGCAAGGTGCAATTCTGAAATTTTTTGCTTTTTCCTGCTCCTCTTAGCATGATAAAGAAGATTCAAAGAGAGTGAGATGCCAGCTCCTTTCATTCAGTCAGTAGCTTCAATCATTTCTGGACGTTTTTCAATGGCAAAAATCAATGAATATTGTAAATGCACAAACAGTAATTTCTCCGCATTGCAAGGTGCAATTCTGAATTTTTTTGCTTTTTCCTGCTCCTCTTAGCATGATAAAGAAGATTCAAAGAGAGTGAGATGCCAGCTCCTTTCATTCAGTCAGTAGCTTCAAACATTTCTGGTATATGAATAACATGATGTTTTTCAATGGCAAAAATCAATGAATATTGTAAATGCACAAACAGTAATTTCTCCGCATTGCAAGGTGCAATTCTGAAATTTTTTGCTTTTTCCTGCTCCTCTTAGCATGATAAACAAGATTCAAAGAGAGTGAGATGCCAGCTCCTTTCATTCAGTCAGTAGCTTCAATCATTTCTGGATGTTTTTCAATGGCAAAAATCAATGAATATTGTAAATGCACAAACAGTAATTTCTCCGCATTGCAAGGTGCAATTCTGAAATTTTTTGCTTTTTTCTGCTCCTCTTAGCATAATAAAGAAGATTCAAAGAGAGTGAGATGCCAGCTCCTTTCATTCAGTCAGGAGCTTCAAACATTTCTGGTATATGAATAACATGATGTTTTTCAATGGCAAAAATCAATGAATATTGTAAATGCACAAACAGTAATTTCTCCGCATTGCAAGGTGCAATTCTGAAATTTTTTGCTTTTTCCTGCTCCTCTTAGCATGATAAAGAAGATTCAAAGAGAGTGAGATGCCAGCTCCTTTCATTCAGTCAGTAGCTTCAATCATTTCTGGATGTTTTTCAATGGCAAAAATCAATGAATATTGTAAATGCACAAACAGTAATTTCTCCGCATTGCAAGGTGCAATTCTGAAATTTTTTGCTTTTTTCTGCTCCTCTTAGCATAATAAAGAAGATTCAAAGAGAGTGAGATGCCAGCTCCTTTCATTCAGTCAGTAGCTTCAAACATTTCTGGTATATGAATAACATGATGTTTTTCAATGGCAAAAATCAATGAATATTGTAAATGCACAAACAGTAATTTCTCCGCATTGCAAGGTGCAATTCTGAAATTTTTTGCTTTTTCCTGCTCCTCTTAGCATGATAAAGAAGATTCAAAGAGTGAGATGCCAGCTCCTTTCATTGTCAGTAGCTTCAAACATTTCTGGTATATGAATAACATGATGTTTTTCAATGGCAAAAATCAATGAATATTGTAAATGCACAAACAGTAATTTCTCCGCATTGCAAGGTGCAATTCTGAAATTTTTTGCTTTTTCCTGCTCCTCTTAGCATGATAAAGAAGATTCAAAGAGAGTGAGATGCCAGCTCCTTTCATTCAGTCAGTAGCTTCAATCATTTCTGGACGTTTTTCAATGGCAAAAATCAATGAATATTGTAAATGCACAAACAGTAATTTCTCCGCATTGCAAGGTGCAATTCTGAAATTTTTTGCTTTTTTCTGCTCCTCTTAGCAAGATAAACAAGATTCAAAGAGAGTGAGATGCCAGCTCCTTTCATTCAGTCAGTAGCTTCAATCATTTCTGGACGTTTTTCAATGGCAAAAATCAATGAATATTGTAAATGCACAAACAGTAATTTCTCCGCATTGCAAGGTGCAATTCTGAAATTTTTTGCTTTTTCCTGCTCCTCTTAGCATGATAAAGAAGATTCAAAGAGAGTGAGATGCCAGCTCCTTTCATTCAGTCAGTAGCTTCAATCATTTCTGGACGTTTTTCAAGGGCAAAAATCAATGAATATTGTAAATGCACAAACAGTAATTTCTCCACATTGCAAGGTGCAATTCTGAAATTTTTTGCTTTTTCCTGCTCCTCTTAGCATGATAAAGAAGATTCAAAGAGAGTGAGATGCCAGCTCCTTTCATTCAGTCAGTAGCTTCAAACATTTCTGGTATATGAATAACATGATGTTTTTCAAAGGCAAAAATCAATGAATATTGTAAATGCACAAACAGTAATTTCTCCGCATTGCAAGGTGCAATTCTGAAATTTTTTGCTTTTTCCTGCTCCTCTTAGCATGATAAAGAAGATTCAAAGAGCGTGAGATGCCAGCTCCTTTCATTCAGTCAGTAGCTTCAATCATTTCTGGACGTTTTTCAATGGCAAAAATCATTGAATATTGTAAATGCACAAACAGTAATTTCTCCGCATTGCAAGGTGCAATTCTGAAATTTTTTGCTTTTTCCTGCTCCTCTTAGCATGATAAAGAAGATTCAAAGAGAGTGAGATGCCAGCTCCTTTCATTCAGTCAGTAGCTTCAAACATTTCTGGTATATGAATAACATGATGTTTTTCAATGGCAAAAATCAATGAATATTGTAAATGCACAAACAGTAATTTCTCCGCATTGCAAGGTGCAATTCTGAAATTTTTTGCTTTTTCCTGCTCCTCTTAGCATGATAAATAAGATTCAAAGAGAGTGAGATGCCAGCTCCTTTCATTCAGTCAGTAGCTTCAATCATTTCTGGACGTTTTTCAATGGCAAAAATCAATGAATATTGTAAATGCACAAACAGTTATTTCTCCGCATTGCAAGGTGCAATTCTGAAATTTTTTGCTTTTTCCTGCTCCTCTTAGCATGATAAAGAAGATTCAAAGAGAGTGAGATGCCAGCTCCTTTCATTCAGTCAGTAGCTTCAATCATTTCTGGACGTTTTTCAATGGCAAAAATCAATGAATATTGTAAATGCACAAAACAGTAATTTCTCCACATTGCAAGGTGCAATTCTGAAATTTTTTGCTTTTTCCTGCTCCTCTTAGCATGATAAAGAAGATTCAAAGAGAGTGAGATGCCAGCTCCTTTCATTCAGTCAGTAGCTTCAAACATTTCTGGTATATGAATAACATGATGTTTTTCAATGGCAAAAATCAATGAATATTGTAAATGCACAAACAGTAATTTCTCCGCATTGCAAGGTGCAATTCTGAAATTTTTTGCTTTTTCCTGCTCCTCTTAGCATGATAAAGAAGATTCAAAGAGCGTGAGATGCCAGCTCCTTTCATTCAGTCAGTAGCTTCAATCATTTCTGGACGTTTTTCAATGGCAAAAATCATTGAATATTGTAAATGCACAAACAGTAATTTCTCCGCATTGCAAGGTGCAATTCTGAAATTTTTTGCTTTTTCCTGCTCCTCTTAGCATGATAAAGAAGATTCAAAGAGAGTGAGATGCCAGCTCCTTTCATTCAGTCAGTAGCTTCAATCATTTCTGGTATATGAATAACATGATGTTTTTCAATGGCAAAAATCAATGAATATTGTAAATGCACAAACAGTAATTTCTCCGGATTGCAAGGTGCAATTCTGAAATTTTTTGCTTTTTCCTACTCCTCTTAGCATGATAAAGAAGATTCAAAGAGAGTGAGATGCCAGCTCCTTTCATTCAGTCAGTAGCTTCAATCATTTCTGGACGTTTTTCAATGGCAAAAATCAATGAATATTGTAAATGCACAAACAGTAATTTCTCCGCATTGCAAGGTGCAATTCTGAAATTTTTTGCTTTTTCCTGCTCCTCTTAGCATGATAAACAAGATTCAAAGAGAGTGAGATGCCAGCTCCTTTCATTCAGTCAGTAGCTTCAATCATTTCTGGACGTTTTTCAATGGCAAAAATCAATGAATATTGTAAATGCACAAAGAGTAATTTCTCCGCATTGCAAGGTGCAATTCTGAAATTTTTTGCTTTTTCCTGCTCTTCTTAGCATGATAAAGAAGATTCAAAGAGTGAGATGCCAGCTCCTTTCATTGTCAGTAGCTTCAAACATTTCTGGTATATGAATAACATGATGTTTTTCAATGGCAAAAATCAATGAATATTGTAAATGCACAAACAGTAATTTCTCCGCATTGCAAGGTGCAATTCTGAAATTTTTTGCTTTTTTCTGCTCCTCTTAGCATGATAAAGAAGATTCAAAGAGAGTGAGATGCCAGCTCCTTTCATTCAGTCAGTAGCTTCAAACATTTCTGGTATATGAATAACATGATGTTTTTCAATGGCAAAAATCAATGAATATTGTAAATGCACAAACAGTAATTTCTCCGCATTGCAAGGTGCAATTCTGAAATTTTTTGCTTTTTCCTGCTCCTCTTAGCATGATAAAGAAGATTCAAAGAGAGTGAGATGACAGCTCCTTTCATTCAGTCAGTAGCTTCAATCATTTCTGGACGTTTTTCAATGGCAAAAATCAATGAATATTGTAAATGCACAAACAGTAATTTCTCCGCATTGCAAGGTGCAATTCTGAAATTTTTTGCTTTTTCCTGCTCCTCTTAGCAAGATAAACAAGATTCAAAGAGAGTGAGATGCCAGCTCCTTTCATTCAGTCAGTAGCTTCAATCAATTCTGGACGTTTTTCAATGGCAAAAATCAATGAATATTGTAAATGCACAAACAGTAATTTCTCCGCATTGCAAGGTGCAATTCTGAAATTTTTTGCTTTTTCCTGCTCCTCTTAGCATGATAAAGAAGATTCAAAGAGAGTGAGATGCCAGCTCCTTTCATTCAGTCAGTAGCTTCAATCATTTCTGGACGTTTTTCAATGGCAAAAATCAATGAATATTGTAAATGCACAAACAGTAATTTCTCCGCATTGCAAGGTGCAATTCTGAAATTTTTTGCTTTTTCCTGCTCCTCTTAGCATGATAAAGAAGATTCAAAGAGAGTGAGATGCCAGCTCCTTTCATTCAGTCAGTAGCTTCAAACATTTCTGGTATATGAATAACATGTTTTTCAATGGCAAAAATCAATGAATATTGTAAATGCACAAACAGTAATTTCTCCGCATTGCAAGGTGCAATTCTGAAATTTTTTGCTTTTTCCTGCTCCTCTAAGCATGATAAAGAAGATTCAAAGAGAGTGAGATGCCAGCTCCTTTCATTCAGTCAGTAGCTTCAATCATTTCTGGACGTTTTTCAATGGCAAAAATCAATGAATATTGTAAATGCACAAACAGTAATTTCTCCGCATTGCAAGGTGCAATTCTGAAATTTTTTGCTTTTTCCTGCTCCACTTACCATGATAAACAAGATTCAAAGAGAATGAGATGCCAGCTCCTTTCATTCAGTCAGTAGCTTCAATCATTTCTGGACGTTTTTCAATGGCAAAAATCAATGAATATTGTAAATGCACAAACAGTAATTTCTCCGCATTGCAAGGTGCAATTCTGAAATTTTTTGCTTTTTCCTGCTCCTCTTAGCATGATAAAGAAGATTCAAAGAGAGTGAGATGCCAGCTCCTTTCATTCAGTCAGTAGCTTCAATCATTTCTGGACGTTTTTCAATGGCAAAAATCAATGAATATTGTAAATGCACAAACAGTAATTTCTCCGCATTGCAAGGTGCAATTCTGAAATTTTTTGCTTTTTCCTGCTCCTCTTAGCATGATAAAGAAGATTCAAAGAGAGTGAGATGCCAGCTCCTTTCATTCAGTCAGTAGCTTCAATCATTTCTGGACGTTTTTCAATGGCAAAAATCAATGAATATTGTAAATGCACAAACAGTAATTTCTCCGCATTGCAAGGTGCAATTCTGAAATTTTTTGCTTTTTCCTGCTCCTCTTAGCATGATAAAGAAGATTCAAAGAGAGTGAGATGCCAGCTCCTTTCATTCAGTCAGTAGCTTCAAACATTTCTGGTATATGAATAACATGATGTTTTTCAATGGCAAAAATCAATGAATATTGTAAATGCACAAACAGTAATTTCTCCGCATTGCAAGGTGCAATTCTGAAATTTTTTGCTTTTTCCTGCTCTTCTTAGCATGATAAAGAAGATTCAAAGAGTGAGATGCCAGCTCCTTTCATTGTCAGTAGCTTCAAACATTTCTGGTATATGAATATCATGATGTTTTTCAATGGCAAAAATCAATGAATATTGTAAATGCACAAACAGTAATTTCTCCGCATTGCAAGGTGCAATTCTGAAATTTTTTGCTTTTTTCTGCTCCTCTTAGCATGATAAAGAAGATTCAAAGAGAGTGAGATGCCAGCTCCTTTCATTCAGTCAGTAGCTTCAAACATTTCTGGTATATGAATAACATGATGTTTTTCAATGGCAAAAATCAATGAATATTGTAAATGCACAAACAGTAATTTCTCCGCATTGCAAGGTGCAATTCTGAAATTTTTTGCTTTTTCCTGCTCCTCTTAGCATGATAAAGAAGATTCAAAGAGAGTGAGATGACAGCTCCTTTCATTCAGTCAGTAGCTTCAATCATTTCTGGACGTTTTTCAATGGCAAAAATCAATGAATATTGTAAATGCACAAACAGTAATTTCTCCGCATTGCAAGGTGCAATTCTGAAATTTTTTGCTTTTTCCTGCTCCTCTTAGCAAGATAAACAAGATTCAAAGAGAGTGAGATGCCAGCTCCTTTCATTCAGTCAGTAGCTTCAATCAATTCTGGACGTTTTTCAATGGCAAAAATCAATGAATATTGTAAATGCACAAACAGTAATTTCTCCGCATTGCAAGGTGCAATTCTGAAATTTTTTGCTTTTTCCTGCTCCTCTTAGCATGATAAAGAAGATTCAAAGAGAGTGAGATGCCAGCTCCTTTCATTCAGTCAGTAGCTTCAATCATTTCTGGACGTTTTTCAATGGCAAAAATCAATGAATATTGTAAATGCACAAACAGTAATTTCTCCGCATTGCAAGGTGCAATTCTGAAATTTTTTGCTTTTTCCTGCTCCTCTTAGCATGATAAAGAAGATTCAAAGAGAGTGAGATGCCAGCTCCTTTCATTCAGTCAGTAGCTTCAAACATTTCTGGTATATGAATAACATGTTTTTCAATGGCAAAAATCAATGAATATTGTAAATGCACAAACAGTAATTTCTCCGCATTGCAAGGTGCAATTCTGAAATTTTTTGCTTTTTCCTGCTCCTCTAAGCATGATAAAGAAGATTCAAAGAGAGTGAGATGCCAGCTCCTTTCATTCAGTCAGTAGCTTCAATCATTTCTGGACGTTTTTCAATGGCAAAAATCAATGAATATTGTAAATGCACAAACAGTAATTTCTCCGCATTGCAAGGTGCAATTCTGAAATTTTTTGCTTTTTCCTGCTCCTCTTAGCATGATAAACAAGATTCAAAGAGAATGAGATGCCAGCTCCTTTCATTCAGTCAGTAGCTTCAATCATTTCTGGACGTTTTTCAATGGCAAAAATCAATGAATATTGTAAATGCACAAACAGTAATTTCTCCGCATTGCAAGGTGCAATTCTGAAATTTTTTGCTTTTTCCTGCTCCTCTTAGCATGATAAAGAAGATTCAAAGAGAGTGAGATGCCAGCTCCTTTCATTCAGTCAGTAGCTTCAATCATTTCTGGACGTTTTTCAATGGCAAAAATCATTGAATATTGTAAATGCACAAACAGTAATTTCTCCGCATTGCAAGGTGCAATTCTGAAATTTTTTGCTTTTTCCTGCTCCTCTTAGCATGATAAAGAAGATTCAAAGAGAGTGAGATGCCAGCTCCTTTCATTCAGTCAGTAGCTTCAATCATTTCTGGTATATGAATAACATGATGTTTTTCAATGGCAAAAATCAATGAATATTGTAAATGCACAAACAGTAATTTCTCCGGATTGCAAGGTGCAATTCTGAAATTTTTTGCTTTTTCCTACTCCTCTTAGCATGATAAAGAAGATTCAAAGAGAGTGAGATGCCAGCTCCTTTCATTCAGTCAGTAGCTTCAATCATTTCTGGACGTTTTTCAATGGCAAAAATCAATGAATATTGTAAATGCACAAACAGTAATTTCTCCGCATTGCAAGGTGCAATTCTGAAATTTTTTGCTTTTTCCTGCTCCTCTTAGCATGATAAACAAGATTCAAAGAGAGTGAGATGCCAGCTCCTTTCATTCAGTCAGTAGCTTCAATCATTTCTGGACGTTTTTCAATGGCAAAAATCAATGAATATTGTAAATGCACAAAGAGTAATTTCTCCGCATTGCAAGGTGCAATTCTGAAATTTTTTGCTTTTTCCTGCTCTTCTTAGCATGATAAAGAAGATTCAAAGAGTGAGATGCCAGCTCCTTTCATTGTCAGTAGCTTCAAACATTTCTGGTATATGAATAACATGATGTTTTTCAATGGCAAAAATCAATGAATATTGTAAATGCACAAACAGTAATTTCTCCGCATTGCAAGGTGCAATTCTGAAATTTTTTGCTTTTTTCTGCTCCTCTTAGCATGATAAAGAAGATTCAAAGAGAGTGAGATGCCAGCTCCTTTCATTCAGTCAGTAGCTTCAAACATTTCTGGTATATGAATAACATGATGTTTTTCAATGGCAAAAATCAATGAATATTGTAAATGCACAAACAGTAATTTCTCCGCATTGCAAGGTGCAATTCTGAAATTTTTTGCTTTTTCCTGCTCCTCTTAGCATGATAAAGAAGATTCAAAGAGAGTGAGATGACAGCTCCTTTCATTCAGTCAGTAGCTTCAATCATTTCTGGACGTTTTTCAATGGCAAAAATCAATGAATATTGTAAATGCACAAACAGTAATTTCTCCGCATTGCAAGGTGCAATTCTGAAATTTTTTGCTTTTTCCTGCTCCTCTTAGCAAGATAAACAAGATTCAAAGAGAGTGAGATGCCAGCTCCTTTCATTCAGTCAGTAGCTTCAATCAATTCTGGACGTTTTTCAATGGCAAAAATCAATGAATATTGTAAATGCACAAACAGTAATTTCTCCGCATTGCAAGGTGCAATTCTGAAATTTTTTGCTTTTTCCTGCTCCTCTTAGCATGATAAAGAAGATTCAAAGAGAGTGAGATGCCAGCTCCTTTCATTCAGTCAGTAGCTTCAATCATTTCTGGACGTTTTTCAATGGCAAAAATCAATGAATATTGTAAATGCACAAACAGTAATTTCTCCGCATTGCAAGGTGCAATTCTGAAATTTTTTGCTTTTTCCTGCTCCTCTTAGCATGATAAAGAAGATTCAAAGAGAGTGAGATGCCAGCTCCTTTCATTCAGTCAGTAGCTTCAAACATTTCTGGTATATGAATAACATGTTTTTCAATGGCAAAAATCAATGAATATTGTAAATGCACAAACAGTAATTTCTCCGCATTGCAAGGTGCAATTCTGAAATTTTTTGCTTTTTCCTGCTCCTCTAAGCATGATAAAGAAGATTCAAAGAGAGTGAGATGCCAGCTCCTTTCATTCAGTCAGTAGCTTCAATCATTTCTGGACGTTTTTCAATGGCAAAAATCAATGAATATTGTAAATGCACAAACAGTAATTTCTCCGCATTGCAAGGTGCAATTCTGAAATTTTTTGCTTTTTCCTGCTCCACTTACCATGATAAACAAGATTCAAAGAGAATGAGATGCCAGCTCCTTTCATTCAGTCAGTAGCTTCAATCATTTCTGGACGTTTTTCAATGGCAAAAATCAATGAATATTGTAAATGCACAAACAGTAATTTCTCCGCATTGCAAGGTGCAATTCTGAAATTTTTTGCTTTTTCCTGCTCCTCTTAGCATGATAAAGAAGATTCAAAGAGAGTGAGATGCCAGCTCCTTTCATTCAGTCAGTAGCTTCAATCATTTCTGGACGTTTTTCAATGGCAAAAATCAATGAATATTGTAAATGCACAAACAGTAATTTCTCCGCATTGCAAGGTGCAATTCTGAAATTTTTTGCTTTTTCCTGCTCCTCTTAGCATGATAAAGAAGATTCAAAGAGAGTGAGATGCCAGCTCCTTTCATTCAGTCAGTAGCTTCAATCATTTCTGGACGTTTTTCAATGGCAAAAATCAATGAATATTGTAAATGCACAAACAGTAATTTCTCCGCATTGCAAGGTGCAATTCTGAAATTTTTTGCTTTTTCCTGCTCCTCTTAGCATGATAAAGAAGATTCAAAGAGAGTGAGATGCCAGCTCCTTTCATTCAGTCAGTAGCTTCAAACATTTCTTGTATATGAATAACATGATGTTTTTCAATGGCAAAAATCAATGAATATTGTAAATGCACAAACAGTAATTTCTCCGCATTGCAAGGTGCAATTCTGAAATTTTTTGCTTTTTCCTGCTCTTCTTAGCATGATAAAGAAGATTCAAAGAGTGAGATGCCAGCTCCTTTCATTGTCAGTAGCTTCAAACATTTCTGGTATATGAATATCATGATGTTTTTCAATGGCAAAAATCAATGAATATTGTAAATGCACAAACAGTAATTTCTCCGCATTGCAAGGTGCAATTCTGAAATTTTTTGCTTTTTTCTGCTCCTCTTAGCATGATAAAGAAGATTCAAAGAGAGTGAGATGCCAGCTCCTTTCATTCAGTCAGTAGCTTCAAACATTTCTGGTATATGAATAACATGATGTTTTTCAATGGCAAAAATCAATGAATATTGTAAATGCACAAACAGTAATTTCTCCGCATTGCAAGGTGCAATTCTGAAATTTTTTGCTTTTTCCTGCTCCTCTTAGCATGATAAAGAAGATTCAAAGAGAGTGAGATGACAGCTCCTTTCATTCAGTCAGTAGCTTCAATCATTTCTGGACGTTTTTCAATGGCAAAAATCAATGAATATTGTAAATGCACAAACAGTAATTTCTCCGCATTGCAAGGTGCAATTCTGAAATTTTTTGCTTTTTCCTGCTCCTCTTAGCAAGATAAACAAGATTCAAAGAGAGTGAGATGCCAGCTCCTTTCATTCAGTCAGTAGCTTCAATCAATTCTGGACGTTTTTCAATGGCAAAAATCAATGAATATTGTAAATGCACAAACAGTAATTTCTCCGCATTGCAAGGTGCAATTCTGAAATTTTTTGCTTTTTCCTGCTCCTCTTAGCATGATAAAGAAGATTCAAAGAGAGTGAGATGCCAGCTCCTTTCATTCAGTCAGTAGCTTCAATCATTTCTGGACGTTTTTCAATGGCAAAAATCAATGAATATTGTAAATGCACAAACAGTAATTTCTCCGCATTGCAAGGTGCAATTCTGAAATTTTTTGCTTTTTCCTGCTCCTCTTAGCATGATAAAGAAGATTCAAAGAGAGTGAGATGCCAGCTCCTTTCATTCAGTCAGTAGCTTCAAACATTTCTGGTATATGAATAACATGTTTTTCAATGGCAAAAATCAATGAATATTGTAAATGCACAAACAGTAATTTCTCCGCATTGCAAGGTGCAATTCTGAAATTTTTTGCTTTTTCCTGCTCCTCTAAGCATGATAAAGAAGATTCAAAGAGAGTGAGATGCCAGCTCCTTTCATTCAGTCAGTAGCTTCAATCATTTCTGGACGTTTTTCAATGGCAAAAATCAATGAATATTGTAAATGCACAAACAGTAATTTCTCCGCATTGCAAGGTGCAATTCTGAAATTTTTTGCTTTTTCCTGCTCCTCTTAGCATGATAAACAAGATTCAAAGAGAATGAGATGCCAGCTCCTTTCATTCAGTCAGTAGCTTCAATCATTTCTGGACGTTTTTCAATGGCAAAAATCAATGAATATTGTAAATGCACAAACAGTAATTTCTCCGCATTGCAAGGTGCAATTCTGAAATTTTTTGCTTTTTCCTGCTCCTCTTAGCATGATAAAGAAGATTCAAAGAGAGTGAGATGCCAGCTCCTTTCATTCAGTCAGTAGCTTCAATCATTTCTGGACGTTTTTCAATGGCAAAAATCAATGAATATTGTAAATGCACAAACAGTAATTTCTCCGCATTGCAAGGTGCAATTCTGAAATTTTTTGCTTTTTCCTGCTCCTCTTAGCATGATAAAGAAGATTCAAAGAGAGTGAGATGCCAGCTCCTTTCATTCAGTCAGTAGCTTCAATCATTTCTGGACGTTTTTCAATGGCAAAAATCAATGAATATTGTAAATGCACAAACAGTAATTTCTCCGCATTGCAAGGTGCAATTCTGAAATTTTTTGCTTTTTCCTGCTCCTCTTAGCATGATAAAGAAGATTCAAAGAGAGTGAGATGCCAGCTCCTTTCATTCAGTCAGTAGCTTCAAACATTTCTGGTATATGAATAACATGATGTTTTTCAATGGCAAAAATCAATGAATATTGTAAATGCACAAACAGTAATTTCTCCGCATTGCAAGGTGCAATTCTGAAATTTTTTGCTTTTTCCTGCTCCTCTAAGCATGATAAAGAAGATTCAAAGAGAGTGAGATGCCAGCTCCTTTCATTCAGTCAGTAGTTTCAATCATTTCTGGACGTTTTTCAATGGCAAAAATCAATGAATATTGTAAATGCACAAACAGTAATTTCTCGGCATTGCAAGGTGCAATTCTGAAATTTTTTGCTTTTTCCTGCTCCTCTTAGCATGATAAACAAGATTCAAAGTGAATGAGATGCCAGCTCCTTTCATTCAGTCAGTAGCTTCAATCATTTCTGGACGTTTTTCAATGGCAAAAATCAATGAATATTGTAAATGCACAAACAGTAATTTCTCCGCATTGCAAGGTGCAATTCTGAATTTTTTTGCTTTTTCCTGCTCCTCTTAGCATGATAAAGAAGATTCAAAGAGAGTGAGATGCCAGCTCCTTTCATTCAGTCAGTAGCTTCAAACATTTCTGGTATATGAATAACATGATGTTTTTCAATGGCAAAAATCAATGAATATTGTAAATGCACAAACAGTAATTTCTCCGCATTGCAAGGTGCAATTCTGAAATTTTTTGCTTTTTTCTGCTCCTCTTAGCATGATAAAGAAGATTCAAAGAGAGTGAGATGCCAGCTCCTTTCATTCAGTCAGTAGCTTCAAACATTTCTGGTATATGAATAACATGATGTTTTTCAATGGCAAAAATCAATGAATATTGTAAATGCACAAACAGTAATTTCTCCTCATTGCAAGGTGCAATTCTGAAATTTTTTGCTTTTTCCTGCTCCTCTTAGCATGATAAAGAAGATTCAAAGAGAGTGAGATGCCAGCTCCTTTCATTCAGTCAGTAGCTTCAATCATTTCTGGACGTTTTTCAATGGCAAAAATCAATGAATATTGTAAATGCACAAACAGTAATTTCTCCGCATTGCAATGTGCAATTCTGAAATTTTTTGCTTTTTCCTGCTCCTCTTAGCATGGTAAAGAAGATTCAAAGAGAGTGAGATGCCAGCTCCTTTCGTTCAGTCAGTAGCTTCAATCATTTCTGGATGTTTTTCAATGGCAAAAATCAATGAATATTGTAAATGCACAAACAGTAATTTCTCCGCATTGCAAGGTGCAATTCTGAAATTTTTTGCTTTTTCCTGCTCCTCTTAGCATGATAAATAAGATTCAAAGAGAGTGAGATGCCAGCTCCTTTCATTCAGTCAGTAGCTTCAATCATTTCTGGACGTTTTTCAATGGCAAAAATCAATGAATATTGTAAATGCACAAACAGTAATTTCTCCGCATTGCAAGGTGCAATTCTGAAATTTTTTGCTTTTTCCTGCTCCTCTTAGCATGATAAAGAAGATTCAAAGAGAGTGAGATGCCAGCTCCTTTCATTCAGTCAGTAGCTTCAATCATTTCTGGACGTTTTTCAATGGCAAAAATCAATGAATATTGTAAATGCACAAACAGTAATTTCTCCGCATTGCAAGGTGCAATTCTGAATTTTTTTGCTTTTTCCTGCTCCTCTTAGCATGATAAAGAAGATTCAAAGAGAGTGAGATGCCAGCTCCTTTCATTCAGTCAGTAGCTTCAAACATTTCTGGTATATGAATAACATGATGTTTTTCAATGGCAAAAATCAATGAATATTGTAAATGCACAAACAGTAATTTCTCCGCATTGCAAGGTGCAATTCTGAAATTTTTTGCTTTTTCCTGCTCCTCTTAGCATGATAAACAAGATTCAAACAGAGTGAGATGCCAGCTCCTTTCATTCAGTCAGTAGCTTCAATCATTTCTGGATGTTTTTCAATGGCAAAAATCAATGAATATTGTAAATGCACAAACAGTAATTTCTCCGCATTGCAAGGTGCAATTCTGAAATTTTTTGCTTTTTCCTGCTCCTCTTAGCATGATAAAGAAGATTCAAAGAGAGTGAGATGCCAGCTCCTTTCATTCAGTCAGTAGCTTCAAACATTTCTGGTATATGAATAACATGATGTTTTTCAATGGCAAAAATCAATGAATATTGTAAATGCACAAACAGTAATTTCTCCGCATTGCAAGGTGCAATTTTGAAATTTTTTGCTTTTTCCTGCTCCTCTTAGCATGATAAAGAAGATTCAAAGAGAGTGAGCTGCCAGCTCCTTTCATTCAGTCAGTAGCTTCAATCATTTCTGTACGTTTTTCAATGGCAAAAATCAATGAATATTGTAAATGCACAAACAGTAATTTCTCCGCATTGCAAGGTGCAATTCTGAAAATTTTTGCTTTTTCCTGCTCCTCTTAGCATGATAAACAAGATTCAAAGAGAGTGAGATGCCAGCTCCTTTCATTCAGTCAGTAGCTTCAATCATTTCTGGATGTTTTTCAATGGCAAAAATCAATGAATATTGTAAATGCACAAACAGTAATTTCTCCGCATTGCAAGGTGCAATTCTGAAATTTTTTGCTTTTTTCTGCTCCTCTTAGCATGATAAAGAAGATTCAAAGAGAGTGAGATGCCAGCTCCTTTCATTCAGTCAGTAGCTTCAAACATTTCTGGTATATGAATAACATGATGTTTTTCAATGGCAAAAATCAATGAATATTGTAAATGCACAAACAGTAATTTCTCCGCATTGCAAGGTGCAATTCTGAAATTTTTTGCTTTTTCCTGCTCCTCTTAGCATGATAAAGAAGATTCAAAGAGAGTGAGATGCCAGCTCCTTTCATTCAGTCAGTAGCTTCAATCATTTCTGGATGTTTTTCAATGGCAAAAATCAATGAATATTGTAAATGCACAAACAGTAATTTCTCCGCATTGCAAGGTGCAATTCTGAAATTTTTTGCTTTTTCCTGCTCCTCTTAGCATGATAAAGAAGATTCAAAGAGAGTGAGATGCCAGCTCCTTTCATTCAGTCAGTAGCTTCAAACATTTCTGGTATATGAATAACATGATGTTTTTCAATGGCAAAAATCAATGAATATTGTAAATGCACAAACAGTAATTTCTCCGCATTGCAAGGTGCAATTCTGAAATTTTTTGCTTTTTCCTGCTCCTCTTAGCATGATAAAGAAGATTCAAAGAGAGTGAGATGCCAGCTCCTTTCATTCAGTCAGTAGCTTCAATCATTTCTGGACGTTTTTCAATGGCAAAAATCAATGAATATTGTAAATGCACAAACAGTAATTTCTCCGCATTGCAAGGTGCAATTCTGAAATTTTTTGCTTTTTCCTGCTCCTCTTAGCATGATAAAGAAGATTCAAAGAGAGTGAGATGCCAGCTCCTTTCATTCAGTCAGTAGCTTCAATCATTTCTGGACGTTTTTCAATGGCAAAAATCAATGAATATTGTAAATGCACAAACAGTAATTTCTCCGCATTGCAAGGTGCAATTCTGAATTTTTTTGCTTTTTCCTGCTCCTCTTAGCATGATAAAGAAGATTCAAAGAGAGTGAGATGCCAGCTCCTTTCATTCAGTCAGTAGCTTCAAACATTTCTGGTATATGAATAACATGATGTTTTTCAATGGCAAAAATCAATGAATATTGTAAATGCACAAACAGTAATTTCTCCGCATTGCAAGGTGCAATTCTGAAATTTTTTGCTTTTTCCTGCTCCTCTTAGCATGATAAACAAGATTCAAAGAGAGTGAGATGCCAGCTCCTTTCATTCAGTCAGTAGCTTCAATCATTTCTGGATGTTTTTCAATGGCAAAAATCAATGAATATTGTAAATGCACAAACAGTAATTTCTCCGCATTGCAAGGTGCAATTCTGAAATTTTTTGCTTTTTTCTGCTCCTCTTAGCATAATAAAGAAGATTCAAAGAGAGTGAGATGCCAGCTCCTTTCATTCAGTCAGTAGCTTCAAACATTTCTGGTATATGAATAACATGATGTTTTTCAATGGCAAAAATCAATGAATATTGTAAATGCACAAACAGTAATTTCTCCGCATTGCAAGGTGCAATTCTGAAATTTTTTGCTTTTTCCTGCTCCTCTTAGCATGATAAAGAAGATTCAAAGAGAGTGAGATGCCAGCTCCTTTCATTCAGTCAGTAGCTTCAATCATTTCTGGATGTTTTTCAATGGCAAAAATCAATGAATATTGTAAATGCACAAACAGTAATTTCTCCGCATTGCAAGGTGCAATTCTGAAATTTTTTGCTTTTTTCTGCTCCTCTTAGCATAATAAAGAAGATTCAAAGAGAGTGAGATGCCAGCTCCTTTCATTCAGTCAGTAGCTTCAAACATTTCTGGTATATGAATAACATGATGTTTTTCAATGGCAAAAATCAATGAATATTGTAAATGCACAAACCGTAATTTCTCCGCATTGCAAGGTGCAATTCTGAAATTTTTTGCTTTTTCCTGCTCCTCTTAGCATGATAAAGAAGATTCAAAGAGAGTGAGATGCCAGCTCCTTTCATTCAGTCAGTAGCTTCAATCATTTCTGGATGTTTTTCAATGGCAAAAATCAATGAATATTGTAAATGCACAAACAGTAATTTCTCCGCATTGCAAGGTGCAATTCTGAAATTTTTTGCTTTTTCCTGCTCCTCTTAGCATGATAAAGAAGATTCAAAGAGAGTGAGATGCCAGCTCCTTTCATTCAGTCAGTAGCTTCAATCATTTCTGGACGTTTTTCAATGGCAAAAATCAATGAATATTGTAAATGCACAAACAGTAATTTCTCCGCATTGCAAGGTGCAATTCTGAAATTTTTTGCTTTTTCCTGCTCCTCTTAGCATGATAAAGAAGATTCAAAGAGTGAGATGCCAGCTCCTTTCATTGTCAGTAGCTTCAAACATTTCTGGTATATGAATAACATGATGTTTTTCAATGGCAAAAATCAATGAATATTGTAAATGCACAAACAGTAATTTCTCCGCATTGCAAGGTGCAATTCTGAAATTTTTTGCTTTTTCCTGCTCCTCTTAGCATGATAAAGAAGATTCAAAGAGAGTGAGATGCCAGCTCCTTTCATTCAGTCAGTAGCTTCAATCATTTCTGGACGTTTTTCAATGGCAAAAATCAATGAATATTGTAAATGCACAAACAGTAATTTCTCCGCATTGCAAGGTGCAATTCTGAAATTTTTTGCTTTTTTCTGCTCCTCTTAGCAAGATAAACAAGATTCAAAGAGAGTGAGATGCCAGCTCCTTTCATTCAGTCAGTAGCTTCAATCATTTCTGGACGTTTTTTAATGGCAAAAATCAATGAATATTGTAAATGCACAAACAGTAATTTCTCCGCATTGCAAGGTGCAATTCTGAAATTTTTTGCTTTTTCCTGCTCCTCTTAGCATGATAAAGAAGATTCAAAGAGAGTGAGATGCCAGCTCCTTTCATTCAGTCAGTAGCTTCAATCATTTCTGGACGTTTTTCAAGGGCAAAAATCAATGAATATTGTAAATGCACAAACAGTAATTTCTCCACATTGCAAGGTGCAATTCTGAAATTTTTTGCTTTTTCCTGCTCCTCTTAGCATGATAAAGAAGATTCAAAGAGAGTGAGATGCCAGCTCCTTTCATTCAGTCAGTAGCTTCAAACATTTCTGGTATATGAATAACATGATGTTTTTCAATGGCAAAAATCAATGAATATTGTAAATGCACAAACAGTAATTTCTCCGCATTGCAAGGTGCAATTCTGAAATTTTTTGCTTTTTCCTGCTCCTCTTAGCATGATAAAGAAGATTCAAAGAGCGTGAGATGCCAGCTCCTTTCATTCAGTCAGTAGCTTCAATCATTTCTGGACGTTTTTCAATGGCAAAAATCATTGAATATTGTAAATGCACAAACAGTAATTTCTCCGCATTGCAAGGTGCAATTCTGAAATTTTTTGCTTTTTCCTGCTCCTCTTAGCATGATAAAGAAGATTCAAAGAGAGTGAGATGCCAGCTCCTTTCATTCAGTCAGTAGCTTCAAACATTTCTGGTATATGAATAACATGATGTTTTTCAATGGCAAAAATCAATGAATATTGTAAATGCACAAACAGTAATTTCTCCGCATTGCAAGGTGCAATTCTGAAATTTTTTGCTTTTTCCTGCTCCTCTTAGCATGATAAAGAAGATTCAAAGAGAGTGAGATGCCAGCTCCTTTCATTCAGTCAGTAGCTTCAATCATTTCTGGACGTTTTTCAATGGCAAAAATCAATGAATATTGTAAATGCACAAACAGTAATTTCTCCGCATTGCAAGGTGCAATTCTGAAATTTTTTGCTTTTTCCTGCTCCTCTTAGCATGATAAAGAAGATTCAAAGAGAGTGAGATGCCAGCTCCTTTCATTCAGTCAGTAGCTTCAATCATTTCTGGATGTTTTTCAATGGCAAAAATCAATGAATATTGTAAATGCACAAACAGTAATTTCTCCGCATTGCAAGGTGCAATTCTGAAATTTTTTGCTTTTTTCTGCTCCTCTTAGCATGATAAAGAAGATTCAAAGAGAGTGAGATGCCAGCTCCTTTCATTCAGTCAGTAGCTTCAAACATTTCTGGTATATGAATAACATGATGTTTTTCAATGGCAAAAATCAATGAATATTGTAAATGCACAAACAGTAATTTCTCCGCATTGCAAGGTGCAATTCTGAAATTTTTTGCTTTTTCCTGCTCCTCTTAGCATGATAAAGAAGATTCAAAGAGAGTGAGATGCCAGCTCCTTTCATTCAGTCAGTAGCTTCAATCATTTCTGGATGTTTTTCAATGGCAAAAATCAATGAATATTGTAAATGCACAAACAGTAATTTCTCCGCATTGCAAGGTGCAATTCTGAAATTTTTTGCTTTTTCCTGCTCCTCTTAGCATGATAAAGAAGATTCAAAGAGAGTGAGATGCCAGCTCCTTTCATTCAGTCAGTAGCTTCAAACATTTCTGGTATATGAATAACATGATGTTTTTCAATGGCAAAAATCAATGAATATTGTAAATGCACAAACAGTAATTTCTCCGCATTGCAAGGTGCAATTCTGAAATTTTTTGCTTTTTCCTGCTCCTCTTAGCATGATAAAGAAGATTCAAAGAGAGTGAGATGCCAGCTCCTTTCATTCAGTCAGTAGCTTCAATCATTTCTGGACGTTTTTCAATGGCAAAAATCAATGAATATTGTAAATGCACAAACAGTAATTTCTCCGCATTGCAAGGTGCAATTCTGAAATTTTTTGCTTTTTCCTGCTCCTCTTAGCATGATAAAGAAGATTCAAAGAGAGTGAGATGCCAGCTCCTTTCATTCAGTCAGTAGCTTCAATCATTTCTGGACGTTTTTCAATGGCAAAAATCAATGAATATTGTAAATGCACAAACAGTAATTTCTCCGCATTGCAAGGTGCAATTCTGAATTTTTTTGCTTTTTCCTGCTCCTCTTAGCATGATAAAGAAGATTCAAAGAGAGTGAGATGCCAGCTCCTTTCATTCAGTCAGTAGCTTCAAACATTTCTGGTATATGAATAACATGATGTTTTTCAATGGCAAAAATCAATGAATATTGTAAATGCACAAACAGTAATTTCTCCGCATTGCAAGGTGCAATTCTGAAATTTTTTGCTTTTTCCTGCTCCTCTTAGCATGATAAACAAGATTCAAAGAGAGTGAGATGCCAGCTCCTTTCATTCAGTCAGTAGCTTCAATCATTTCTGGATGTTTTTCAATGGCAAAAATCAATGAATATTGTAAATGCACAAACAGTAATTTCTCCGCATTGCAAGGTGCAATTCTGAAATTTTTTGCTTTTTTCTGCTCCTCTTAGCATAATAAAGAAGATTCAAAGAGAGTGAGATGCCAGCTCCTTTCATTCAGTCAGTAGCTTCAAACATTTCTGGTATATGAATAACATGATGTTTTTCAATGGCAAAAATCAATGAATATTGTAAATGCACAAACAGTAATTTCTCCGCATTGCAAGGTGCAATTCTGAAATTTTTTGCTTTTTCCTGCTCCTCTTAGCATGATAAAGAAGATTCAAAGAGAGTGAGATGCCAGCTCCTTTCATTCAGTCAGTAGCTTCAATCATTTCTGGATGTTTTTCAATGGCAAAAATCAATGAATATTGTAAATGCACAAACAGTAATTTCTCCGCATTGCAAGGTGCAATTCTGAAATTTTTTGCTTTTTTCTGCTCCTCTTAGCATAATAAAGAAGATTCAAAGAGAGTGAGATGCCAGCTCCTTTCATTCAGTCAGTAGCTTCAAACATTTCTGGTATATGAATAACATGATGTTTTTCAATGGCAAAAATCAATGAATATTGTAAATGCACAAACCGTAATTTCTCCGCATTGCAAGGTGCAATTCTGAAATTTTTTGCTTTTTCCTGCTCCTCTTAGCATGATAAAGAAGATTCAAAGAGAGTGAGATGCCAGCTCCTTTCATTCAGTCAGTAGCTTCAATCATTTCTGGATGTTTTTCAATGGCAAAAATCAATGAATATTGTAAATGCACAAACAGTAATTTCTCCGCATTGCAAGGTGCAATTCTGAAATTTTTTGCTTTTTCCTGCTCCTCTTAGCATGATAAAGAAGATTCAAAGAGAGTGAGATGCCAGCTCCTTTCATTCAGTCAGTAGCTTCAATCATTTCTGGACGTTTTTCAATGGCAAAAATCAATGAATATTGTAAATGCACAAACAGTAATTTCTCCGCATTGCAAGGTGCAATTCTGAAATTTTTTGCTTTTTCCTGCTCCTCTTAGCATGATAAAGAAGATTCAAAGAGTGAGATGCCAGCTCCTTTCATTGTCAGTAGCTTCAAACATTTCTGGTATATGAATAACATGATGTTTTTCAATGGCAAAAATCAATGAATATTGTAAATGCACAAACAGTAATTTCTCCGCATTGCAAGGTGCAATTCTGAAATTTTTTGCTTTTTCCTGCTCCTCTTAGCATGATAAAGAAGATTCAAAGAGAGTGAGATGCCAGCTCCTTTCATTCAGTCAGTAGCTTCAATCATTTCTGGACGTTTTTCAATGGCAAAAATCAATGAATATTGTAAATGCACAAACAGTAATTTCTCCGCATTGCAAGGTGCAATTCTGAAATTTTTTGCTTTTTTCTGCTCCTCTTAGCAAGATAAACAAGATTCAAAGAGAGTGAGATGCCAGCTCCTTTCATTCAGTCAGTAGCTTCAATCATTTCTGGACGTTTTTTAATGGCAAAAATCAATGAATATTGTAAATGCACAAACAGTAATTTCTCCGCATTGCAAGGTGCAATTCTGAAATTTTTTGCTTTTTCCTGCTCCTCTTAGCATGATAAAGAAGATTCAAAGAGAGTGAGATGCCAGCTCCTTTCATTCAGTCAGTAGCTTCAATCATTTCTGGACGTTTTTCAAGGGCAAAAATCAATGAATATTGTAAATGCACAAACAGTAATTTCTCCACATTGCAAGGTGCAATTCTGAAATTTTTTGCTTTTTCCTGCTCCTCTTAGCATGATAAAGAAGATTCAAAGAGAGTGAGATGCCAGCTCCTTTCATTCAGTCAGTAGCTTCAAACATTTCTGGTATATGAATAACATGATGTTTTTCAATGGCAAAAATCAATGAATATTGTAAATGCACAAACAGTAATTTCTCCGCATTGCAAGGTGCAATTCTGAAATTTTTTGCTTTTTCCTGCTCCTCTTAGCATGATAAAGAAGATTCAAAGAGCGTGAGATGCCAGCTCCTTTCATTCAGTCAGTAGCTTCAATCATTTCTGGACGTTTTTCAATGGCAAAAATCATTGAATATTGTAAATGCACAAACAGTAATTTCTCCGCATTGCAAGGTGCAATTCTGAAATTTTTTGCTTTTTCCTGCTCCTCTTAGCATGATAAAGAAGATTCAAAGAGAGTGAGATGCCAGCTCCTTTCATTCAGTCAGTAGCTTCAAACATTTCTGGTATATGAATAACATGATGTTTTTCAATGGCAAAAATCAATGAATATTGTAAATGCACAAACAGTAATTTCTCCGCATTGCAAGGTGCAATTCTGAAATTTTTTGCTTTTTCCTGCTCCTCTTAGCATGATAAAGAAGATTCAAAGAGAGTGAGATGCCAGCTCCTTTCATTCAGTCAGTAGCTTCAATCATTTCTGGACGTTTTTCAATGGCAAAAATCAATGAATATTGTAAATGCACAAACAGTAATTTCTCCGCATTGCAAGGTGCAATTCTGAAATTTTTTGCTTTTTCCTGCTCCTCTTAGCATGATAAAGAAGATTCAAAGAGAGTGAGATGCCAGCTCCTTTCATTCAGTCAGTAGCTTCAATCATTTCTGGACGTTTTTCAATGGCAAAAATCAATGAATATTGTAAATGCACAAAACAGTAATTTCTCCACATTGCAAGGTGCAATTCTGAAATTTTTTGCTTTTTCCTGCTCCTCTTAGCATGATAAAGAAGATTCAAAGAGAGTGAGATGCCAGCTCCTTTCATTCAGTCAGTAGCTTCAAACATTTCTGGTATATGAATAACATGATGTTTTTCAATGGCAAAAATCAATGAATATTGTAAATGCACAAACAGTAATTTCTCCGCATTGCAAGGTGCAATTCTGAAATTTTTTGCTTTTTCCTGCTCCTCTTAGCATGATAAAGAAGATTCAAAGAGCGTGAGATGCCAGCTCCTTTCATTCAGTCAGTAGCTTCAATCATTTCTGGACGTTTTTCAATGGCAAAAATCATTGAATATTGTAAATGCACAAACAGTAATTTCTCCGCATTGCAAGGTGCAATTCTGAAATTTTTTGCTTTTTCCTGCTCCTCTTAGCATGATAAAGAAGATTCAAAGAGAGTGAGATGCCAGCTCCTTTCATTCAGTCAGTAGCTTCAATCATTTCTGGTATATGAATAACATGATGTTTTTCAATGGCAAAAATCAATGAATATTGTAAATGCACAAACAGTAATTTCTCCGGATTGCAAGGTGCAATTCTGAAATTTTTTGCTTTTTCCTGCTCCTCTTAGCATGATAAAGAAGATTCAAAGAGAGTGAGATGCCAGCTCCTTTCATTCAGTCAGTAGCTTCAATCATTTCTGGACGTTTTTCAATGGCAAAAATCAATGAATATTGTAAATGCACAAACAGTAATTTCTCCGCATTGCAAGGTGCAATTCTGAAATTTTTTGCTTTTTCCTGCTCCTCTTAGCATGATAAACAAGATTCAAAGAGAGTGAGATGCCAGCTCCTTTCATTCAGTCAGTAGCTTCAATCATTTCTGGACGTTTTTCAATGGCAAAAATCAATGAATATTGTAAATGCACAAAGAGTAATTTCTCCGCATTGCAAGGTGCAATTCTGAAATTTTTTGCTTTTTCCTGCTCTTCTTAGCATGATAAAGAAGATTCAAAGAGTGAGATGCCAGCTCCTTTCATTGTCAGTAGCTTCAAACATTTCTGGTATATGAATAACATGATGTTTTTCAATGGCAAAAATCAATGAATATTGTAAATGCACAAACAGTAATTTCTCCGCATTGCAAGGTGCAATTCTGAAATTTTTTGCTTTTTTCTGCTCCTCTTAGCATGATAAAGAAGATTCAAAGAGAGTGAGATGCCAGCTCCTTTCATTCAGTCAGTAGCTTCAAACATTTCTGGTATATGAATAACATGATGTTTTTCAATGGCAAAAATCAATGAATATTGTAAATGCACAAACAGTAATTTCTCCGCATTGCAAGGTGCAATTCTGAAATTTTTTGCTTTTTCCTGCTCCTCTTAGCATGATAAAGAAGATTCAAAGAGAGTGAGATGACAGCTCCTTTCATTCAGTCAGTAGCTTCAATCATTTCTGGACGTTTTTCAATGGCAAAAATCAATGAATATTGTAAATGCACAAACAGTAATTTCTCCGCATTGCAAGGTGCAATTCTGAAATTTTTTGCTTTTTCCTGCTCCTCTTAGCAAGATAAATAAGATTCAAAGAGAGTGAGATGCCAGCTCCTTTCATTCAGTCAGTAGCTTCAATCAATTCTGGACGTTTTTCAATGGCAAAAATCAATGAATATTGTAAATGCACAAACAGTAATTTCTCCGCATTGCAAGGTGCAATTCTGAAATTTTTTGCTTTTTCCTGCTCCTCTTAGCATGATAAAGAAGATTCAAAGAGAGTGAGATGCCAGCTCCTTTCATTCAGTCAGTAGCTTCAATCATTTCTGGACGTTTTTCAATGGCAAAAATCAATGAATATTGTAAATGCACAAACAGTAATTTCTCCGCATTGCAAGGTGCAATTCTGAAATTTTTTGCTTTTTCCTGCTCCTCTTAGCATGATAAAGAAGATTCAAAGAGAGTGAGATGCCAGCTCCTTTCATTCAGTCAGTAGCTTCAAACATTTCTGGTATATGAATAACATGTTTTTCAATGGCAAAAATCAATGAATATTGTAAATGCACAAACAGTAATTTCTCCGCATTGCAAGGTGCAATTCTGAAATTTTTTGCTTTTTCCTGCTCCTCTAAGCATGATAAAGAAGATTCAAAGAGAGTGAGATGCCAGCTCCTTTCATTCAGTCAGTAGCTTCAATCATTTCTGGACGTTTTTCAATGGCAAAAATCAATGAATATTGTAAATGCACAAACAGTAATTTCTCCGCATTGCAAGGTGCAATTCTGAAATTTTTTGCTTTTTCCTGCTCCTCTTAGCATGATAAACAAGATTCAAAGAGAATGAGATGCCAGCTCCTTTCATTCAGTCAGTAGCTTCAATCATTTCTGGACGTTTTTCAATGGCAAAAATCAATGAATATTGTAAATGCACAAACAGTAATTTCTCCGCATTGCAAGGTGCAATTCTGAAATTTTTTGCTTTTTCCTGCTCCTCTTAGCATGATAAAGAAGATTCAAAGAGAGTGAGATGCCAGCTCCTTTCATTTAGTCAGTAGCTTCAATCATTTCTGGACGTTTTTCAATGGCAAAAATCAATGAATATTGTAAATGCACAAACAGTAATTTCTCCGCATTGCAAGGTGCAATTCTGAAATTTTTTGCTTTTTCCTGCTCCTCTTAGCATGATAAAGAAGATTCAAAGAGAGTGAGATGCCAGCTCCTTTCATTCAGTCAGTAGCTTCAATCATTTCTGGACGTTTTTCAATGGCAAAAATCAATGAATATTGTAAATGCACAAACAGTAATTTCTCCGCATTGCAAGGTGCAATTCTGAAATTTTTTGCTTTTTCCTGCTCCTCTTAGCATGATAAAGAAGATTCAAAGAGAGTGAGATGCCAGCTCCTTTCATTCAGTCAGTAGCTTCAAACATTTCTGGTATATGAATAACATGATGTTTTTCAATGGCAAAAATCAATGAATATTGTAAATGCACAAACAGTAATTTCTACGCATTGCAAGGTGCAATTCTGAAATTTTTTGCTTTTTCCTGCTCCTCTAAGCATGATAAAGAAGATTCAAAGAGAGTGAGATGCCAGCTCCTTTCATTCAGTCAGTAGTTTCAATCATTTCTGGACGTTTTTCAATGGCAAAAATCAATGAATATTGTAAATGCACAAACAGTAATTTCTCGGCATTGCAAGGTGCAATTCTGAAATTTTTTGCTTTTTCCTGCTCCTCTTAGCATGATAAACAAGATTCAAAGTGAATGAGATGCCAGCTCCTTTCATTCAGTCAGTAGCTTCAATCATTTCTGGACGTTTTTCAATGGCAAAAATCAATGAATATTGTAAATGCACAAACAGTAATTTCTCCGCATTGCAAGGTGCAATTCTGAATTTTTTTGCTTTTTCCTGCTCCTCTTAGCATGATAAAGAAGATTCAAAGAGAGTGAGATGCCAGCTCCTTTCATTCAGTCAGTAGCTTCAAACATTTCTGGTATATGAATAACATGATGTTTTTCAATGGCAAAAATCAATGAATATTGTAAATGCACAAACAGTAATTTCTCCGCATTGCAAGGTGCAATTCTGAAATTTTTTGCTTTTTTCTGCTCCTCTTAGCATGATAAAGAAGATTCAAAGAGAGTGAGATGCCAGCTCCTTTCATTCAGTCAGTAGCTTCAAACATTTCTGGTATATGAATAACATGATGTTTTTCAATGGCAAAAATCAATGAATATTGTAAATGCACAAACAGTAATTTCTCCGCATTGCAAGGTGCAATTCTGAAATTTTTTGCTTTTTCCTGCTCCTCTTAGCATGATAAAGAAGATTCAAAGAGAGTGAGATGCCAGCTCCTTTCATTCAGTCAGTAGCTTCAATCATTTCTGGACGTTTTTCAATGGCAAAAATCAATGAATATTGTAAATGCACAAACAGTAATTTCTCCGCATTGCAAGGTGCAATTCTGAAATTTTTTGCTTTTTCCTGCTCCTCTTAGCATGGTAAAGAAGATTCAAAGAGAGTGAGATGCCAGCTCCTTTCGTTCAGTCAGTAGCTTCAATCATTTCTGGATGTTTTTCAATGGCAAAAATCAATGAATATTGTAAATGCACAAACAGTAATTTCTCCGCATTGCAAGGTGCAATTCTGAAATTTTTTGCTTTTTCCTGCTCCTCTTAGCATGATAAATAAGATTCAAAGAGAGTGAGATGCCAGCTCCTTTCATTCAGTCAGTAGCTTCAATCATTTCTGGACGTTTTTCAATGGCAAAAATCAATGAATATTGTAAATGCACAAACAGTAATTTCTCCGCATTGCAAGGTGCAATTCTGAAATTTTTTGCTTTTTCCTGCTCCTCTTAGCATGATAAAGAAGATTCAAAGAGAGTGAGATGCCAGCTCCTTTCATTCAGTCAGTAGCTTCAATCATTTCTGGACAATTTTCAATGGCAAAAATCAATGAATATTGTAAATGCACAAACAGTAATTTCTCCGCATTGCAAGGTGCAATTCTGAATTTTTTTGCTTTTTCCTGCTCCTCTTAGCATGATAAAGAAGATTCAAAGAGAGTGAGATGCCAGCTCCTTTCATTCAGTCAGTAGCTTCAAACATTTCTGGTATATGAATAACATGATGTTTTTCAATGGCAAAAATCAATGAATATTGTAAATGCACAAACAGTAATTTCTCCGCATTGCAAGGTGCAATTCTGAAATTTTTTGCTTTTTCCTGCTCCTCTTAGCATGATAAACAAGATTCAAAGAGAGTGAGATGCCAGCTCCTTTCATTCAGTCAGTAGCTTCAATCATTTCTGGATGTTTTTCAATGGCAAAAATCAATGAATATTGTAAATGCACAAACAGTAATTTCTCCGCATTGCAAGGTGCAATTCTGAAATTTTTTGCTTTTTTCTGCTCCTCTTAGCATAATAAAGAAGATTCAAAGAGAGTGAGATGCCAGCTCCTTTCATTCAGTCAGTAGCTTCAAACATTTCTGGTATATGAATAACATGATGTTTTTCAATGGCAAAAATCAATGAATATTGTAAATGCACAAACAGTAATTTCTCCGCATTGCAAGGTGCAATTCTGAAATTTTTTGCTTTCTCCTGCTCCTCTTAGCATGATAAAGAAGATTCAAAGAGAGTGAGATGCCAGCTCCTTTCATTCAGTCAGTAGCTTCAATCATTTCTGGACGTTTTTCAATGGCAAAAATCAATGAATATTGTAAATGCACAAACAGTAATTTCTCCGCATTGCAAGGTGCAATTCTGAAATTTTTTGCTTTTTCCTGCTCCTCTTAGCATGATAAACAAGATTCAAAGAGAGTGAGATGCCAGCTCCTTTCATTCAGTCAGTAGCTGCAATCATTTCTGGATGTTTTTCAATGGCAAAAATCAATGAATATTGTAAATGCACAAACAGTAATTTCTCCGCATTGCAAGGTGCAATTCTGAAATTTTTTGCTTTTTCCTGCTCCTCTTAGCATGATAAAGAAGATTCAAAGAGAGTGAGATGCCAGCTCCTTTCATTCAGTCAGTAGCTTCAATCATTTCTGGACGTTTTTCAATGGCAAAAATCAATGAATATTGTAAATGCACAAACAGTAATTTCTCCGCATTGCAAGGTGCAATTCTGAAATTTTTTGCTTTTTCCTGCTCCTCTTAGCATGATAAAGAAGATTCAAAGAGTGAGATGCCAGCTCCTTTCATTGTCAGTAGCTTCAAACATTTCTGGTATATGAATAACATGATGTTTTTCAATGGCAAAAATCAATGAATATTGTAAATGCACAAACAGTAATTTCTCCGCATTGCAAGGTGCAATTCTGAAATTTTTTGCTTTTTCCTGCTCCTCTTAGCATGATAAAGAAGATTCAAAGAGAGTGAGATGCCAGCTCCTTTCATTCAGTCAGTAGCTTCAATCATTTCTGGACGTTTTTCAATGGCAAAAATCAATGAATATTGTAAATGCACAAACAGTATTTTCTCCGCATTGCAAGGTGCAATTCTGAAATTTTTTGCTTTTTTCTGCTCCTCTTAGCAAGATAAACAAGATTCAAAGAGAGTGAGATGCCAGCTCCTTTCATTCAGTCAGTAGCTTCAATCATTTCTGGACGTTTTTCAATGGCAAAAATCAATGAATATTGTAAATGCACAAACAGTAATTTCTCCGCATTGCAAGGTGCAATTCTGAAATTTTTTGCTTTTTCCTGCTCCTCTTAGCATGATAAAGAAGATTCAAAGAGAGTGAGATGCCAGCTCCTTTCATTCAGTCAGTAGCTTCAATCATTTCTGGACGTTTTTCAATGGCAAAAATCAATGAATATTGTAAATGCACAAACAGTAATTTCTCCACATTGCAAGGTGCAATTCTGAAATTTTTTGCTTTTTCCTGCTCCTCTTAGCATGATAAAGAAGATTCAAAGAGAGTGAGATGCCAGCTCCTTTCATTCAGTCAGTAGCTTCAAACATTTCTGGTATATGAATAACATGATGTTTTTCAATGGCAAAAATCAATGAATATTGTAAATGCACAAACAGTAATTTCTCCGCATTGCAAGGTGCAATTCTGAAATTTTTTGCTTTTTCCTGCTCCTCTTAGCATGATAAAGAAGATTCAAAGAGCGTGAGATGCCAGCTCCTTTCATTCAGTCAGTAGCTTCAATCATTTCTGGACGTTTTTCAATGGCAAAAATCATTGAATATTGTAAATGCACAAACAGTAATTTCTCCGCATTGCAAGGTGCAATTCTGAAATTTTTTGCTTTTTCCTGCTCCTCTTAGCATGATAAAGAAGATTCAAAGAGAGTGAGATGCCAGCTCCTTTCATTCAGTCAGTAGCTTCAATCATTTCTGGTATATGAATAACATGATGTTTTTCAATGGCAAAAATCAATGAATATTGTAAATGCACAAACAGTAATTTCTCCGGATTGCAAGGTGCAATTCTGAAATTTTTTGCTTTTTCCTGCTCCTCTTAGCATGATAAAGAAGATTCAAAGAGAGTGAGATGCCAGCTCCTTTCATTCAGTCAGTAGCTTCAATCATTTCTGGACGTTTTTCAATGGCAAAAATCAATGAATATTGTAAATGCACAAACAGTAATTTCTCCGCATTGCAAGGTGCAATTCTGAAATTTTTTGCTTTTTCCTGCTCCTCTTAGCATGATAAACAAGATTCAAAGAGAGTGAGATGCCAGCTCCTTTCATTCAGTCAGTAGCTTCAATCATTTCTGGACATTTTTCAATGGCAAAAATCAATGAATATTGTAAATGCACAAAGAGTAATTTCTCCGCATTGCAAGGTGCAATTCTGAAATTTTTTGCTTTTTCCTGCTCCTCTTAGCATGATAAAGAAGATTCAAAGAGAGTGAGATGCCAGCTCCTTTCATTCAGTCAGTAGCTTCAAACATTTCTGGTATATGAATAACATGATGTTTTTCAATGGCAAAAATCAATGAATATTGTAAATGCACAAACAGTAATTTCTCCGCATTGCAAGGTGCAATTCTGAAATTTTTTGCTTTTTCCTGCTCCTCTTAGCATGATAAAGAAGATTCAAAGAGAGTGAGATGCCAGCTCCTTTCATTCAGTCAGTAGCTTCAATCATTTCTGGACGTTTTTCAATGGCAAAAATCAATGAATATTGTAAATGCACAAACAGTAATTTCTCCGCATTGCAAGGTGCAATTCTGAATTTTTTTGCTTTTTCCTGCTCCTCTTAGCATGATAAAGAAGATTCAAAGAGAGTGAGATGCCAGCTCCTTTCATTCAGTCAGTAGCTTCAAACATTTCTGGTATATGAATAACATGATGTTTTTCAATGGCAAAAATCAATGAATATTGTAAATGCACAAACAGTAATTTCTCCGCATTGCAAGGTGCAATTCTGAAATTTTTTGCTTTTTCCTGCTCCTCTTAGCATGATAAACAAGATTCAAAGAGAGTGAGATGCCAGCTCCTTTCATTCAGTCAGTAGCTTCAATCATTTCTGGATGTTTTTCAATGGCAAAAATCAATGAATATTGTAAATGCACAAACAGTAATTTCTCCGCATTGCAAGGTGCAATTCTGAAATTTTTTGCTTTTTTCTGCTAATCTTAGCATAATAAAGAAGATTCAAAGAGAGTGAGATGCCAGCTCCTTTCATTCAGTCAGTAGCTTCAAACATTTCTGGTATATGAATAACATGATGTTTTTCAATGGCAAAAATCAATGAATATTGTAAATGCACAAACAGTAATTTCTCCGCATTGCAAGGTGCAATTCTGAAATTTTTTGCTTTTTCCTGCTCCTCTTAGCATGATAAAGAAGATTCAAAGAGAGTGAGATGCCAGCTCCTTTCATTCAGTCAGTAGCTTCAATCATTTCTGGACGTTTTTCAATGGCAAAAATCAATGAATATTGTAAATGCACAAACAGTAATTTCTCCGCATTGCAAGGTGCAATTCTGAAATTTTTTGCTTTTTCCTGCTCCTCTTAGCATGATAAACAAGATTGAAAGAGAGTGAGATGCCAGCTCCTTTCATTCAGTCAGTAGCTTCAATCATTTCTGGATGTTTTTCAATGGCAAAAATCAATGAATATTGTAAATGCACAAACAGTAATTTCTCCGCATTGCAAGGTGCAATTCTGAAATTTTTTGCTTTTTCCTGCTCCTCTTAGCATGATAAAGAAGATTCAAAGAGAGTGAGATGCCAGCTCCTTTCATTCAGTCAGTAGCTTCAATCATTTCTGGACGTTTTTCAATGGCAAAAATCAATGAATATTGTAAATGCACAAACAGTAATTTCTCCGCATTGCAAGGTGCAATTCTGAAATTTTTTGCTTTTTCCTGCTCCTCTTAGCATGATAAAGAAGATTCAAAGAGTGAGATGCCAGCTCCTTTCATTGTCAGTAGCTTCAAACATTTCTGGTATATGAATAACATGATGTTTTTCAATGACAAAAATCAATGAATATTGTAAATGCACAAACAGTAATTTCTCCGCATTGCAAGGTGCAATTCTGAAATTTTTTGCTTTTTCCTGCTCCTCTTAGCATGATAAAGAAGATTCAAAGAGAGTGAGATGCCAGCTCCTTTCATTCAGTCAGTAGCTTCAAACATTTCTGGTATATGAATAACATGATGTTTTTCAATGGCAAAAATCAATGAATATTGTAAATGCACAAACAGTAATTTCTCCGCATTGCAAGGTGCAATTCTGAAATTTTTTGCTTTCTCCTGCTCCTCTTAGCATGATAAACAAGATTCAAAGAGAGTGAGATGCCAGCTCCTTTCATTCAGTCAGTAGCTTCAATCATTTCTGGACGTTTTTCAATGGCAAAAATCAATGAATATTGTAAATGCACAAACAGTAATTTCTCCGCATTGCAAGGTGCAATTCTGAAATTTTTTGCTTTTTCCTGCTCCTCTTAGCATGATAAACAAGATTCAAAGAGAGTGAGATGCCAGCTCCTTTCATTCAGTCAGTAGCTTCAATCATTTCTGGATGTTTTTCAATGGCAAAAATCAATGAATATTGTAAATGCACAAACAGTAATTTCTCCGCATTGCAAGGTGCAATTCTGAAATTTTTTGCTTTTTCCTGCTCCTCTTAGCATGATAAAGAAGATTCAAAGAGAGTGAGATGCCAGCTCCTTTCATTCAGTCAGTAGCTTCAATCATTTCTGGACGTTTTTCAATGGCAAAAATCAATGAATATTGTAAATGCACAAACAGTAATTTCTCCGCATTGCAAGGTGCAATTCTGAAATTTTTTGCTTTTTCCTGCTCCTCTTAGCATGATAAAGAAGATTCAAAGAGGGAGATGCCAGCTCCTTTCATTGTCAGTAGCTTCAAACATTTCTGGTATATGAATAACATGATGTTTTTCAATGGCAAAAATCAATGAATATTGTAAATGCACAAACAGTAATTTCTCCGCATTGCAAGGTGCAATTCTGAAATGTTTTGCTTTTTCCTGCTCCTCTTAGCATGATAAAGAAGATTCAAAGAGAGTGAGATGCCAGCTCCTTTCATTCAGTCAGTAGCTTCAATCATTTCTGGACGTTTTTCAATGGCAAAAATCAATGAATATTGTAAATGCACAAACAGTATTTTCTCCGCATTGCAAGGTGCAATTCTGAAATTTTTTGCTTTTTTCTGCTCCTCTTAGCAAGATAAACAAGATTCAAAGAGAGTGAGATGCCAGCTCCTTTCATTCAGTCAGTAGCTTCAATCATTTCTGGACGTTTTTCAATGGCAAAAATCAATGAATATTGTAAATGCACAAACAGTAATTTCTCCGCATTGCAAGGTGCAATTCTGAAATTTTTTGCTTTTTCCTGCTCCTCTTAGCATGATAAAGAAGATTCAAAGAGAGTGAGATGCCAGCTCCTTTCATTCAGTCAGTAGCTTCAATCATTTCTGGACGTTTTTCAATGGCAAAAATCAATGAATATTGTAAATGCACAAACAGTAATTTCTCCACATTGCAAGGTGCAATTCTGACATTTTTTGCTTTTTCCTGCTCCTCTTAGCATGATAAAGAAGATTCAAAGAGAGTGAGATGCCAGCTCCTTTCATTCAGTCAGTAGCTTCAAACATTTCTGGTATATGAATAACATGATGTTTTTCAATGGCAAAAATCAATGAATATTGTAAATGCACAAACAGTAATTTCTCCGCATTGCAAGGTGCAATTCTGAAATTTTTTGCTTTTTCCTGCTCCTCTTAGCATGATAAAGAAGATTCAAAGAGCGTGAGATGCCAGCTCCTTTCATTCAGTCAGTAGCTTCAATCATTTCTGGACGTTTTTCAATGGCAAAAATCATTGAATATTGTAAATGCACAAACAGTAATTTCTCCGCATTGCAAGGTGCAATTCTGAAATTTTTTGCTTTTTCCTGCTCCTCTTAGCACGATAAAGAAGATTCAAAGAGAGTGAGATGCCAGCTCCTTTCATTCAGTCAGTAGCTTCAATCATTTCTGGTATATGAATAACATGATGTTTTTCAATGGCAAAAATCAATGAATATTGTAAATGCACAAACAGTAATTTCTCCGGATTGCAAGGTGCAATTCTGAAATTTTTTGCTTTTTCCTGCTCCTCTTAGCATGATAAAGAAGATTCAAAGAGAGTGAGATGCCAGCTCCTTTCATTCAGTCAGTAGCTTCAATCATTTCTGGACGTTTTTCAATGGCAAAAATCAATGAATATTGTAAATGCACAAACAGTAATTTCTCCGCATTGCAAGGTGCAATTCTGAAATTTTTTGCTTTTTCCTGCTCCTCTTAGCATGATAAACAAGATTCAAAGAGAGTGAGATGCCAGCTCCTTTCATTCAGTCAGTAGCTTCAATCATTTCTGGACATTTTTCAATGGCAAAAATCAATGAATATTGTAAATGCACAAAGAGTAATTTCTCCGCATTGCAAGGTGCAATTCTGAAATTTTTTGCTTTTTCCTGCTCCTCTTAGCATGATAAAGAAGATTCAAAGAGAGTGAGATGCCAGCTCCTTTCATTCAGTCAGTAGCTTCAAACATTTCTGGTATATGAATAACATGATGTTTTTCAATGGCAAAAATCAATGAATATTGTAAATGCACAAACAGTAATTTCTCCGCATTGCAAGGTGCAATTCTGAAATTTTTTGCTTTTTCCTGCTCCTCTTAGCATGATAAAGAAGATTCAAAGAGAGTGAGATGCCAGCTCCTTTCATTCAGTCAGTAGCTTCAATCATTTCTGGACGTTTTTCAATGGCAAAAATCAATGAATATTGTAAATGCACAAACAGTAATTTCTCCGCATTGCAAGGTGCAATTCTGAATTTTTTTGCTTTTTCCTGCTCCTCTTAGCATGATAAAGAAGATTCAAAGAGAGTGAGATGCCAGCTCCTTTCATTCAGTCAGTAGCTTCAAACATTTCTGGTATATGAATAACATGATGTTTTTCAATGGCAAAAATCAATGAATATTGTAAATGCACAAACAGTAATTTCTCCGCATTGCAAGGTGCAATTCTGAAATTTTTTGCTTTTTCCTGCTCCTCTTAGCATGATAAACAAGATTCAAAGAGAGTGAGATGCCAGCTCCTTTCATTCAGTCAGTAGCTTCAATCATTTCTGGATGTTTTTCAATGGCAAAAATCAATGAATATTGTAAATGCACAAACAGTAATTTCTCCGCATTGCAAGGTGCAATTCTGAAATTTTTTGCTTTTTTCTGCTAATCTTAGCATAATAAAGAAGATTCAAAGAGAGTGAGATGCCAGCTCCTTTCATTCAGTCAGTAGCTTCAAACATTTCTGGTATATGAATAACATGATGTTTTTCAATGGCAAAAATCAATGAATATTGTAAATGCACAAACAGTAATTTCTCCGCATTGCAAGGTGCAATTCTGAAATTTTTTGCTTTTTCCTGCTCCTCTTAGCATGATAAAGAAGATTCAAAGAGAGTGAGATGCCAGCTCCTTTCATTCAGTCAGTAGCTTCAATCATTTCTGGACGTTTTTCAATGGCAAAAATCAATGAATATTGTAAATGCACAAACAGTAATTTCTCCGCATTGCAAGGTGCAATTCTGAAATTTTTTGCTTTTTCCTGCTCCTCTTAGCATGATAAACAAGATTGAAAGAGAGTGAGATGCCAGCTCCTTTCATTCAGTCAGTAGCTTCAATCATTTCTGGATGTTTTTCAATGGCAAAAATCAATGAATATTGTAAATGCACAAACAGTAATTTCTCCGCATTGCAAGGTGCAATTCTGAAATTTTTTGCTTTTTCCTGCTCCTCTTAGCATGATAAAGAAGATTCAAAGAGAGTGAGATGCCAGCTCCTTTCATTCAGTCAGTAGCTTCAATCATTTCTGGACGTTTTTCAATGGCAAAAATCAATGAATATTGTAAATGCACAAACAGTAATTTCTCCGCATTGCAAGGTGCAATTCTGAAATTTTTTGCTTTTTCCTGCTCCTCTTAGCATGATAAAGAAGATTCAAAGAGTGAGATGCCAGCTCCTTTCATTGTCAGTAGCTTCAAACATTTCTGGTATATGAATAACATGATGTTTTTCAATGACAAAAATCAATGAATATTGTAAATGCACAAACAGTAATTTCTCCGCATTGCAAGGTGCAATTCTGAAATTTTTTGCTTTTTCCTGCTCCTCTTAGCATGATAAAGAAGATTCAAAGAGAGTGAGATGCCAGCTCCTTTCATTCAGTCAGTAGCTTCAATCATTTCTGGACGTTTTTCAATGGCAAAAACCAATGAATATTGTAAATGCACAAACAGTAATTTCTCCGCATTGCAAGGTGCAATTCTGAAATTTTTTGCTTTTTTCTGCTCCTCTTAGCAATATAAACAAGATTCAAAGAGAGTGAGATGCCAGCTCCTTTCATTCAGTCAGTAGCTTCAATCATTTCTGGACGTTTTTCAATGGCAAAAATCAATGAATATTGTAAATGCACAAACAGTAATTTCTCCGCATTGCAAGGTGCAATTCTGAAATTTTTTGCTTTTTCCTGCTCCTCTTAGCATGATAAAGAAGATTCAAAGAGAGTGAGATGCCAGCTCCTTTCATTCAGTCAGTAGCTTCAATCATTTCTGGACGTTTTTCAATGGCAAAAATCAATGAATATTGTAAATGCACAAACAGTAATTTCTCCACATTGCAAGGTGCAATTCTGAAATTTTTTGCTTTTTCCTGCTCCTCTTAGCATGATAAAGAAGATTCAAAGAGAGTGAGATGCCAGCTCCTTTCATTCAGTCAGTAGCTTCAAACATTTCTGGTATATGAATAACATGATGTTTTTCAATGGCAAAAATCAATGAATATTGTAAATGCACAAACAGTAATTTCTCCGCATTGCAAGGTGCAATTCTGAAATTTTTTGCTTTTTCCTGCTCCTCTTAGCATGATAAAGAAGATTCAAAGAGCGTGAGATGCCAGCTCCTTTCATTCAGTCAGTAGCTTCAATCATTTCTGGACGTTTTTCAATGGCAAAAATCATTGAATATTGTAAATGCACAAACAGTAATTTCTCCGCATTGCAAGGTGCAATTCTGAAATTTTTTGCTTTTTCCTGCTCCTCTTAGCATGATAAAGAAGATTCAAAGAGAGTGAGATGCCAGCTCCTTTCATTCAGTCAGTAGCTTCAATCATTTCTGGTATATGAATAACATGATGTTTTTCAATGGCAAAAATCAATGAATATTGTAAATGCACAAACAGTAATTTCTCCGGATTGCAAGGTGCAATTCTGAAATTTTTTGCTTTTTCCTGCTCCTCTTAGCATGATAAAGAAGATTCAAAGAGAGTGAGATGCCAGCTCCTTTCATTCAGTCAGTAGCTTCAATCATTTCTGGACGTTTTTCAATGGCAAAAATCAATGAATATTGTAAATGCACAAACAGTAATTTCTCCGCATTGCAAGGTGCAATTCTGAAATTTTTTGCTTTTTCCTGCTCCTCTTAGCATGATAAACAAGATTCAAAGAGAGTGAGATGCCAGCTCCTTTCATTCAGTCAGTAGCTTCAATCATTTCTGGACGTTTTTCAATGGCAAAAATCAATGAATATTGTAAATGCACAAAGAGTAATTTCTCCGCATTGCAAGGTGCAATTCTGAAATTTTTTGCTTTTTCCTGCTCTTCTTAGCATGATAAAGAAGATTCAAAGAGTGAGATGCCAGCTCCTTTCATTGTCAGTAGCTTCAAACATTTCTGGTATATGAATAACATGATGTTTTTCAATGGCAAAAATCAATGAATATTGTAAATGCACAAACAGTAATTTCTCCGCATTGCAAGGTGCAATTCTGAAATTTTTTGCTTTTTTCTGCTCCTCTTAGCATGATAAAGAAGATTCAAAGAGAGTGAGATGCCAGCTCCTTTCATTCAGTCAGTAGCTTCAAACATTTCTGGTATATGAATAACATGATGTTTTTCAATGGCAAAAATCAATGAATATTGTAAATGCACAAACAGTAATTTCTCCGCATTGCAAGGTGCAATTCTGAAATTTTTTGCTTTTTCCTGCTCCTCTTAGCATGATAAAGAAGATTCAAAGAGAGTGAGATGACAGCTCCTTTCATTCAGTCAGTAGCTTCAATCATTTCTGGACGTTTTTCAATGGCAAAAATCAATGAATATTGTAAATGCACAAACAGTAATTTCTCCGCATTGCAAGGTGCAATTCTGAAATTTTTTGCTTTTTCCTGCTCCTCTTAGCAAGATAAACAAGATTCAAAGAGAGTGAGATGCCAGCTCCTTTCATTCAGTCAGTAGCTTCAATCATTTCTGGATGTTTTTCAATGGCAAAAATCAATGAATATTGTAAATGCACAAACAGTAATTTCTCCGCATTGCAAGGTGCAATTCTGAAATTTTTTGCTTTTTCCTGCTCCTCTTAGCATGATAAAGAAGATTCAAAGAGAGTGAGATGCCAGCTCCTTTCATTCAGTCAGTAGCTTCAATCATTTCTGGACGTTTTTCAATGGCAAAAATCAATGAATATTGTAAATGCACAAACAGTAATTTCTCCGCATTGCAAGGTGCAATTCTGAAATTTTTTGCTTTTTCCTGCTCCTCTTAGCATGATAAAGAAGATTCAAAGAGAGTGAGATGCCAGCTCCTTTCATTCAGTCAGTAGCTTCAATCATTTCTGGACGTTTTTCAATGGCAAAAATCAATGAATATTGTAAATGCACAAACAGTAATTTCTCCGCATTGCAAGGTGCAATTCTGAAATTTTTTGCTTTTTCCTGCTCCTCTTAGCATGATAAAGAAGATTCAAAGAGTGAGATGCCAGCTCCTTTCATTGTCAGTAGCTTCAAACATTTCTGGTATATGAATAACATGATGCTTTTCAATGGCAAAAATCAATGAATATTGTAAATGCACAAACAGTAATTTCTCCGCATTGCAAGGTGCAATTCTGAAATTTTTTGCTTTTTCCTGCTCCTCTTAGCATGATAAAGAAGATTCAAAGAGAGTGAGATGCCAGCTCCTTTCATTCAGTCAGTAGCTTCAATCATTTCTGGACGTTTTTCAATGGCAAAAACCAATGAATATTGTAAATGCACAAACAGTAATTTCTCCGCATTGCAAGGTGCAATTCTGAAATTTTTTGCTTTTTTCTGCTCCTCTTAGCAATATAAACAAGATTCAAAGAGAGTGAGATGCCAGCTCCTTTCATTCAGTCAGTAGCTTCAATCATTTCTGGACGTTTTTCAATGGCAAAAATCAATGAATATTGTAAATGCACAAACAGTAATTTCTCCGCATTGCAAGGTGCAATTCTGAAATTTTTTGCTTTTTCCTGCTCCTCTTAGCATGATAAAGAAGATTCAAAGAGAGTGAGATGCCAGCTCCTTTCATTCAGTCAGTAGCTTCAATCATTTCTGGACGTTTTTCAATGGCAAAAATCAATGAATATTGTAAATGCACAAACAGTAATTTCTCCACATTGCAAGGTGCAATTCTGAAATTTTTTGCTTTTTCCTGCTCCTCTTAGCATGATAAAGAAGATTCAAAGAGAGTGAGATGCCAGCTCCTTTCATTCAGTCAGTAGCTTCAAACATTTCTGGTATATGAATAACATGATGTTTTTCAATGGCAAAAATCAATGAATATTGTAAATGCACAAACAGTAATTTCTCCGCATTGCAAGGTGCAATTCTGAAATTTTTTGCTTTTTCCTGCTCCTCTTAGCATGATAAAGAAGATTCAAAGAGCGTGAGATGCCAGCTCCTTTCATTCAGTCAGTAGCTTCAATCATTTCTGGACGTTTTTTAATGGCAAAAATCATTGAATATTGTAAATGCACAAACAGTAATTTCTCCGCATTGCAAGGTGCAATTCTGAAATTTTTTGCTTTTTCCTGCTCCTCTTAGCATGATAAAGAAGATTCAAAGAGAGTGAGATGCCAGCTCCTTTCATTCAGTCAGTAGCTTCAATCATTTCTGGTATATGAATAACATGATGTTTTTCAATGGCAAAAATCAATGAATATTGTAAATGCACAAACAGTAATTTCTCCGGATTGCAAGGTGCAATTCTGAAATTTTTTGCTTTTTCCTGCTCCTCTTAGCATGATAAAGAAGATTCAAAGAGAGTGAGATGCCAGCTCCTTTCATTCAGTCAGTAGCTTCAATCATTTCTGGACGTTTTTCAATGGCAAAAATCAATGAATATTGTAAATGCACAAACAGTAATTTCTCCGCATTGCAAGGTGCAATTCTGAAATTTTTTGCTTTTTCCTGCTCCTCTTAGCATGATAAACAAGATTCAAAGAGAGTGAGATGCCAGCTCCTTTCATTCAGTCAGTAGCTTCAATCATTTCTGGACGTTTTTCAATGGCAAAAATCAATGAATATTGTAAATGCACAAAGAGTAATTTCTCCGCATTGCAAGGTGCAATTCTGAAATTTTTTGCTTTTTCCTGCTCTTCTTAGCATGATAAAGAAGATTCAAAGAGTGAGATGCCAGCTCCTTTCATTGTCAGTAGCTTCAAACATTTCTGGTATATGAATAACATGATGTTTTTCAATGGCAAAAATCAATGAATATTGTAAATGCACAAACAGTAATTTCTCCGCATTGCAAGGTGCAATTCTGAAATTTTTTGCTTTTTTCTGCTCCTCTTAGCATGATAAAGAAGATTCAAAGAGAGTGAGATGCCAGCTCCTTTCATTCAGTCAGTAGCTTCAAACATTTCTGGTATATGAATAACATGATGTTTTTCAATGGCAAAAATCAATGAATATTGTAAATGCACAAACAGTAATTTCTCCGCATTGCAAGGTGCAATTCTGAAATTTTTTGCTTTTTCCTGCTCCTCTTAGCATGATAAAGAAGATTCAAAGAGAGTGAGATGACAGCTCCTTTCATTCAGTCAGTAGCTTCAATCATTTCTGGACGTTTTTCAATGGCAAAAATCAATGAATATTGTAAATGCACAAACAGTAATTTCTCCGCATTGCAAGGTGCAATTCTGAAATTTTTTGCTTTTTCCTGCTCCTCTTAGCAAGATAAACAAGATTCAAAGAGAGTGAGATGCCAGCTCCTTTCATTCAGTCAGTAGCTTCAATCATTTCTGGACGTTTTTCAATGGCAAAAATCAATGAATATTGTAAATGCACAAACAGTAATTTCTCCGCATTGCAAGGTGCAATTCTGAAATTTTTTGCTTTTTCCTGCTCCTCTTAGCATGATAAAGAAGATTCAAAGAGAGTGAGATGCCAGCTCCTTTCATTCAGTCAGTAGCTTCAATCATTCCTGGACGTTTTTCAATGGCAAAAATCAATGAATATTGTAAATGCACAAACAGTAATTTCTCCGCATTGCAAGGTGCAATTCTGAAATTTTTTGCTTTTTCCTGCTCCTCTTAGCATGATAAAGAAGATTCAAAGAGAGTGAGATGCCAGCTCCTTTCATTCAGTCAGTAGCTTCAATCATTTCTGGACGTTTTTCAATGGCAAAAATCAATGAATATTGTAAATGCACAAACAGTAATTTCTCCGCATTGCAAGGTGCAATTCTGAAATTTTTTGCTTTCTCCTGCTCCTCTTAGCATGATAAAGAAGATTCAAAGAGAGTGAGATGCCAGCTCCTTTCATTCAGTCAGTAGCTTCAAACATTTCTGGTATATGAATAACATGTTTTTCAATGGCAAAAATCAATGAATATTGTAAATGCACAAACAGTAATTTCTCCGCATTGCAAGGTGCAATTCTGAAATTTTTTGCTTTTTCCTGCTCCTCTAAGCATGATAAAGAAGATTCAAAGAGAGTGAGATGCCAGCTCCTTTCATTCAGTCAGTAGCTTCAATCATTTCTGGACGTTTTTCAATGGCAAAAATCAATGAATATTGTAAATGCACAAACAGTAATTTCTCCGCATTGCAAGGTGCAATTCTGAAATTTTTTGCTTTTTCCTGCTCCTCTTAGCATGATAAACAAGATTCAAAGAGAATGAGATGCCAGCTCCTTTCATTCAGTCAGTAGCTTCAATCATTTCTGGACGTTTTTCAATGGCAAAAATCAATGAATATTGTAAATGCACAAACAGTAATTTCTCCGCATTGCAAGGTGCAATTCTGAAATTTTTTGCTTTTTCCTGCTCCTCTTAGCATGATAAAGAAGATTCAAAGAGTGAGATGCCAGCTCCTTTCATTGTCAGTAGCTTCAAACATTTCTGGTATATGAATAACATGATGTTTTTCAATGGCAAAAATCAATGAATATTGTAAATGCACAAACAGTAATTTCTCCGCATTGCAAGGTGCAATTCTGAAATTTTTTGCTTTTTCCTGCTCCTCTTAGCATGATAAAGAAGATTCAAAGAGAGTGAGATGCCAGCTCCTTTCATTCAGTCAGTAGCTTCAATCATTTCTGGACGTTTTTCAATGGCAAAAATCAATGAATATTGTAAATGCACAAACAGTAATTTCTCCGCATTGCAAGGTGCAATTCTGAAATTTTTTGCTTTTTTCTGCTCCTCTTAGCAATATAAACAAGATTCAAAGAGAGTGAGATGCCAGCTCCTTTCATTCAGTCAGTAGCTTCAATCATTTCTGGACGTTTTTCAATGGCAAAAATCAATGAATATTGTAAATGCACAAACAGTAATTTCTCCGCATTGCAAGGTGCAATTCTGAAATTTTTTGCTTTTTCCTGCTCCTCTTAGCATGATAAAGAAGATTCAAAGAGAGTGAGATGCCAGCTCCTTTCATTCAGTCAGTAGCTTCAATCATTTCTGGACGTTTTTCAATGGCAAAAATCAATGAATATTGGAAATGCACAAACAGTAATTTCTCCACATTGCAAGGTGCAATTCTGAAATTTTTTGCTTTTTCCTGCTCCTCTTAGCATGATAAAGAAGATTCAAAGAGAGTGAGATGCCAGCTCCTTTCATTCAGTCAGTAGCTTCAAATATTTCTGGTATATGAATAACATGATGTTTTTCAATGGCAAAAATCAATGAATATTGTAAATGCACAAACAGTAATTTCTCCGCATTGCAAGGTGCAATTCTGAAATTTTTTGCTTTTTCCTGCTCCTCTTAGCATGATAAAGAAGATTCAAAGAGCGTGAGATGCCAGCTCCTTTCATTCAGTCAGTAGCTTCAATCATTTCTGGACGTTTTTCAATGGCAAAAATCATTGAATATTGTAAATGCACAAACAGTAATTTCTCCGCATTGCAAGGTGCAATTCTGAAATTTTTTGCTTTTTCCTGCTCCTCTTAGCATGATAAAGAAGATTCATAGAGAGTGAGATGCCAGCTCCTTTCATTCAGTCAGTAGCTTCAATCATTTCTGGTATATGAATAACATGATGTTTTTCAATGGCAAAAATCAATGAATATTTTAAATGCACAAACAGTAATTTCTCCGGATTGCAAGGTGCAATTCTGAAATTTTTTGCTTTTTCCTGCTCCTCTTAGCATGATAAAGAAGATTCAAAGAGAGTGAGATGCCAGCTCCTTTCATTCAGTCAGTAGCTTCAATCATTTCTGGACGTTTTTCAATGGCAAAAATCAATGAATATTGTAAATGCACAAACAGTAATTTCTCCGCATTGCAAGGTGCAATTCTGAAATTTTTTGCTTTTTCCTGCTCCTCTTAGCATGATAAACAAGATTCAAAGAGAGTGAGATGCCAGCTCCTTTCATTCAGTCAGTAGCTTCAATCATTTCTGGACGTTTTTCAATGGCAAAAATCAATGAATATTGTAAATGCACAAAGAGTAATTTCTCCGCATTGCAAGGTGCAATTCTGAAATTTTTTGCTTTTTCCTGCTCTTCTTAGCATGATAAAGAACATTCAAAGAGTGAGATGCCAGCTCCTTTCATTGTCAGTAGCTTCAAACATTTCTGGTATATGAATAACATGATGTTTTTCAATGGCAAAAATCAATGAATATTGTAAATGCACAAACAGTAATTTCTCCGCATTGCAAGGTGCAATTCTGAAATTTTTTGCTTTTTTCTGCTCCTCTTAGCATGATAAAGAAGATTCAAAGAGAGTGAGATGCCAGCTCCTTTCATTCAGTCAGTAGCTTCAAACATTTCTGGTATATGAATAACATGATGTTTTTCAATGGCAAAAATCAATGAATATTGTAAATGCACAAACAGTAATTTCTCCGCATTGCAAGGTGCAATTCTGAAATTTTTTGCTTTTTCCTGCTCCTCTTAGCATGATAAAGAAGATTCAAAGAGCGTGAGATGCCAGCTCCTTTCATTCAGTCAGTAGCTTCAATCATTTCTGGACGTTTTTCAATGGCAAAAATCATTGAATATTGTAAATGCACAAACAGTAATTTCTCCGCATTGCAAGGTGCAATTCTGAAATTTTTTGCTTTTTCCTGCTCCTCTTAGCATGATAAAGAAGATTCAAAGAGAGTGAGATGCCAGCTCCTTTCATTCAGTCAGTAGCTTCAATCATTTCTGGTATATGAATAACATGATGTTTTTCAATGGCAAAAATCAATGAATATTGTAAATGCAAAAACAGTAATTTCTCCGGATTGCAAGGTGCAATTCTGAAATTTTTTGCTTTTTCCTGCTCCTCTTAGCATGATAAAGAAGATTCAAAGAGAGTGAGATGCCAGCTCCTTTCATTCAGTCAGTAGCTTCAATCATTTCTGGACGTTTTTCAATGGCAAAAATCAATGAATATTGTAAATGCACAAACAGTAATTTCTCCGCATTGCAAGGTGCAATTCTGAAATTTTTTGCTTTTTCCTGCTCCTCTTAGCATGATAAACAAGATTCAAAGAGAGTGAGATGCCAGCTCCTTTCATTCAGTCAGTAGCTTCAATCATTTCTGGACGTTTTTCAATGGCAAAAATCAATGAATATTGTAAATGCACAAAGAGTAATTTCTCCGCATTGCAAGGTGCAATTCTGAAATTTTTTGCTTTTTCCTGCTCTTCTTAGCATGATAAAGAAGATTCAAAGAGTGAGATGCCAGCTCCTTTCATTGTCAGTAGCTTCAAACATTTCTGGTATATGAATAACATGATGTTTTTCAATGGCAAAAATCAATGAATATTGTAAATGCACAAACAGTAATTTCTCCGCATTGCAAGGTGCAATTCTGAAATTTTTTGCTTTTTTCTGCTCCTCTTAGCATGATAAAGAAGATTCAAAGAGAGTGAGATGCCAGCTCCTTTCATTCAGTCAGTAGCTTCAAACATTTCTGGTATATGAATAACATGATGTTTTTCAATGGCAAAAATCAATGAATATTGTAAATGCACAAACAGTAATTTCTCCGCATTGCAAGGTGCAATTCTGAAATTTTTTGCTTTTTCCTGCTCCTCTTAGCATGATAAAGAAGATTCAAAGAGAGTGAGATGACAGCTCCTTTCATTCAGTCAGTAGCTTCAATCATTTCTGGACGTTTTTCAATGGCAAAAATCAATGAATATTGTAAATGCACAAACAGTAATTTCTCCGCATTGCAAGGTGCAATTCTGAAATTTTTTGCTTTTTCCTGCTCCTCTTAGCAAGATAAACAAGATTCAAAGAGAGTGAGATGCCAGCTCCTTTCATTCAGTCAGTAGCTTCAATCATTTCTGGACGTTTTTCAATGGCAAAAATCAATGAATATTGTAAATGCACAAACAGTAATTTCTCCGCATTGCAAGGTGCAATTCTGAAATTTTTTGCTTTTTCCTGCTCCTCTTAGCATGATAAAGAAGATTCAAAGAGAGTGAGATGCCAGCTCCTTTCATTCAGTCAGTAGCTTCAATCATTTCTGGACGTTTTTCAATGGCAAAAATCAATGAATATTGTAAATGCACAAACAGTAATTTCTCCGCATTGCAAGGTGCAATTCTGAAATTTTTTGCTTTTTCCTGCTCCTCTTAGCATGATAAAGAAGATTCAAAGAGAGTGAGATGCCAGCTCCTTTCATTCAGTCAGTAGCTTCAATCATTTCTGGACGTTTTTCAATGGCAAAAATCAATGAATATTGTAAATGCACAAACAGTAATTTCTCCGCATTGCAAGGTGCAATTCTGAAATTTTTTGCTTTTTCCTGCTCCTCTTAGCATGATAAAGAAGATTCAAAGAGAGTGAGATGCCAGCTCCTTTCATTCAGTCAGTAGCTTCAAACATTTCTGGTATATGAATAACATGTTTTTCAATGGCAAAAATCAATGAATATTGTAAATGCACAAACAGTAATTTCTCCGCATTGCAAGGTGCAATTCTGAAATTTTTTGCTTTTTCCTGCTCCTCTAAGCATGATAAAGAAGATTCAAAGAGAGTGAGATGCCAGCTCCTTTCATTCAGTCAGTAGCTTCAATCATTTCTGGACGTTTTTCAATGGCAAAAATCAATGAATATTGTAAATGCACAAACAGTAATTTCTCCGCATTGCAAGGTGCAATTCTGAAATTTTTTGCTTTTTCCTGCTCCTCTTAGCATGATAAACAAGATTCAAAGAGAATGAGATGCCAGCTCCTTTCATTCAGTCAGTAGCTTCAATCATTTCTGGACGTTTTTCAATGGCAAAAATCAATGAATATTGTAAATGCACAAACAGTAATTTCTCCGCATTGCAAGGTGCAATTCTGAAATTTTTTGCTTTTTCCTGCTCCTCTTAGCATGATAAAGAAGATTCAAAGAGTGAGATGCCAGCTCCTTTCATTGTCAGTAGCTTCAAACATTTCTGGTATATGAATAACATGATGTTTTTCAATGGCAAAAATCAATGAATATTGTAAATGCACAAACAGTAATTTCTCCGCATTGCAAGGTGCAATTCTGAAATTTTTTGCTTTTTCCTGCTCCTCTTAGCATGATAAAGAAGATTCAAAGAGAGTGAGATGCCAGCTCCTTTCATTCAGTCAGTAGCTTCAATCATTTCTGGACGTTTTTCAATGGCAAAAATCAATGAATATTGTAAATGCACAAACAGTAATTTCTCCGCATTGCAAGGTGCAATTCTGAAATTTTTTGCTTTTTTCTGCTCCTCTTAGCAATATAAACAAGATTCAAAGAGAGTGAGATGCCAGCTCCTTTCATTCAGTCAGTAGCTTCAATCATTTCTGGACGTTTTTCAATGGCAAAAATCAATGAATATTGTAAATGCACAAACAGTAATTTCTCCGCATTGCAAGGTGCAATTCTGAAATTTTTTGCTTTTTCCTGCTCCTCTTAGCATGATAAAGAAGATTCAAAGAGAGTGAGATGCCAGCTCCTTTCATTCAGTCAGTAGCTTCAATCATTTCTGGACGTTTTTCAATGGCAAAAATCAATGAATATTGGAAATGCACAAACAGTAATTTCTCCACATTGCAAGGTGCAATTCTGAAATTTTTTGCTTTTTCCTGCTCCTCTTAGCATGATAAAGAAGATTCAAAGAGAGTGAGATGCCAGCTCCTTTCATTCAGTCAGTAGCTTCAAACATTTCTGGTATATGAATAACATGATGTTTTTCAATGGCAAAAATCAATGAATATTGTAAATGCACAAACAGTAATTTCTCCGCATTGCAAGGTGCAATTCTGAAATTTTTTGCTTTTTCCTGCTCCTCTTAGCATGATAAAGAAGATTCAAAGAGCGTGAGATGCCAGCTCCTTTCATTCAGTCAGTAGCTTCAATCATTTCTGGACGTTTTTCAATGGCAAAAATCATTGAATATTGTAAATGCACAAACAGTAATTTCTCCGCATTGCAAGGTGCAATTCTGAAATTTTTTGCTTTTTCCTGCTCCTCTTAGCATGATAAAGAAGATTCATAGAGAGTGAGATGCCAGCTCCTTTCATTCAGTCAGTAGCTTCAATCATTTCTGGTATATGAATAACATGATGTTTTTCAATGGCAAAAATCAATGAATATTTTAAATGCACAAACAGTAATTTCTCCGGATTGCAAGGTGCAATTCTGAAATTTTTTGCTTTTTCCTGCTCCTCTTAGCATGATAAAGAAGATTCAAAGAGAGTGAGATGCCAGCTCCTTTCATTCAGTCAGTAGCTTCAATCATTTCTGGACGTTTTTCAATGGCAAAAATCAATGAATATTGTAAATGCACAAACAGTAATTTCTCCGCATTGCAAGGTGCAATTCTGAAATTTTTTGCTTTTTCCTGCTCCTCTTAGCATGATAAACAAGATTCAAAGAGAGTGAGATGCCAGCTCCTTTCATTCAGTCAGTAGCTTCAATCATTTCTGGACGTTTTTCAATGGCAAAAATCAATGAATATTGTAAATGCACAAAGAGTAATTTCTCCGCATTGCAAGGTGCAATTCTGAAATTTTTTGCTTTTTCCTGCTCTTCTTAGCATGATAAAGAAGATTCAAAGAGTGAGATGCCAGCTCCTTTCATTGTCAGTAGCTTCAAACATTTCTGGTATATGAATAACATGATGTTTTTCAATGGCAAAAATCAATGAATATTGTAAATGCACAAACAGTAATTTCTCCGCATTGCAAGGTGCAATTCTGAAATTTTTTGCTTTTTTCTGCTCCTCTTAGCATGATAAAGAAGATTCAAAGAGAGTGAGATGCCAGCTCCTTTCATTCAGTCAGTAGCTTCAAACATTTCTGGTATATGAATAACATGATGTTTTTCAATGGCAAAAATCAATGAATATTGTAAATGCACAAACAGTAATTTCTCCGCATTGCAAGGTGCAATTCTGAAATTTTTTGCTTTTTCCTGCTCCTCTTAGCATGATAAAGAAGATTCAAAGAGAGTGAGATGACAGCTCCTTTCATTCAGTCAGTAGCTTCAATCATTTCTGGACGTTTTTCAATGGCAAAAATCAATGAATATTGTAAATGCACAAACAGTAATTTCTCCGCATTGCAAGGTGCAATTCTGAAATTTTTTGCTTTTTCCTGCTCCTCTTAGCAAGATAAACAAGATTCAAAGAGAGTGAGATGCCAGCTCCTTTCATTCAGTCAGTAGCTTCAATCATTTCTGGACGTTTTTCAATGGCAAAAATCAATGAATATTGTAAATGCACAAACAGTAATTTCTCCGCATTGCAAGGTGCAATTCTGAAATTTTTTGCTTTTTCCTGCTCCTCTTAGCATGATAAAGAAGATTCAAAGAGAGTGAGATGCCAGCTCCTTTCATTCAGTCAGTAGCTTCAATCATTTCTGGACGTTTTTCAATGGCAAAAATCAATGAATATTGTAAATGCACAAACAGTAATTTCTCCGCATTGCAAGGTGCAATTCTGAAATTTTTTGCTTTTTCCTGCTCCTCTTAGCATGATAAACAAGATTCAAAGAGAGTGAGATGCCAGCTCCTTTCATTCAGTCAGTAGCTTCAATCATTTCTGGACGTTTTTCAATGGCAAAAATCAATGAATATTGTAAATGCACAAACAGTAATTTCTCCGCATTGCAAGGTGCAATTCTGAAATTTTTTGCTTTTTCCTGCTCCTCTTAGCATGATAAAGAAGATTCAAAGAGAGTGAGATGCCAGCTCCTTTCATTCAGTCAGTAGCTTCAAACATTTCTGGTATATGAATAACATGTTTTTCAATGGCAAAAATCAATGAATATTGTAAATGCACAAACAGTAATTTCTCCGCATTGCAAGGTGCAATTCTGAAATTTTTTGCTTTTTCCTGCTCCTCTAAGCATGATAAAGAAGATTCAAAGAGAGTGAGATGCCAGCTCCTTTCATTCAGTCAGTAGCTTCAATCATTTCTGGACGTTTTTCAATGGCAAAAATCAATGAATATTGTAAATGCACAAACAGTAATTTCTCCGCATTGCAAGGTGCAATTCTGAAATTTTTTGCTTTTTCCTGCTCCTCTTAGCATGATAAACAAGATTCAAAGAGAATGAGATGCCAGCTCCTTTCATTCAGTCAGTAGCTTCAATCATTTCTGGACGTTTTTCAATGGCAAAAATCAATGAATATTGTAAATGCACAAACAGTAATTTCTCCGCATTGCAAGGTGCAATTCTGAAATTTTTTGCTTTTTCCTGCTCCTCTTAGCATGATAAAGAAGATTCAAAGAGAGTGAGATGCCAGCTACTTTCATTCAGTCAGTAGCTTCAAACATTTCTGGTATATGAATAACATGATGTTTTTCAATGGCAAAAATCAATGAATATTGTAAATGCACAAACAGTAATTTCTCCGCATTGCAAGGTGCAATTCTGAAATTTTTTGCTTTTTCCTGCTCCTCTTAGCATGATAAAGAAGATTCAAAGAGAGTGAGATGCCAGCTCCTTTCATTCAGTCAGTAGCTTCAATCATTTCTGGACGTTTTTCAATGGCAAAAATCAATGAATATTGTAAATGCACAAACAGTAATTTCTCCGCATTGCAAGGTGCAATTCTGAATTTTTTTGCTTTTTCCTGCTCCTCTTAGCATGATAAAGAAGATTCAAAGAGAGTGAGATGCCAGCTCCTTTCATTCAGTCAGTAGCTTCAAACATTTCTGGTATATGAATAACATGATGTTTTTCAATGTCAAAAATCAATGAATATTGTAAATGCACAAACAGTAATTTCTCCGCATTGCAAGGTGCAATTTTGAAATTTTTTGCTTTTTCCTGCTCCTCTTAGCATGATAAAGAAGATTCAAAGAGAGTGAGATGCCAGCTCCTTTCATTCAGTCAGTAGCTTCAATCATTTCTGGACGTTTTTCAATGGCAAAAATCAATGAATATTGTAAATGCACAAACAGTAATTTCTCCGCATTGCAAGGTGCAATTCTGAAATTTTTTGCTTTTTCCTGCTCCTCTTAGCATGATAAACAAGATTCAAAGAGAGTGAGATGCCAGCTCCTTTCATTCAGTCAGTAGCTTCAATCATTTCTGGATGTTTTTCAATGGCAAAAATCAATGAATATTGTAAATGCACAAACAGTAATTTCTCCGCATTGCAAGGTGCAATTCTGAAATTTTTTGCTTTTTTCTGCTCCTCTTAGCATGATAAAGAAGATTCAAAGAGAGTGAGATGCCAGCTCCTTTCATTCAGTCAGTAGCTTCAAACATTTCTGGTATATGAATAACATGATGTTTTTCAATGGCAAAAATCAATGAATATTGTAAATGCACAAACAGTAATTTCTCCGCATTGCAAGGTGCAATTCTGAAATTTTTTGCTTTTTCCTGCTCCTCTTAGCATGATAAAGAAGATTCAAAGAGCGTGAGATGCCAGCTCCTTTCATTCAGTCAGTAGCTTCAATCATTTCTGGACGTTTTTCAATGGCAAAAATCATTGAATATTGTAAATGCACAAACAGTAATTTCTCCGCATTGCAAGGTGCAATTCTGAAATTTTTTGCTTTTTCCTGCTCCTCTTAGCATGATAAAGAAGATTCAAAGAGAGTGAGATGCCAGCTCCTTTCATTCAGTCAGTAGCTTCAATCATTTCTGGTATATGAATAACATGATGTTTTTCAATGGCAAAAATCAATGAATATTTTAAATGCACAAACAGTAATTTCTCCGGATTGCAAGGTGCAATTCTGAAATTTTTTGCTTTTTCCTGCTCCTCTTAGCATGATAAAGAAGATTCAAAGAGAGTGAGATGCCAGCTCCTTTCATTCAGTCAGTAGCTTCAATCATTTCTGGACGTTTTTCAATGGCAAAAATCAATGAATATTGTAAATGCACAAACAGTAATTTCTCCGCATTGCAAGGTGCAATTCTGAAATTTTTTGCTTTTTCCTGCTCCTCTTAGCATGATAAACAAGATTCAAAGAGAGTGAGATGCCAGCTCCTTTCATGCAGTCAGTAGCTTCAATCATTTCTGGACGTTTTTCAATGGCAAAAATCAATGAATATTGTAAATGCACAAAGAGTAATTTCTCCGCATTGCAAGGTGCAATTCTGAAATTTTTTGCTTTTTCCTACTCTTCTTAGCATGATAAAGAAGATTCAAAGAGTGAGATGCCAGCTCCTTTCATTGTCAGTAGCTTCAAACATTTCTGGTATATGAATAACATGATGTTTTTCAATGGCAAAAATCAATGAATATTGTAAATGCACAAACAGTAATTTCTCCGCATTGCAAGGTGCAATTCTGAAATTTTTTGCTTTTTTCTGCTCCTCTTAGCATGATAAAGAAGATTCAAAGAGAGTGAGATGCCAGCTCCTTTCATTCAGTCAGTAGCTTCAAACATTTCTGGTATATGAATAACATGATGTTTTTCAATGGCAAAAATCAATGAATATTGTAAATGCACAAACAGTAATTTCTCCGCATTGCAAGGTGCAATTCTGAAATTTTTTGCTTTTTCCTGCTCCTCTTAGCATGATAAAGAAGATTCAAAGAGAGTGAGATGACAGCTCCTTTCATTCAGTCAGTAGCTTCAATCATTTCTGGACGTTTTTCAATGGCAAAAATCAATGAATATTGTAAATGCACAAACAGTAATTTCTCCGCATTGCAAGGTGCAATTCTGAAATTTTTTGCTTTTTCCTGCTCCTCTTAGCAAGATAAACAAGATTCAAAGAGAGTGAGATGCCAGCTCCTTTCATTCAGTCAGTAGCTTCAATCATTTCTGGACGTTTTTCAATGGCAAAAATCAATGAATATTGTAAATGCACAAACAGTAATTTCTCCGCATTGCAAGGTGCAATTCTGAAATTTTTTGCTTTTTCCTGCTCCTCTTAGCATGATAAAGAAGATTCAAAGAGAGTGAGATGCCAGCTCCTTTCATTCAGTCAGTAGCTTCAATCATTTCTGGACGTTTTTCAATGGCAAAAATCAATGAATATTGTAAATGCACAAACAGTAATTTCTCCGCATTGCAAGGTGCAATTCTGAAATTTTTTGCTTTTTCCTGCTCCTCTTAGCATGGTAAACAAGATTCAAAGAGAGTGAGATGCCAGCTCCTTTCATTCAGTCAGTAGCTTCAATCATTTCTGGACGTTTTTCAATGGCAAAAATCAATGAATATTGTAAATGCACAAACAGTAATTTCTCCGCATTGCAAGGTGCAATTCTGAAATTTTTTGCTTTTTCCTGCTCCTCTTAGCATGATAAAGAAGATTCAAAGACAGTGAGATGCCAGCTCCTTTCATTCAGTCAGTAGCTTCAAACATTTCTGGTATATGAATAACATGTTTTTCAATGGCAAAAATCAATGAATATTGTAAATGCACAAACAGTAATTTCTCCGCATTGCAAGGTGCAATTCTGAAATTTTTTGCTTTTTCCTGCTCCTCTAAGCATGATAAAGAAGATTCAAAGAGAGTGAGATGCCAGCTCCTTTCATTCAGTCAGTAGCTTCAATCATTTCTGGACGTTTTTCAATGGCAAAAATCAATGAATATTGTAAATGCACAAACAGTAATTTCTCCGCATTGCAAGGTGCAATTCTGAAATTTTTTGCTTTTTCCTGCTCCTCTTAGCATGATAAAGAAGATTCAAAGAGAGTGAGATGCCAGCTACTTTCATTCAGTCAGTAGCTTCAAACATTTCTGGTATATGAATAACATGATGTTTTTCAATGGCAAAAATCAATGAATATTGTAAATGCACAAACAGTAATTTCTCCGCATTGCAAGGTGCAATTTTGAAATTTTTTGCTTTTTCCTGCTCCTCTTAGCATGATAAAGAAGATTCAAAGAGAGTGAGATGCCAGCTCCTTTCATTCAGTCAGTAGCTTCAATCATTTCTGGACATTTTTCAATGGCAAAAATCAATGAATATTGTAAATGCACAAACAGTAATTTCTCCGCATTGCAAGGTGCAATTCTGAAATTTTTTGCTTTTTCCTTCTCCTCTTAGCATGATAAACAAGATTCAAAGAGAGTGAGATGCCAGCTCCTTTCATTCAGTCAGTAGCTTCAATCATTTCTGGACGTTTTTCAATGGCAAAAATCATTGAATATTGTAAATGCACAAACAGTAATTTCTCCGCATTGCAAGGTGCAATTCTGAAATTTTTTGCTTTTTCCTGCTCCTCTTAGCATGATAAAGAAGATTCAAAGAGAGTGAGATGCCAGCTCCTTTCATTCAGTCAGTAGCTTCAATCATTTCTGGACGTTTTTCAATGGCAAAAATCATTGAATATTGTAAATGCACAAACAGTAATTTCTCCGCATTGCAAGGTGCAATTCTGAAATTTTTTGCTTTTTCCTGCTCCTCTTAGCATGATAAAGAAGATTCAAAGAGAGTGAGATGCCAGCTCCTTTCATTCAGTCAGTAGCTTCAATCATTTCTGGTATATGAATAACATGATGTTTTTCAAAGGCAAAAATCAATGAACATTGTAAATGCACAAACAGTAATTTCTCCGCATTGCAAGGTGCAATTCTGAAATTTTTTGCTTTTTCCTGCTCCTCTAAGCATGATAAAGAAGATTCAAAGAGAGTGAGATGCCAGCTCCTTTCATTCAGTCAGTAGCTTCAATCATTTCTGGACGTTTTTCAATGGCAAAAATCAATGAATATTGTAAATGCACAAACAGTAATTTCTCCGCATTGCAAGGTGCAATTCTGAAATTTTTTGCTTTTTCCTGCTCCTCTTAGCATGATAAAGAAGATTCAAAGAGAGTGAGATGCCAGCTCCTTTCATTCAGTCAGTAGCTTCAAACATTTCTGGTATATGAATAACATGATGTTTTTCAATGGCAAAAATCAATGAATATTGTAAATGCACAAACAGTAATTTCTCCGCATTGCAAGGTGCAATTCTGAAATTTTTTGCTTTTTCCTGCTCCTCTTAGCATGATAAAGAAGATTCAAAGAGAGTGAGATGCCAGCTCCTTTCATTCAGTCAGTAGCTTCAATCATTTCTGGACGTTTTTCAATGGCAAAAATCAATGAATATTGTAAATGCACAAACAGTAATTTCTCCGCATTGCAAGGTGCAATTCTGAAATTTTTTGCTTTTTCCTGCTCCTCTTAGCAAGATAAACAAGATTCAAAGAGAGTGAGATGCCAGCTCCTTTCATTCAGTCAGTAGCTTCAATCATTTCTGGACGTTTTTCAATGGCAAAAATTAATGAATATTGTAAATGCACAAACAGTAATTTCTCCGCATTGCAAGGTGCAATTCTGAAATTTTTTGCTTTTTCCTGCTCCTCTTAGCATGATAAAGAAGATTCAAAGAGAGTGAGATGCCAGCTCCTTTCATTCAGTCAGTAGCTTCAATCATTTCTGGACGTTTTTCAATGGCAAAAATCAATGAATATTGTAAATGCACAAACAGTAATTTCTCCGCATTGCAAGGTGCAATTCTGAAATTTTTTGCTTTTTCCTGCTCCTCTTAGCATGATAAAGAAGATTCAAAGAGAGTGAGATGCCAGCTCCTTTCATTCAGTCAGTAGCTTCAATCATTTCTGGACGTTTTTCAATGGCAAAAATCAATGAATATTGTAAATGCACAAACAGTAATTTCTCCGCATTGCAAGGTGCAATTCTGAAATTTTTTGCTTTTTTCTGCTCCTCTTAGCATGATAAAGAAGATTCAAAGAGAGTGAGATGCCAGCTCCTTTCATGCAGTCAGTAGCTTCAAACATTTCTGGTATATGAATAACATGATGTTTTTCAATGGCAAAAATCAATGAATATTGTAAATGCACAAACAGTAATTTCTCCGCATTGCAAGGTGCAATTCTGAAATTTTTTGCTTTTTCCTGCTCCTCTAAGCATGATAAAGAAGATTCAAAGAGAGTGAGATGCCAGCTCCTTTCATTCAGTCAGTAGCTTCAATCATTTCTGGACGTGTTTCAATGGCAAAAATCAATGAATATTGTAAATGCACAAACAGTAATTTCTCCGCATTGCAAGGTGCAATTCTGAAATTTTTTGCTTTTTCCTGCTCCTCTTAGCATGATAAACAAGATTCAAAGAGAATGAGATGCCAGCTCCTTTCATTCAGTCAGTAGCTTCAATCATTTCTGGACGTTTTTCAATGGCAAAAATCAATGAATATTGTAAATGCACAAACAGTAATTTCTCCGCATTGCAAGGTGCAATTCTGAAATTTTTTGCTTTTTCCTGCTCCTCTTAGCATGATAAAGAAGATTCAAAGAGAGTGAGATGCCAGCTCCTTTCATTCAGTCAGTAGCTTCAAACATTTCTGGTATATGAATAACATGTTTTTCAATGGCAAAAATCAATGAATATTGTAAATGCACAAACAGTAATTTCTCCGCATTGCAAGGTGCAATTCTGAAATTTTTTGCTTTTTCCTGCTCCTCTTAGCATGATAAAGAAGATTCAAAGAGAGTGAGATGCCAGCTCCTTTCATTCAGTCAGTAGCTTCAATCATTTCTGGACGTTTTTCAATGGCAAAAATCATTGAATATTGTAAATGCACAAACAGTAATTTCTCCGCATTGCAAGGTGCAATTCTGAAATTTTTTGCTTTTTCCTGCTCCTCTTAGCATGATAAAGAAGATTCAAAGAGAGTGAAATGCCAGCTCCTTTCATTCAGTCAGTAGCTTCAATCATTTCTGGACGTTTTTCAATGGCAAAAATCAATGAATATTGTAAATGCACAAACAGTAATTTCTCCGCATTGCAAGGTGCAATTCTGAAATTTTTTGCTTTTTCCTGCTCCTCTTAGCATGATAAAGAAGATTCAAAGAGAGTGAGATGCCAGCTCCTTTCATTCAGTCAGTAGCTTCAATCATTTCTGGATGTTTTTCAATGGCAAAAATCAATGAATATTGTAAATGCACAAACAGTAATTTCTCCGCATTGCAAGGTGCAATTCTGAAATTTTTTGCTTTTTCCTGCTCCTCTTAGCATGATAAAGAAGATTCAAAGAGAGTGAGATGCCAGCTCCTTTCATTCAGTCAGTAGCTTCAATCATTTCTGGACGTTTTTCAATGGCAAAAATCAATGAATATTGTAAATGCACAAACAGTAATTTCTCCGCATTGCAAGGTGCAATTCTGAAATTTTTTGCTTTTTCCTGCTCCTCTTAGCATGATAAAGAAGATTCAAAGAGTGAGATGCCAGCTCCTTTCATTGTCAGTAGCTTCAAACATTTCTGGTATATGAATAACATGATGTTTTTCAATGGCAAAAATCAATGAATATTGTAAATGCACAAACAGTAATTTCTCCGCATTGCAAGGTGCAATTCTGAAATTTTTTGCTTTTTCCTGCTCCTCTTAGCATGATAAAGAAGATTCAAAGAGAGTGAGATGCCAGCTCCTTTCATTCAGTCAGTAGCTTCAATCATTTCTGGACGTTTTTCAATGGCAAAAATCAATGAATATTGTAAATGCACAAACTAATTTCTCCGCATTGCAAGGTGCAATTCTGAAATTTTTTGCTTTTTTCTGCTCCTCTTAGCAAGATAAACAAGATTCAAAGAGAGTGAGATGCCAGCTCCTTTCATTCAGTCAGTAGCTTCAATCATTTCTGGACGTTTTTCAATGGCAAAAATCAATGAATATTGTAAATGCACAAACAGTAATTTCTCCGCATTGCAAGGTGCAATTCTGAAATTTTTTGCTTTTTCCTGCTCCTCTTAGCATGATAAAGAAGATTCAAAGAGAGTGAAATGCCAGCTCCTTTCATTCAGTCAGTAGCTTCAATCATTTCTGGACGTTTTTCAATGGCAAAAATCAATGAATATTGTAAATGCACAAACAGTAATTTCTCCGCATTGCAAGGTGCAATTCTGAAATTTTTTGCTTTTTCCTGCTCCTCTTAGCATGATAAAGAAGATTCAAAGAGAGTGAGATGCCAGCTCCTTTCATTCAGTCAGTAGCTTCAATCATTTCTGGATGTTTTTCAATGGCAAAAATCAATGAATATTGTAAATGCACAAACAGTAATTTCTCCGCATTGCAAGGTGCAATTCTGAAATTTTTTGCTTTTTCCTGCTCCTCTTAGCATGATAAAGAAGATTCAAAGAGAGTGAGATGCCAGCTCCTTTCATTCAGTCAGTAGCTTCAATCATTTCTGGACGTTTTTCAATGGCAAAAATCAATGAATATTGTAAATGCACAAACAGTAATTTCTCCGCATTGCAAGGTGCAATTCTGAAATTTTTTGCTTTTTCCTGCTCCTCTTAGCATGATAAAGAAGATTCAAAGAGTGAGATGCCAGCTCCTTTCATTGTCAGTAGCTTCAAACATTTCTGGTATATGAATAACATGATGTTTTTCAATGGCAAAAATCAATGAATATTGTAAATGCACAAACAGTAATTTCTCCGCATTGCAAGGTGCAATTCTGAAATTTTTTGCTTTTTCCTGCTCCTCTTAGCATGATAAAGAAGATTCAAAGAGAGTGAGATGCCAGCTCCTTTCATTCAGTCAGTAGCTTCAAACATTTCTGGTATATGAATAACATGATGTTTTTCAATGGCAAAAATCAATGAATATTGTAAATGCACAAACAGTAATTTCTCCGCATTGCAAGTTGCAATTCTGAAATTTTTTGCTTTTTCCTGCTCCTCTTAGCATGATAAAGAAGATTCAAAGAGCGTGAGATGCCAGCTCCTTTCATTCAGTCAGTAGCTTCAATCATTTCTGGACGTTTTTCAATGGCAAAAATCATTGAATATTGTAAATGCACAAACAGTAATTTCTCCGCATTGCAAGGTGCAATTCTGAAATTTTTTGCTTTTTCCTGCTCCTCTTAGCATGATAAAGAAGATTCAAAGAGAGTGAGATGCCAGCTCCTTTCATTCAGTCAGTAGCTTCAATCATTTCTGGTATATGAATAACATGATGTTTTTCAATGGCAAAAATCAATGAATATTGTAAATGCACAAACAGTAATTTCTCCGGATTGCAAGGTGCAATTCTGAAATTTTTTGCTTCTTCCTGCTCCTCTTAGCATGATAAAGAAGATTCAAAGAGAGTGAGATGCCAGCTCCTTTCATTCAGTCAGTAGCTTCAATCATTTCTGGACGTTTTTCAATGGCAAAAATCAATGAATATTGTAAATGCACAAACAGTAATTTCTCCGCATTGCAAGGTGCAATTCTGAAATTTTTTGCTTTTTCCTGCTCCTCTTAGCATGATAAACAAGATTCAAAGAGAGTGAGATGCCAGCTCCTTTCATTCAGTCAGTAGCTTCAATCATTTCTGGACGTTTTTCAATGGCAAAAATCAATGAATATTGTAAATGCACAAAGAGTAATTTCTCCGCATTGCAAGGTGCAATTCTGAAATTTTTTGCTTTTTCCTGCTCTTCTTAGCATGATAAAGAAGATTCAAAGAGTGAGATGCCAGCTCCTTTCATTGTCAGTAGCTTCAAACATTTCTGGTATATGAATAACATGATGTTTTTCAATGGCAAAAATCAATGAATATTGTAAATGCACAAACAGTAATTTCTCCGCATTGCAAGGTGCAATTCTGAAATTTTTTGCTTTTTTCTGCTCCTCTTAGCATGATAAAGAAGATTCAAAGAGAGTGAGATGCCAGCTCCTTTCATTCAGTCAGTAGCTTCAAACATTTCTGGTATATGAATAACATGATGTTTTTCAATGGCAAAAATCAATGAATATTGTAAATGCACAAACAGTAATTTCTCCGCATTGCAAGGTGCAATTCTGAAATTTTTTGCTTTTTCCTGCTCCTCTTAGCATGATAAAGAAGATTCAAAGAGAGTGAGATGACAGCTCCTTTCATTCAGTCAGTAGCTTCAATCATTTCTGGACGTTTTTCAATGGCAAAAATCAATGAATATTGTAAATGCACAAACAGTAATTTCTCCGCATTGCAAGGTGCAATTCTGAAATTTTTTGCTTTTTCCTGCTCCTCTTAGCAAGATAAACAAGATTCAAAGAGAGTGAGATGCCAGCTCCTTTCATTCAGTCAGTAGCTTCAATCATTTCTGGACGTTTTTCAATGGCAAAAATCAATGAATATTGTAAATGCACAAACAGTAATTTCTCCGCATTGCAAGGTGCAATTCTGAAATTTTTTGCTTTTTCCTGCTCCTCTTAGCATGATAAAGAAGATTCAAAGAGAGTGAGATGCCAGCTCCTTTCATTCAGTCAGTAGCTTCAATCATTTCTGGACGTTTTTCAATGGCAAAAATCAATGAATATTGTAAATGCACAAACAGTAATTTCCTAGCATTGCAAGGTGCAATTCTGAAATTTTTTGCTTTTTCCTGCTCCTCTTAGCATGATAAAGAAGATTCAAAGAGAGTGAGATGCCAGCTCCTTTCATTCAGTCAGTAGCTTCAAACATTTCTGGTATATGAATAACATGTTTTTCAATGGCAAAAATCAATGAATATTGTAAATGCACAAACAGTAATTTCTCCGCATTGCAAGGTGCAATTCTGAAATTTTTTGCTTTTTCCTGCTCCTCTAAGCATGATAAAGAAGATTCAAAGAGAATGAGATGCCAGCTCCTTTCATTCAGTCAGTAGCTTCAATCATTTCTGGACGTTTTTCAATGGCAAAAATCAATGAATATTGTAAATGCACAAACAGTAATTTCTCCGCATTGCAAGGTGCAATTCTGAAATTTTTTGCTTTTTCCTGCTCCTCTTAGCATGATAAACAAGATTCAAAGAGAGTGAGATGCCAGCTCCTTTCATTCAGTCAGTAGCTTCAATCATTTCTGGATGTTTTTCAATGGCAAAAATCAATGAATATTGTAAATGCACAAACAGTAATTTCTCCGCATTGCAAGGTGCAATTCTGAAATTTTTTGCTTTTTTCTGCTCCTCTTAGCATGATAAAGAAGATTCAAAGAGAGTGAGATGCCAGCTCCTTTCATTCAGTCAGTAGCTTCAAACATTTCTGGTATATGAATAACATGATGTTTTTCAATGGCAAAAATCAATGAATATTGTAAATGCACAAACAGTAATTTCTCCGCATTGCAAGGTGCAATTCTGAAATTTTTTGCTTTTTCCTGCTCCTCTTAGCATGATAAAGAAGATTCAAAGAGAGTGAGATGCCAGCTCCTTTCATTCAGTCAGTAGCTTCAAACATTTCTGGTATATGAATAACATGATGTTTTTCAATGGCAAAAATCAATGAATATTGTAAATGCACAAACAGTAATTTCTCCGCATTGCAAGGTGCAATTCTGAAATTTTTTGCTTTTTCCTGCTCCTCTTAGCATGATAAACAAGATTCAAAGAGAGTGAGATGCCAGCTCCTTTCATTCAGTCAGTAGCTTCAATCATTTCTGGACGTTTTTCAATGGCAAAAATCATTGAATATTGTAAATGCACAAACAGAAATTTCTCCGCATTGCAAGGTGCAATTCTGAAATTTTTTGCTTTTTCCTGCTCCTCTTAGCATGATAAAGAAGATTCAAAGAGAGTGAGATGCCAGCTCCTTTCATTCAGTCAGTAGCTTCAATCATTTCTGGTATATGAATAACATGATGTTTTTCAATGGCAAAAATCAATGAACATTGTAAATGCACAAACAGTAATTTCTCCGCATTGCAAGGTGCAATTCTGAAATTTTTTGCTTTTTCCTGCTCCTCTAAGCATGATAAAGAAGATTCAAAGAGAGTGAGATGCCAGCTCCTTTCATTCAGTCAGTAGCTTCAATCATTTCTGGACGTTTTTCAATGGCAAAAATCAATGAATATTGTAAATGCACAAACAGTAATTTCTCCGCATTGCAAGGTGCAATTCTGAAATTTTTTGCTTTTTCCTGCTCCTCTTAGCATGATAAACAAGATTCAAAGAGAGTGAGATGCCAGCTCGTTTCATTCAGTCAGTAGCTTCAATCATTTCTGGACGTTTTTCAATGGCAAAAATCAATGAATATTGTAAATGCACAAACAGTAATTTCTCCGCATTGCAAGGTGCAATTCTGAAATTTTTTGCTTTTTTCTGCTCCTCTTAGCATGATAAAGAAGATTCAAAGAGAGTGAGATGCCAGCTCCTTTCATTCAGTCAGTAGCTTCAAACATTTCTGGTATATGAATAACATGATGTTTTTCAATGGCAAAAATCAATGAATATTGTAAATGCACAAACAGTAATTTCTCCGCATTGCAAGGTGCAATTCTGAAATTTTTTGCTTTTTCCTGCTCCTCTTAGCATGATAAAGAAGATTCAAAGAGAGTGAGATGCCAGCTCCTTTCATTCAGTCAGTAGCTTCAATCATTTCTGGACGTTTTTCAATGGCAAAAATCATTGAATATTGTAAATGCACAAACAGTAATTTCTCCGCATTGCAAGGTGCAATTCTGAAATTTTTTGCTTTTTCCTGCTCCTCTTAGCATGATAAAGAAGATTCAAAGAGAGTGAGATGCCAGCTCCTTTCATTCAGTCAGTAGCTTCAATCATTTCTGGTATATGAATAACATGATGTTTTTCAAAGGCAAAAATCAATGAACATTGTAAATGCACAAACAGTAATTTCTCCGCATTGCAAGGAGCAATTCTGAAATTTTTTGCTTTTTCCTGCTCCTCTAAGCATGATAAAGAAGATTCAAAGAGAGTGAGATTCCAGCTCCTTTCATTCAGTCAGTAGCTTCAATCATTTCTGGACGTTTTTCAATGGCAAAAATCAATGAATATTGTAAATGCACAAACAGTAATTTCTCCGCATTGCAAGGTGCAATTCTGAAATTTTTTGCTTTTTCCTGCTCCTCTTAGCATGATAAACAAGATTCAAAGAGAGTGAGATGCCAGCTCGTTTCATTCAGTCAGTAGCTTCAATCATTTCTGGACGTTTTTCAATGGCAAAAATCAATGAATATTGTAAATGCACAAACAGTAATTTCTCCGCATTGCAAGGTGCAATTCTGAAATTTTTTGCTTTTTTCTGCTCCTCTTAGCATGATAAAGAAGATTCAAAGAGAGTGAGATGCCAGCTCCTTTCATTCAGTCAGTAGCTTCAATCATTTCTGGTATATGAATAACATGATGTTTTTCAATGGCAAAAATCAATGAATATTGTAAATGCACAAACAGTAATTTCTCCGCATTGCAAGGTGCAATTCTGAAATTTTTTGCTTTTTCCTGCTCCTCTTAGCATGATAAAGAAGATTCAAAGAGAGTGAGATGCCAGCTCCTTTCATTCAGTCAGTAGCTTCAATCATTTCTGGACGTTTTTCAATGGCAAAAATCAATGAATATTGTAAATGCACAAACAGTAATTTCTCCGCATTGCAAGGTGCAATTCTGAAATTTTTTGCTTTTTCCTGCTCCTCTTAGCATGATAAACAAGATTCAAAGAGAGTGAGATGCCAGCTCGTTTCATTCAGTCAGTAGCTTCAATCATTTCTGGACGTTTTTCAATGGCAAAAATCAATGAATATTGTAAATGCACAAACAGTAATTTCTCCGCATTGCAAGGTGCAATTCTGAAATTTTTTGCTTTTTCCTGCTCCTCTTAGCATGATAAAGAAGATTCAAAGAGAGTGAGATGCCAGCTCCTTTCATTCAGTCAGTAGCTTCAATCATTTCTGGTATATGAATAACATGATGTTTTTCAATGGCAAAAATCAATGAATATTGTAAATGCACAAACAGTAATTTCTCCGCATTGCAAGGTGCAATTCTGAAATTTTTTGCTTTTTCCTGCTCCTCTAAGCATGATAAAGAAGATTCAAGGAGAGTGAGATGCCAGCTCCTTTCATTCAGTCAGTAGCTTCAATCATTTCTGGACGTTTTTCAATGGCAAAAATCAATGAATATTGTAAATGCACAAACAGTAATTTCTCCGCATTGCAAGGTGCAATTCTGAAATTTTTTGCTTTTTCCTGCTCCTCTTAGCATGATAAACAAGATTCAAAGAGAGTGAGATGCCAGCTCCTTTCATTCAGTCAGTAGCTTCAATCATTTCTGGACGTTTTTCAATGGCAAAAATCAATGAATATTGTAAATGCACAAACAGTAATTTCTCCGCATTGCAAGGTGCAATTCTGAAATTTTTTGCTTTTTCCTGCTCCTCTTAGCATGATAAAGAAGATTCAAAGAGAGTGAGATGCCAGCTCCTTTCATTCAGTCAGTAGCTTCAAACATTTCTGGTATATGAATAACATGATGTTTTTCAATGGCAAAAATCACTGAATATTGTAAATGCACAAACAGTAATTTCTCCGCATTGCAAGGTGCAATTCTGAAATTTTTTGCTTTTTCCTGCTCCTCTTAGCATGATAAAGAAGATTCAAAGAGAGTGAGATGCCAGCTCCTTTCATTCAGTCAGTAGCTTCAATCATTTCTGGACGTTTTTCAATGGCAAAAATCAATGAATATTGTAAATGCACAAACAGTAATTTCTCCGCATTGCAAGTTGCAATTCTGAAATTTTTTGCTTTTTCCTGCTCCTCTTAGCATGATAAAGAAGATTCAAAGAGAGTGAGATGCCAGCTCCTTTCATTCAGTCAGTAGCTTCAAACATTTCTGGTATATGAATAACATGATGTTTTTCAATGGCAAAAATCAATGAATATTGTAAATGCACAAACAGTAATTTCTCCGCATTGCAAGGTGCAATTCTGAAATTTTTTGCTTTTTCCTGCTCCTCTTAGCATGATAAAGAAGATTCAAAGAGAGTGAGATGCCAGCTCCTTTCATTCAGTAAGTAGCTTCAATCATTTCTGGACGTTTTTCAATGGCAAAAATCAATGAATATTGTAAATGCACAAACAGTAATTTCTCCGCATTGCAAGGTGCAATTCTGAAATTTTTTGCTTTTTCCTGCTCCTCTTAGCATGATAAACAAGATTCAAAGAGAGTGAGATGCCAGCTCCTTTCATTCAGTCAGTAGCTTCAATCATTTCTGGACGTTTTTCAATGGCAAAAATCAATGAATATTGTAAATGCACAAACAGTAATTTCTCCGCATTGCAAGGTGCAATTCTGAAATTTTTAGCTTTTTCCTGCTCCTCTTAGCATGATAAAGAAGATTCAAAGAGAGTGAGATGCCAGCTCTTTTCATTCAGTCAGTAGCTTCAAACATTTCTGGTATATGAATAACATGATATTTTTCAATGGCAAAAATCAATGAATATTGTAAATGCACAAACAGTAATTTCTCCGCATTGAAAGGTGCAATTCTGAAATTTTTTGCTTTTTCCTGCTCCTCTTAGCATGATAAAGAAGATTCAAAGAGAGTGAGATGCCAGCTCCTTTCATTCAGTCAGTAGCTTCAATCATTTCTGGACGTTTTTCAATGGCAAAAATCAATGAATATTGTAAATGCACAAACAGTAATTTCTCCGCATTGCAAGGTGCAATTCTGAAATTTTTTGCTTTTTCCTGCTCCTCTTAGCATGATAAACAAGATTCAAAGAGAGTGAGATGCCAGCTCCTTTCATTCAGTCAGTAGCTTCAATCATTTCTGGACGTTTTTCAATGGCAAAAATCAATGAATATTGTAAATGCACAAACAGTAATTTCTCCGCATTGCAAGTTGCAATTCTGAAATTTTTTGCTTTTTCCTGCTCCTCTTAGCATGATAAAGAAGATTCAAAGAGAGTGAGATGCCAGCTCCTTTCATTCAGTCAGTAGCTTCAAACATTTCTGGTATATGAATAACATGATGTTTTTCAATGGCAAAAATCAATGAATATTGTAAATGCACAAACAGTAATTTCTCCGCATTGCAAGGTGCAATTCTGAAATTTTTTGCTTTTTCCTGCTCCTCTTAGCATGATAAAGAAGATTCAAAGAGAGTGAGATGCCAGCTCCTTTCATTCAGTAAGTAGCTTCAATCATTTCTGGACGTTTTTCAATGGCAAAAATCAATGAATATTGTAAATGCACAAACAGTAATTTCTCCGCATTGCAAGGTGCAATTCTGAAATTTTTTGCTTTTTCCTGCTCCTCTTAGCATGATAAACAAGATTCAAAGAGAGTGAGATGCCAGCTCCTTTCATTCAGTCAGTAGCTTCAATCATTTCTGGACGTTTTTCAATGGCAAAAATCAATGAATATTGTAAATGCACAAACAGTAATTTCTCCGCATTGCAAGGTGCAATTCTGAAATTTTTTGCTTTTTCCTGCTCCTCTTAGCATGATAAAGAAGATTCAAAGAGAGTGAGATGCCAGCTCCTTTCATTCAGTCAGTAGCTTCAAACATTTCTGGTATATGAATAACATGATATTTTTCAATGGCAAAAATCAATGAATATTGTAAATGCACAAACAGTAATTTCTCCGCATTGAAAGGTGCAATTCTGAAATTTTTTGCTTTTTCCTGCTCCTCTTAGCATGATAAAGAAGATTCAAAGAGAGTGAGATGCCAGCTCCTTTCATTCAGTCAGTAGCTTCAATCATTTCTGGACGTTTTTCAATGGCAAAAATCAATGAATATTGTAAATGCACAAACAGTAATTTCTCCGCATTGCAAGGTGCAATTCTGAAATTTTTTGCTTTTTCCTGCTCCTCTTAGCATGATAAACAAGATTCAAACAGAGTGAGATGCCAGCTCCTTTCATTCAGTCAGTAGCTTCAATCATTTCTGGACGTTTTTCAATGGCAAAAATCAATGAATATTGTAAATGCACAAACAGTAATTTCTCCGCATTGCAAGGTGCAATTCTGAAATTTTTTGCTTTTTTCTGCTACTCTTAGCATGATAAAGAAGATTCAAAGAGAGTGAGATGCCAGCTCCTTTCATTCAGTCAGTAGCTTCAAACATTTCTGGTATATGAATAACATGATGTTTTTCAATGGCAAAAATCAATGAATATTGTAAATGCACAAACAGTAATTTCTCCGCATTGCAAGGTGCAATTCTGAAATTTTTTGCTTTTTCCTGCTCCTCTTAGCATGATAAACAAGATTCAAAGAGAGTGAGATACCAGCTCCTTTCATTCAGTCAGTAGCTTCAATCATTTCTGGACGTTTTTCAATGGCAAAAATCAATGAATATTGTAAATGCACAAACAGTAATTTCTCCGCATTGCAAGGTGCAATTCTGAAATTTTTTGCTTTTTCCTGCTCCTCTTAGCATGATAAAGAAGATTCAAAGAGAGTGAGATGCCAGCTCCTTTCATTCAGTCAGTAGCTTCAAACATTTCTGGTATATGAATAACATGATGTTTTTCAATGGCAAAAATCACTGAATATTGTAAATGCACAAACAGTAATTTCTCCGCATTGCAAGGTGCAATTCTGAAATTTTTTGCTTTTTCCTGCTCCTCTTAGCATGATAAAGAAGATTCAAAGAGAGTGAGATGCCAGCTCCTTTCATTCAGTCAGTAGCTTCAATCATTTCTGGACGTTTTTCAATGGCAAAAATCAATGAATATTGTAAATGCACAAACAGTAATTTCTCCGCATTGCAAGGTGCAATTCTGAAATTTTTTGCTTTTTCCTGCTCCTCTTAGCATGATAAAGATTCAAAGAGAGTGAGATGCCAGCTCCTTTCATTCAGTCAGTAGCTTCAAACATTTCTGGTATATGAATAACATGATGTTTTTCAATGGCAAAAATCAATGAATATTGTAAATGCACAAACAGTAATTTCTCCGCATTGCAAGGTGCAATTCTGAAATTTTTTGCTTTTTCCTGCTCCTCTTAGCATGATAAAGAAGATTCAAAGAGAGTGAGATGCCAGCTCCTTTCATTCAGTAAGTAGCTTCAATCATTTCTGGACGTTTTTCAATGGCAAAAATCAATGAATATTGTAAATGCACAAACAGTAATTTCTCCGCATTGCAAGGTGCAATTCTGAAATTTTTTGCTTTTTCCTGCTCTTAGCATGATAAACAAGATTCAAAGAGAGTGAGATGCCAGCTCCTTTCATTCAGTCAGTAGCTTCAATCATTTCTGGACGTTTTTCAATGGCAAAAATCAATGAATATTGTAAATGCACAAACAGTAATTTCTCCGCATTGCAAGGTGCAATTCTGAAATTTTTTGCTTTTTCCTGCTCCTCTTAGCAAGATAAACAAGATTCAAAGAGAGTGAGATGCCACCTCCTTTCATTCAGTCAGTAGCTTCAAACATTTCTGGTATATGAATAACATGATATTTTTCAATGGCAAAAATCAATGAATATTGTAAATGCACAAACAGTAATTTCTCCGCATTGAAAGGTGCAATTCTGAAATTTTTTGCTTTTTCCTGCTCCTCTTAGCATGATAAAGAAGATTCAAAGAGAGTGAGATGCCAGCTCCTTTCATTCAGTCAGTAGCTTCAATCATTTCTGGACGTTTTTCAATGGCAAAAATCAATGAATATTGTAAATGCACAAACAGTAATTTCTCCGCATTGCAAGGTGCAATTCTGAAATTTTTTGCTTTTTCCTGCTCCTCTTAGCATGATAAACAAGATTCAAACAGAGTGAGATGCCAGCTCCTTTCATTCAGTCAGTAGCTTCAATCATTTCTGGACGTTTTTCAATGGCAAAAATCAATGAATATTGTAAATGCACAAACAGTAATTTCGCCGCATTGCAAGGTGCAATTCTGAAATTTTTTGCTTTTTTCTGCTACTCTTAGCATGATAAAGAAGATTCAAAGAGAGTGAGATGCCAGCTCCTTTCATTCAGTCAGTAGCTTCAAACATTTCTGGTATATGAATAACATGATGTTTTTCAATGGCAAAAATCAATGAATATTGTAAATGCACAAACAGTAATTTCTCCGCATTGCAAGGTGCAATTCTGAAATTTTTTGCTTTTTCCTGCTCCTCTTAGCATGATAAAGAAGATTCAAAGAGAGTGAGATGCCAGCTCCTTTCATTCAGTCAGTAGCTTCAATCATTTCTGGACTTTTTTCAATGGCAAAAATCAATGAATATTGTAAATGCACAAACAGTAATTTCTCCGCATTGCAAGGTGCAATTCTGAAATTTTTTGCTTTTTCCTGCTCCTCTTAGCAAGATAAACAAGATTCAAAGAGAGTGAGATGCCAGCTCCTTTCATTCAGTCAGTAGCTTCAATCATTTCTGGACGTTTTTCAATGGCAAAAATCAATGAATATTGTAAATGCACAAACAGTAATTTCTCCGCATTGCAAGGTGCAATTCTGAAATTTTTTGCTTTTTCCTTCTCCTCTTAGCATGATAAAGAAGATTCAAAGAGAGTGAGATGCCAGCTCCTTTCATTCAGTCAGTAGCTTCAATCATTTCTGGACGTTTTTCAATGGCAAAAATCAATGAATATTGTAAATGCACAAACAGTAATTTCTCCGCATTGCAAGGTGCAATTCTGAAATTTTTTGCTTTTTCCTGCTCCTCTTAGCATGATAAAGAAGATTCAAAGAGAGTGAGATGCCAGCTCCTTTCATTCAGTCAGTAGCTTCAAACATTTCTGGTATATGAATAACATGATGTTTTTCAATGGCAAAAATCAATGAATATTGTAAATGCACAAACAGTAATTTCTCCGCATTGCAAGGTGCAATTCTGAAATTTTTTGCTTTTTCCTGCTCCTCTTAGCATGATAAAGAAGATTCAAAGAGAGTGAGATGCCAGCTCCTTTCATTCAGTCAGTAGCTTCAATCATTTCTGGACGTTTTTCAATGGCAAAAATCAATGAATATTGTAAATGCACAAACAGTAATTTCTCCGCATTGGAAGGTGCAATTCTGAAATTTTTTGCTTTTTCCTGCTCCTCTTAGCATGATAAAGAAGATTCAAAGAGAGTGAGATGCCAGCTCCTTTCATTCAGTCAGTAGCTTCAAACATTTCTGATATATGAATAACATGATGTTTTTCAATGGCAAAAATCAATGAATATTGTAAATGCACAAACAGTAATTTCTCCGCATTGCAAGGTGCAATTCTGAAATTTTTTGCTTTTTCCTGCTCCTCTTAGCATGATAAAGAAGATTCAAAGAGAGTGAGATGCCAGCTCCTTTCATTCAGTAAGTAGCTTCAATCATTTCTGGACGTTTTTCAATGGCAAAAATCAATGAATATTGTAAATGCACAAACAGTAATTTCTCCGCATTGCAAGGTGCAATTCTGAAATTTTTTGCTTTTTCCTGCTCCTCTTAGCATGATAAACAAGATTCAAAGAGAGTGAGATGCCAGCTCCTTTCATTCAGTCAGTAGCTTCAATCATTTCTGGACGTTTTTCAATGGCAAAAATCAATGAATATTGTAAATGCACAAACAGTAATTTCTCCGCATTGCAAGGTGCAATTCTGAAATTTTTTGCTTTTTCCTGCTCCTCTTAGCATGATGAAGAAGATTCAAAGAGAGTGAGATGCCAGCTCCTTTCATTCAGTCAGTAGCTTCAAACATTTCTGGTATATGAATAACATATTTTTCAATGGCAAAAATCAATGAATATTGTAAATGCACAAACAGTAATTTCTCCGCATTGCAAGGTGCAATTCTGAAATTTTTTGCTTTTTCCTGCTCCTCTTAGCATGATAAAGAAGATTCAAAGAGAGTGAGATGCCAGCTCCTTTCATTCAGTCAGTAGCTTCAAACATTTCTGGTATATGAATAACATGATGTTTTTCAATGGCAAAAATCAATGAATATTGTAAATGCACAAACAGTAATTTCTCCGCATTGCAAGGTGCAATTCTGAAATTTTTTGCTTTTTCCTGCTCCTCTTAGCATGATAAAGAAGATTCAAAGAGAGTGAGATGCCAGCTCCTTTCATTCATTAAGTAGCTTCAATCATTTCTGGACGTTTTTCAATGGCAAAAATCAATGAATATTGTAAATGCACAAACAGTAATTTCTCCGCATTGCAAGGTGCAATTCTGAAATTTTTTGCTTTTTCCTGCTCCTCTTAGCATGATAAACAAGATTCAAAGAGAGTGAGATGCCAGCTCCTTTCATTCAGTCAGTAGCTTCAATCATTTCTGGACGTTTTTCAATGGCAAAAATCAATGAATATTGTAAATGCACAAACAGTAATTTCTCCGCATTGCAAGGTGCAATTCTGAAATTTTTTGCTTTTTCCTGCTCCTCTTAGCATGATAAAGAAGATTCAAAGAGAGTGAGATGCCAGCTCCTTTCATTCAGTCAGTAGCTTCAATCATTTCTGGACGTTTTTCAATGGCAAAAATCAATGAATATTGTAAATGCACAAACAGTAATTTCTCCGCATTGCCAGGTGCAATTCTGAAATTTTTTGCTTTTTCCTGCTCCTCTTAGCATGATAAACAAGATTCAAACAGAGTGAGATGCCAGCTCCTTTCATTCAGTCAGTAGCTTCAATCATTTCTGGACGTTTTTCAATGGCAAAAATCAATGAATATTGTAAATGCACAAACAGTAATTTCTCCGCATTGCAAGGTGCAATTCTGAAATTTTTTGCTTTTTTCTGCTACTCTTAGCATGATAAAGAAGATTCAAAGAGAGTGAGATGCCAGCTCCTTTCATTCAGTCAGTAGCTTCAAACATTTCAGGTATATGAATAACATGATGTTTTTCAATGGCAAAAATCAATGAATATTGTAAATGCACAGTAATTTCTCCGCATTGCAAGGTGCAATTCTGAAATTTTTTGCTTTTTCCTGCTCCTCTTAGCATGATAAAGAAAATTCAAAGAGAGTGAGATGCCAGCTCCTTTCATTCAGTCAGTAGCTTCAAACATTTCTGGTATATGAATAACATGATGTTTTTCAATGGCAAAAATCAATGAATATTGTAAATGCACAAACAGTAATTTCTCCGCATTGCAAGGTGCAATTCTGAAATTTTTTGCTTTTTCCTGCTCCTCTTAGCATGATAAAGAAGATTCAAAGAGAGTGAGATGCCAGCTCCTTTCATTCAGTAAGTAGCTTCAATCATTTCTGGACGTTTTTCAATGGCAAAAATCAATGAATATTGTAAATGCACAAACAGTAATTTCTCCGCATTGCAAGGTGCAATTCTGAAATTTTTTGCTTTTTCCTGCTCCTCTTAGCAAGATAAACAAGATTCAAAGAGAGTGAGATGCAAGCTCCTTTCATTCAGTCAGTAGCTCCAAACATTTCTGGTATATGAATAACATGATATTTTTCAATGGCAAAAATCAATGAATATTGTAAATGCACAAACAGTAATTTCTCCGCATTGAAAGGTGCAATTCTGAAATTTTTTGCTTTTTCCTGCTCCTCTTAGCATGATAAAGAAGATTCAAAGAGAGTGAGATGCCAGCTCCTTTCATTCAGTCAGTAGCTTCAATCATTTCTGGACGTTTTTCAATGGCAAAAATCAATGAATATTGTAAATGCACAAACAGTAATTTCTCCGCATTGCAAGGTGCAATTCTGAAATTTTTTGCTTTTTCCTGCTCCTCTTAGCATGATAAACAAGATTCAAACAGAGTGAGATGCCAGCTCCTTTCATTCAGTCAGTAGCTTCAATCATTTCTGGACGTTTTTCAATGGCAAAAATCAATGAATATTGTAAATGCACAAACAGTAATTTCTCCGCATTGCAAGGTGCAATTCTGAAATTTTTTGCTTTTTTCTACTAATCTTAGCATGATAAAGAAGATTCAAAGAGAGTGAGATGCCAGCTCCTTTCATTCAGTCAGTAGCTTCAAACATTTCTGGTATATGAATAACATGATGTTTTTCAATGGCAAAAATCAATGAATATTGTAAATGCACAAACAGTAATTTCTCCACATTGCAAGGTGCAATTCTGAAATTTTTTGCTTTTTCCTGCTCCTCTTAGCATGATAAAGAAGATTCAAAGAGAGTGAGATGCCAGCTCCTTTCATTCAGTCAGTAGCTTCAAACATTTCTGGTATATGAATAACATGATGTTTTTCAATGGCAAAAATCAATGAATATTGTAAATGCACAAACAGTAATTTCTCCGCATTGCAAGGTGCAATTCTGAAATTTTTTGCTTTTTCCTGCTCCTCTTAGCATGATAAAGAAGATTCAAAGAGAGTGAGATGCCAGCTCCTTTCATTCAGTCAGTAGCTTCAATCATTTCTGGACGTTTTTCAATGGCAAAAATCAATGAATATTGTAAATGCACAAACAGTAATTTCTCCGCATTGCAAGGTGCAATTCTGAAATTTTTTGATTTTTCCTGCTCCTCTTAGCATGATAAAGAAGATTCAAAGAGAGTGAGATGCCAGCTCCTTTCATTCAGTCAGTAGCTTCAAACATTTCTGGTATATGAATAACATGTTTTTCAATGGCAAAAATCAATGAATATTGTAAATGCACAAACAGTAATTTCTCCGCATTGCAAGGTGCAATTCTGAAATTTTTTGCTTTTTCCTGCTCCTCTTAGCATGATAAAGAAGATTCAAAGAGAGTGAGATGCCAGCTCCTTTCATTCAGTCAGTAGCTTCAATCATTTCTGGACGTTTTTCAATGGCAAAAATCATTGAATATTGTAAATGCACAAACAGTAATTTCTCCGCATTGCAAGGTGCAATTCTGAAATTTTTTGCTTTTTCCTGCTCCTCTTAGCATGATAAAGAAGATTCAAAGAGAGTGAGATGCCAGCTCCTTTCATTCAGTCAGTAGCTTCAATCATTTCTGGTATATGAATAACATGATGTTTTTCAATGGCAAAAATCAATGAATATTGTAAATGCACAAACAGTAATTTCTCCGCATTGCAAGGTGCAATTCTGAAATTTTTTGCTTTTTCCTGCTCCTCTAAGCATGATAAAGAAGATTCAAGGAGAGTGAGATGCCAGCTCCTTTCATTCAGTCAGTAGCTTCAATCATTTCTGGACGTTTTTCAATGGCAAAAATCAATGAATATTGTAAATGCACAAACAGTAATTTCTCCGCATTGCAAGGTGCAATTCTGAAATTTTTTGCTTTTTCCTGCTCCTCTTAGCATGATAAACAAGATTCAAAGAGAGTGAGATGCCAGCTCCTTTCATTCAGTCAGTAGCTTCAATCATTTCTGGACGTTTTTCAATGGCAAAAATCAATGAATATTGTAAATGCACAAACAGTAATTTCTCCGCATTGCAAGGTGCAATTCTGAAATTTTTTGCTTTTTCCTGCTCCTCTTAGCATGATAAAGAAGATTCAAAGAGAGTGAGATGCCAGCTCCTTTCATTCAGTCAGTAGCTTCAAACATTTCTGGTATATGAATAACATGATGTTTTTCAATGGCAAAAATCACTGAATATTGTAAATGCACAAACAGTAATTTCTCCGCATTGCAAGGTGCAATTCTGAAATTTTTTGCTTTTTCCTGCTCCTCTTAGCATGATAAAGAAGATTCAAAGAGAGTGAGATGCCAGCTCCTTTCATTCAGTCAGTAGCTTCAATCATTTCTGGACGTTTTTCAATGGCAAAAATCAATGAATATTGTAAATGCACAAACAGTAATTTCTCCGCATTGCAAGTTGCAATTCTGAAATTTTTTGCTTTTTCCTGCTCCTCTTAGCATGATAAAGAAGATTCAAAGAGAGTGAGATGCCAGCTCCTTTCATTCAGTCAGTAGCTTCAAACATTTCTGGTATATGAATAACATGATGTTTTTCAATGGCAAAAATCAATGAATATTGTAAATGCACAAACAGTAATTTCTCCGCATTGCAAGGTGCATTTCTGAAATTTTTTGCTTTTTCCTGCTCCTCTTAGCATGATAAAGAAGATTCAAAGAGAGTGAGATGCCAGCTCCTTTCATTCAGTAAGTAGCTTCAATCATTTCTGGACGTTTTTCAATGGCAAAAATCAATGAATATTGTAAATGCACAAACAGTAATTTCTCCGCATTGCAAGGTGCAATTCTGAAATTTTTTGCTTTTTCCTGCTCCTCTTAGCATGATAAAGAAGATTCAAAGAGAGTGAGATGCCAGCTCCTTTCATTCAGTCAGTAGCTTCAAACATTTCTGGTATATGAATAACATGATATTTTTCAATGGCAAAAATCAATGAATATTGTAAATGCACAAACAGTAATTTCTCCGCATTGAAAGGTGCAATTCTGAAATTTTTTGCTTTTTCCTGCTCCTCTTAGCATGATAAACAAGATTCAAACAGAGTGAGATGCCAGCTCCTTTCATTCAGTCAGTAGCTTCAATCATTTCTGGACGTTTTTCAATGGCAAAAATCAATGAATATTGTAAATGCACAAACAGTAATTTCTCCGCATTGCAAGGTGCAATTCTGAAATTTTTTGCTTTTTTCTGCTACTCTTAGCATGATAAAGAAGATTCAAAGAGAGTGAGATGCCAGCTCCTTTCATTCAGTCAGTAGCTTCAAACATTTCTGGTATATGAATAACATGATGTTTTTCAATGGCAAAAATCAATGAATATTGTAAATGCACAAACAGTAATTTCTCCGCATTGCAAGGTGCAATTCTGAAATTTTTTGCTTTTTCCTGCTCCTCTTAGCATGATAAACAAGATTCAAAGAGAGTGAGATGCCAGCTCCTTTCATTCAGTCAGTAGCTTCAATCATTTCTGGACGTTTTTCAATGGCAAAAATCAATGAATATTGTAAATGCACAAACAGTAATTTCTCCGCATTGCAAGGTGCAATTCTGAAATTTTTTGCTTTTTCCTGCTCCTCTTAGCATGATAAAGAAGATTCAAAGAGAGTGAGATGCCAGCTCCTTTCATTCAGTCAGTAGCTTCAAACATTTCTGGTATATGAATAACATGATGTTTTTCAATGGCAAAAATCACTGAATATTGTAAATGCACAAACAGTAATTTCTCCGCATTGCAAGGTGCAATTCTGAAATTTTTTGCTTTTTCCTGCTCCTCTTAGCATGATAAAGAAGATTCAAAGAGAGTGAGATGCCAGCTCCTTTCATTCAGTCAGTAGCTTCAATCATTTCTGGACGTTTTTCAATGGCAAAAATCAATGAATATTGTAAATGCACAAACAGTAATTTCTCGCATTGCAAGGTGCAATTCTGAAATTTTTTGCTTTTTCCTGCTCCTCTTAGCATGATAAATAAGATTCAAAGAGAGTGAGATGCCAGCTCCTTTCATTCAGTCAGTAGCTTCAATCATTTCTGGACGTTTTTCAATGGCAAAAATCAATGAATATTGTAAATGCACAAACAGTAATTTCTCCGCATTGCAAGGTGCATTTCTGAAATTTTTTGCTTTTTCCTGCTCCTCTTAGCATGATAAAGAAGATTCAAAGAGAGTGAGATGCCAGCTCCTTTCATTCAGTAAGTAGCTTCAATCATTTCTGGACGTTTTTCAATGGCAAAAATCAATGAATATTGTAAATGCACAAACAGTAATTTCTCCGCATTGCAAGGTGCAATTCTGAAATTTTTTGCTTTTTCCTGCTCCTCTTAGCATGATAAAGAAGATTCAAAGAGAGTGAGATGCCAGCTCCTTTCATTCAGTCAGTAGCTTCAAACATTTCTGGTATATGAATAACATGATATTTTTCAATGGCAAAAATCAATGAATATTGTAAATGCACAAACAGTAATTTCTCCGCATTGAAAGGTGCAATTCTGAAATTTTTTGCTTTTTCCTGCTCCTCTTAGCATGATAAACAAGATTCAAACAGAGTGAGATGCCAGCTCCTTTCATTCAGTCAGTAGCTTCAATCATTTCTGGACGTTTTTCAATGGCAAAAATCAATGAATATTGTAAATGCACAAACAGTAATTTCTCCGCATTGCAAGGTGCAATTCTGAAATTTTTTGCTTTTTTCTGCTACTCTTAGCATGATAAAGAAGATTCAAAGAGAGTGAGATGCCAGCTCCTTTCATTCAGTCAGTAGCTTCAAACATTTCTGGTATATGAATAACATGATGTTTTTCAATGGCAAAAATCAATGAATATTGTAAATGCACAAACAGTAATTTCTCCGCATTGCAAGGTGCAATTCTGAAATTTTTTGCTTTTTCCTGCTCCTCTTAGCATGATAAACAAGATTCAAAGAGAGTGAGATGCCAGCTCCTTTCATTCAGTCAGTAGCTTCAATCATTTCTGGACGTTTTTCAATGGCAAAAATCAATGAATATTGTAAATGCACAAACAGTAATTTCTCCGCATTGCAAGGTGCAATTCTGAAATTTTTTGCTTTTTCCTGCTCCTCTTAGCATGATAAAGAAGATTCAAAGAGAGTGAGATGCCAGCTCCTTTCATTCAGTCAGTAGCTTCAAACATTTCTGGTATATGAATAACATGATGTTTTTCAATGGCAAAAATCACTGAATATTGTAAATGCACAAACAGTAATTTCTCCGCATTGCAAGGTGCAATTCTGAAATTTTTTGCTTTTTCCTGCTCCTCTTAGCATGATAAAGAAGATTCAAAGAGAGTGAGATGCCAGCTCCTTTCATTCAGTCAGTAGCTTCAATCATTTCTGGACGTTTTTCAATGGCAAAAATCAATGAATATTGTAAATGCACAAACAGTAATTTCTCGCATTGCAAGGTGCAATTCTGAAATTTTTTGCTTTTTCCTGCTCCTCTTAGCATGATAAAGAAGATTCAAAGAGAGTGAGATGCCAGCTCCTTTCATTCAGTCAGTAGCTTCAAACATTTCTGGTATATGAATAACATGATGTTTTTCAATGGCAAAAATCAATGAATATTGTAAATGCACAAACAGTAATTTCTCCGCATTGCAAGGTGCAATTCTGAAATTTTTTGCTTTTTCCTGCTCCTCTTAGCATGATAAAGAAGATTCAAAGAGAGTGAGATGCCAGCTCCTTTCATTCAGTAAGTAGCTTCAATCATTTCTGGACGTTTTTCAATGGCAAAAATCAATGAATATTGTAAATGCACAAACAGTAATTTCTCCGCATTGCAAGGTGCAATTCTGAAATTTTTTGCTTTTTCCTGCTCCTCTTAGCATGATAAACAAGATTCAAACAGAGTGAGATGCCAGCTCCTTTCATTCAGTCAGTAGCTTCAATCATTTCTGGACGTTTTTCAATGGCAAAAATCAATGAATATTGTAAATGCACAAACAGTAATTTCTCCGCATTGCAAGGTGCAATTCTGAAATTTTTTGCTTTTTTCTGCTACTCTTAGCATGATAAAGAAGATTCAAAGAGAGTGAGATGCCAGCTCCTTTCATTCAGTCAGTAGCTTCAAACATTTCTGGTATATGAATAACATGATGTTTTTCAATGGCAAAAATCAATGAATATTGTAAATGCACAAACAGTAATTTCTCCGCATTGCAAGGTGCAATTCTGAAATTTTTTGCTTTTTCCTGCTCCTCTTAGCATGATAAAGAAGATTCAAAGAGAGTGAGATGCCAGCTCCTTTCATTCAGTCAGTAGCTTCAAACATTTCTGGTATATGAATAACATGATGTTTTTCAATGGCAAAAATCAATGAATATTGTAAATGCACAAACAGTAATTTCTCCGCATTGCAAGGTGCAATTCTGAAATTTTTTGCTTTTTCCTGCTCCTCTTAGCATGATAAAGAAGATTCAAAGAGAGTGAGATGCCAGCTCCTTTCATTCAGTCAGTAGCTTCAATCATTTCTGGACGTTTTTCAATGGCAAAAATCAATGAATATTGTAAATGCACAAACAGTAATTTCTCCGCATTGCAAGGTGCAATTCTGAAATTTTTTGCTTTTTCCTGCTCCTCTTAGCAAGATAAACAAGATTCAAAGAGAGTGAGATGCCAGCTCCTTTCATTCAGTCAGTAGCTTCAATCATTTCTGGACGTTTTTCAATGGCAAAAATCAATGAATATTGTAAATGCACAAACAGTAATTTCTCCGCATTGCAAGGTGCAATTCTGAAATTTTTTGCTTTTTCCTGCTCCTCTTAGCATGATAAAGAAGATTCAAAGAGAGTGAGATGCCAGCTCCTTTCATTCAGTCAGTAGCTTCAAACATTTCTGGAATATGAATAACATGATGTTTTTCAATGGCAAAAATCAATGAATATTGTAAATGCACAAACAGTAATTTCTCCGCATTGCAAGGTGCAATTCTGAAATTTTTTGCTTTTTCCTGCTCCTCTTAGCATGATAAACAAGATTCAAAGAGAGTGAGATGCCAGCTCCTTTCATTCAGTAAGTAGCTTCAATCATTTCTGGACGTTTTTCAATGGCAAAAATCAATGAATATTGTAAATGCACAAACAGTAATTTCTCCGCATTGCAAGGTGCAATTCTGAAATTTTTTGCTTTTTCCTGCTCCTCTTAGCATGATAAACAAGATTCAAAGAGAGTGAGATGCCAGCTCCTTTCATTCAGTCAGTAGCTTCAATCATTTCTGGACGTTTTTCAATGGCAAAAATCAATGAATATTGTAAATGCACAAACAGTAATTTCTCCGCATTGAAAGGTGCAATTCTGAAATTTTTTGCTTTTTCCTGCTCCTCTTAGCATGATAAAGAAGATTCAAAGAGAGTGAGATGCCAGCTCCTTTCATTCAGTCAGTAGCTTCAATCATTTCTGGACGTTTTTCAATGGCAAAAATCAATGAATATTGTAAATGCACAAACAGTAATTTCTCCGCATTGCAAGGTGCAATTCTGAAATTTTTTGCTTTTTCCTGCTCCTCTTAGCATGTCAAACAAGATTCAAACAGAGTGAGATGCCAGCTCCTTTCATTCAGTCAGTAGCTTCAATCATTTCTGGACGTTTTTCAATGGCAAAAATCAATGAATATTGTAAATGCACAAACAGTAATTTCTCCGCATTGCAAGGTGCAATTCTGAAATTTTTTGCTTTTTTCTGCTACTCTTAGCATGATAAAGAAGATTCAAAGAGAGTGAGATGCCAGCTCCTTTCATTCAGTCAGTAGCTTCAAACATTTCTGGTATATGAATAACATGATGTTTTTCAATGGCAAAAATCAATGAATATTGTAAATGCACAAACAGTAATTTCTCCGCATTGCAAGGTGCAATTCTGAAATTTTTTGCTTTTTCCTGCTACTCTTAGCATGATAAAGAAGATTCAAAGAGAGTGAGATGCCAGCTCCTTTCATTCAGTCAGTAGCTTCAAACATTTCTGGTATATGAATAACATGATGTTTTTCAATGGCAAAAATCAATGAATATTGTAAATGCACAAACAGTAATTTCTCCGCATTGCAAGGTGCAATTCTGAAATTTTTTGCTTTTTCCTGCTACTCTTAGCATGATAAAGAAGATTCAAAGAGAGTGAGATGCCAGCTCCTTTCATTCAGTAAGTAGCTTCAATCATTTCTGGACGTTTTTCAATGGCAAAAATCAATGAATATTGTAAATGCACAAACAGTAATTTCTCCGCATTGCAAGGTGCAATTCTGAAATTTTTTGCTTTTTCCTGCTCCTCTTAGCAAGATAAACAAGATTCAAAGAGAGTGAGATGCCAGCTCCTTTCATTCAGTCAGTAGCTTCAATCATTTCTGGACGTTTTTCAATGGCAAAAATCAATGAATATTGTAAATGCACAAACAGTAATTTCTCCGCATTGCAAGGTGCAATTCTGAAATTTTTTGCTTTTTCCTGCTCCTCTTAGCATGATAAAGAAGATTCAAAGAGAGTGAGATGCCAGCTCCTTTCATTCAGTCAGTAGCTTCAATCATTTCTGGACGTTTTTCAATGGCAAAAATCAATGAATATTGTAAATGCACAAGCAGTAATTTCTCCGCATTGCAAGGTGCAATTCTGAAATTTTTTGCTTTTTCCTGCTCCTCTTAGCATGATAAAGAAGATTCAAAGAGAGTGAGATGCCAGCTCCTTTCATTCAGTCAGTAGCTTCAAACATTTCTGGTATATGAATAACATGATGTTTTTCAATGGCAAAAATCAATGAATATTGTAAATGCACAAACAGTAATTTCTCCGCATTTCAAGGTGCAATTCTGAAATTTTTTGCTTTTTCCTGCTCCTCTTAGCATGATAAAGAAGATTCAAAGAGAGTGAGATGCCAGCTCCGTTCATTCAGTAAGTAGCTTCAATCATTTCTGGACGTTTTTCAATGGCAAAAATCAATGAATATTGTAAATGCACAAACAGTAATTTCTCCGCATTGCAAGGTGCAATTCTGAAATTTTTTGCTTTTTCCTGCTCCTCTTAGCATGATAAACAAGATTCAAAGAGAGTGAGATGCCAGCTCCTTTCATTCAGTCAGTAGCTTCAATCATTTCTGGACGTTTTTCAATGGCAAAAATCAATGAATATTGTAAATGCACAAACAGTAATTTCTCCGCATTGCAAGGTGCAATTCTGAAATTTTTTGCTTTTTCCTGCTCCTCTTAGCATGATAAAGAAGATTCAAAGAGAGTGAGATGCCAGCTCCTTTCATTCAGTCAGTAGCTTCAAACATTTCTGGTATATGAATAACATGATATTTTTCAATGGCAAAAATCAATGAATATTGTAAATGCACAAACAGTAATTTCTCCGCATTGAAAGGTGCAATTCTGAAATTTTTTGCTTTTTCCTGCTCCTCTTAGCATGATAAAGAAGATTCAAAGTGAGTGAGATGCCAGCTCCTTTCATTCAGTCAGTAGCTTCAATCATTTCTGGACGTTTTTCAATGGCAAAAATCAATGAATATTGTAAATGCACAAACAGTAATTTCTCCGCATTGCAAGGTGCAATTCTGAAATTTTTTGCTTTTTTCTGCTCCTCTTAGCATGATAAAGAAGATTCAAAGAGAGTGAGATGCCAGCTCCTTTCATTCAGTCAGTAGCTTCAAACATTTCTGGTATATGAATAACATGATGTTTTTCAATGGCAAAAATCAATGAATATTGTAAATGCACAAACAGTAATTTCTCCGCATTGCAAGGTGCAATTCTGAAATTTTTTGCTTTTTCCTGCTCCTCTTAGCATGATAAAGAAGATTCAAAGAGAGTGAGATGCCAGCTCCTTTCATTCAGTCAGTAGCTTCAATCATTTCTGGACGTTTTTCAATGGCAAAAATCATTGAATATTGTAAATGCACAAACAGTAATTTCTCCGCATTGCAAGGTGCAATTCTGAAATTTTTTGCTTTTTCCTGCTCCTCTTAGCATGATAAAGAAGATTCAAAGAGAGTGAGATGCCAGCTCCTTTCATTCAGTCAGTAGCTTCAATCATTTCTGGTATATGAATAACATGATGTTTTTCAATGGCAAAAATCAATGAACATTGTAAATGCACAAACAGTAATTTCTCCGCATTGCAAGGTGCAATTCTGAAATTTTTTGCTTTTTCCTGCTCCTCTAAGCATGATAAAGAAGATTCAAAGAGAGTGAGATGCCAGCTCCTTTCATTCAGTCAGTAGCTTCAATCATTTCTGGACGTTTTTCAATGGCAAAAATCAATGAATATTGTAAATGCACAAACAGTAATTTCTCCGCATTGCAAGGTGCAATTCTGAAATTTTTTGCTTTTTCCTGCTCCTCTTAGCATGATAAACAAGATTCAAAGAGAGTGAGATGCCAGCTCGTTTCATTCAGTCAGTAGCTTCAATCATTTCTGGACGTTTTTCAATGGCAAAAATCAATGAATATTGTAAATGCACAAACAGTAATTTCTCCGCATTGCAAGGTGCAATTCTGAAATTTTTTGCTTTTTTCTGCTCCTCTTAGCATGATAAAGAAGATTCAAAGAGAGTGAGATGCCAGCTCCTTTCATTCAGTCAGTAGCTTCAAACATTTCTGGTATATGAATAACATGATGTTTTTCAATGGCAAAAATCAATGAATATTGTAAATGCACAAACAGTAATTTCTCCGCATTGCAAGGTGCAATTCTGAAATTTTTTGCTTTTTCCTGCTCCTCTTAGCATGATAAAGAAGATTCAAAGAGAGTGAGATGCCAGCTCCTTTCATTCAGTCAGTAGCTTCAATCATTTCTGGACGTTTTTCAATGGCAAAAATCAATGAATATTGTAAATGCACAAACAGTAATTTCTCCGCATTGCAAGGTGCAATTCTGAAATTTTTTGCTTTTTCCTGCTCCTCTTAGCAAGATAAACAAGATTCAAAGAGAGTGAGATGCCAGCTCCTTTCATTCAGTCAGTAGCTTCAATCATTTCTGGACGTTTTTCAATGGCAAAAATCAATGAATATTGTAAATGCACAAACAGTAATTTCTCCGCATTGCAAGGTGCAATTCTGAAATTTTTTGCTTTTTCCTGCTCCTCTTAGCATGATAAAGAAGATTCAAAGAGAGTGAGATGCCAGCTCCTTTCATTCAGTCAGTAGCTTCAATCATTTCTGGACGTTTTTCAATGGCAAAAATCAATGAATATTGTAAATGCACAAACAGTAATTTCTCCGCATTGCAAGGTGCAATTCTGAAATTTTTTGCTTTTTCCTGCTCCTCTTAGCATGATAAAGAAGATTCAAAGAGAGTGAAATGCCAGCTCCTTTCATTCAGTCAGTAGCTTCAATCATTTCTGGACGTTTTTCAATGGCAAAAATCAATGAATATTGTAAATGCACAAACAGTAATTTCTCCGCATTGCAAGGTGCAATTCTGAAATTTTTTGCTTTTTCCTGCTCCTCTTAGCATGATAAAGAAGATTCAAAGAGAGTGAGATGCCAGCTCCTTTCATTCAGTCAGTAGCTTCAATCATTTCTGGACGTTTTTCAATGGCAAAAATCAATGAATATTGTAAATGCACAAACAGTAATTTCTCCGCATTGCAAGGTGCAATTCTGAAATTTTTTGCTTTTTCCTGCTCCTCTTAGCATGATAAAGAAGATTCAAAGAGAGTGAGATGCCAGCTCCTTTCATTCAGTCAGTAGCTTCAAACATTTCTGGTATATGAATAACATGATGTTTTTCAATGGCAAAAAATCAATGAATATTGTAAATGCACAAACAGTAATTTCTCCGCATTGCAAGGTGCAATTCTGAAATTTTTTGCTTTTTCCTGCTCCTCTTAGCATGCTAAAGAAGATTCAAAGAGAGTGAGATGCCAGCTCCTTTCATTCAGTAAGTAGCTTCAATCATTTCTGGACGTTTTTCAATGGCAAAAATCAATGAATATTGTAAATGCACAAACAGTAATTTCTCCGCATTGCAAGGTGCAATTCTGAAATTTTTTGCTTTTTCCTGCTCCTCTTAGCATGATAAACAAGATTCAAAGAGAGTGAGATGCCAGCTCCTTTCATTCAGTCAGTAGCTTCAATCATTTCTGGACGTTTTTCAATGGCAAAAATCAATGAATATTGTAAATGCACAAACAGTAATTTCTCCGCATTGCAAGGTGCAATTCTGAAATTTTTTGCTTTTTCCTGCTCCTCTTAGCATGATAAAGAAGATTCAAAGAGAGTGAGATGCCAGCTCCTTTCATTCAGTCAGTAGCTTCAAACATTTCTGGTATATGAATAACATGATATTTTTCAATGGCAAAAATCAATGAATATTGTAAATGCACAAACAGTAATTTCTCCGCATTGCAAGGTGCAATTCTGAAATTTTTTGCTTTTTTCTGCTCCTCTTAGCATGATAAAGAAGATTCAAAGAGAGTGAGATGCCAGCTCCTTTCATTCAGTCAGTAGCTTCAAACATTTCTGGTATATGAATAACATGATGTTTTTCAATGGCAAAAATCAATGAATATTGTAAATGCACAAACAGTAATTTCTCCGCATTGCAAGGTGCAATTCTGAAATTTTTTGCTTTTTCCTGCTCCTCTTAGCATGATAAAGAAGATTCAAAGAGAGTGAGATGCCAGCTCCTTTCATTCAGTCAGTAGCTTCAATCATTTCTGGACGTTTTTCAATGGCAAAAATCATTGAATATTGTAAATGCACAAACAGTAATTTCTCCGCATTGCAAGGTGCAATTCTGAAATTTTTTGCTTTTTCCTGCTCCTCTTAGCATGATAAAGAAGATTCAAAGAGAGTGAGATGCCAGCTCCTTTCATTCAGTCAGTAGCTTCAATCATTTCTGGTATATGAATAACATGGTTTTTCAATGGCAAAAATCAATGAACATTGTAAATGCACAAACAGTAATTTCTCCGCATTGCAAGGTGCAATTCTGAAATTTTTTGCTTTTTCCTGCTCCTCTAAGCATGATAAAGAAGATTCAAAGAGAGTGAGATGCCAGCTCCTTTCATTCAGTCAGTAGCTTCAATCATTTCTGGACGTTTTTCAATGGCAAAAATCAATGAATATTGTAAATGCACAAACAGTAATTTCTCCGCATTGCAAGGTGCAATTCTGAAATTTTTTGCTTTTTCCTGCTCCTCTTAGCATGATAAACAAGATTCAAAGAGAGTGAGATGCCAGCTCGTTTCATTCAGTCAGTAGCTTCAATCATTTCTGGACGTTTTTCAATGGCAAAAATCAATGAATATTGTAAATGCACAAACAGTAATTTCTCCGCATTGCAAGGTGCAATTCTGAAATTTTTTGCTTTTTTCTGCTCCTCTTAGCATGATAAAGAAGATTCAAAGAGAGTGAGATGCCAGCTCCTTTCATTCAGTCAGTAGCTTCAAACATTTCTGGTATATGAATAACATGATGTTTTTCAATGGCAAAAATCAATGAATATTGTAAATGCACAAACAGTAATTTCTCCGCATTGCAAGGTGCAATTCTGAAATTTTTTGCTTTTTCCTGCTCCTCTTAGCATGATAAAGAAGATTCAAAGAGAGTGAGATGCCAGCTCCTTTCATTCAGTCAGTAGCTTCAATCATTTCTGGACGTTTTTCAATGGCAAAAATCAATGAATATTGTAAATGCACAAACAGTAATTTCTCCGCATTGCAAGGTGCAATTCTGAAATTTTTTGCTTTTTCCTGCTCCTCTTAGCAAGATAAACAAGATTCAAAGAGAGTGAGATGCCAGCTCCTTTCATTCAGTCAGTAGCTTCAATCATTTCTGGACGTTTTTCAATGGCAAAAATCAATGAATATTGTAAATGCACAAACAGTAATTTCTCCGCATTGCAAGGTGCAATTCTGAAATTTTTTGCTTTTTCCTGCTCCTCTTAGCATGATAAAGAAGATTCAAAGAGAGTGAGATGCCAGCTCCTTTCATTCAGTCAGTAGCTTCAATCATTTCTGGACGTTTTTCAATGGCAAAAATCAATGAATATTGTAAATGCACAAACAGTAATTTCTCCGCATTGCAAGGTGCAATTCTGAAATTTTTTGCTTTTTCCTGCTCCTCTTAGCATGATAAAGAAGATTCAAAGAGAGTGAAATGCCAGCTCCTTTCATTCAGTCAGTAGCTTCAATCATTTCTGGACGTTTTTCAATGGCAAAAATCAATGAATATTGTAAATGCACAAACAGTAATTTCTCCGCATTGCAAGGTGCAATTCTGAAATTTTTTGCTTTTTCCTGCTCCTCTTAGCATGATAAAGAAGATTCAAAGAGAGTGAGATGCCAGCTCCTTTCATTCAGTCAGTAGCTTCAATCATTTCTGGACGTTTTTCAATGGCAAAAATCAATGAATATTGTAAATGCACAAACAGTAATTTCTCCGCATTGCAAGGTGCAATTCTGAAATTTTTTGCTTTTTCCTGCTCCTCTTAGCATGATAAAGAAGATTCAAAGAGAGTGAGATGCCAGCTCCTTTCATTCAGTCAGTAGCTTCAAACATTTCTGGTATATGAATAACATGATGTTTTTCAATGGCAAAAAATCAATGAATATTGTAAATGCACAAACAGTAATTTCTCCGCATTGCAAGGTGCAATTCTGAAATTTTTTGCTTTTTCCTGCTCCTCTTAGCATGATAAAGAAGATTCAAAGAGAGTGAGATGCCAGCTCCTTTCATTCAGTAAGTAGCTTCAATCATTTCTGGACGTTTTTCAATGGCAAAAATCAATGAATATTGTAAATGCACAAACAGTAATTTCTCCGCATTGCAAGGTGCAATTCTGAAATTTTTTGCTTTTTCCTGCTCCTCTTAGCATGATAAACAAGATTCAAAGAGAGTGAGATGCCAGCTCCTTTCATTCAGTCAGTAGCTTCAATCATTTCTGGATGTTTTTCAATGGCAAAAATCAATGAATATTGTAAATGCACAAACAGTAATTTCTCCGCATTGCAAGGTGCAATTCTGAAATTTTTTGCTTTTTCCTGCTCCTCTTAGCATGATAAAGAAGATTCAAAGAGAGTGAGATGCCAGCTCCTTTCATTCAGTCAGTAGCTTCAAACATTTCTGGTATATGAATAACATGATATTTTTCAATGGCAAAAATCAATGAATATTGTAAATGCACAAACAGTAATTTCTCCGCATTGCAAGGTGCAATTCTGATATTTTTTGCTTTTTTCTGCTCCTCTTAGCATGATAAAGAAGATTCAAAGAGAGTGAGATGCCAGCTCCTTTCATTCAGTCAGTAGCTTCAAACATTTCTGGTATATGAATAACATGATGTTTTTCAATGGCAAAAATCAATGAATATTGTAAATGCACAAACAGTAATTTCTCCGCATTGCAAGGTGCAATTCTGAAATTTTTTGCTTTTTCCTGCTCCTCTTAGCATGATAAAGAAGATTCAAAGAGAGTGAGATGCCAGCTCCTTTCATTCAGTCAGTAGCTTCAATCATTTCTGGACGTTTTTCAATGGCAAAAATCATTGAATATTGTAAATGCACAAACAGTAATTTCTCCGCATTGCAAGGTGCAATTCTGAAATTTTTTGTTTTTCCTGCTCCTCTTAGCATGATAAAGAAGATTCAAAGAGAGTGAGATGCCAGCTCCTTTCATTCAGTCAGTAGCTTCAATCATTTCTGGTATATGAATAACATGATGTTTTTCAATGGCAAAAATCAATGAACATTGTAAATGCACAAACAGTAATTTCTCCGCATTGCAAGGTGCAATTCTGAAATTTTTTGCTTTTTCCTGCTCCTCTAAGCATGATAAAGAAGATTCAAAGAGAGTGAGATGCCAGCTCCTTTCATTCAGTCAGTAGCTACAATCATTTCTGGACGTTTTTCAATGGCAAAAATCAATGAATATTGTAAATGCACAAACAGTAATTTCTCCGCATTGCAAGGTGCAATTCTGAAATTTTTTGCTTTTTTCTGCTCCTCTTAGCATGATAAAGAAGATTCAAAGAGAGTGAGATGCCAGCTCCTTTCATTCAGTCAGTAGCTTCAAACATTTCTGGTATATGAATAACATGATGTTTTTCAATGGCAAAAATCAATGAATATTGTAAATGCACAAACAGTAATTTCTCCGCATTGCAAGGTGCAATTCTGAAATTTTTTGCTTTTTCCTGCTCCTCTTAGCATGATAAAGAAGATTCAAAGAGAGTGAGATGCCAGCTCCTTTCATTCAGTCAGTAGCTTCAATCATTTCTGGACGTTTTTCAATGGCAAAAATCAATGAATATTGTAAATGCACAAACAGTAATTTCTCCGCATTGCAAGGTGCAATTCTGAAATTTTTTGCTTTTTCCTGCTCCTCTTAGCAAGATAAACAAGATTCAAAGAGAGTGAGATGCCAGCTCCTTTCATTCAGTCAGTAGCTTCAATCATTTCTGGACGTTTTTCAATGGCAAAAATCAATGAATATTGTAAATGCACAAACAGTAATTTCTCCGCATTGCAAGGTGCAATTCTGAAATTTTTTGCTTTTTCCTGCTCCTCTTAGCATGATAAAGAAGATTCAAAGAGAGTGAGATGCCAGCTCCTTTCATTCAGTCAGTAGCTTCAATCATTTCTGGACGTTTTTCAATGGCAAAAATCAATGAATATTGTAAATGCACAAACAGTAATTTCTCCGCATTGCAAGGTGCAATTCTGAAATTTTTTGCTTTTTCCTGCTCCTCTTAGCATGATAAAGAAGATTCAAAGAGAGTGAAATGCCAGCTCCTTTCATTCAGTCAGTAGCTTCAATCATTTCTGGACGTTTTTCAATGGCAAAAATCAATGAATATTGTAAATGCACAAACAGTAATTTCTCCGCATTGCAAGGTGCAATTCTGAAATTTTTTGCTTTTTCCTGCTCCTCTTAGCATGATAAAGAAGATTCAAAGAGAGTGAGATGCCAGCTCCTTTCATTCAGTCAGTAGCTTCAAACATTTCTGGTATATGAATAACATGATGTTTTTCAATGGCAAAAATCAATGAATATTGTAAATGCACAAACAGTAATTTCTCCGCATTGCAAGGTGCAATTCTGAAATTTTTTGCTTTTTCCTGCTCCTCTAAGCATGATAAAGAAGATTCAAAGAGAGTGAGATGCCAGCTCCTTTCATTCAGTCAGTAGCTTCAATCATTTCTGGACGTTTTTCAATGGCAAAAATCAATGAATATTGTAAATGCACAAACAGTAATTTCTCCGCATTGCAAGGTGCAATTCTGAAATTTTTTGCTTTTTCCTGCTCCTCTTAGCATGATAAACAAGATTCAAAGAGAATGAGATGCCAGCTCCTTTCATTCAGTCAGTAGCTTCAATCATTTCTGGATGTTTTTCAATGGCAAAAATCAATGAATATTGTAAATGCACAAACAGTAATTTCTCCGCATTGCAAGGTGCAATTCTGAAATTTTTTGCTTTTTCCTGCTCCTCTTAGCATGATAAAGAAGATTCAAAGAGAGTGAGATGCCAGCTCCTTTCATTCAGTCAGTAGCTTCAAACATTTCTGGTATATGAATAACATGTTTTTCAATGGCAAAAATCAATGAATATTGTAAATGCACAAACAGTAATTTCTCCGCATTGCAAGGTGCAATTCTGAAATTTTTTGCTTTTTCCTGCTCCTCTTAGCATGATAAAGAAGATTCAAAGAGAGTGAGATGCCAGCTCCTTTCATTCAGTCAGTAGCTTCAATCATTTCTGGACGTTTTTCAATGGCAAAAATCAATGAATATTGTAAATGCACAAACAGTAATTTCTCCGCATTGCAAGGTGCAATTCTGAAATTTTTTGCTTTTTCCTGCTCCTCTTAGCAAGATAAACAAGATTCAAAGAGAGTGAGATGCCAGCTCCTTTCATTCAGTCAGTAGCTTCAATCATTTCTGGACGTTTTTCAATGGCAAAAATCAATGAATATTGTAAATGCACAAACAGTAATTTCTCCGCATTGCAAGGTGCAATTCTGAAATTTTTTGCTTTTTCCTGCTCCTCTTAGCATGATAAAGAAGATTCAAAGAGAGTGAAATGCCAGCTCCTTTCATTCAGTCAGTAGCTTCAATCATTTCTGGACGTTTTTCAATGGCAAAAATCAATGAATATTGTAAATGCACAAACAGTAATTTCTCCGCATTGCAAGGTGCAATTCTGAAATTTTTTGCTTTTTCCTGCTCCTCTTAGCATGATAAAGAAGATTCAAAGAGAGTGAGATGCCAGCTCCTTTCATTCAGTCAGTAGCTTCAAACATTTCTGGTATATGAATAACATGATGTTTTTCAATGGCAAAAATCAATGAATATTGTAAATGCACAAACAGTAATTTCTCCGCATTGCAAGGTGCAATTCTGAAATTTTTTGCTTTTTCCTGCTCCCCTAAGCATGATAAAGAAGATTCAAAGAGAGTGAGATGCCAGCTCCTTTCATTCAGTCAGTAGCTTCAATCATTTCTGGACGTTTTTCAATGGCAAAAATCAATGAATATTGTAAATGCACAAACAGTAATTTCTCCGCATTGCAAGGTGCAATTCTGAAATTTTTTGCTTTTTCCTGCTCCTCTTAGCATGATAAACAAGATTCAAAGAGAATGAGATGCCAGCTCCTTTCATTCAGTCAGTAGCTTCAATCATTTCTGGATGTTTTTCAATGGCAAAAATCAATGAATATTGTAAATGCACAAACAGTAATTTCTCCGCATTGCAAGGTGCAATTCTGAAATTTTTTGCTTTTTCCTGCTCCTCTTAGCATGATAAAGAAGATTCAAAGAGAGTGAGATGCCAGCTCCTTTCATTCAGTCAGTAGCTTCAAACATTTCTGGTATATGAATAACATGTTTTTCAATGGCAAAAATCAATGAATATTGTAAATGCACAAACAGTAATTTCTCCGCATTGCAAGGTGCAATTCTGAAATTTTTTGCTTTTTCCTGCTCCTCTTAGCATGATAAAGAAGATTCAAAGAGAGTGAGATGCCAGCTCCTTTCATTCAGTCAGTAGCTTCAATCATTTCTGGACGTTTTTCAATGGCAAAAATCATTGAATATTGTAAATGCACAAACAGTAATTTCTCCGCATTGCAAGGTGGAATTCTGAAATTTTTTGCTTTTTCCTGCTCCTCTTAGCATGATAAAGAAGATTCAAAGAGAGTGAGATGCCAGCTCCTTTCATTCAGTCAGTAGCTTCAATCATTTCTGGTATATGAATAACATGATGTTTTTCAATGGCAAAAATCAATGAACATTGTAAATGCACAAACAGTAATTTCTACGCATTGCAAGGTGCAATTCTGAAATTTTTTGCTTTTTCCTGCTCCTCTAAGCATGATAAAGAAGATTCAAAGAGAGTGAGATGCCAGCTCCTTTCATTCAGTCAGTAGCTTCAATCATTTCTGGACGTTTTTCAATGGCAAAAATCAATGAATATTGTAAATGCACAAACAGTAATTTCTCCGCATTGCAAGGTGCAATTCTGAAATTTTTTGCTTTTTCCTGCTCCTCTTAGCATGATAAACAAGATTCAAAGAGAGTGAGATGCCAGCTCCTTTCATTCAGTCAGTAGCTTCAATCATTTCTGGACGTTTTTCAATGGCAAAAATCAATGAATATTGTAAATGCACAAACAGTAATTTCTCCGCATTGCAAGGTGCAATTCTGAAATTTTTTGCTTTTTCCTGCTCCTCTTAGCATGATAAAGAAGATTCAAAGAGAGTGAGATGCCAGCTCCTTTCATTCAGTCAGTAGCTTCAAACATTTCTGGTATATGAATAACATGATGTTTTTCAATGGCAAAAATCACTGAATATTGTAAATGCACAAACAGTAATTTCTCCGCATTGCAAGGTGCAATTCTGAAATTTTTTGCTTTTTCCTGCTCCTCTTAGCATGATAAAGAAGATTCAAAGAGAGTGAGATGCCAGCTCCTTTCATTCAGTAAGTAGCTTCAATCATTTCTGGACGTTTTTCAATGGCAAAAATCAATGAATATTGTAAATGCACAAACAGTAATTTCTCCGCATTGCAAGGTGCAATTCTGAAATTTTTTGCTTTTTCCTGCTCCTCTTAGCATGATAAACAAGATTCAAAGAGAGTGAGATGCCAGCTCCTTTCATTCAGTCAGTAGCTTCAATCATTTCTGGACGTTTTTCAATGGCAAAAATCAATGAATATTGTAAATGCACAAACAGTAATTTCTCCGCATTGCAAGGTGCAATTCTGAAATTTTTTGCTTTTTCCTGCTCCTCTTAGCATGATAAAGAAGATTCAAAGAGAGTGAGATGCCAGCTCCTTTCATTCAGTCAGTAGCTTCAAACATTTCTGGTATATGAATAACATGATATTTTTCAATGGCAAAAATCAATGAATATTGTAAATGCACAAACAGTAATTTCTCCGCATTGAAAGGTGCACTTCTGAAATTTTTTGCTTTTTCCTGCTCCTCTTAGCATGATAAAGAAGATTCAAAGTGAGTGAGATGCCAGCTCCTTTCATTCAGTCAGTAGCTTCAATCATTTCTGGACGTTTTTCAATGGCAAAAATCAATGAATATTGTAAATGCACAAACAGTAATTTCTCCGCATTGCAAGGTGCAATTCTGAAATTTTTTGCTTTTTTCTGCTCCTCTTAGCATGATAAAGAAGATTCAAAGAGAGTGAGATGCCAGCTCCTTTCATTCAGTCAGTAGCTTCAAATATTTCTGGTATATGAATAACATGATGTTTTTCAATGGCAAAAATCAATGAATATTGTAAATGCACAAACAGTAATTTCTCCGCATTGCAAGGTGCAATTCTGAAATTTTTTGCTTTTTCCTGCTCCGCTTAGCATGATAAAGAAGATTCAAAGAGAGTGAGATGCCAGCTCCTTTCATTCAGTCAGTAGCTTCAATCATTTCTGGACGTTTTTCAATGGCAAAAATCATTGAATATTGTAAATGCACAAACAGTAATTTCTCCGCATTGCAAGGTGGAATTCTGAAATTTTTTGCTTTTTCCTGCTCCTCTTAGCATGATAAAGAAGATTCAAAGAGAGTGAGATGCCAGCTCCTTTCATTCAGTCAGTAGCTTCAATCATTTCTGGTATATGAATAACATGATGTTTTTCAATGGCAAAAATCAATGAACATTGTAAATGCACAAACAGTAATTTCTCCGCATTGCAAGGTGCAATTCTGAAATTTTTTGCTTTTTCCTGCTCCTCTAAGCATGATAAAGAAGATTCAAAGAGAGTGAGATGCCAGCTCCTTTCATTCAGTCAGTAGCTTCAATCATTTCTGGACGTTTTTCAATGGCAAAAATCAATGAATATTGTAAATGCACAAACAGTAATTTCTCCGCATTGCAAGGTGCAATTCTGAAATTTTTTGCTTTTTCCTGCTCCTCTTAGCATGATAAACAAGATTCAAAGAGAGTGAGATGCCAGCTCGTTTCATTCAGTCAGTAGCTTCAATCATTTCTGGACGTTTTTCAATGGCAAAAATCAATGAATATTGTAAATGCACAAACAGTAATTTCTCCGCATTGCAAGGTGCAATTCTGAAATTTTTTGCTTTTTTCTGCTCCTCTTAGCATGATAAAGAAGATTCAAAGAGAGTGAGATGCCAGCTCCTTTCATTCAGTCAGTAGCTTCAAACATTTCTGGTATATGAATAACATGATGTTTTTCAATGGCAAAAATCAATGAATATTGTAAATGCACAAACAGTAATTTCTCCGCATTGCAAGGTGCAATTCTGAAATTTTTTGCTTTTTCCTGCTCCTCTTAGCATGATAAACAAGATTCAAAGAGAGTGAGATGCCAGCTCCTTTCATTCAGTCAGTAGCTTCAATCATTTCTGGACGTTTTTCAATGGCAAAAATCAATGAATATTGTAATTGCACAAACAGTAATTTCTCCGCATTGCAAGGTGCAATTCTGAAATTTTTTGCTTTTTCCTGCTCCTCTTAGCATGATAAAGAAGATTCAAAGAGAGTGAGATGCCAGCTCCTTTCATTCAGTCAGTAGCTTCAAACATTTCTGGTATATGAATAACATGATGTTTTTCAATGGCAAAAATCACTGAATATTGTAAATGCACAAACAGTAATTTCTCCGCATTGCAAGGTGCAATTCTGAAATTTTTTGCTTTTTCCTGCTCCTCTTAGCATGATAAAGAAGATTCAAAGAGAGTGAGATGCCAGCTCCTTTCATTCAGTAAGTAGCTTCAATCATTTCTGGACGTTTTTCAATGGCAAAAATCAATGAATATTGTAAATGCACAAACAGTAATTTCTCCGCATTGCAAGGTGCAATTCTGAAATTTTTTGCTTTTTCCTGCTCCTCTTAGCATGATAAACAAGATTCAAAGAGAGTGAGATGCCAGCTCCTTTCATTCAGTCAGTAGCTTCAATCATTTCTGGACGTTTTTCAATGGCAAAAATCAATGAATATTGTAAATGCACAAACAGTAATTTCTCCGCATTGCAAGGTGCAATTCTGAAATTTTTTGCTTTTTCCTGCTCCTCTTAGCATGATAAAGAAGATTCAAAGAGAGTGAGATGCCAGCTCCTTTCATTCAGTCAGTAGCTTCAAACATTTCTGGTATATGAATAACATGATATTTTTCAATGGCAAAAATCAATGAATATTGTAAATGCACAAACAGTAATCTCTCCGCATTGAAAGGTGCAATTCTGAAATTTTTTGCTTTTTCCTGCTCCTCTTAGCATGATAAAGAAGATTCAAAGTGAGTGAGATGCCAGCTCCTTTCATTCAGTCAGTAGCTTCAATCATTTCTGGACGTTTTTCAATGGCAAAAATCAATGAATATTGTAAATGCACAAACAGTAATTTCTCCGCATTGCAAGGTGCAATTCTGAAATTTTTTGCTTTTTTCTGCTCCTCTTAGCATGATAAAGAAGATTCAAAGAGAGTGAGATGCCAGCTCCTTTCATTCAGTCAGTAGCTTCAAACATTTCTGGTATATGAATACCATGATGTTTTTCAATGGCAAAAATCAATGAATATTGTAAATGCACAAACAGTAATTTCTCCGCATTGCAAGGTGCAATTCTGAAATTTTTTGCTTTTTCCTGCTCCTCTTAGCATGATAAAGAAGATTCAAAGAGAGTGAGATGCCAGCTCCTTTCATTCAGTCAGTAGCTTCAATCATTTCTGGACGTTTTTCAATGGCAAAAATCAATGAATATTGTAAATGCACAAACAGTAATTTCTCCGCATTGCAAGGTGCAATTCTGAAATTTTTTGCTTTTTCCTGCTCCTCTAAGCATGATAAAGAAGATTCAAAGAGAGTGAGATGCCAGCTCCTTTCATTCAGTCAGTAGCTTCAATCATTTCTGGACGTTTTTCAATGGCAAAAATCAATGAATATTGTAAATGCACAAACAGTAATTTCTCCGCATTGCAAGGTGCAATTCTGAAATTTTTTGCTTTTTTCTGCTCCTCTTAGCATGATAAAGAAGATTCAAAGAGAGTGAGATGCCAGCTCCTTTCATTCAGTCAGTAGCTTCAAACATTTCTGGTATATGAATAACATGATGTTTTTCAATGGCAAAAATCAATGAATATTGTAAATGCACAAACAGTAATTTCTCCGCATTGCAAGGTGCAATTCTGAAATTTTTTGCTTTTTCCTGCTCCTCTTAGCATGATAAAGAAGATTCAAAGAGAGTGAGATGCCAGCTCCTTTCATTCAGTCAGTAGCTTCAATCATTTCTGGATGTTTTTCAATGGCAAAAATCAATGAATATTGTAAATGCACAAACAGTAATTTCTCCGCATTGCAAGGTGCAATTCTGAAATTTTTTGCTTTTTCCTGCTCCTCTTAGCATGATAAAGAAGATTCAAAGAGAGTGAGATGCCAGCTCCTTTCATTCAGTCAGTAGCTTCAAACATTTCTGGTATATGAATAACATGATGTTTTTCAATGGCAAAAATCAATGAATATTGTAAATGCACAAACAGTAATTTCTCCGCATTGCAAGGTGCAATTCTGAAATTTTTTGCTTTTTCCTGCTCCTCTTAGCATGATAAAGAAGATTCAAAGAGAGTGAGATGCCAGCTCCTTTCATTCAGTCAGTAGCTTCAAACATTTCTGGTATATGAATAACATGATGTTTTTCAATGGCAAAAATCACTGAATATTGTAAATGTACAAACAGTAATTTCTCCGCATTGCAAGGTGCAATTCTGAAATTTTTTGCTTTTTCCTGCTCCTCTTAGCATGATAAAGAAGATTCAAAGAGAGTGAGATGCCAGCTCCTTTCATTCAGTAAGTAGCTTCAATCATTTCTGGACGTTTTTCAATGGCAAAAATCAATGAATATTGTACATGCACAAACAGTAATTTCTCCGCATTGCAAGGTGCAATTCTGAAATTTTTTGCTTTTTCCTGCTCCTCTTAGCATGATAAACAAGATTCAAAGAGAGTGAGATGCCAGCTCCTTTCATTCAGTCAGTAGCTTCAATCATTTCTGGACGTTTTTCAATGGCAAAAATCAATGAATATTGTAAATGCACAAACAGTAATTTCTCCGCATTGCAAGGTGCAATTCTGAAATTTTTTGCTTTTTCCTGCTCCTCTTAGCATGATAAAGAAGATTCAAAGAGAGTGAGATGCCAGCTCCTTTCATTCAGTCAGTAGCTTCAAACATTTCTGGTATATGAATAACATGATATTTTTCAATGGCAAAAATCAATGAATATTGTAAATGCACAAACAGTAATTTCTCCGCATTGAAAGGTGCAATTCTGAAATTTTTTGCTTTTTCCTGCTCCTCTTAGCATGATAAAGAAGATTCAAAGTGAGTGAGATGCCAGCTCCTTTCATTCAGTCAGTAGCTTCAATCATTTCTGGACGTTTTTCAATGGCAAAAATCAATGAATATTGTAAATGCACAAACAGTAATTTCTCCGCATTGCAAGGTGCAATTCTGAAATTTTTTGCTTTTTTCTGCTCCTCTTAGCATGATAAAGAAGATTCAAAGAGAGTGAGATGCCAGCTCCTTTCATTCAGTCAGTAGCTTCAAACATTTCTGGTATATGAATAACATGATGTTTTTCAATGGCAAAAATCAATGAATATTGTAAATGCACAAACAGTAATTTCTCCGCATTGCAAGGTGCAATTCTGAAATTTTTTGCTTTTTCCTGCTCCTCTTAGCATGATAAAGAAGATTCAAAGAGAGTGAGATGCCAGCTCCTTTCATTCAGTCAGTAGCTTCAATCATTTCTGGACGTTTTTCAATGGCAAAAATCATTGAATATTGTAAATGCACAAACAGTAATTTCTCCGCATTGCAAGGTGGAATTCTGAAATTTTTTGCTTTTTCCTGCTCCTCTTAGCATGATAAAGAAGATTCAAAGAGAGTGAGATGCCAGCTCCTTTCATTCAGTCAGTAGCTTCAATCATTTCTGGTATATGAATAACATGATGTTTTTCAATGGCAAAAATCAATGAACATTGTAAATGCACAAACAGTAATTTCTCCGCATTGCAAGGTGCAATTCTGAAATTTTTTGCTTTTTCCTGCTCCTCTAAGCATGATAAAGAAGATTCAAAGAGAGTGAGATGCCAGCTCCTTTCATTCAGTCAGTAGCTTCAATCATTTCTGGACGTTTTTCAATGGCAAAAATCAATGAATATTGTAAATGCACAAACAGTAATTTCTCCGCATTGCAAGGTGCAATTCTGAAATTTTTTGCTTTTTTCTGCTCCTCTTAGCATGATAAAGAAGATTCAAAGAGAGTGAGATGCCAGCTCCTTTCATTCAGTCAGTAGCTTCAAACATTTCTGGTATATGAATAACATGATGTTTTTCAATGGCAAAAATCAATGAATATTGTAAATGCACAAACAGTAATTTCTCCGCATTGCAAGGTGCAATTCTGAAATTTTTTGCTTTTTCCTGCTCCTCTTAGCATGATAAAGAAGATTCAAAGAGAGTGAGATGCCAGCTCCTTTCATTCAGTCAGTAGCTTCAATCATTTCTGGACGTTTTTCAATGGCAAAAATCAATGAATATTGTAAATGCACAAACAGTAATTTCTCCGCATTGCAAGGTGCAATTCTGAAATTTTTTGCTTTTTCCTGCTCCTCTTAGCAAGATAAACAAGATTCAAAGAGAGTGAGATGCCAGCTCCTTTCATTCAGTCAGTAGCTTCAATCATTTCTGGACGTTTTTCAATGGCAAAAATCAATGAATATTGTAAATGCACAAACAGTAATTTCTCCGCATTGCAAGGTGCAATTCTGAAATTTTTTGCTTTTTCCTGCTCCTCTTAGCATGATAAAGAAGATTCAAAGAGAGTGAGATGCCAGCTCCTTTCATTCAGTCAGTAGCTTCAATCATTTCTGGACGTTTTTCAATGGCAAAAATCAATGAATATTGTAAATGCACAAACAGTAATTTCTCCGCATTGCAAGGTGCAATTCTGAAATTTTTTGCTTTTTCCTGCTCCTCTTAGCATGATAAAGAAGATTCAAAGAGAGTGAAATGCCAGCTCCTTTCATTCAGTCAGTAGCTTCAATCATTTCTGGACGTTTTTCAATGGCAAAAATCAATGAATATTGTAAATGCACAAACAGTAATTTCTCCGCATTGCAAGGTGCAATTCTGAAATTTTTTGCTTTTTCCTGCTCCTCTTAGCATGATAAAGAAGATTCAAAGAGAGTGAGATGCCAGCTCCTTTCATTCAGTCAGTAGCTTCAAACATTTCTGGTATATGAATAACATGATGTTTTTCAATGGCAAAAATCAATGAATATTGTAAATGCACAAACAGTAATTTCTCCGCATTGCAAGGTGCAATTCTGAAATTTTTTGCTTTTTCCTGCTCCTCTAAGCATGATAAAGAACATTCAAAGAGAGTGAGATGCCAGCTCCTTTCATTCAGTCAGTAGCTTCAATCATTTCTGGACGTTTTTCAATGGCAAAAATCAATGAATATTGTAAATGCACAAACAGTAATTTCTCCGCATTGCAAGGTGCAATTCTGAAATTTTTTGCTTTTTCCTGCTCCTCTTAGCATGATAAACAAGATTCAAAGAGAATGAGATGCCAGCTCCTTTCATTCAGTCAGTAGCTTCAATCATTTCTGAACGTTTTTCAATGGCAAAAATCAATGAATATTGTAAATGCACAAACAGTAATTTCTCCGCATTGCAAGGTGCAATTCTGAAATTTTTTGCTTTTTCCTGCTCCTCTTAGCATGATAAAGAAGATTCAAAGAGAGTGAGATGCCAGCTCCTTTCATTCAGTCAGTAGCTTCAAACATTTCTGGTATATGAATAACATGTTTTTCAATGGCAAAAATCAATGAATATTGTAAATGCACAAACAGTAATTTCTCCGCATTGCAAGGTGCAATTCTGAAATTTTTTGCTTTTTCCTGCTCCTCTTAGCATGATAAAGAAGATTCAAAGAGAGTGAGATGCCAGCTCCTTTCATTCAGTCAGTAGCTTCAATCATTTCTGGACGTTTTTCAATGGCAAAAATCATTGAATATTGTAAATGCACAAACAGTAATTTCTCCGCATTGCAAGGTGCAATTCTGAAATTTTTTGCTTTTTCCTGCTCCTCTTAGCATGATAAAGAAGATTCAAAGAGAGTGAGATGCCAGCTCCTTTCATTCAGTCAGTAGCTTCAATCATTTCTGGTATATGAATAACATGATGTTTTTCAATGGCAAAAATCAATGAATATTGTAAATGCACAAACAGTAATTTCTCCGCATTGCAAGGTGCAATTCTGAAATTTTTTGCTTTTTCCTGCTCCTCTAAGCATGATAAAGAAGATTCAAGGAGAGTGAGATGCCAGCTCCTTTCATTCAGTCAGTAGCTTCAATCATTTCTGGACGTTTTTCAATGGCAAAAATCAATGAATATTGTAAATGCACAAACAGTAATTTCTCCGCATTGCAAGGTGCAATTCTGAAATTTTTTGCTTTTTCCTGCTCCTCTTAGCATGATAAACAAGATTCAAAGAGAGTGAGATGCCAGCTCCTTTCATTCAGTCAGTAGCTTCAATCATTTCTGGACGTTTTTCAATGGCAAAAATCAATGAATATTGTAAATGCACAAACAGTAATTTCTCCGCATTGCAAGGTGCAATTCTGAAATTTTTTGCTTTTTCCTGCTCCTCTTAGCATGATAAAGAAGATTCAAAGAGAGTGAGATGCCAGCTCCTTTCATTCAGTCAGTAGCTTCAAACATTTCTGGTATATGAATAACATGATGTTTTTCAATGGCAAAAATCACTGAATATTGTAAATGCACAAACAGTAATTTCTCCGCATTGCAAGGTGCAATTCTGAAATTTTTTGCTTTTTCCTGCTCCTCTTAGCATGATAAAGAAGATTCAAAGAGAGTGAGATGCCAGCTCCTTTCATTCAGTCAGTAGCTTCAATCATTTCTGGACGTTTTTCAATGGCAAAAATCAATGAATATTGTAAATGCACAAACAGTAATTTCTCCGCATTGCAAGGTGCAATTCTGAAATTTTTTGCTTTTTCCTGCTCTCTTAGCATGATAAAGAAGATTCAAAGAGAGTGAGATGCCAGCTCCTTTCATTCAGTCAGTAGCTTCAAACATTTCTGGTATATGAATAACATGATGTTTTTCAATGGCAAAAATCGATGAATATTGTAAATGCACAAACAGTAATTTCTCCGCATTGCAAGGTGCAATTCTGAAATTTTTTGCTTTTTCCTGCTCCTCTTAGCATGATAAAGAAGATTCAAAGAGAGTGAGATGCCAGCTCCTTTCATTCAGTAAGTAGCTTCAATCATTTCTGGACGTTTTTCAATGGCAAAATTCAATGAATATTGTAAATGCACAAACAGTAATTTCTCCGCATTGCAAGGTGCAATTCTGAAATTTTTTGCTTTTTCCTGCTCCTCTTAGCATGATAAACAAGATTCAAAGAGAGTGAGATGCCAGCTCCTTTCATTCAGTCATTAGCTTCAATCATTTCTGGACGTTTTTCAATGGCAAAAATCAATGAATATTGTAAATGCACAAACAGTAATTTCTCCGCATTGCAAGGTGCAATTCTGAAATTTTTTGCTTTTTCCTGCTCCTCTTAGCATGATAAAGAAGATTCAAAGAGAGTGAGATGCCAGCTCCTTTCATTCAGTCAGTAGCTTCAAACATTTCTGGTATATGAATAACATGATATTTTTCAATGGCAAAAATCAATGAATATTGTAAATGCACAAACAGTAATTTCTCCGCATTGAAAGGTGCAATTCTGAAATTTTTTGCTTTTTCCTGCTCCTCTTAGCATGATAAAGAAGATTCAAAGAGAGTGAGATGCCAGCTCCTTTCATTCAGTCAGTAGCTTCAATCATTTCTGGACGTTTTTCAATGGCAAAAATCAATGAATATTGTAAATGCACAAACAGTAATTTCTCCGCATTCCAAGGTGCAATTCTGAAATTTTTTGCTTTTTCCTGCTCCTCTTAGCATGATAAACAAGATTCAAACAGAGTGAGATGCCAGCTCCTTTCATTCAGTCAGTAGCTTCAATCATTTCTGGACGTTTTTCAATGGCAAAAATCAATGAATATTGTAAATGCACAAACAGTAATTTCTCCGCATTGCAAGGTGCAATTCTGAAATTTTTTGCTTTTTCCTGCTCCTCTTAGCAAGATAAACAAGATTCAAAGAGAGTGAGATGCCAGCTCCTTTCATTCAGTCAGTAGCTTCAATCATTTCTGGACGTTTTTCAATGGCAAAAATCAATGAATATTGTAAATGCACAAACAGTAATTTCTCCGCATTGCAAGGTGCAATTCTGAAATTTTTTGCTTTTTCCTGCTCCTCTTAGCATGATAAAGAAGATTCAAAGAGAGTGAGATGCCAGCTCCTTTCATTCAGTCAGTAGCTTCAATCATTTCTGGACGTTTTTCAATGGCAAAAATCAATGAATATTGTAAATGCACAAACAGTAATTTCTCCGCATTGCAAGGTGCAATTCTGAAATTTTTTGCTTTTTCCTGCTCCTCTTAGCATGATAAAGAAGATTCAAAGAGAGTGAAATGCCAGCTCCTTTCATTCAGTCAGTAGCTTCAATCATTTCTGGACGTTTTTCAATGGCAAAAATCAATGAATATTGTAAATGCACAAACAGTAATTTCTCCGCATTGCAAGGTGCAATTCTGAAATTTTTTGCTTTTTCCTGCTCCTCTTAGCATGATAAAGAAGATTCAAAGAGAGTGAGATGCCAGCTCCTTTCATTCAGTCAGTAGCTTCAAACATTTCTGGTATATGAATAACATGATGTTTTTCAATGGCAAAAATCAATGAATATTGTAAATGCACAAACAGTAATTTCTCCGCATTGCAAGGTGCAATTCTGAAATTTTTTGCTTTTTCCTGCTCCTCTAAGCATGATAAAGAAGATTCAAAGAGAGTGAGATGCCAGCTCCTTTCATTCAGTCAGTAGCTTCAATCATTTCTGGACGTTTTTCAATGGCAAAAATCAATGAATATTGTAAATGCACAAACAGTAATTTCTCCGCATTGCAAGGTGCAATTCTGAAATTTTTTGCTTTTTCCTGCTCCTCTTAGCATGATAAACAAGATTCAAAGAGAATGAGATGCCAGCTCCTTTCATTCAGTCAGTAGCTTCAATCATTTCTGGATGTTTTTCAATGGCAAAAATCAATGAATATTGTAAATGCACAAACAGTAATTTCTCCGCATTGCAAGGTGCAATTCTGAAATTTTTTGCTTTTTCCTGCTCCTCTTAGCATGATAAAGAAGATTCAAAGAGAGTGAGATGCCAGCTCCTTTCATTCAGTCAGTAGCTTCAAACATTTCTGGTATATGAATAACATGTTTTTCAATGGCAAAAATCAATGAATATTGTAAATGCACAAACAGTAATTTCTCCGCATTGCAAGGTGCAATTCTGAAATTTTTTGCTTTTTCCTGCTCCTCTTAGCATGATAAAGAAGATTCAAAGAGAGTGAGATGCCAGCTCCTTTCATTCAGTCAGTAGCTTCAATCATTTCTGGACGTTTTTCAATGACAAAAATCATTGAATATTGTAAATGCACAAACAGTAATTTCTCCGCATTGCAAGGTGCAATTCTGAAATTTTTTGCTTTTTCCTGCTCCTCTTAGCATGATAAAGAAGATTCAAAGAGAGTGAGATGCCAGCTCCTTTCATTCAGTCAGTAGCTTCAATCATTTCTGGTATATGAATAACATGATGTTTTTCAATGGCAAAAATCAATGAATATTGTAAATGCACAAACAGTAATTTCTCCGCATTGCAAGGTGCAATTCTGAAATTTTTTGCTTTTTCCTGCTCCTCTAAGCATGATAAAGAAGATTCAAGGAGAGTGAGATGCCAGCTCCTTTCATTCAGTCAGTAGCTTCAATCATTTCTGGACGTTTTTCAATGGCAAAAATCAATGAATATTGTAAATGCACAAACAGTAATTTCTCCGCATTGCAAGGTGCAATTCTGAAATTTTTTGCTTTTTCCTGCTCCTCTTAGCATGATAAACAAGATTCAAAGAGAGTGAGATGCCAGCTCCTTTCATTCAGTCAGTAGCTTCAATCATTTCTGGACGTTTTTCAATGGCAAAAATCAATGAATATTGTAAATGCACAAACAGTAATTTCTCCGCATTGCAAGGTGCAATTCTGAAATTTTTTGCTTTTTCCTGCTCCTCTTAGCATGATAAAGAAGATTCAAAGAGAGTGAGATGCCAGCTCCTTTCATTCAGTCAGTAGCTTCAAACATTTCTGGTATATGAATAACATGATGTTTTTCAATGGCAAAAATCACTGAATATTGTAAATGCACAAACAGTAATTTCTCCGCATTGCAAGGTGCAATTCTGAAATTTTTTGCTTTTTCCTGCTCCTCTTAGCATGATAAAGAAGATTCAAAGAGAGTGAGATGCCAGCTCCTTTCATTCAGTAAGTAGCTTCAATCATTTCTGGACGTTTTTCAATGGCAAAAATCAATGAATATTGTAAATGCACAAACAGTAATTTCTCCGCATTGCAAGGTGCAATTCTGAATTTTTTTGCTTTTTCCTGCTCCTCTTAGCATGATAAACAAGATTCAAAGAGAGTGAGATGCCAGCTCCTTTCATTCAGTCAGTAGCTTCAATCATTTCTGGACGTTTTTCAATGGCAAAAATCAATGAATATTGTAAATGCACAAACAGTAATTTCTCCGCATTGCAAGGTGCAATTCTGAAATTTTTTGCTTTTTCCTGCTCCTCTTAGCATGATAAAGAAGATTCAAAGAGAGTGAGATGCCAGCTCCTTTCATTCAGTCAGTAGCTTCAAACATTTCTGGTATATGAATAACATGATATTTTTCAATGGCAAAAATCAATGAATATTGTAAATGCACAAACAGTAATTTCTCCGCATTGAAAGGTGCAATTCTGAAATTTTTTGCTTTTTCCTGCTCCTCTTAGCATGATAAAGAAGATTCAAAGTGAGTGAGATGCCAGCTCCTTTCATTCAGTCAGTAGCTTCAATCATTTCTGGACGTTTTTCAATGGCAAAAATCAATGAATATTGTAAATGCACAAACAGTAATTTCTCCGCATTGCAAGGTGCAATTCTGAAATTTTTTGCTTTTTTCTGCTCCTCTTAGCATGATAAAGAAGATTCAAAGAGAGTGAGATGCCAGCTCCTTTCATTCAGTCAGTAGCTTCAAACATTTCTGGTATATGAATAACATGATGTTTTTCAATGGCAAAAATCAATGAATATTGTAAATGCACAAACAGTAATTTCTCCGCATTGCAAGGTGCAATTCTGAAATTTTTTGCTTTTTCCTGCTCCTCTTAGCATGATAAAGAAGATTCAAAGAGAGTGAGATGCCAGCTCCTTTCATTCAGTCAGTAGCTTCAATCATTTCTGGACGTTTTTCAATGGCAAAAATCATTGAATATTGTAAATGCACAAACAGAAATTTCTCCGCATTGCAAGGTGCAATTCTGAAATTTTTTGCTTTTTCCTGCTCCTCTTAGCATGATAAAGAAGATTCAAAGAGAGTGAGATGCCAGCTCCTTTCATTCAGTCAGTAGCTTCAATCATTTCTGGTATATGAATAACATGATGTTTTTCAATGGCAAAAATCAATGAACATTGTAAATGCACAAACAGTAATTTCTCCGCATTGCAAGGTGCAATTCTGAAATTTTTTGCTTTTTCCTGCTCCTCTAAGCATGATAAAGAAGATTCAAAGAGAGTGAGATGACAGCTCCTTTCATTCAGTCAGTAGCTTCAATCATTTCTGGACGTTTTTCAATGGCAAAAATCAATGAATATTGTAAATGCACAAACAGTAATTTCTCCGCATTGCAAGGTGCAATTCTGAAATTTTTTGCTTTTTCCTGCTCCTCTTAGCATGATAAACAAGATTCAAAGAGAGTGAGATGCCAGCTCGTTTCATTCAGTCAGTAGCTTCAATCATTTCTGGACGTTTTTCAATGGCAAAAATCAATGAATATTGTAAATGCACAAACAGTAATTTCTCCGCATTGCAAGGTGCAATTCTGAAATTTTTTGCTTTTTTCTGCTCCTCTTAGCATGATAAAGAAGATTCAAAGAGAGTGAGATGCCAGCTCCTTTCATTCAGTCAGTAGCTTCAAACATTTCTGGTATATGAATAACATGATGTTTTTCAATGGCAAAAATCAATGAATATTGTAAATGCACAAACAGTAATTTCTCCGCATTGCAAGGTGCAATTCTGAAATTTTTTGCTTTTTCCTGCTCCTCTTAGCATGATAAAGAAGATTCAAAGAGAGTGAGATGCCAGCTCCTTTCATTCAGTCAGTAGCTTCAATCATTTCTGGACGTTTTTCAATGGCAAAAATCAATGAATATTGTAAATGCACAAACAGTAATTTCTCCGCATTGCAAGGTGCAATTCTGAAATTTTTTGCTTTTTCCTGCTCCTCTTAGCAAGATAAACAAGATTCAAAGAGAGTGAGATGCCAGCTCCTTTCATTCAGTCAGTAGCTTCAATCATTTCTGGACGTTTTTCAATGGCAAAAATCAATGAATATTGTAAATGCACAAACAGTAATTTCTCCGCATTGCAAGGTGCAATTCTGAAATTTTTTGCTTTTTCCTGCTCCTCTTAGCATGATAAACAAGATTCAAAGAGAATGAGATGCCAGCTCCTTTCATTCAGTCAGTAGCTTCAATCATTTCTGGATGTTTTTCAATGGCAAAAATCAATGAATATTGTAAATGCACAAACAGTAATTTCTCCGCATTGCAAGGTGCAATTCTGAAATTTTTTGCTTTTTCCTGCTCCTCTTAGCATGATAAAGAAGATTCAAAGAGAGTGAGATGCCAGCTCCTTTCATTCAGTCAGTAGCTTCAAACATTTCTGGTATATGAATAACATGTTTTTCAATGGCAAAAATCAATGAATATTGTAAATGCACAAACAGTAATTTCTCCGCATTGCAAGGTGCAATTCTGAAATTTTTTGCTTTTTCCTGCTCCTCTTAGCATGATAAAGAAGATTCAAAGAGAGTGAGATGCCAGCTCCTTTCATTCAGTCAGTAGCTTCAATCATTTCTGGACGTTTTTCAATGACAAAAATCATTGAATATTGTAAATGCACAAACAGTAATTTCTCCGCATTGCAAGGTGCAATTCTGAAATTTTTTGCTTTTTCCTGCTCCTCTTAGCATGATAAAGAAGATTCAAAGAGAGTGAGATGCCAGCTCCTTTCATTCAGTCAGTAGCTTCAATCATTTCTGGTATATGAATAACATGATGTTTTTCAATGGCAAAAATCAATGAATATTGTAAATGCACAAACAGTAATTTCTCCGCATTGCAAGGTGCAATTCTGAAATTTTTTGCTTTTTCCTGCTCCTCTAAGCATGATAAAGAAGATTCAAGGAGAGTGAGATGCCAGCTCCTTTCATTCAGTCAGTAGCTTCAATCATTTCTGGACGTTTTTCAATGGCAAAAATCAATGAATATTGTAAATGCACAAACAGTAATTTCTCCGCATTGCAAGGTGCAATTCTGAAATTTTTTGCTTTTTCCTGCTCCTCTTAGCATGATAAACAAGATTCAAAGAGAGTGAGATGCCAGCTCCTTTCATTCAGTCAGTAGCTTCAATCATTTCTGGACGTTTTTCAATGGCAAAAATCAATGAATATTGTAAATGCACAAACAGTAATTTCTCCGCATTGCAAGGTGCAATTCTGAAATTTTTTGCTTTTTCCTGCTCCTCTTAGCATGATAAAGAAGATTCAAAGAGAGTGAGATGCCAGCTCCTTTCATTCAGTCAGTAGCTTCAAACATTTCTGGTATATGAATAACATGATGTTTTTCAATGGCAAAAATCACTGAATATTGTAAATGCACAAACAGTAATTTCTCCGCATTGCAAGGTGCAATTCTGAAATTTTTTGCTTTTTCCTGCTCCTCTTAGCATGATAAAGAAGATTCAAAGAGAGTGAGATGCCAGCTCCTTTCATTCAGTAAGTAGCTTCAATCATTTCTGGACGTTTTTCAATGGCAAAAATCAATGAATATTGTAAATGCACAAACAGTAATTTCTCCGCATTGCAAGGTGCAATTCTGAATTTTTTTGCTTTTTCCTGCTCCTCTTAGCATGATAAACAAGATTCAAAGAGAGTGAGATGCCAGCTCCTTTCATTCAGTCAGTAGCTTCAATCATTTCTGGACGTTTTTCAATGGCAAAAATCAATGAATATTGTAAATGCACAAACAGTAATTTCTCCGCATTGCAAGGTGCAATTCTGAAATTTTTTGCTTTTTCCTGCTCCTCTTAGCATGATAAAGAAGATTCAAAGAGAGTGAGATGCCAGCTCCTTTCATTCAGTCAGTAGCTTCAAACATTTCTGGTATATGAATAACATGATATTTTTCAATGGCAAAAATCAATGAATATTGTAAATGCACAAACAGTAATTTCTCCGCATTGAAAGGTGCAATTCTGAAATTTTTTGCTTTTTCCTGCTCCTCTTAGCATGATAAAGAAGATTCAAAGTGAGTGAGATGCCAGCTCCTTTCATTCAGTCAGTAGCTTCAATCATTTCTGGACGTTTTTCAATGGCAAAAATCAATGAATATTGTAAATGCACAAACAGTAATTTCTCCACATTGCAAGGTGCAATTCTGAAATTTTTTGCTTTTTTCTGCTCCTCTTAGCATGATAAAGAAGATTCAAAGAGAGTGAGATGCCAGCTCCTTTCATTCAGTCAGTAGCTTCAAACATTTCTGGTATATGAATAACATGATGTTTTTCAATGGCAAAAATCAATGAATATTGTAAATGCACAAACAGTAATTTCTCCGCATTGCAAGGTGCAATTCTGAAATTTTTTGCTTTTTCCTGCTCCTCTTAGCATGATAAAGAAGATTCAAAGAGAGTGAGATGCCAGCTCCTTTCATTCAGTCAGTAGCTTCAATCATTTCTGGACGTTTTTCAATGGCAAAAATCATTGAATATTGTAAATGCACAAACAGTAATTTCTCCGCATTGCAAGGTGCAATTCTGAAATTTTTTGCTTTTTCCTGCTCCTCTTAGCATGATAAAGAAGATTCAAAGAGAGTGAGATGCCAGCTCCTTTCATTCAGTCAGTAGCTTCAATCATTTCTGGTATATGAATAACATGATGTTTTTCAATGGCAAAAATCAATGAACATTGTAAATGCACAAACAGTAATTTCTCCGCATTGCAAGGTGCAATTCTGAAATTTTTTGCTTTTTCCTGCTCCTCTAAGCATGATAAAGAAGATTCAAAGAGAGTGAGATGCCAGCTCCTTTCATTCAGTCAGTAGCTTCAATCATTTCTGGACGTTTTTCAATGGCAAAAATCAATGAATATTGTAAATGCACAAACAGTAATTTCTCCGCATTGCAAGGTGCAATTCTGAAATTTTTTGCTTTTTCCTGCTCCTCTTAGCATGATAAACAAGATTCAAAGAGAGTGAGATGCCAGCTCGTTTCATTCAGTCAGTAGCTTCAATCATTTCTGGACGTTTTTCAATGGCAAAAATCAATGAATATTGTAAATGCACAAACAGTAATTTCTCCGCATTGCAAGGTGCAATTCTGAAATGTTTTGCTTTTTTCTGCTCCTCTTAGCATGATAAAGAAGATTCAAAGAGAGTGAGATGCCAGCTCCTTTCATTCAGTCAGTAGCTTCAAACATTTCTGGTATATGAATAACATGATGTTTTTCAATGGCAAAAATCAATGAATATTGTAAATGCACAAACAGTAATTTCTCCGCATTGCAAGGTGCAATTCTGAAATTTTTTGCTTTTTCCTGCTCCTCTTAGCATGATAAAGAAGATTCAAAGAGAGTGAGATGCCAGCTCCTTTCATTCAGTCAGTAGCTTCAATCATTTCTGGACGTTTTTCAATGGCAAAAATCAATGAATATTGTAAATGCACAAACAGTAATTTCTCCGCATTGCAAGGTGCAATTCTGAAATTTTTTGCTTTTTCCTGCTCCTCTTAGCATGATAAAGAAGATTCAAAGAGAGTGAGATGCCAGCTCCTTTCATTCAGTAAGTAGCTTCAATCATTTCTGGACGTTTTTCAATGGCAAAAATCAATGAATATTGTAAATGCACAAACAGTAATTTCTCCGCATTGCAAGGTGCAATTCTGAATTTTTTTGCTTTTTCCTGCTCCTCTTAGCATGATAAACAAGATTCAAAGAGAGTGAGATGCCAGCTCCTTTCATTCAGTCAGTAGCTTCAATCATTTCTGGACGTTTTTCAATGGCAAAAATCAATGAATATTGTAAATGCACAAACAGTAATTTCTCCGCATTGCAAGGTGCAATTCTGAAATTTTTTGCTTTTTCCTGCTCCTCTTAGCATGATAAAGAAGATTCAAAGAGAGTGAGATGCCAGCTCCTTTCATTCAGTCAGTAGCTTCAAACATTTCTGGTATATGAATAACATGATATTTTTCAATGGCAAAAATCAATGAATATTGTAAATGCACAAACAGTAATTTCTCCGCATTGAAAGGTGCAATTCTGAAATTTTTTGCTTTTTCCTGCTCCTCTTAGCATGATAAAGAAGATTCAAAGTGAGTGAGATGCCAGCTCCTTTCATTCAGTCAGTAGCTTCAATCATTTCTGGACGTTTTTCAATGGCAAAAATCAATGAATATTGTAAATGCACAAACAGTAATTTCTCCACATTGCAAGGTGCAATTCTGAAATTTTTTGCTTTTTTCTGCTCCTCTTAGCATGATAAAGAAGATTCAAAGAGAGTGAGATGCCAGCTCCTTTCATTCAGTCAGTAGCTTCAAACATTTCTGGTATATGAATAACATGATGTTTTTCAATGGCAAAAATCAATGAATATTGTAAATGCACAAACAGTAATTTCTCCGCATTGCAAGGTGCAATTCTGAAATTTTTTGCTTTTTCCTGCTCCTCTTAGCATGATAAAGAAGATTCAAAGAGAGTGAGATGCCAGCTCCTTTCATTCAGTCAGTAGCTTCAATCATTTCTGGACGTTTTTCAATGGCAAAAATCATTGAATATTGTAAATGCACAAACAGTAATTTCTCCGCATTGCAAGGTGCAATTCTGAAATTTTTTGCTTTTTCCTGCTCCTCTTAGCATGATAAAGAAGATTCAAAGAGAGTGAGATGCCAGCTCCTTTCATTCAGTCAGTAGCTTCAATCATTTCTGGACGTTTTTCAATGGCAAAAATCATTGAATATTGTAAATGCACAAACAGTAATTTCTCCGCATTGCAAGGTGCAATTCTGAAATTTTTTGCTTTTTCCTGCTCCTCTTAGCATGATAAAGAAGATTCAAAGAGAGTGAGATGCCAGCTCCTTTCATTCAGTCAGTAGCTTCAATCATTTCTGGTATATGAATAACATGATGTTTTTCAATGGCAAAAATCAATGAACATTGTAAATGCACAAACAGTAATTTCTCCGCATTGCAAGGTGCAATTCTGAAATTTTTTGCTTTTTCCTGCTCCTCTAAGCATGATAAAGAAGATTCAAAGAGAGTGAGATGCCAGCTCCTTTCATTCAGTCAGTAGCTTCAATCATTTCTGGACGTTTTTCAATGGCAAAAATCAATGAATATTGTAAATGCACAAACAGTAATTTCTCCGCATTGCAAGGTGCAATTCTGAAATTTTTTGCTTTTTCCTGCTCCTCTTAGCATGATAAACAAGATTCAAAGAGAGTGAGATGCCAGCTCGTTTCATTCAGTCAGTAGCTTCAATCATTTCTGGACGTTTTTCAATGGCAAAAATCAATGAATATTGTAAATGCACAAACAGTAATTTCTCCGCATTGCAAGGTGCAATTCTGAAATGTTTTGCTTTTTTCTGCTCCTCTTAGCATGATAAAGAAGATTCAAAGAGAGTGAGATGCCAGCTCCTTTCATTCAGTCAGTAGCTTCAAACATTTCTGGTATATGAATAACATGATGTTTTTCAATGGCAAAAATCAATGAATATTGTAAATGCACAAACAGTAATTTCTCCGCATTGCAAGGTGCAATTCTGAAATTTTTTGCTTTTTCCTGCTCCTCTTAGCATGATAAAGAAGATTCAAAGAGAGTGAGATGCCAGCTCCTTTCATTCAGTCAGTAGCTTCAATCATTTCTGGACGTTTTTCAATGGCAAAAATCAATGAATATTGTAAATGCACAAACAGTAATTTCTCCGCATTGCAAGGTGCAATTCTGAAATTTTTTGCTTTTTCCTGCTCCTCTTAGCAAGATAAACAAGATTCAAAGAGAGTGAGATGCCAGCTCCTTTCATTCAGTCAGTAGCTTCAATCATTTCTGGACGTTTTTCAATGGCAAAAATCAATGAATATTGTAAATGCACAAACAGTAATTTCTCCGCATTGCAAGGTGCAATTCTGAAATTTTTTGCTTTTTCCTGCTCCTCTTAGCATGATAAAGAAGATTCAAAGAGAGTGAGATGCCAGCTCCTTTCATTCAGTCAGTAGCTTCAATCATTTCTGGACGTTTTTCAATGGCAAAAATCAATGAATATTGTAAATGCACAAACAGTAATTTCTCCGCATTGCAAGGTGCAATTCTGAAATTTTTTGCTTTTTCCTGCTCCTCTTAGCATGATAAAGAAGATTCAAAGAGAGTGAAATGCCAGCTCCTTTCATTCAGTCAGTAGCTTCAATCATTTCTGGACGTTTTTCAATGGCAAAAATCAATGAATATTGTAAATGCACAAACAGTAATTTCTCCGCATTGCAAGGTGCAATTCTGAAATTTTTTGCTTTTTCCTGCTCCTCTTAGCATGATAAAGAAGATTCAAAGAGAGTGAGATGCCAGCTCCTTTCATTCAGTCAGTAGCTTCAAACATTTCTGGTATATGAATAACATGATGTTTTTCAATGGCAAAAATCAATGAATATTGTAAATGCACAAACAGTAATTTCTCCGCATTGCAAGGTGCAATTCTGAAGTTTTTTGCATTTTCCTGCTCCTCTAAGCATGATAAAGAAGATTCAAAGAGAGTGAGATGCCAGCTCCTTTCATTCAGTCAGTAGCTTCAATCATTTCTGGACGTTTTTCAATGGCAAAAATCAATGAATATTGTAAATGCACAAACAGTAATTTCTCCGCATTGCAAGGTGCAATTCTGAAATTTTTTGCTTTTTCCTGCTCCTCTTAGCATGGTAAACAAGATTCAAAGAGAATGAGATGCCAGCTCCTTTCATTCAGTCAGTAGCTTCAATCATTTCTGGACGTTTTTCAATGGCAAAAATCAATGAATATTGTAAATGCACAAACAGTAATTTCTCCGCATTGCAAGGTGCAATTCTGAAATTTTTTGCTTTTTCCTGCTCCTCTTTGCATGATAAAGAAGATTCAAAGAGAGTGAGATGCCAGCTCCTTTCATTCAGTCAGTAGCTTCAAACATTTCTGGTATATGAATAACATGTTTTTCAATGGCAAAAATCAATGAATATTGTAAATGCACAAACAGTAATTTCTCCGCATTGCAAGGTGCAATTCTGAAATTTTTTGCTTTTTCCTGCTCCTCTTAGCATGATAAAGAAGATTCAAAGAGAGTGAGATGCCAGCTCCTTTCATTCAGTCAGTAGCTTCAATCATTTCTGGACGTTTTTCAATGGCAAAAATCATTGAATATTGTAAATGCACAAACAGTAATTTCTCCGCATTGCAAGGTGCAATTCTGAAATTTTTTGCTTTTTCCTGCTCCTCTTAGCATGATAAAGAAGATTCAAAGAGAGTGAGATGCCAGCTCCTTTCATTCAGTCAGTAGCTTCAATCATTTCTGGTATATGAATAACATGATGTTTTTCAATGGCAAAAATCAATGAATATTGTAAATGCACAAACAGTAATTTCTCCGCATTGCAAGGTGCAATTCTGAAATTTTTTGCTTTTTCCTGCTCCTCTAAGCATGATAAAGAAGATTCAAGGAGAGTGAGATGCCAGCTCCTTTCATTCAGTCAGTAGCTTCAATCATTTCTGGACGTTTTTCAATGGCAAAAATCAATGAATATTGTAAATGCACAAACAGTAATTTCTCCGCATTGCAAGGTGCAATTCTGAAATTTTTTGCTTTTTCCTGCTCCTCTTAGCATGATAAACAAGATTCAAAGAGAGTGAGATGCCAGCTCCTTTCATTCAGTCAGTAGCTTCAATCATTTCTGGACGTTTTTCAATGGCAAAAATCAATGAATATTGTAAATGCACAAACAGTAATTTCTCCGCATTGCAAGGTGCAATTCTGAAATTTTTTGCTTTTTCCTGCTCCTCTTAGCATGATAAAGAAGATTCAAAGAGAGTGAGATGCCAGCTCCTTTCATTCAGTCAGTAGCTTCAAACATTTCTGGTATATGAATAACATGATGTTTTTCAATGGCAAAAATCAATGAATATTGAAAATGCACAAACAGTAATTTCTCCGCATTGCAAGGTGCAATTCTGAAATTTTTTGCTTTTTCCTGCTCCTCTTAGCATGATAAAGAAGATTCAAAGAGAGTGAGATGCCAGCTCCTTTCATTCAGTAAGTAGCTTCAATCATTTCTGGACGTTTTTCAATGGCAAAAATCAATGAATATTGTAAATGCACAAACAGTAATTTCTCCGCATTGCAAGGTGCAATTCTGAATTTTTTTGCTTTTTCCTGCTCCTCTTAGCATGATAAACAAGATTCAAAGAGAGTGAGATGCCAGCTCCTTTCATTCAGTCAGTAGCTTCAATCATTTCTGGACGTTTTTCAATGGCAAAAATCAATGAATATTGTAAATGCACAAACAGTAATTTCTCCGCATTGCAAGGTGCAATTCTGAAATTTTTTGCTTTTTCCTGCTCCTCTTAGCATGATAAAGAAGATTCAAAGAGAGTGAGATGCCAGCTCCTTTCATTCAGTCAGTAGCTTCAAACATTTCTGGTATATGAATAACATGATATTTTTCAATGGCAAAAATCAATGAATATTGTAAATGCACAAACAGTAATTTCTCCGCATTGAAAGGTGCAATTCTGAAATTTTTTGCTTTTTCCTGCTCCTCTTAGCATGATAAAGAAGATTCAAAGTGAGTGAGATGCCAGCTCCTTTCATTCAGTCAGTAGCTTCAATCATTTCTGGACGTTTTTCAATGGCAAAAATCAATGAATATTGTAAATGCACAAACAGTAATTTCTCCGCATTGCAAGGTGCAATTCTGAAATTTTTTGCTTTTTTCTGCTCCTCTTAGCATGATAAAGAAGATTCAAAGAGAGTGAGATGCCAGCTCCTTTCATTCAGTCAGTAGCTTCAAACATTTCTGGTATATGAATAACATGATGTTTTTCAATGGCAAAAATCAATGAATATTGTAAATGCACAAACAGTAATTTCTCCGCATTGCAAGGTGCAATTCTGAAATTTTTTGCTTTTTCCTGCTCCTCTTAGCATGATAAAGAAGATTCAAAGAGAGTGAGATGCCAGCTCCTTTCATTCAGTCAGTAGCTTCAATCATTTCTGGACGTTTTTCAATGGCAAAAATCATTGAATATTGTAAATGCACAAACAGTAATTTCTCCGCATTGCAAGGTGCAATTCTGAAATTTTTTGCTTTTTCCTGCTCCTCTTAGCATGATAAAGAAGATTCAAAGAGAGTGAGATGCCAGCTCATTTCATTCAGTCAGTAGCTTCAATCATTTCTGGTATATGAATAACATGATGTTTTTCAATGGCAAAAATCAATGAACATTGTAAATGCACAAACAGTAATTTCTCCGCATTGCAAGGTGCAATTCTGAAATTTTTTGCTTTTTCCTGCTCCTCTAAGCATGATAAAGAAGATTCAAAGAGAGTGAGATGCCAGCTCCTTTCATTCAGTCAGTAGCTTCAATCATTTCTGGACGTTTTTCAATGGCAAAAATCAATGAATATTGTAAATGCACAAACAGTAATTTCTCCGCATTGCAAGGTGCAATTCTGAATTTTTTTGCTTTTTCCTGCTCCTCTTAGCATGATAAACAAGATTCAAAGAGAGTGAGATGCCAGCTCGTTTCATTCAGTCAGTAGCTTCAATCATTTCTGGACGTTTTTCAATGGCAAAAATCAATGAATATTGTAAATGCACAAACAGTAATTTCTCCGCATTGCAAGGTGCAATTCTGAAATTTTTTGCTTTTTTCTGCTCCTCTTAGCATGATAAAGAAGATTCAAAGAGAGTGAGATGCCAGCTCCTTTCATTCAGTCAGTAGCTTCAAACATTTCTGGTATATGAATAACATGATGTTTTTCAATGGCAAAAATCAATGAACATTGTAAATGCACAAACAGTAATTTCTCCGCATTGCAAGGTGCAATTCTGAAATTTTTTGCTTTTTCCTGCTCCTCTAAGCATGATAAAGAAGATTCAAAGAGAGTGAGATGCCAGCTCCTTTCATTCAGTCAGTAGCTTCAATCATTTCTGGACGTTTTTCAATGGCAAAAATCAATGAATATTGTAAATGCACAAACAGTAATTTCTCCGCATTGCAAGGTGCAATTCTGAAATTTTTTGCTTTTTCCTGCTCCTCTTAGCATGATAAACAAGATTCAAAGAGAGTGAGATGCCAGCTCCTTTCATTCAGTCAGTAGCTTCAATCATTTCTGGACGTTTTTCAATGGCAAAAATCAATGAATATTGTAAATGCACAAACAGTAATTTCTCCGCATTGCAAGGTGCAATTCTGAAATTTTTTGCTTTTTTCTGCTCCTCTTAGCATGATAAAGAAGATTCAAAGAGAGTGAGATGCCAGCTCCTTTCATTCAGTCAGTAGCTTCAAACATTTCTGGTATATGAATAACATGATGTTTTTCAATGGCAAAAATCAATGAATATTGTAAATGCACAAACAGTAATTTCTCCGCATTGCAAGGTGCAATTCTGAAATTTTTTGCTTTTTCCTGCTCCTCTTAGCATGATAAAGAAGATTCAAAGAGAGTGAGATGCCAGCTCCTTTCATTCAGTCAGTAGCTTCAATCATTTCTGGACGTTTTTCAATGGCAAAAATCAATGAATATTGTAAATGCACAAACAGTAATTTCTCCGCATTGCAAGGTGCAATTCTGAAATTTTTTGCTTTTTCCTGCTCCTCTTAGCAAGATAAACAAGATTCAAAGAGAGTGAGATGCCAGCTCCTTTCATTCAGTCAGTAGCTTCAATCATTTCTGGACGTTTTTCAATGGCAAAAATCAATGAATATTGTAAATGCACAAACAGTAATTTCTCCGCATTGCAAGGTGCAATTCTGAAATTTTTTGCTTTTTCCTGCTCCTCTTAGCATGATAAAGAAGATTCAAAGAGAGTGAGATGCCAGCTCCTTTCATTCAGTCAGTAGCTTCAAACATTTCTGGTATATGAATAACATGATGTTTTTCAATGGCAAAAATCAATGAATATTGTAAATGCACAAACAGTAATTTCTCCGCATTGCAAGGTGCAATTCTGAAGTTTTTTGCTTTTTCCTGCTCCTCTAAGCATGATAAAGAAGATTCAAAGAGAGTGAGATGCCAGCTCCTTTCATTCAGTCAGTAGCTTCAATCATTTCTGGACGTTTTTCAATGGCAAAAATCAATGAATATTGTAAATGCACAAACAGTAATTTCTCCGCATTGCAAGGTGCAATTCTGAAATTTTTTGCTTTTTCCTGCTCCTCTTAGCATGGTAAACAAGATTCAAAGAGAATGAGATGCCAGCTCCTTTCATTCAGTCAGTAGCTTCAATCATTTCTGGACGTTTTTCAATGGCAAAAATCAATGAATATTGTAAATGCACAAACAGTAATTTCTCCGCATTGCAAGGTGCAATTCTGAAATTTTTTGCTTTTTCCTGCTCCTCTTAGCATGATAAAGAAGATTCAAAGAGAGTGAGATGCCAGCTCCTTTCATTCAGTCAGTAGCTTCAAACATTTCTGGTATATGAATAACATGTTTTTCAATGGCAAAAATCAATGAATATTGTAAATGCACAAACAGTAATTTCTCCGCATTGCAAGGTGCAATTCTGAAATTTTTTGCTTTTTCCTGCTCCTCTTAGCATGATAAAGAAGATTCAAAGAGAGTGAGATGCCAGCTCCTTTCTTTCAGTCAGTAGCTTCAATCATTTCTGGACGTTTTTCAATGGCAAAAATCATTGAATATTGTAAATGCACAAACAGTAATTTCTCCGCATTGCAAGGTGCAATTCTGAAATTTTTTGCTTTTTCCTGCTCCTCTTAGCATGATAAAGAAGATTCAAAGAGAGTGAGATGCCAGCTCCTTTCATTCAGTCAGTAGCTTCAATCATTTCTGGTATATGAATAACATGATGTTTTTCAATGGCAAAAATCAATGAATATTGTAAATGCACAAACAGTAATTTCTCCGCATTGCAAGGTGCAATTCTGAAATTTTTTGCTTTTTCCTGCTCCTCTAAGCATGATAAAGAAGATTCAAGGAGAGTGAGATGCCAGCTCCTTTCATTCAGTCAGTAGCTTCAATCATTTCTGGACGTTTTTCAATGGCAAAAATCAATGAATATTGTAAATGCACAAACAGTAATTTCTCCGCATTGCAAGGTGCAATTCTGAAATTTTTTGCTTTTTCCTGCTCCTCTTAGCATGATAAACAAGATTCAAAGAGAGTGAGATGCCAGCTCCTTTCATTCAGTCAGTAGCTTCAATCATTTCTGGACGTTTTTCAATGGCAAAAATCAATGAATATTGTAAATGCACAAACAGTAATTTCTCCGCATTGCAAGGTGCAATTCTGAAATTTTTTGCTTTTTCCTGCTCCTCTTAGCATGATAAAGAAGATTCAAAGAGAGTGAGATGCCAGCTCCTTTCATTCAGTCAGTAGCTTCAAACATTTCTGGTATATGAATAACATGATGTTTTTCAATGGCAAAAATCAATGAATATTGTAAATGCACAAACAGTAATTTCTCCGCATTGCAAGGTGCAATTCTGAAATTTTTTGCTTTTTCCTGCTCCTCTAAGCATGATAAAGAAGATTCAAAGAGAGTGAGATGCCAGCTCCTTTCATTCAGTCAGTAGCTTCAATCATTTCTGGACGTTTTTCAATGGCAAAAATCAATGAATATTGTAAATGCACAAACAGTAATTTCTCCGCATTGCAAGGTGCAATTCTGAAATTTTTTGCTTTTTCCTGCTCCTCTTAGCATGATAAACAAGATTCAAAGAGAATGAGATGCCAGCTCCTTTCATTCAGTCAGTAGCTTCAATCATTTCTGGATGTTTTTCAATGGCAAAAATCAATGAATATTGTAAATGCACAAACAGTAATTTCTCCGCATTGCAAGGTGCAATTCTGAAATTTTTTGCTTTTTCCTGCTCCTCTTAGCATGATAAAGAAGATTCAAAGAGAGTGAGATGCCAGCTCCTTTCATTCAGTCAGTAGCTTCAAACATTTCTGGTATATGAATAACATGTTTTTCAATGGCAAAAATCAATGAATATTGTAAATGCACAAACAGTAATTTCTCCGCATTGCAAGGTGCAATTCTGAAATTTTTTGCTTTTTCCTGCTCCTCTTAGCATGATAAAGAAGATTCAAATAGAGTGAGATGCCAGCTCCTTTCATTCAGTCAGTAGCTTCAATCATTTCTGGACGTTTTTCAATGACAAAAATCATTGAATATTGTAAATGCACAAACAGTAATTTCTCCGCATTGCAAGGTGCAATTCTGAAATTTTTTGCTTTTTCCTGCTCCTCTTAGCATGATAAACAAGATTCAAAGAGAGTGAGATGCCAGCTCCTTTCATTCAGTCAGTAGCTTCAATCATTTCTGGTATATGAATAACATGATGTTTTTCAATGGCAAAAATCAATGAATATTGTAAATGCACAAACAGTAATTTCTCCGCATTGCAAGGTGCAATTCTGAAATTTTTTGCTTTTTCCTGCTCCTCTAAGCATGATAAAGAAGATTCAAGGAGAGTGAGATGCCAGCTCCTTTCATTCAGTCAGTAGCTTCAATCATTTCTGGACGTTTTTCAATGGCAAAAATCAATGAATATTGTAAATGCACAAACAGTAATTTCTCCGCATTGCAAGGTGCAATTCTGAAATTTTTTGCTTTTTCCTGCTCCTCTTAGCATGATAAACAAGATTCAAAGAGAGTGAGATGCCAGCTCCTTTCATTCAGTCAGTAGCTTCAATCATTTCTGGACGTTTTTCAATGGCAAAAATCAATGAATATTGTAAATGCACAAACAGTAATTTCTCCGCATTGCAAGGTGCAATTCTGAAATTTTTTGCTTTTTCCTGCTCCTCTTAGCATGATAAAGAAGATTCAAAGAGAGTGAGATGCCAGCTCCTTTCATTCAGTCAGTAGCTTCAAACATTTCTGGTATATGAATAACATGAAGTTTTTCAATGGCAAAAATCACTGAATATTGTAAATGCACAAACAGTAATTTCTCCGCATTGCAAGGTGCAATTCTGAAATTTTTTGCTTTTTCCTGCTCCTCTTAGCATGATAAACAAGATTCAAAGAGAGTGAGATGCCAGCTCCTTTCATTCAGTCAGTAGCTTCAATCATTTCTGGACGTTTTTCAATGGCAAAAATCAATGAATATTGTAAATGCACAAACAGTAATTTCTCCGCATTGCAAGGTGCAATTCTGAAATTTTTTGCTTTTTCCTGCTCCTCTTAGCATGATAAAGAAGATTCAAAGAGAGTGAAATGCCAGCTCCTTTCATTCAGTCAGTAGCTTCAAACATTTCTGGTATATGAATAACATGATGTTTTTCAATGGCAAAAATCAATGAATATTGTAAATGCACAAACAGTAATTTCTCCGCATTGCAAGGTGCAATTCTGAAATTTTTTGCTTTTTCCTGCTCCTCTTAGCATGATAAACAAGATTCAAAGAGAGTGAGATGCCAGCTCCTTTCATTCAGTCAGTAGCTTCAATCATTTCTGGACGTTTTTCAATGGCAAAAATCAATGAATATTGTAAATGCACAAACAGTAATTTCTCCGCATTGCAAGGTGCAATTCTGAAATTTTTTGCTTTTTCCTGCTCCTCTTAGCATGATAAAGAAGATTCAAAGAGAGTGAGATGCCAGCTCCTTTCATTCAGTCAGTAGCTTCAAACATTTCTGGTATATGAATAACATGATGTTTTTCAATGGCAAAAATCACTGAATATTGTAAATGCACAAACAGTAATTTCTCCGCATTGCAAGGTGCAATTCTGAAATTTTTTGCTTTTTCCTGCTCCTCTTAGCATGATAAAGAAGATTCAAAGAGAGTGAGATGCCAGCTCCTTTCATTCAGTAAGTAGCTTCAATCATTTCTGGACGTTTTTCAATGGCAAAAATCAATGAATATTGTAAATGCACAAACAGTAATTTCTCCGCATTGCAAGGTGCAATTCTGAAATTTTTTGCTTTTTCCTGCTCCTCTTAGCATGATAAACAAGATTCAAAGAGAGTGAGATGCCAGATCCTTTCATTCAGTCAGTAGCTTCAATCATTTCTGGACGTTTTTCAATGGCAAAAATCAATGAATATTGTAAATGCACAAACAGTAATTTCTCCGCATTGCAAGGTGCAATTCTGAAATTTTTTGCTTTTTCCTGCTCCGCTAAGCATGATAAAGAAGATTCAAGGAGAGTGAGATGCCAGCTCCTTTCATTCAGTCAGTAGCTTCAATCATTTCTGGACGTTTTTCAATGGCAAAAATCAATGAATATTGTAAATGCACAAACAGTAATTTCTCCGCATTGCAAGGTGCAATTCTGAAATTTTTTGCTTTTTCCTGCTCCTCTAAGCATGATAAAGAAGATTCAAGGAGAGTGAGATGCCAGTTCCTTTCATTCAGTCAGTAGCTTCAATCATTTCTGGACGTTTTTCAATGGCAAAAATCAATGAATATTGTAAATGCACAAACAGTAATTTCTCCGCATTGCAAGGTGCAATTCTGAAATTTTTTGCTTTTTCCTGCTCCTCTTAGCATGATAAACAAGATTCAAAGAGAGTGAGATGCCAGCTCCTTTCATTCAGTCAGTAGCTTCAATCATTTCTGGACGTTTTTCAATGGCAAAAATCAATGAATATTGTAAATGCACAAACAGTAATTTCTCCGCATTGCAAGGTGCAATTCTGAAATTTTTTGCTTTTTCCTGCTCCTCTTAGCATGATAAACAAGATTCAAAGAGAGTGAGATGCCAGCTCCTTTCATTCAGTCAGTAGCTTCAATCATTTCTGGACGTTTTTCAATGGCAAAAATCAATGAATATTGTAAATTCACAAACAGTAATTTCTCCGCATTGCAAGGTGCAATTCTGAAATTTTTTGCTTTTTCCTGCTCCTCTTAGCATGATAAAGAAGATTCAAAGAGAGTGAGATGCCAGCTCCTTTCATTCAGTCAGTAGCTTCAAACATTTCTGGTATATGAATAACATGATATTTTTCAATGGCAAAAATCAATGAATATTGTAAATGCACAAACAGTAATTTCTCCGCATTGAAAGGTGCAATTCTGAAATTTTTTGCTTTTTCCTGCTCCTCTTAGCATGATAAAGAAGATTCAAAGTGAGTGAGATGCCAGCTCCTTTCATTCAGTCAGTAGCTTCAATCATTTCTGGACGTTTTTCAATGGCAAAAATCAATGAATATTGTAAATGCACAAACAGTAATTTCTCCGCATTGCAAGGTGCAATTCTGAAATTTTTTGCTTTTTTCTGCTCCTCTTAGCATGATAAAGAAGATTCAAAGAGAGTGAGATGCCAGCTCCTTTCATTCAGTCAGTAGCTTCAAACATTTCTGGTATATAAATAACATGATGTTTTTCAATGGCAAAAATCAATGAATATTGTAAATGCACAAACAGTAATTTCTCCGCATTGCAAGGTGTAATTCTGAAATTTTTTGCTTTTTCCTGCTCCTCTTAGCATGATAAAGAAGATTCAAAGAGAGTGAGATGCCAGCTCCTTTCATTCAGGCAGTAGCTTCAATCATTTCTGGACGTTTTTCAATGGCAAAAATCATTGAATATTGTAAATGCACAAACAGTAATTTCTCCGCATTGCAAGGTGCAATTCTGAAATTTTTTGCTTTTTCCTGCTCCTCTTAGCATGATAAAGAAGATTCAAAGAGAGTGAGATGCCAGCTCCTTTCATTCAGTCAGTAGCTTCAATCATTTCTGGTATATGAATAACATGATGTTTTTCAATGGCAAAAATCAATGAACATTGTAAATGCACAAACAGTAATTTCTCCGCATTGCAAGGTGCAATTCTGAAATTTTTTGCTTTTTCCTGCTCCTCTAAGCATGATAAAGAAGATTCAAAGAGAGTGAGATGCCAGCTCGTTTCATTCAGTCAGTAGCTTCAATCATTTCTGGACGTTTTTCAATGGCAAAAATCAATGAATATTGTAAATGCACAAACAGTAATTTCTCCGCATTGCAAGGTGCAATTCTGAAATTTTTTGCTTTTTTCTGCTCCTCTTAGCATGATAAAGAAGATTCAAAGAGAGTGAGATGCCAGCTCCTTTCATTCAGTCAGTAGCTTCAAACATTTCTGGTATATGAATAACATGATGTTTTTCAATGGCAAAAATCAATGAATATTGTAAATGCACAAACAGTAATTTCTCCGCATTGCAAGGTGCAATTCTGAAATTTTTTGCTTTTTCCTGCTCCTCTTAGCATGATAAACAAGATTCAAAGAGAGTGAGATGCCAGCTCCTTTCATTCAGTCAGTAGCTTCAATCATTTCTGGTATATGAATAACATGATGTTTTTCAATGGCAAAAATCAATGAATATTGTAAATGCACAAACAGTAATTTCTCCGCATTGCAAGGTGCAATTCTGAAATTTTTTGCTTTTTCCTGCTCCTCTAAGCATGATAAAGAAGATTCAAGGAGAGTGAGATGCCAGCTCCTTTCATTCAGTCAGTAGCTTCAATCATTTCTGGACGTTTTTCAATGGCAAAAATCAATGAATATTGTAAATGCACAAACAGTAATTTCTCCGCATTGCAAGGTGCAATTCTGAAATTTTTTGCTTTTTCCTGCTCCTCTTAGCATGATAAACAAGATTCAAAGAGAGTGAGATGCCAGCTCCTTTCATTCAGTCAGTAGCTTCAATCATTTCTGGACGTTTTTCAATGGCAAAAATCAATGAATATTGTAAATGCACAAACAGTAATTTCTCCGCATTGCAAGGTGCAATTCTGAAATTTTTTGCTTTTTCCTGCTCCTCTTAGCATGATAAAGAAGATTCAAAGAGAGTGAGATGCCAGCTCCTTTCATTCAGTCAGTAGCTTCAAACATTTCTGGTATATGAATAACATGATGTTTTTCAATGGCAAAAATCAATGAATATTGTAAATGCACAAACAGTAATTTCTCCGCATTGCAAGGTGCAATTCTGAAATTTTTTGCTTTTTCCTGCTCCTCTAAGCATGATAAAGAAGATTCAAAGAGAGTGAGATGCCAGCTCCTTTCATTCAGTCAGTAGCTTCAATCATTTCTGGACGTTTTTCAATGGCAAAAATCAATGAATATTGTAAATGCACAAACAGTAATTTCTCCGCATTGCAAGGTGCAATTCTGAAATTTTTTGCTTTTTCCTGCTCCTCTTAGCATGATAAACAAGATTCAAAGAGAATGAGATGCCAGCTCCTTTCATTCAGTCAGTAGCTTCAATCATTTCTGGATGTTTTTCAATGGCAAAAATCAATGAATATTGTAAATGCACAAACAGTAATTTCTCCGCATTGCAAGGTGCAATTCTGAAATTTTTTGCTTTTTCCTGCTCCTCTTAGCATGATAAAGAAGATTCAAAGAGAGTGAGATGCCAGCTCCTTTCATTCAGTCAGTAGCTTCAAACATTTCTGGTATATGAATAACATGTTTTTCAATGGCAAAAATCAATGAATATTGTAAATGCACAAACAGTAATTTCTCCGCATTGCAAGGTGCAATTCTGAAATTTTTTGCTTTTTCCTGCTCCTCTTAGCATGATAAAGAAGATTCAAAGAGAGTGAGATGCCAGCTCCTTTCATTCAGTCAGTAGCTTCAATCATTTCTGGACGTTTTTCAATGACAAAAATCATTGAATATTGTAAATGCACAAACAGTAATTTCTCCACATTGCAAGGTGCAATTCTGAAATTTTTTGCTTTTTCCTGCTCCTCTTAGCATGATAAAGAAGATTCAAAGAGAGTGAGATGCCAGCTCCTTTCATTCAGTCAGTAGCTTCAATCATTTCTGGTATATGAATAACATGATGTTTTTCAATGGCAAAAATCAATGAATATTGTAAATGCACAAACAGTAATTTCTCCGCATTGCAAGGTGCAATTCTGAAATTTTTTGCTTTTTCCTGCTCCTCTAAGCATGATAAAGAAGATTCAAGGAGAGTGAGATGCCAGCTCCTTTCATTCAGTCAGTAGCTTCAATCATTTCTGGACGTTTTTCAATGGCAAAAATCAATGAATATTGTAAATGCACAAACAGTAATTTCTCCGCATTGCAAGGTGCAATTCTGAAATTTTTTGCTTTTTCCTGCTCCTCTTAGCATGATAAACAAGATTCAAAGAGAGTGAGATGCCAGCTCCTTTCATTCAGTCAGTAGCTTCAATCATTTCTGGACGTTTTTCAATGGCAAAAATCAATGAATATTGTAAATGCACAAACAGTAATTTCTCCGCATTGCAAGGTGCAATTCTGAAATTTTTTGCTTTTTCCTGCTCCTCTTAGCATGATAAAGAAGATTCAAAGAGAGTGAGATGCCAGCTCCTTTCATTCAGTCAGTAGCTTCAAACATTTCTGGTATATGAATAACATGATGTTTTTCAATGGCAAAAATCAATGAATATTGTAAATGCACAAACAGTAATTTCTCCGCATTGCAAGGTGCAATTCTGAAATTTTTTGCTTTTTCCTGCTCCTCTTAGCATGATAAAGAAGATTCAAAGAGAGTGAGATGCCAGCTCCTTTCATTCAGTAAGTAGCTTCAATCATTTCTGGACGTTTTTCAATGGCAAAAATCAATGAATATTGTAAATGCACAAACAGTAATTTCTCCGCATTGCAAGGTGCAATTCTGAAATTTTTTGCTTTTTCCTGCTCCTCTTAGCATGATAAACAAGATTCAAAGAGAGTGAGATGCCAGCTCCTTTCATTCAGTCAGTAGCTTCAATCATTTCTGGACGTTTTTCAATGGCAAAAATCAATGAATATTGTAAATGCACAAACAGTAATTTCTCCGCATTGCAAGGTGCAATTCTGAAATTTTTTGCTTTTTCCTGCTCCTCTTAGCATGATAAAGAAGATTCAAAGAGAGTGAGATGCCAGCTCCTTTCATTCAGTCAGTAGCTTCAAACATTTCTGGTATATGAATAACATGATATTTTTCAATGGCAAAAATCAATGAATATTGTAAATGCACAAACAGTAATTTCTCCGCATTGAAAGGTGCAATTCTGAAATTTTTTGCTTTTTCCTGCTCCTCTTAGCATGATAAAGAAGATTCAAAGTGAGTGAGATGCCAGCTCCTTTCATTCAGTCAGTAGCTTCAATCATTTCTGGACGTTTTTCAATGGCAAAAATCAATGAATATTGTAAATGCACAAACAGTAATTTCTCCGCATTGCAAGGTGCAATTCTGAAATTTTTTGCTTTTTTCTGCTCCTCTTAGCATGATAAAGAAGATTCAAAGAGAGTGAGATGCCAGCTCCTTTCATTCAGTCAGTAGCTTCAAACATTTCTGGTATAAGAATAACATGATGTTTTTCAATGGCAAAAATCAATGAATATTGTAAATGCACAAACAGTAATTTCTCCGCATTGCAAGGTGCAATTCTGAAATTTTTTGCTTTTTCCTGCTCCTCTTAGCATGATAAAGAAGATTCAAAGAGAGTGAGATGCCAGCTCCTTTCATTCAGTCAGTAGCTTCAATCATTTCTGGACGTTTTTCAATGGCAAAAATCAATGAATATTGTAAATGCACAAACAGTAATTTCTCCGCATTGCAAGGTGCAATTCTGAAATTTTTTGCTTTTTCCTGCTCCTCTTAGCATGATAAACAAGATTCAAAGAGAGTGAGATGCCAGCTCGTTTCATTCAGTCAGTAGCTTCAATCATTTCTGGACGTTTTTCAATGGCAAAAATCAATGAATATTGTAAATGCACAAACAGTAATTTCTCCGCATTGCAAGGTGCAATTCTGAAATTTTTTGCTTTTTTCTGCTCCTCTTAGCATGATAAAGAAGATTCAAAGAGAGTGAGATGCCAGCTCCTTTCATTCAGTCAGTAGCTTCAAACATTTCTGGTATATGAATAACATGATGTTTTTCAATGGCAAAAATCAATGAATATTGTAAATGCACAAACAGTAATTTCTCCGCATTGCAAGGTGCAATTCTGAAATTTTTTGCTTTTTCCTGCTCCTCTTAGCATGATAAAGAAGATTCAAAGAGAGTGAGATGCCAGCTCCTTTCATTCAGTCAGTAGCTTCAATCATTTCTGGTATATGAATAACATGATGTTTTTCAATGGCAAAAATCAATGAATATTGTAAATGCACAAACAGTAATTTCTCCGCATTGCAAGGTGCAATTCTGAAATTTTTTGCTTTTTCCTGCTCCTCTAAGCATGATAAAGAAGATTCAAGGAGAGTGAGATGCCAGCTCCTTTCATTCAGTCAGTAGCTTCAATCATTTCTGGACGTTTTTCAATGGCAAAAATCAATGAATATTGTAAATGCACAAACAGTAATTTCTCCGCATTGCAAGGTGCAATTCTGAAATTTTTTGCTTTTTCCTGCTCCTCTTAGCATGATAAACAAGATTCAAAGAGAGTGAGATGCCAGCTCCTTTCATTCAGTCAGTAGCTTCAATCATTTCTGGACGTTTTTCAATGGCAAAAATCAATGAATATTGTAAATGCACAAACAGTAATTTCTCCGCATTGCAAGGTGCAATTCTGAAATTTTTTGCTTTTTCCTGCTCCTCTTAGCATGATAAAGAAGATTCAAAGAGAGTGAGATGCCAGCTCCTTTCATTCAGTCAGTAGCTTCAAACATTTCTGGTATATGAATAACATGATGTTTTTCAATGGCAAAAATCAATGAATATTGTAAATGCACAAACAGTAATTTCTCCGCATTGCAAGGTGCAATTCTGAAATTTTTTGCTTTTTCCTGCTCCTCTAAGCATGATAAAGAAGATTCAAAGAGAGTGAGATGCCAGCTCCTTTCATTCAGTCAGTAGCTTCAATCATTTCTGGACGTTTTTCAATGGCAAAAATCAATGAATATTGTAAATGCACAAACAGTAATTTCTCCGCATTGCAAGGTGCAATTCTGAAATTTTTTGCTTTTTCCTGCTCCTCTTAGCATGATAAACAAGATTCAAAGAGAATGAGATGCCAGCTCCTTTCATTCAGTCAGTAGCTTCAATCATTTCTGGATGTTTTTCAATGGCAAAAATCAATGAATATTGTAAATGCACAAACAGTAATTTCTCCGCATTGCAAGGTGCAATTCTGAAATTTTTTGCTTTTTCCTGCTCCTCTTAGCATGATAAAGAAGATTCAAAGAGAGTGAGATGCCAGCTCCTTTCATTCAGTCAGTAGCTTCAAACATTTCTGGTATATGAATAACATGATGTTTTTCAATGGCAAAAATCACTGAATATTGTAAATGCACAAACAGTAATTTCTCCGCATTGCAAGGTGCAATTCTGAAATTTTTTGCTTTTTCCTGCTCCTCTTAGCATGATAAACAAGATTCAAAGAGAGTGAGATGCCAGCTCCTTTCATTCAGTCAGTAGCTTCAATCATTTCTGGACGTTTTTCAATGGCAAAAATCAATGAATATTGTAAATGCACAAACAGTAATTTCTCCGCATTGCAAGGTGCAATTCTGAAATTTTTTGCTTTTTCCTGCTCCTCTTAGCATGATAAAGAAGATTCAAAGAGAGTGAGATGCCAGCTCCTTTCATTCAGTCAGTAGCTTCAAACATTTCTGGTATATGAATAACATGATGTTTTTCAATGGCAAAAATCAATGAATATTGTAAATGCACAAACAGTAATTTCTCCGCATTGCAAGGTGCAATTCTGAAATTTTTTGCTTTTTCCTGCTCCTCTTAGCATGATAAACAAGATTCAAAGAGAGTGAGATGCCAGCTCCTTTCATTCAGTCAGTAGCTTCAATCATTTCTGGACGTTTTTCAATGGCAAAAATCAATGAATATTGTAAATGCACAAACAGTAATTTCTCCGCATTGCAAGGTGCAATTCTGAAATTTTTTGCTTTTTCCTGCTCCTCTTAGCATGATAAAGAAGATTCAAAGAGAGTGAGATGCCAGCTCCTTTCATTCAGTCAGTAGCTTCAAACATTTCTGGTATATGAATAACATGATGTTTTTCAATGGCAAAAATCACTGAATATTGTAAATGCACAAACAGTAATTTCTCCGCATTGCAAGGTGCAATTCTGAAATTTTTTGCTTTTTCCTGCTCCTCTTTGCATGATAAAGAAGATTCAAAGAGAGTGAGATGCCAGCTCCTTTCATTCAGTAAGTAGCTTCAATCATTTCTGGACGTTTTTCAATGGCAAAAATCAATGAATATTGTAAATGCACAAACAGTAATTTCTCCGCATTGCAAGGTGCAATTCTGAAATTTTTTGCTTTTTCCTGCTCCTCTTAGCATGATAAACAAGATTCAAAGAGAGTGAGATGCCAGCTCCTTTCATTCAGTCAGTAGCTTCAATCATTTCTGGACGTTTTTCAATGGCAAAAATCAATGAATATTGTAAATGCACAAACAGTAATTTCTCCGCATTGCAAGGTGCAATTCTGAAATTTTTTGCTTTTTCCTGCTCCTCTAAGCATGATAAAGAAGATTCAAGGAGAGTGAGATGCCAGCTCCTTTCATTCAGTCAGTAGCTTCAATCATTTCTGGACGTTTTTCAATGGCAAAAATCAATGAATATTGTAAATGCACAAACAGTAATTTCTCCGCATTGCAAGGTGCAATTCTGAAATTTTTTGCTTTTTCCTGCTCCTCTAAGCATGATAAAGAAGATTCAAGGAGAGTGAGATGCCAGCTCCTTTCATTCAGTCAGTAGCTTCAATCATTTCTGGACGTTTTTCAATGGCAAAAATCAATGAATATTGTAAATGCACAAACAGTAATTTCTCCGCATTGCAAGGTGCAATTCTGAAATTTTTTGCTTTTTCCTGCTCCTCTTAGCATGATAAACAAGATTCAAAGAGAGTGAGATGCCAGCTCCTTTCATTCAGTCAGTAGCTTCAATCATTTCTGGACGTTTTTCAATGGCAAAAATCAATGAATATTGTAAATGCACAAACAGTAATTTCTCCGCATTGCAAGGTGCAATTCTGAAATTTTTTGCTTTTTCCTGCTCCTCTTAGCATGATAAACAAGATTCAAAGAGAGTGAGATGCCAGCTCCTTTCATTCAGTCAGTAGCTTCAATCATTTCTGGACGTTTTTCAATGGCAAAAATCAATGAATATTGTAAATGCACAAACAGTAATTTCTCCGCATTGCAAGGTGCAATTCTGAAATTTTTTGCTTTTTCCTGCTCCTCTTAGCATGATAAAGAAGATTCAAAGAGAGTGAGATGCCAGCTCCTTTCATTCAGTCAGTAGCTTCAAACATTTCTGGTATATGAATAACATGATATTTTTCAATGGCAAAAATCAATGAATATTGTAAATGCACAAACAGTAATTTCTCCGCATTGAAAGGTGCAATTCTGAAATTTTTTGCTTTTTCCTGCTCCTCTTAGCATGATAAAGAAGATTCAAAGTGAGTGAGATGCCAGCTCCTTTCATTCAGTCAGTAGCTTCAATCATTTCTGGACGTTTTTCAATGGCAAAAATCAATGAATATTGTAAATGCACAAACAGTAATTTCTCCGCATTGCAAGGTGCAATTCTGAAATTTTTTGCTTTTTTCTGCTCCTCTTAGCATGATAAAGAAGATTCAAAGAGAGTGAGATGCCAGCTCCTTTCATTCAGTCAGTAGCTTCAAACATTTCTGGTATATAAATAACATTTTGTTTTTCAATGGCAAAAATCAATGAATATTGTAAATGCACAAACAGTAATTTCTCCGCATTGCAAGGTGGAATTCTGAAATTTTTTGCTTTTTCCTGCTCCTCTTAGCATGATAAAGAAGATTCAAAGAGAGTGAGATGCCAGCTCCTTTCATTCAGTCAGTAGCTTCAATCATTTCTGGACGTTTTTCAATGGCAAAAATCATTGAATATTGTAAATGCACAAACAGTAATTTCTCCGCATTGCAAGGTGCAATTCTGAAATTTTTTGCTTTTTCCTGCTCCTCTTAGCATGATAAAGAAGATTCAAAGAGAGTGAGATGCCAGCTCCTTTCATTCAGTCAGTAGCTTCAATCATTTCTGGTATATGAATAACATGATGTTTTTCAATGGCAAAAATCAATGAACATTGTAAATGCACAAACAGTAATTTCTCCGCATTGCAAGGTGCAATTCTGAAATTTTTTGCTTTTTCCTGCTCCTCTAAGCATGATAAAGAAGATTCAAAGAGAGTGAGATGCCAGCTCCTTTCATTCAGTCAGTAGCTTCAATCATTTCTGGATGTTTTTCAAATGCAAAAATCAATGAATATTGTAAATGCACAAACAGTAATTTCTCCGCATTGCAAGGTGCAATTCTGAAATTTTTTGCTTTTTCCTGCTCCTCTTAGCATGATAAACAAGATTCAAAGAGAGTGAGATGCCAGCTCGTTTCATTCAGTCAGTAGCTTCAATCATTTCTGGACGTTTTTCAATGGCAAAAATCAATGAATATTGTAAATGCACAAACAGTAATTTCTCCGCATTGCAAGGTGCAATTCTGAAATTTTTTGCTTTTTTCTGCTCCTCTTAGCATGATAAAGAAGATTCAAAGAGAGTGAGATGCCAGCTCCTTTCATTCAGTCAGTAGCTTCAAACATTTCTGGTATATGAATAACATGATGTTTTTCAATGGCAAAAATCAATGAATATTGTAAATGCACAAACAGTAATTTCTCCGCATTGCAAGGTGCAATTCTGAAATTTTTTGCTTTTTCCTGCTCCTCTTAGCATGATAAAGAAGATTCAAAGAGAGTGAGATGCCAGCTCCTTTCATTCAGTCAGTAGCTTCAATCATTTCTGGTATATGAATAACATGATGTTTTTCAATGGCAAAAATCAATGAATATTGTAAATGCACAAACAGTAATTTCTCCGCATTGCAAGGTGCAATTCTGAAATTTTTTGCTTTTTCCTGCTCCTCTAAGCATGATAAAGAAGATTCAAGGAGAGTGAGATGCCAGCTCCTTTCATTCAGTCAGTAGCTTCAATCATTTCTGGACGTTTTTCAATGGCAAAAATCAATGAATAATGTAAATGCACAAACAGTAATTTCTCCGCATTGCAAGGTGCAATTCTGAAATTTTTTGCTTTTTCCTGCTCCTCTTAGCATGATAAACAAGATTCAAAGAGAGTGAGATGCCAGCTCCTTTCATTCAGTCAGTAGCTTCAATCATTTCTGGACGTTTTTCAATGGCAAAAATCAATGAATATTGTAAATGCACAAACAGTAATTTCTCCGCATTGCAAGGTGCAATTCTGAAATTTTTTGCTTTTTCCTGATCCTCTTAGCATGATAAAGAAGATTCAAAGAGAGTGAGATGCCAGCTCCTTTCATTCAGTCAGTAGCTTCAAACATTTCTGGTATATGAATAACATGATGTTTTTCAATGGCAAAAATCAATGAATATTGTAAATGCACAAACAGTAATTTCTCCGCATTGCAAGGTGCAATTCTGAAATTTTTTGCTTTTTCCTGCTCCTCTAAGCATGATAAAGAAGATTCAAAGAGAGTGAGATGCCGGCTCCTTTCATTCAGTCAGTAGCTTCAATCATTTCTGGACGTTTTTCAATGGCAAAAATCAATGAATATTGTAAATGCACAAACAGTAATTTCTCCGCATTACAAGGTGCAATTCTGAAATTTTTTGCTTTTTCCTGCTCCTCTTAGCATGATAAACAAGATTCAAAGAGAATGAGATGCCAGCTCCTTTCATTCAGTCAGTAGCTTCAATCATTTCTGGATGTTTTTCAATGGCAAAAATCAATGAATATTGTAAATGCACAAACAGTAATTTCTCCGCATTGCAAGGTGCAATTCTGAAATTTTTTGCTTTTTCCTGCTCCTCTTATCATGATAAAGAAGATTCAAAGAGAGTGAGATGCCAGCTCCTTTCATTCAGTCAGTAGCTTCAAACATTTCTGGTATATGAATAACATGTTTTTCAATGGCAAAAATCAATGAATATTGTAAATGCACAAACAGTAATTTCTCCGCATTGCAAGGTGCAATTCTGAAATTTTTTGCTTTTTCCTGCTCCTCTTAGCATGATAAAGAAGATTCAAAGAGAGTGAGATGCCAGCTCCTTTCATTCAGTCAGTAGCTTCAATCATTTCTGGACGTTTTTCAATGACAAAAATCATTGAATATTGTAAATGCACAAACAGTAATTTCTCCGCATTGCAAGGTGCAATTCTGAAATTTTTTGCTTTTTCCTGCTCCTCTTAGCATGATAAAGAAGATTCAAAGAGAGTGAGATGCCAGCTCCTTTCATTCAGTCAGTAGCTTCAATCATTTCTGGTATATGAATAACATGATGTTTTTCAATGGCAAAAATCAATGAATATTGTAAATGCACAAACAGTAATTTCTCCGCATTGCAAGGTGCAATTCTGAAATTTTTTGCTTTTTCCTGCTCCTCTAAGCATGATAAAGAAGATTCAAGGAGAGTGAGATGCCAGCTCCTTTCATTCAGTCAGTAGCTTCAATCATTTCTGGACGTTTTTCAATGGCAAAAATCAATGAATATTGTAAATGCACAAACAGTAATTTCTCCGCATTGCAAGGTGCAATTCTGAAATTTTTTGCTTTTTCCTGCTCCTCTTAGCATGATAAAGAAGATTCAAAGAGAGTGAGATGCCAGCTCCTTTCATTCAGTCAGTAGCTTCAATCATTTCTGGACGTTTTTCAATGGAAAAATCAATGAATATTGTAAATGCACAAACAGTAATTTCTCCGCATTGCAAGGTGCAATTCTGAAATTTTTTGCTTTTTCCTGCTCCTCTTAGCATGATAAAGAAGATTCAAAGAGAGTGAGATGCCAGCTCCTTTCATTCAGTCAGTAGCTTCAAACATTTCTGGTATATGAATAACATGATATTTTTCAATGGCAAAAATCAATGAATATTGTAAATGCACAAACAGTAATTTCTCCGCATTGAAAGGTGCAATTCTGAAATTTTTTGCTTTTTCCTGCTCCTCTAAGCATGATAAAGAAGATTCAAAGAGAGTGAGATGCCAGCTCCTTTCATTCAGTCAGTAGCTTCAATCATTTCTGGACGTTTTTCAATGGCAAAAATCAATGAATATTGTAAATGCACAAACAGTAATTTCTCCGCATTACAAGGTGCAATTCTGAAATTTTTTGCTTTTTCCTGCTCCTCTTAGCATGATAAACAAGATTCAAAGAGAATGAGATGCCAGCTCCTTTCATTCAGTCAGTAGCTTCAATCATTTCTGGATGTTTTTCAATGGCAAAAATCAATGAATATTGTAAATGCACAAACAGTAATTTCTCCGCATTGCAAGGTGCAATTCTGAAATTTTTTGCTTTTTCCTGCTCCTCTTAGCATGATAAAGAAGATTCAAAGAGAGTGAGATGCCAGCTCCTTTCATTCAGTCAGTAGCTTCAATCATTTCTGGTATATGAATAACATGATGTTTTTCAATGGCAAAAATCAATGAATATTGTAAATGCACAAACAGTAATTTCTCCGCATTGCAAGGTGCAATTCTGAAATTTTTTGCTTTTTCCTGCTCCTCTAAGCATGATAAAGAAGATTCAAGGAGAGTGAGATGCCAGCTCCTTTCATTCAGTCAGTAGCTTCAATCATTTCTGGACGTTTTTCAATGGCAAAAATCAATGAATATTGTAAATGCACAAACAGTAATTTCTCCGCATTGCAAGGTGCAATTCTGAAATTTTTTGCTTTTTCCTGCTCCTCTTAGCATGATAAACAAGATTCAAAGAGAGTGAGATGCCAGCTCCTTTCATTCAGTCAGTAGCTTCAATCATTTCTGGACGTTTTTCAATGGAAAAATCAATGAATATTGTAAATGCACAAACAGTAATTTCTCCGCATTGCAAGGTGCAATTCTGAAATTTTTTGCTTTTTCCTGCTCCTCTTAGCATGATAAAGAAGATTCAAAGAGAGTGAGATGCCAGCTCCTTTCATTCAGTCAGTAGCTTCAAACATTTCTGGTATATGAATAACATGATATTTTTCAATGGCAAAAATCAATGAATATTGTAAATGCACAAACAGTAATTTCTCCGCATTGAAAGGTGCAATTCTGAAATTTTTTGCTTTTTCCTGCTCCTCTTAGCATGATAAAGAAGATTCAAAGTGAGTGAGATGCCAGCTCCTTTCATTCAGTCAGTAGCTTCAATCATTTCTGGACGTTTTTCAATGGCAAAAATCAATGAATATTGTAAATGCACAAACAGTAATTTCTCCGCATTGCAAGGTGCAATTCTGAAATTTTTTGCTTTTTTCTGCTCCTCTTAGCATGATAAAGAAGATTCAAAGAGAGTGAGATGCCAGCTCCTTTCATTCAGTCAGTAGCTTCAAACATTTCTGGTATATAAATAACATGATGTTTTTCAATGGCAAAAATCAATGAATATTGTAAATGCACAAACAGTAATTTCTCCGCATTGCAAGGTGCAATTCTGAAATTTTTTGCTTTTTCCTGCTCCTCTTAGCATGATAAAGAAGATTCAAAGAGAGTGAGATGCCAGCTCCTTTCATTCAGTCAGTAGCTTCAATCATTTCTGGACGTTTTTCAATGGCAAAAATCATTGAATATTGTAAATGCACAAACAGTAATTTCTCCGCATTGCAAGGTGCCATTCTGAAATTTTTTGCTTTTTCCTGCTCCTCTTAGCATGATAAAGAAGATTCAAAGAGAGTGAGATGCCAGCTCCTTTCATTCAGTCAGTAGCTTCAATCATTTCTGGTATATGAATAACATGATGTTTTTCAATGGCAAAAATCAATGAACATTGTAAATGCACAAACAGTAATTTCTCCGCATTGCAAGGTGCAATTCTGAAATTTTTTGCTTTTTCCTGCTCCTCTAAGCATGATAAAGAAGATTCAAAGAGAGTGAGATGCCAGCTCCTTTCATTCAGTCAGTAGCTTCAATCATTTCTGGATGTTTTTCAATGGCAAAAATCAATGAATATTGTAAATGCACAAACAGTAATTTCTCCGCATTGCAAGGTGCAATTCTGAAATTTTTTGCTTTTTCCTGCTCCTCTTAGCATGATAAACAAGATTCAAAGAGAGTGAGATGCCAGCTCGTTTCATTCAGTCAGTAGCTTCAATCATTTCTGGACGTTTTTCAATGGCAAAAATCAATGAATATTGTAAATGCACAAACAGTAATTTCTCCGCATTGCAAGGTGCAATTCTGAAATTTTTTGCTTTTTTCTGCTCCTCTTAGCATGATAAAGAAGATTCAAAGAGAGTGAGATGCCAGCTCCTTTCATTCAGTCAGTAGCTTCAAACATTTCTGGTATATGAATAACATGATGTTTTTCAATGGCAAAAATCAATGAATATTGTAAATGCACAAACAGTAATTTCTCCGCATTGCAAGGTGCAATTCTGAAATTTTTTGCTTTTTCCTGCTCCTCTTAGCATGATAAAGAAGATTCAAAGAGAGTGAGATGCCAGCTCCTTTCATTCAGTCAGTAGCTTCAATCATTTCTGGTATATGAATAACATGATGTTTTTCAATGGCAAAAATCAATGAATATTGTAAATGCACAAACAGTAATTTCTCCGCATTGCAAGGTGCAATTCTGAAATTTTTTGCTTTTTCCTGCTCCTCTAAGCATGATAAAGAAGATTCAAGGAGAGTGAGATGCCAGCTCCTTTCATTCAGTCAGTAGCTTCAATCATTTCTGGACGTTTTTCAATGGCAAAAATCAATGAATATTGTAAATGCACAAACAGTAATTTCTCCGCATTGCAAGGTGCAATTCTGAAATTTTTTGCTTTTTCCTGCTCCTCTTAGCATGATAAACAAGATTCAAAGAGAATGAGATGCCAGCTCCTTTCATTCAGTCAGTAGCTTCAATCATTTCTGGATGTTTTTCAATGGCAAAAATCAATGAATATTGTAAATGCACAAACAGTAATTTCTCCGCATTGCAAGGTGCAATTCTGAAATTTTTTGCTTTTTCCTGCTCCTCTTATCATGATAAAGAAGATTCAAAGAGAGTGAGATGCCAGCTCCTTTCATTCAGTCAGTAGCTTCAAACATTTCTGGTATATGAATAACATGTTTTTCAATGGCAAAAATCAATGAATATTGTAAATGCACAAACAGTAATTTCTCCGCATTGCAAGGTGCAATTCTGAAATTTTTTGCTTTTTCCTGCTCCTCTTAGCATGATAAAGAAGATTCAAAGAGAGTGAGATGCCAGCTCCTTTCATTCAGTCAGTAGCTTCAATCATTTCTGGACGTTTTTCAATGACAAAAATCATTGAATATTGTAAATGCACAAACAGTAATTTCTCCGCATTGCAAGGTGCAATTCTGAAATTTTTTGCTTTTTCCTGCTCCTCTTAGCATGATAAAGAAGATTCAAAGAGAGTGAGATGCCAGCTCCTTTCATTCAGTCAGTAGCTTCAATCATTTCTGGTATATGAATAACATGATGTTTTTCAATGGCAAAAATCAATGAATATTGTAAATGCACAAACAGTAATTTCTCCGCATTGCAAGGTGCAATTCTGAAATTTTTTGCTTTTTCCTGCTCCTCTAAGCATGATAAAGAAGATTCAAGGAGAGTGAGATGCCAGCTCCTTTCATTCAGTCAGTAGCTTCAATCATTTCTGGACGTTTTTCAATGGCAAAAATCAATGAATATTGTAAATGCACAAACAGTAATTTCTCCGCATTGCAAGGTGCAATTCTGAAATTTTTTGCTTTTTCCTGCTCCTCTTAGCATGATAAACAAGATTCAAAGAGAGTGAGATGCCAGCTCCTTTCATTCAGTCAGTAGCTTCAATCATTTCTGGACGTTTTTCAATGGCAAAAATCAATGAATATTGTAAATGCACAAACAGTAATTTCTCCGCATTGCAAGGTGCAATTCTGAAATTTTTTGCTTTTTCCTGCTCCTCTTAGCATGATAAAGAAGATTCAAAGAGAGTGAGATGCCAGCTCCTTTCATTCAGTCAGTAGCTTCAAACATTTCTGGTATATGAATAACATGATATTTTTCAATGGCAAAAATCACTGAATATTGTAAATGCACAAACAGTAATTTCTCCGCATTGCAAGGTGCAATTCTGAAATTTTTTGCTTTTTCCTGCTCCTCTTAGCATGATAAAGAAGATTCAAAGAGAGTGAGATGCCAGCTCCTTTCATTCAGTCAGTAGCTTCAATCATTTCTGGACGTTTTTCAATGGCAAAAATCAATGAATATTGTAAATGCACAAACAGTAATTTCTCCGCATTGCAAGGTGCAATTCTGAAATTTTTTGCTTTTTTCTGCTCCTCTTAGCATGATAAAGAAGATTCAAAGAGAGTGAGATGCCAGCTCCTTTCATTCAGTCAGTAGCTTCAAACATTTCTGGTATATAAATAACATGATGTTTTTCAATGGCAAAAATCAATGAATATTGTAAATGCACAAACAGTAATTTCTCCGCATTGCAAGGTGCAATTCTGAAATTTTTTGCTTTTTCCTGCTCCTCTTAGCATGATAAAGAAGATTCAAAGAGAGTGAGATGCCAGCTCCTTTCATTCAGTCAGTAGCTTCAATCATTTCTGGACGTTTTTCAATGGCAAAAATCATTGAATATTGTAAATGCACAAACAGTAATTTCTCCGCATTGCAAGGTGCAATTCTGAAATTTTTTGCTTTTTCCTGCTCCTCTTAGCATGATAAAGAAAATTCAAAGAGAGTGAGATGCCAGCTCCTTTCATTCAGTCAGTAGCTTCAATCATTTCTGGTATATGAATAACATGATGTTTTTCAATGGCAAAAATCAATGAACATTGTAAATGCACAAACAGTAATTTCTCCGCATTGCAAGGTGCAATTCTGAAATTTTTTGCTTTTTCCTGCTCCTCTTAGCATGATAAAGAAGATTCAAAGAGAGTGAGATGCCAGCTCCTTTCATTCAGTCAGTAGCTTCAATCATTTCTGGACGTTTTTCAATGGCAAAAATCAATGAATATTGTAAATGCACAAACAGTAATTTCTCCGCATTGCAAGGTGCAATTCTGAAATTTTTTGCTTTTTCCTGCTCCTCTTAGCATGATAAACAAGATTCAAAGAGAGTGAGATGCCAGCTCGTTTCATTCAGTCAGTAGCTTCAATCATTTCTGGACGTTTTTCAATGGCAAAAATCAATGAATATTGTAAATGCACAAACAGTAATTTCTCCGCATTGCAAGGTGCAATTCTGAAATTTTTTGCTTTTTTCTGCTCCTCTTAGCATGATAAAGAAGATTCAAAGAGAGTGAGATGCCAGCTCCTTTCATTCAGTCAGTAGCTTCAAACATTTCTGGTATATGAATAACATGATGTTTTTCAATGGCAAAAATCAATGAATATTGTAAATGCACAAACAGTAATTTCTCCGCATTGCAAGGTGCAATTCTGAAATTTTTTGCTTTTTCCTGCTCCTCTTAGCATGATAAAGAAGATTCAAAGAGAGTGAGATGCCAGCTCCTTTCATTCAGTCAGTAGCTTCAATCATTTCTGGACGTTTTTCAATGGCAAAAATCAATGAATATTGTAAATGCACAAACAGTAATTTCTCCGCATTGCAAGGTGCAATTCTGAAATTTTTTGCTTTTTCCTGCTCCTCTTAGCATGATAAAGAAGATTCAAAGAGAGTGAGATGCCAGCTCCTTTCATTCAGTCAGTAGCTACAAACATTTCTGGTATATGAATAACATGATGTTTTTCAATGGCAAAAATCAATGAATATTGTAAATGCACAAACAGTAATTTCTCCGCATTGCAAGGTGCAATTCTGAAATTTTTTGCTTTTTCCTGCTCCTCTTAGCATGATAAAGAAGATTCAAAGAGAGTGAGATGCCAGCTCCTTTCATTCAGTCAGTAGCTTCAAACATTTCTGGTATATGAATAACATGATGTTTTTCAATGGCAAAAATCAATGAATATTGTAAATGCACAAACAGTAATTTCTCCGCATTGCAAGGTGCAATTCTGAAATTTTTTGCTTTTTCCTGCTCCTCTTAGCATGATAAACAAGATTCAAACAGAGTGAGATGCCAGCTCCTTTCATTCAGTCAGTAGCTTCAATCATTTCTGGACGTTTTTCAATAGCAAAAATCATTGAATATTGTAAATGCACAAACAGTAATTTCTCCGCATTGCAAGGTGCAATTCTGAAATTTTTTGCTTTTTCCTGCTCCTCTTAGCATGATAAAGAAGATTCAAAGAGAGTGAGATGCCAGCTCCTTTCATTCAGTCAGTAGCTTCAATCATTTCTGGTATATGAATAACATGATGTTTTTCAATGGCAAAAATCAATGAATATTGTAAATGCACAAACAGTAATTTCTCCGCATTGCAAGGTGCAATTCTGAAATTTTTTGCTTTTTCCTGCTCCTCTAAGCATGATAAAGAAGATTCAAGGAGAGTGAGATGCCAGCTCCTTTCATTCAGTCAGTAGCTTCAATCATTTCTGGACGTTTTTCAATGGCAAAAATCAATGAATATTGTAAATGCACAAACAGTAATTTCTCCGCATTGCAAGGTGCAATTCTGAAATTTTTTGCTTTTTCCTGCTCCTCTTAGCATGATAAAGAAGATTCAAAGAGAGTGAGATGCCAGCTCCTTTCATTCAGTCAGTAGCTTCAAACATTTCTGGTATATGAATAACATGATGTTTTTCAATGGCAAAAATCACTGAATATTGTAAATGCACAAACAGTAATTTCTCCGCATTGCAAGGTGCAATTCTGAAATTTTTTGCTTTTTCCTGCTCCTCTTAGCATGATAAACAAGATTCAAAGAGAGTGAGATGGCAGCTCCTTTCATTCAGTAAGTAGCTTCAATCATTTCTGGACGTTTTTCAATGGCAAAAATCAATGAATATTGTAAATGCACAAACAGTAATTTCTCCGCATTGCAAGGTGCAATTCTGAAATTTTTTGCTTTTTCCTGCTCCTCTTAGCATGATAAACAAGATTCAAAGAGAGTGAGATGCCAGCTCCTTTCATTCAGTCAGTAGCTTCAATCATTTCTGGACGTTTTTCAATGGCAAAAATCAATGAATATTGTAAATGCACAAACAGTAATTTCTCCGCATTGCAAGGTGCAATTCTGAAATTTTTTGCTTTTTCCTGCTCCTCTTAGCATGATAAAGAAGATTCAAAGAGAGTGAGATGCCAGCTCCTTTCATTCAGTCAGTAGCTTCAAACATTTCTGGTATATGAATAACATGATATTTTTCAATGGCAAAAATCAATGAATATTGTAAATGCACAAACAGTAATTTCTCCGCATTGAAAGGTGCAATTCTGAAATTTTTTGCTTTTTCCTGCTCCTCTTAGCATGATAAAGAAGATTCAAAGTGAGTGAGATGCCAGCTCCTTTCATTCAGTCAGTAGCTTCAATCATTTCTGGACGTTTTTCAATGGCAAAAATCAATGAATATTGTAAATGCACAAACAGTAATTTCTCCGCATTGCAAGGTGCAATTCTGAAATTTTTTGCTTTTTTCTGCTCCTCTTAGCATGATAAAGAAGATTCAAAGAGAGTGAGATGCCAGCTCCTTTCATTCAGTCAGTAGCTTCAAACATTTCTGGTATATAAATAACATGATGTTTTTCAATGGCAAAAATCAATGAATATTGTAAATGCACAAACAGTAATTTCACTGCATTGCAAGGTGCAATTCTGAAATTTTTTGCTTTTTCCTGCTCCTCTTAGCATGATAAAGAAGATTCAAAGAGAGTGAGATGCCAGCTCCTTTCATTCAGTCAGTAGCTTCAATCATTTCTGGACGTTTTTCAATGGCAAAAATCATTGAATATTGTAAATGCACAAACAGTAATTTCTCCGCATTGCAAGGTGCAATTCTGAAATTTTTTGCTTTTTCCTGCTCCTCTTAGCATGATAAAGAAAATTCAAAGAGAGTGAGATGCCAGCTCCTTTCATTCAGTCAGTAGCTTCAATCATTTCTGGTATATGAATAACATGATGTTTTTCAATGGCAAAAATCAATGAACATTGTAAATGCACAAACAGTAATTTCTCCGCATTGCAAGGTGCAATTCTGAAATTTTTTGCTTTTTCCTGCTCCTCTAAGCATGATAAAGAAGATTCAAAGAGAGTGAGATGCCAGCTCCTTTCATTCAGTCAGTAGCTTCAATCATTTCTGGACGTTTTTCAATGGCAAAAATCAATGAATATTGTAAATGCACAAACAGTAATTTCTCCGCATTGCAAGGTGCAATTCTGAAATTTTTTGCTTTTTCCTGCTCCTCTTAGCATGATAAACAAGATTCAAAGAGAGTGAGATGCCAGCTCGTTTCATTCAGTCAGTAGCTTCAATCATTTCTGGACGTTTTTCAATGGCAAAAATCAATGAATATTGTAAATGCACAAACAGTAATTTCTCCGCATTGCAAGGTGCAATTCTGAAATTTTTTGCTTTTTTCTGCTCCTCTTAGCATGATAAAGAAGATTCAAAGAGAGTGAGATGCCAGCTCCTTTCATTCAGTCAGTAGCTTCAAACATTTCTGGTATATGAATAACATGATGTTTTTCAATGGCAAAAATCAATGAATATTGTAAATGCACAAACAGTAATTTCTCCGCATTGCAAGGTGCAATTCTGAAATTTTTTGCTTTTTCCTGCTCCTCTTAGCATGATAAAGAAGATTCAAAGAGAGTGAGATGCCAGCTCCTTTCATTCAGTCAGTAGCTTCAATCATTTCTGGACGTTTTTCAATGGCAAAAATCATTGAATATTGTAAATGCACAAACAGTAATTTCTCCGCATTGCAAGGTGCAATTCTGAAATTTTTTGCTTTTTCCTGCTCCTCTTAGCATGATAAAGAAAATTCAAAGAGAGTGAGATGCCAGCTCCTTTCATTCAGTCAGTAGCTTCAATCATTTCTGGTATATGAATAACATGATGTTTTTCAATGGCAAAAATCAATGAACATTGTAAATGCACAAACAGTAATTTCTCCGCATTGCAAGGTGCAATTCTGAAATTTTTTGCTTTTTCCTGCTCCTCTAAGCATGATAAAGAAGATTCAAAGAGAGTGAGATGCCAGCTCCTTTCATTCAGTCAGTAGCTTCAATCATTTCTGGACGTTTTTCAATGGCAAAAATCAATGAATATTGTAAATGCACAAACAGTAATTTCTCCGCATTGCAAGGTGCAATTCTGAAATTTTTTGCTTTTTCCTGCTCCTCTTAGCATGATAAACAAGATTCAAAGAGAGTGAGATGCCAGCTCGTTTCATTCAGTCAGTAGCTTCAATCATTTCTGGACGTTTTTCAATGGCAAAAATCAATGAATATTGTAAATGCACAAACAGTAATTTCTCCGCATTGCAAGGTGCAATTCTGAAATTTTTTGCTTTTTTCTGCTCCTCTTAGCATGATAAAGAAGATTCAAAGAGAGTGAGATGCCAGCTCCTTTCATTCAGTCAGTAGCTTCAAACATTTCTGGTATATGAATAACATGATGTTTTTCAATGGCAAAAATCAATGAATATTGTAAATGCACAAACAGTAATTTCTCCGCATTGCAAGGTGCAATTCTGAAATTTTTTGCTTTTTCCTGCTCCTCTTAGCATGATAAAGAAGATTCAAAGAGAGTGAGATGCCAGCTCCTTTCATTCAGTCAGTAGCTTCAATCATTTCTGGACGTTTTTCAATGGCAAAAATCAATGAATATTGTAAATGCACAAACAGTAATTTCTCCGCATTGCAAGGTGCAATTCTGAAATTTTTTGCTTTTTCCTGCTCCTCTTAGCAAGATAAACAAGATTCAAAGAGAGTGAGATGCCAGCTCCTTTCATTCAGTCAGTAGCTTCAATCATTTCTGGACGTTTTTCAATGGCAAAAATCAATGAATATTGTAAATGCACAAACAGTAATTTCTCCGCATTGCAAGGTGCAATTCTGAATTTTTTTGCTTTTTCCTGCTCCTCTTAGCATGATAAAGAAGATTCAAAGAGAGTGAGATGCCAGCTCCTTTCATTCAGTCAGTAGCTTCAATCATTTCTGGACGTTTTTCAATGGCAAAAATCAATGAATATTGTAAATGCACAAACAGTAATTTCTCCGCATTGCAAGGTGCAATTCTGAAATTTTTTGCTTTTTCCTGCTCCTCTTAGCATGATAAAGAAGATTCAAAGAGAGTGAAATGCCAGCTCCTTTCATTCAGTCAGTAGCTTCAATCATTTCTGGACGTTTTTCAATGGCAAAAATCAATGAATATTGTAAATGCACAAACAGTAATTTCTCCGCATTGCAAGGTGCAATTCTGAAATTTTTTGCTTTTTCCTGCTCCTCTTAGCATGATAAAGAAGATTCAAAGAGAGTGAGATGCCAGCTCCTTTCATTCAGTCAGTAGCTTCAAACATTTCTGGTATATGAATAACATGATGTTTTTCAATGGCAAAAATCAATGAATATTGTAAATGCACAAACAGTAATTTCTCCGCATTGCAAGGTGCAATTCTGAAATTTTTTGCTTTTTCCTGCTCCTCTAAGCATGATAAAGAAGATTCAAAGAGAGTGAGATGCCAGCTCCTTTCATTCAGTCAGTAGCTTCAATCATTTCTGGACGTTTTTCAATGGCAAAAATCAATGAATATTGTAAATGCACAAACAGTAATTTCTCCGCATTGCAAGGTGCAATTCTGAAATTTTTTGCTTTTTCCTGCTCCTCTTAGCATGGTAAACAAGATTCAATGAGAATGAGATGCCAGCTCCTTTCATTCAGTCAGTAGCTTCAATCATTTCTGGACGTTTTTCAATGGCAAAAATCAATGAATATTGTAAATGCACAAACAGTAATTTCTCCGCATTGCAAGGTGCAATTCTGAAATTTTTTGCTTTTTCCTGCTCCTCTTAGCATGATAAAGAAGATTCAAAGAGAGTGAGATGCCAGCTCCTTTCATTCAGTCAGTAGCTTCAAACATTTCTGGTATATGAATAACATGTTTTTCAATGGCAAAAATCAATGAATATTGTAAATGCACAAACAGTAATTTCTCCGCATTGCAAGGTGCAATTCTGAAATTTTTTGCTTTTTCCTGCTCCTCTTAGCATGATAAAGAAGATTCAAAGAGAGTGAGATGCCAGCTCCTTTCATTCAGTCAGTAGCTTCAATCATTTCTGGACGTTTTTCAATGGCAAAAATCATTGAATATTGTAAATGCACAAACAGTAATTTCTCCGCATTGCAAGGTGCAATTCTGAAATTTTTTGCTTTTTCCTGCTCCTCTTAGCATGATAAAGAAGATTCAAAGAGAGTGAGATGCCAGCTCCTTTCATTCAGTCAGTAGCTTCAATCATTTCTGGTATATGAATAACATGATGTTTTTCAATGGCAAAAATCAATGAATATTGTAAATGCACAAACAGTAATTTCTCCGCATTGCAAGGTGCAATTCTGAAATTTTTTGCTTTTTCCTGCTCCTCTAAGCAATGTAAAGAAGATTCAAGGAGAGTGAGATGCCAGCTCCTTTCATTCAGTCAGTAGCTTCAATCATTTCTGGACGTTTTTCAATGGCAAAAATCAATGAATATTGTAAATGCACAAACAGTAATTTCTCCGCATTGCAAGGTGCAATTCTGAAATTTTTTGCTTTTTCCTGCTCCTCTTAGCATGATAAACAAGATTCAAAGAGAGTGAGATGCCAGCTCCTTTCATTCAGTCAGTAGCTTCAATCATTTCTGGACGTTTTTCAATGGCAAAAATCAATGAATATTGTAAATGCACAAACAGTAATTTCTCCGCATTGCAAGGTGCAATTCTGAAATTTTTTGCTTTTTCCTGCTCCTCTTAGCATGATAAAGAAGATTCAAAGAGAGTGAGATGCCAGCTCCTTTCATTCAGTCAGTAGCTTCAAACATTTCTGGTATATGAATAACATGATGTTTTTCAATGGCAAAAATCACTGAATATTGTAAATGCACAAACAGTAATTTCTCCGCATTGCAAGGTGCAATTCTGAAATTTTTTGCTTTTTCCTGCTCCTCTTAGCATGATAAAGAAGATTCAAAGAGAGTGAGATGCCAGCTCCTTTCATTCAGTCAGTAGCTTCAATCATTTCTGGAAGTTTTTCAATGGCAAAAATCAATGAATATTGTAAATGCACAAACAGTAATTTCTCCGCATTGCAAGGTGCAATTCTGAAATTTTTTGCTTTTTCCTGCTCCTCTTAGCATGATAAAGAAGATTCAAAGAGAGTGAGATGCCAGCTCCTTTCATTCAGTCAGTAGCTTCAAACATTTCTGGTATATGAATAACATGATGTTTTTCAATGGCAAAAATCAATGAATATTGTAAATGCACAAACAGTAATTTCTCCGCATTGCAAGGTGCAATTCTGAAATTTTTTGCTTTTTCCTGCTCCTCTTAGCATGATAAAGAAGATTCAAAGAGAGTGAGATGCCAGCTCCTTTCATTCAGTAAGTAGCTTCAATCATTTCTGGACGTTTTTCAATGGCAAAAATCAATGAATATTGTAAATGCACAAACAGTAATTTCTCCGCATTGCAAGGTGCAATTCTGAAATTTTTTGCTTTTTCCTGCTCCTCTTAGCATGATAAACAAGATTCAAAGAGAGTGAGATGCCAGCTCCTTTCATTCAGTCAGTAGCTTCAATCATTTCTGGACGTTTTTCAATGGCAAAAATCAATGAATATTGTAAATGCACAAACAGTAATTTCTCCGCATTGCAAGGTGCAATTCTGAAATTTTTTGCTTTTTCCTGCTCCTCTTAGCATGATAAAGAAGATTCAAAGAGAGTGAGATGCCAGCTCCTTTCATTCAGTCAGTAGCTTCAAACATTTCTGGTATATGAATAACATGATATTTTTCAATGGCAAAAATCAATGAATATTGTAAATGCACAAACAGTAATTTCTCCGCATTGAAAGGTGCAATTCTGAAATTTTTTGCTTTTTCCTGCTCCTCTTAGCATGATAAAGAAGATTCAAAGAGAGTGAGATGCCAGCTCCTTTCATTCAGTCAGTAGCTTCAATCATTTCTGGACGTTTTTCAATGGCAAAAATCAATGAATATTGTAAATGCACAAACAGTAATTTCTCCGCATTGCAAGGTGCAATTCTGAAATTTTTTGCTTTTTCCTGCTCCTCTTAGCATGATAAACAAGATTCAAACAGAGTGAGATGCCAGCTCCTTTCATTCAGTCAGTAGCTTCAATCATTTCTGGACGTTTTTCAATGGCAAAAATCAATGAATATTGTAAATGCACAAACAGTAATTTCTCCGCATTGCAAGGTGCAATTCTGAAATTTTTTGCTTTTTTCTGCTACTCTTAGCATGATAAAGAAGATTCAAAGAGAGTGAGATGCCAGCTCCTTTAATTCAGTCAGTAGCTTCAAACATTTCTGGTATATGAATAACATGATGTTTTTCAATGGCAAAAATCAATGAATATTGTAAATGCACAGACAGTAATTTCTCCGCATTGCAAGGTGCAATTCTGAAATTTTTTGCTTTTTCCTGCTCCTCTTAGCATGATAAAGAAGATTCAAAGAGAGTGAGATGCCAGCTCCTTTCATTCAGTCAGTAGCTTCAAACATTTCTGGTATATGAATAACATGATGTTTTTCAATGGCAAAAATCAATGAATATTGTAAATGCACAAACAGTAATTTCTCCGCATTGCAAGGTGCAATTCTGAAATTTTTTGCTTTTTCCTGCTCCTCTTAGCATGATAAAGAAGATTCAAAGAGAGTGAGATGCCAGCTCCTTTCATTCAGTCAGTAGCTTCAAACATTTCTGGTATATGAATAACATGATGTTTTTCAATGGCAAAAATCAATGAATATTGTAAATGCACAAACAGTAATTTCTCCGCATTGCAAGGTGCAATTCTGAAATTTTTTGCTTTTTCCTGCTCCTCTTAGCATGATAAAGAAGATTCAAAGAGAGTGAGATGCCAGCTCCTTTCATTCAGTCAGTAGCTTCAAACATTTCTGGTATATGAATAACATGATGTTTTTCAATGGCAAAAATCAATGAATATTGTAAATGCACAAACAGTAATTTCTCCGCATTGCAAGGTGCAATTCTGAAATTTTTTGCTTTTTCCTGCTCCTCTTAGCATGATAAAGAAGATTCAAAGAGAGTGAGATGCCAGCTCCTTTCATTCAGTAAGTAGCTTCAATCATTTCTGGACGTTTTTCAATGGCAAAAATCAATGAATATTGTAAATGCACAAACAGTAATTTCTCCGCATTGCAAGGTGCAAATCTGAAATTTTTTGCTTTTTCCTGCTCCTCTTAGCATGATAAACAAGATTCAAAGAGAGTGAGATGCCAGCTCCTTTCATTCAGTCAGTAGCTTCAATCATTTCTGGACGTTTTTCAATGGCAAAAATCAATGAATATTGTAAATGCACAAACAGTAATTTCTCCGCATTGCAAGGTGCAATTCTGAAATTTTTTGCTTTTTCCTGCTCCTCTTAGCATGATAAAGAAGATTCAAAGAGAGTGAGATGCCAGCTCCTTTCATTCAGTCAGTAGCTTCAAACATTTCTGGTATATGAATAACATGATATTTTTCAATGGCAAAAATCAATGAATATTGTAAATGCACAAACAGTAATTTCTCCGCATTGAAAGGTGCAATTCTGAAATTTTTTGCTTTTTCCTGCTCCTCTTAGCATGATAAAGAAGATTCAAAGAGAGTGAGATGCCAGCTCCTTTCATTCAGTCAGTAGCTTCAATCATTTCTGGACGTTTTTCAATGGCAAAAATCAATGAATATTGTAAATGCACAAACAGTAATTTCTCCGCATTGCAAGGTGCAATTCTGAAATTTTTTGCTTTTTCCTGCTCCTCTTAGCATGATAAAGAAGATTCAAAGAGAGTGAGATGCCAGCTCCTTTCATTCAGTCAGTAGCTTCAAACATTTCTGGTATATGAATAACATGATATTTTTCAATGGCAAAAATCAATGAATATTGTAAATGCACAAACAGTAATTTCTCCGCATTGAAAGGTGCAATTCTGAAATTTTTTGCTTTTTCCTGCTCCTCTTAGCATGATAAAGAAGATTCAAAGAGAGTGAGATGCCAGCTCCTTTCATTCAGTCAGTAGCTTCAATCATTTCTGGACGTTTTTCAATGGCAAAAATCAATGAATATTGTAAATGCACAAACAGTAATTTCTCCGCATTGCAAGGTGCAATTCTGAAATTTTTTGCTTTTTCCTGCTCCTCTTAGCATGATAAACAAGATTCAAACAGAGTGAGATGCCAGCTCCTTTCATTCAGTCAGTAGCTTCAATCATTTCTGGACGTTTTTCAATGGCAAAAATCAATGAATATTGTAAATGCACAAACAGTAATTTCTCCGCATTGCAAGGTGCAATTCTGAAATTTTTTGCTTTTTTCTGCTACTCTTAGCATGATAAAGAAGATTCAAAGAGAGTGAGATGCCAGCTCCTTTAATTCAGTCAGTAGCTTCAAACATTTCTGGTATATGAATAACATGATGTTTTTCAATGGCAAAAATCAATGAATATTGTAAATGCACAGACAGTAATTTCTCCGCATTGCAAGGTGCAATTCTGAAATTTTTTGCTTTTTCCTGCTCCTCTTAGCATGATAAAGAAGATTCAAAGAGAGTGAGATGCCAGCTCCTTTCATTCAGTCAGTAGCTTCAAACATTTCTGGTATATGAATAACATGATGTTTTTCAATGGCAAAAATCAATGAATATTGTAAATGCACAAACAGTAATTTCTCCGCATTGCAAGGTGCAATTCTGAAATTTTTTGCTTTTTCCTGCTCCTCTTAGCATGATAAAGAAGATTCAAAGAGAGTGAGATGCCAGCTCCTTTCATTCAGTCAGTAGCTTCAAACATTTCTGGTATATGAATAACATGATGTTTTTCAATGGCAAAAATCAATGAATATTGTAAATGCACAAACAGTAATTTCTCCGCATTGCAAGGTGCAATTCTGAAATTTTTTGCTTTTTCCTGCTCCTCTTAGCATGATAAAGAAGATTCAAAGAGAGTGAGATGCCAGCTCCTTTCATTCAGTCAGTAGCTTCAAACATTTCTGGTATATGAATAACATGATGTTTTTCAATGGCAAAAATCAATGAATATTGTAAATGCACAAACAGTAATTTCTCCGCATTGCAAGGTGCAATTCTGAAATTTTTTGCTTTTTCCTGCTCCTCTTAGCATGATAAACAAGATTCAAAGAGAGTGAGATGCCAGCTCCTTTCATTCAGTCAGTAGCTTCAATCATTTCTGGACGTTTTTCAATGGCAAAAATCAATGAATATTGTAAATGCACAAACAGTAATTTCTCCGCATTGCAAGGTGCAATTCTGAAATTTTTTGCTTTTTCCTGCTCCTCTTAGCATGATAAAGAAGATTCAAAGAGAGTGAGATGCCAGCTCCTTTCATTCAGTCAGTAGCTTCAAACATTTCTGGTATATGAATAACATGATATTTTTCAATGGCAAAAATCAATGAATATTGTAAATGCACAAACAGTAATTTCTCCGCATTGAAAGGTGCAATTCTGAAATTTTTTGCTTTTTCCTGCTCCTCTTAGCATGATAAAGAAGATTCAAAGAGAGTGAGATGCCAGCTCCTTTCATTCAGTCAGTAGCTTCAATCATTTCTGGACGTTTTTCAATGGCAAAAATCAATGAATATTGTAAATGCACAAACAGTAATTTCTCCGCATTGCAAGGTGCAATTCTGAAATTTTTTGCTTTTTTCTGCTACTCTTAGCATGATAAAGAAGATTCAAAGAGAGTGAGATGCCAGCTCCTTTAATTCAGTCAGTAGCTTCAAACATTTCTGGTATATGAATAACATGATGTTTTTCAATGGCAAAAATCAATGAATATTGTAAATGCACAGACAGTAATTTCTCCGCATTGCAAGGTGCAATTCTGAAATTTTTTGCTTTTTCCTGCTCCTCTTAGCATGATAAAGAAGATTCAAAGAGAGTGAGATGCCAGCTCCTTTCATTCAGTCAGTAGCTTCAAACATTTCTGGTATATGAATAACATGATGTTTTTCAATGGCAAAAATCAATGAATATTGTAAATGCACAAACAGTAATTTCTCCGCATTGCAAGGTGCAATTCTGAAATTTTTTGCTTTTTCCTGCTCCTCTTAGCATGATAAAGAAGATTCAAAGAGAGTGAGATGCCAGCTCCTTTCATTCAGTCAGTAGCTTCAAACATTTCTGGTATATGAATAACATGATGTTTTTCAATGGCAAAAATCAATGAATATTGTAAATGCACAAACAGTAATTTCTCCGCATTGCAAGGTGCAATTCTGAAATTTTTTGCTTTTTCCTGCTCCTCTTAGCATGATAAAGAAGATTCAAAGAGAGTGAGATGCCAGCTCCTTTCATTCAGTCAGTAGCTTCAAACATTTCTGGTATATGAATAACATGATGTTTTTCAATGGCAAAAATCAATGAATATTGTAAATGCACAAACAGTAATTTCTCCGCATTGCAAGGTGCAATTCTGAAATTTTTTGCTTTTTCCTGCTCCTCTTAGCATGATAAAGAAGATTCAAAGAGAGTGAGATGCCAGCTCCTTTCATTCAGTCAGTAGCTTCAAACATTTCTGGTATATGAATAACATGATGTTTTTCAATGGCAAAAATCAATGAATATTGTAAATGCACAAACAGTAATTTCTCCGCATTGCAAGGTGCAATTCTGAAATTTTTTGCTTTTTCCTGCTCCTCTTAGCATGATAAACAAGATTCAAACAGAGTGAGATGCCAGCTCCTTTCATTCAGTCAGTAGCTTCAATCATTTCTGGACGTTTTTCAATGGCAAAAATCATTGAATATTGTAAATGCACAAACAGTAATTTCTCCGCATTGCAAGGTGCAATTCTGAAATTTTTTGCTTTTTCCTGCTCCTCTTAGCATGATAAAGAAGATTCAAAGAGAGTGAGATGCCAGCTCCTTTCATTCAGTCAGTAGCTTCAATCATTTCTGGTATATGAATAACATGATGTTTTTCAATGGCAAAAATCAATGAATATTGTAAATGCACAAACAGTAATTTCTCCGCATTGCAAGGTGCAATTCTGAAATTTTTTGCTTTTTCCTGCTCCTCTAAGCATGATAAAGAAGATTCAAGGAGAGTGAGATGCCAGCTCCTTTCATTCAGTCAGTAGCTTCAATCATTTCTGGACGTTTTTCAATGGCAAAAATCAATGAATATTGTAAATGCACAAACAGTAATTTCTCCGCATTGCAAGGTGCAATTCTGAAATTTTTTGCTTTTTCCTGCTCCTCTTAGCATGATAAGCAAGATTCAAAGAGAGTGAGATGCCAGCTCCTTTCATTCAGTCAGTAGCTTCAATCATTTCTGGACGTTTTTCAATGGCAAAAATCAATGAATATTGTAAATGCACAAACAGTAATTTCTCCGCATTGCAAGGTGCAATTCTGAAATTTTTTGCTTTTTCCTGCTCCTCTTAGCATGATAAAGAAGATTCAAAGAGAGTGAGATGCCAGCTCCTTTCATTCAGTCAGTAGCTTCAAACATTTCTGGTATATGAATAACATGATGTTTTTCAATGGCAAAAATCAATGAATATTGTAAATGCACAAACAGTAATTTCTCCGCATTGCAAGGTGCAATTCTGAAATTTTTTGCTTTTTCCTGCTCCTCTAAGCATGATAAAGAAGATTCAAGGAGAGTGAGATGCCAGCTCCTTTCATTCAGTCAGTAGCTTCAATCATTTCTGGACGTTTTTCAATGGCAAAAATCAATGAATATTGTAAATGCACAAACAGTAATTTCTCCGCATTGCAAGGTGCAATTCTGAAATTTTTTGCTTTTTCCTGCTCCTCTTAGCATGATAAACAAGATTCAAAGAGAGTGAGATGCCAGCTCCTTTCATTCAGTCAGTAGCTTCAATCATTTCTGGACGTTTTTCAATGGCAAAAATCAATGAATATTGTAAATGCACAAACAGTAATTTCTCCGCATTGCAAGGTGCAATTCTGAAATTTTTTGCTTTTTCCTGCTCCTCTTAGCATGATAAAGAAGATTCAAAGAGAGTGAGATGCCAGCTCCTTTCATTCAGTCAGTAGCTTCAAACATTTCTGGTATATGAATAACATGATGTTTTTCAATGGCAAAAATCACTGAATATTGTAAATGCACAAACAGTAATTTCTCCGCATTGCAAGGTGCAATTCTGAAATTTTTTGCTTTTTCCTGCTCCTCTTAGCATGATAAAGAAGATTCAAAGAGAGTGAGATGCCAGCTCCTTTCATTCAGTCAGTAGCTTCAATCATTTCTGGACGTTTTTCAATGGCAAAAATCAATGAATATTGTAAATGCACAAACAGTAATTTCTCCGCATTGCAAGGTGCAATTCTGAAATTTTTTGCTTTTTCCTGCTCCTCTTAGCATGATAAAGAAGATTCAAAGAGAGTGAGATGCCAGCTCCTTTCATTCAGTCAGTAGCTTCAAACATTTCTGGTATATGAATAACATGATGTTTTTCAATGGCAAAAATCAATGAATATTGTAAATGCACAAACAGTAATTTCTCCGCATTGCAAGGTGCAATTCTGAAATTTTTTGCTTTTTCCTGCTCCTCTTAGCATGATAAAGAAGATTCAAAGAGAGTGAGATGCCAGCTCCTTTCATTCAGTAAGTAGCTTCAATCATTTCTGGACGTTTTTCAATGGCAAAAATCAATGAATATTGTAAATGCACAAACAGTAATTTCTCCGCATTGCAAGGTGCAATTCTGAAATTTTTTGCTTTTTCCTGCTCCTCTTAGCATGATAAACAAGATTCAAAGAGAGTGAGATGCCAGCTCCTTTCATTCAGTCAGTAGCTTCAATCATTTCTGGACGTTTTTCAATGGCAAAAATCAATGAATATTGTAAATGCACAAACAGTAATTTCTCCGCATTGCAAGGTGCAATTCTGAAATTTTTTGCTTTTTCCTGCTCCTCTTAGCATGATAAAGAAGATTCAAAGAGAGTGAGATGCCAGCTCCTTTCATTCAGTCAGTAGCTTCAAACATTTCTGGTATATGAATAACATGATATTTTTCAATGGCAAAAATCAATGAATATTGTAAATGCACAAACAGTAATTTCTCCGCATTGAAAGGTGCAATTCTGAAATTTTTTGCTTTTTCCTGCTCCTCTTAGCATGATAAAGAAGATTCAAAGAGAGTGAGATGCCAGCTCCTTTCATTCAGTCAGTAGCTTCAATCATTTCTGGACGTTTTTCAATGGCAAAAATCAATGAATATTGTAAATGCACAAACAGTAATTTCTCCGCATTGCAAGGTGCAATTCTGAAATTTTTTGCTTTTTCCTGCTCCTCTTAGCATGATAAACAAGATTCAAACAGAGTGAGATGCCAGCTCCTTTCATTCAGTCAGTAGCTTCAATCATTTCTGGACGTTTTTCAATGGCAAAAATCAATGAATATTGTAAATGCACAAACAGTAATTTCTCCGCATTGCAAGGTGCAATTCTGAAATTTTTTGCTTTTTTCTGCTACTCTTAGCATGATAAAGAAGATTCAAAGAGAGTGAGATGCCAGCTCCTTTAATTCAGTCAGTAGCTTCAAACATTTCTGGTATATGAATAACATGATGTTTTTCAATGGCAAAAATCAATGAATATTGTAAATGCACAAACAGTAATTTCTCCGCATTGCAAGGTGCAATTCTGAAATTTTTTGCTTTTTCCTGCTCCTCTTAGCATGATAAAGAAGATTCAAAGAGAGTGAGATGCCAGCTCCTTTCATTCAGTCAGTAGCTTCAAACATTTCTGGTATATGAATAACATGATGTTTTTCAATGGCAAAAATCAATGAATATTGTAAATGCACAAACAGTAATTTCTCCGCATTGCAAGGTGCAATTCTGAAATTTTTTGCTTTTTCCTGCTCCTCTTAGCATGATAAAGAAGATTCAAAGAGAGTGAGATGCCAGCTCCTTTCATTCAGTCAGTAGCTTCAAACATTTCTGGTATATGAATAACATGATGTTTTTCAATGGCAAAAATCAATGAATATTGTAAATGCACAAACAGTAATTTCTCCGCATTGCAAGGTGCAATTCTGAAATTTTTTGCTTTTTCCTGCTCCTCTTAGCATGATAAAGAAGATTCAAAGAGAGTGAGATGCCAGCTCCTTTCATTCAGTCAGTAGCTTCAAACATTTCTGGTATATGAATAACATGATGTTTTTCAATGGCAAAAATCAATGAATATTGTAAATGCACAAACAGTAATTTCTCCGCATTGCAAGGTGCAATTCTGAAATTTTTTGCTTTTTCCTGCTCCTCTTAGCATGATAAAGAAGATTCAAAGAGAGTGAGATGCCAGCTCCTTTCATTCAGTCAGTAGCTTCAAACATTTCTGGTATATGAATAACATGATGTTTTTCAATGGCAAAAATCAATGAATATTGTAAATGCACAAACAGTAATTTCTCCGCATTGCAAGGTGCAATTCTGAAATTTTTTGCTTTTTCCTGCTCCTCTTAGCATGATAAAGAAGATTCAAAGAGAGTGAGATGCCAGCTCCTTTCATTCAGTCAGTAGCTTCAAACATTTCTGGTATATGAATAACATGATGTTTTTCAATGGCAAAAATCAATGAATATTGTAAATGCACAAACAGTAATTTCTCCGCATTGCAAGGTGCAATTCTGAAATTTTTTGCTTTTTCCTGCTCCTCTTAGCATGATAAACAAGATTCAAACAGAGTGAGATGCCAGCTCCTTTCATTCAGTCAGTAGCTTCAATCATTTCTGGACGTTTTTCAATGGCAAAAATCATTGAATATTGTAAATGCACAAACAGTAATTTCTCCGCATTGCAAGGTGCAATTCTGAAATTTTTTGCTTTTTCCTGCTCCTCTTAGCATGATAAAGAAGATTCAAAGAGAGTGAGATGCCAGCTCCTTTCATTCAGTCAGTAGCTTCAATCATTTCTGGTATATGAATAACATGATGTTTTTCAATGGCAAAAATCAATGAATATTGTAAATGCACAAACAGTAATTTCTCCGCATTGCAAGGTGCAATTCTGAAATTTTTTGCTTTTTCCTGCTCCTCTAAGCATGATAAAGAAGATTCAAGGAGAGTGAGATGCCAGCTCCTTTCATTCAGTCAGTAGCTTCAATCATTTCTGGACGTTTTTCAATGGCAAAAATCAATGAATATTGTAAATGCACAAACAGTAATTTCTCCGCATTGCAAGGTGCAATTCTGAAGTTTTTTGCTTTTTCCTGCTCCTCTTAGCATGATAAACAAGATTCAAAGAGAGTGAGATGCCAGCTCCTTTCATTCAGTCAGTAGCTTCAATCATTTCTGGACGTTTTTCAATGGCAAAAATCAATGAATATTGTAAATGCACAAACAGTAATTTCTCCGCATTGCAAGGTGCAATTCTGAAATTTTTTGCTTTTTCCTGCTCCTCTTAGCATGATAAAGAAGATTCAAAGAGAGTGAGATGCCAGCTCCTTTCATTCAGTCAGTAGCTTCAAACATTTCTGGTATATGAATAACATGATGTTTTTCAATGGCAAAAATCACTGAATATTGTAAATGCACAAACAGTAATTTCTCCGCATTGCAAGGTGCAATTCTGAAATTTTTTGCTTTTTCCTGCTCCTCTTAGCATGATAAAGAAGATTCAAAGAGAGTGAGATGCCAGCTCCTTTCATTCAGTAAGTAGCTTCAATCATTTCTGGACGTTTTTCAATGGCAAAAATCAATGAATATTGTAAATGCACAAACAGTAATTTCTCCGCATTGCAAGGTGCAATTCTGAAATTTTTTGCTTTTTCCTGCTCCTCTTAGCATGATAAACAAGATTCAAAGAGAGTGAGATGCCAGCTCCTTTCATTCAGTCAGTAGCTTCAATCATTTCTGGACGTTTTTCAATGGCAAAAATCAATGAATATTGTAAATGCACAAACAGTAATTTCTCCGCATTGCAAGGTGCAATTCTGAAATTTTTTGCTTTTTCCTGCTCCTCTTAGCATGATAAAGAAGATTCAAAGAGAGTGAGATGCCAGCTCCTTTCATTCAGTCAGTAGCTTCAAACATTTCTGGTATATGAATAACATGATATTTTTCAATGGCAAAAATCAATGAATATTGTAAATGCACAAACAGTAATTTCTCCGCATTGAAAGGTGCAATTCTGAAATTTTTTGCTTTTTCCTGCTCCTCTTAGCATGATAAAGAAGATTCAAAGTGAGTGAGATGCCAGCTCCTTTCATTCAGTCAGTAGCTTCAATCATTTCTGGACGTTTTTCAATGGCAAAAATCAATGAATATTGTAAATGCACAAACAGTAATTTCTCCGCATTGCAAGGTGCAATTCTGAAATTTTTTGCTTTTTTCTGCTCCTCTTAGCATGATAAAGAAGATTCAAAGAGAGTGAGATGCCAGCTCCTTTCATTCAGTCAGTAGCTTCAAACATTTCTGATATATGAATAACATGATGTTTTTCAATGGCAAAAATCAATGAATATTGTAAATGCACAAACAGTAATTTCTCCGCATTGCAAGGTGCAATTCTGAAATTTTTTGCTTTTTCCTGCTCCTCTTAGCATGATAAAGAAGATTCAAAGAGAGTGAGATGCCAGCTCCTTTCATTCAGTCAGTAGCTTCAATCATTTCTGGACGTTTTTCAATGGCAAAAATCATTGAATATTGTAAATGCACAAACAGTAATTTCTCCGCATTGCAAGGTGCAATTCTGAAATTTTTTGCTTTTTCCTGCTCCTCTTAGCATGATAAAGAAGATTCAAAGAGAGTGAGATGCCAGCTCCTTTCATTCAGTCAGTAGCTTCAATCATTTCTGGTATATGAATAACATGATGTTTTTCAATGGCAAAAATCAATGAACATTGTAAATGCACAAACAGTAATTTCTCCGCATTGCAAGGTGCAATTCTGAAATTTTTTGCTTTTTCCTGCTCCTCTAAGCATGATAAAGAAGATTCAAAGAGAGTGAGATGCCAGCTCCTTTCATTCAGTCAGTAGCTTCAATCATTTCTGGACGTTTTTCAATGGCAAAAATCAATGAATATTGTAAATGCACAAACAGTAATTTCTCCGCATTGCAAGGTGCAATTCTGAAATTTTTTGCTTTTTCCTGCTCCTCTTAGCATGATAAACAAGATTCAAAGAGAGTGAGATGCCAGCTCGTTTCATTCAGTCAGTAGCTTCAATCATTTCTGGACGTTTTTCAATGGCAAAAATCAATGAATATTGTAAATGCACAAACAGTAATTTCTCCGCATTGCAAGGTGCAATTCTGAAATTTTTTGCTTTTTTCTGCTCCTCTTAGCATGATAAAGAAGATTCAAAGAGAGTGAGATGCCAGCTCCTTTCATTCAGTCAGTAGCTTCAAACATTTCTGGTATATGAATAACATGATGTTTTTCAATGGCAAAAATCAATGAATATTGTAAATGCACAAACAGTAATTTCTCCGCATTGCAAGGTGCAATTCTGAAATTTTTTGCTTTTTCCTGCTCCTCTTAGCATGATAAAGAAGATTCAAAGAGAGTGAGATGCCAGCTCCTTTCATTCAGTCAGTAGCTTCAATCATTTCTGGACGTTTTTCAATGGCAAAAATCAATGAATATTGTAAATGCACAAACAGTAATTTCTCCGCATTGCAAGGTGCAATTCTGAAATTTTTTGCTTTTTCCTGCTCCTCTTAGCAAGATAAACAAGATTCAAAGAGAGTGAGATGCCAGCTCCTTTCATTCAGTCAGTAGCTTCAATCATTTCTGGACGTTTTTCAATGGCAAAAATCAATGAATATTGTAAATGCACAAACAGTAATTTCTCCGCATTGCAAGGTGCAATTCTGAAATTTTTTGCTTTTTCCTGCTCCTCTTAGCATGATAAAGAAGATTCAAAGAGAGTGAGATGCCAGCTCCTTTCATTCAGTCAGTAGCTTCAATCATTTCTGGACGTTTTTCAATGGCAAAAATCAATGAATATTGTAAATGCACAAACAGTAATTTCTCCGCATTGCAAGGTGCAATTCTGAAATTTTTTGCTTTTTCCTGCTCCTCTTAGCATGATAAAGAAGATTCAAAGAGAGTGAAATGCCAGCTCCTTTCATTCAGTCAGTAGCTTCAATCATTTCTGGACGTTTTTCAATGGCAAAAATCAATGAATATTGTAAATGCACAAACAGTAATTTCTCCGCATTGCAAGGTGCAATTCTGAAATTTTTTGCTTTTTCCTGCTCCTCTTAGCATGATAAAGAAGATTCAAAGAGAGTGAAATGCCAGCTCCTTTCATTCAGTCAGTAGCTTCAATCATTTCTGGACGTTTTTCAATGGCAAAAATCAATGAATATTGTAAATGCACAAACAGTAATTTCTCCGCATTGCAAGGTGCAATTCTGAAATTTTTTGCTTTTTCCTGCTCCTCTTAGCATGATAAAGAAGATTCAAAGAGAGTGAGCTGCCAGCTCCTTTCATTCAGTCAGTAGCTTCAAACATTTCTGGTATATGAATAACATGATGTTTTTCAATGGCAAAAATCAATGAATATTGTAAATGCACAAACAGTAATTTCTCCGCATTGCAAGGTGCAATTCTGAAATTTTTTGCTTTTTCCTGCTCCTCTAAGCATGATAAAGAAGATTCAAAGAGAGTGAGATGCCAGCTCCTTTCATTCAGTCAGTAGCTTCAATCATTTCTGGACGTTTTTCAATGGCAAAAATCAATGAATATTGTAAATGCACAAACAGTAATTTCTCCGCATTGCAAGGTGCAATTCTGAAATTTTTTGCTTTTTCCTGCTCCTCTTAGCATGATAAACAAGATTCAAAGAGAATGAGATGCCAGCTCCTTTCATTCAGTCAGTAGCTTCAATCATTTCTGGACGTTTTTCAATGGCAAAAATCAATGAATATTGTAAATGCACAAACAGTAATTTCTCCGCATTGCAAGGTGCAATTCTGAAATTTTTTGCTTTTTCCTGCTCCTCTTAGCATGATAAAGAAGATTCAAAGAGAGTGAGATGCCAGCTCCTTTCATTCAGTCAGTAGCTTCAAACATTTCTGGTATATGAATAACATGTTTTTCAATGGCAAAAATCAATGAATATTGTAAATGCACAAACAGTAATTTCTCCGCATTGCAAGGTGCAATTCTGAAATTTTTTGCTTTTTCCTGCTCCTCTTAGCATGATAAAGAAGATTCAAAGAGAGTGAGATGCCAGCTCCTATCATTCAGTCAGTAGCTTCAATCATTTCTGGACGTTTTTCAATGGCAAAAATCATTGAATATTGTAAATGCACAAACAGTAATTTCTCCGCATTGCAAGGTGCAATTCTGAAATTTTTTGCTTTTTCCTGCTCCACTTAGCATGATAAAGAAGATTCAAAGAGAGTGAAATGCCAGCTCCTTTCATTCAGTCAGTAGCTTCAATCATTTCTGGTATATGAATAACATGATGTTTTTCAATGGCAAAAATCAATGAATATTGTAAATGCACAAACAGTAATTTCTCCGCATTGCAAGGTGCAATTCTGAAATTTTTTGCTTTTTCCTGCTCCTCTAAGCATGATAAAGAAGATTCAAGGAGAGTGAGATGCCAGCTCCTTTCATTCAGTCAGTAGCTTCAATCATTTCTGGACGTTTTTCAATGGCAAAAATCAATGAATATTGTAAATGCACAAACAGTAATTTCTCCGCATTGCAAGGTGCAATTCTGAAATTTTTTGCTTTTTCCTGCTCCTCTTAGCATGATAAACAAGATTCAAAGAGAGTGAGATGCCAGCTCCTTTCATTCAGTCAGTAGCTTCAATCATTTCTGGACGTTTTTCAATGGCAAAAATCAATGAATATTGTAAATGCACAAACAGTAATTTCTCCGCATTGCAAGGTGCAATTCTGAAATTTTTTGCTTTTTCCTGCTCCTCTTAGCATGATAAAGAAGATTCAAAGAGAGTGAGATGCCAGCTCCTTTCATTCAGTCAGTAGCTTCAAACATTTCTGGTATATGAATAACATGATGTTTTTCAATGGCAAAAATCAATGAATATTGTAAATGCACAAACAGTAATTTCTCCGCATTGCAAGGTGCAATTCTGAAATTTTTTGCTTTTTCCTGCTCCTCTTAGCATGATAAAGAAGATTCAAAGAGAGTGAGATGCCAGCTCCTTTCATTCAGTAAGTAGCTTCAATCATTTCTGGACGTTTTTCAATGGCAAAAATCAATGAATATTGTAAATGCACAAACAGTAATTTCTCCGCATTGCAAGGTGCAATTCTGAAATTTTTTGCTTTTTCCTGCTCCTCTTAGCATGATAAACAAGATTCAAAGAGAGTGAGATGCCAGCTCCTTTCATTCAGTCAGTAGCTTCAATCATTTCTGGACGTTTTTCAATGGCAAAAATCAATGAATATTGTAAATGCACAAACAGTAATTTCTCCGCATTGCAAGGTGCAATTCTGAAATTTTTTGCTTTTTCCTGCTCCTCTTAGCATGAAAAAGAAGATTCAAAGAGAGTGAGATGCCAGCTCCTTTCATTCAGTCAGTAGCTTCAAACATTTCTGGTAGATGAATAACATGATATTTTTCAATGGCAAAAATCAATGAATATTGTAAATGCACAAACAGTAATTTCTCCGCATTGAAAGGTGCAATTCTGAAATTTTTTGCTTTTTCCTGCTCCTCTTAGCATGATAAAGAAGATTCAAAGAGAGTGAGATGCCAGCTCCTTTCATTCAGTCAGTAGCTTCAAACATTTCTGGTATATGAATAACATGATGTTTTTCAATGGCAAAAATCAATGAATATTGTAAATGCACAAACAGTAATTTCTCCGCATTGCAAGGTGCAATTCTGAAATTTTTTGCTTTTTCCTGCTCCTCTTAGCATGATAAAGAAGATTCAAAGAGAGTGAGATGCCAGCTCCTTTCATTCAGTCAGTAGCTTCAAACGTTTCTGGTATATGAATAACATGATGTTTTTCAATGGCAAAAATCAATGAATATTGTAAATGCACAAATTAATTTCTCCGCATTGCAAGGTGCAATTCTGAAATTTTTTGCTTTTTCCTGCTCCTCTTAGCATGATAAAGAAGATTCAAAGAGAGTGAGATGCCAGCTCCTTTCATTCAGTCAGTAGCTTCAAACATTTCTGGTATATGAATAACATGATGTTTTTCAATGGCAAAAATCAATGAATATTGTAAATGCACAAACAGTAATTTCTCCGCATTGCAAGGTGCAATTCTGAAATTTTTTGCTTTTTCCTGCTCCTCTTAGCATGATAAACAAGATTCAAACAGAGTGAGATGCCAGCTCCTTTCATTCAGTCAGTAGCTTCAATCATTTCTGGACGTTTTTCAATGGCAAAAATCATTGAATATTGTAAATGCACAAACAGTAATTTCTCCGCATTGCAAGGTGCAATTCTGAAATTTTTTGCTTTTTCCTGCTCCTCTTAGCATGATAAAGAAGATTCAAAGAGAGTGAGATGCCAGCTCCTTTCATTCAGTCAGTAGCTTCAATCATTTCTGGTATATGAATAACATGATGTTTTTCAATGGCAAAAATCAATGAACATTGTAAATGCACAAACAGTAATTTCTCCGCATTGCAAGGTGCAATTCTGAAATTTTTTGCTTTTTCCTGCTCCTCTAAGCATGATAAAGAAGATTCAAAGAGAGTGAGATGCCAGCTCCTTTCATTCAGTCAGTAGCTTCAATCATTTCTGGACGTTTTTCAATGGCAAAAATCAATGAATATTGTAAATGCACAAACAGTAATTTCTCCGCATTGCAAGGTGCAATTCTGAAATTTTTTGCTTTTTCCTGCTCCTCTTAGCATGATAAACAAGATTCAAAGAGAGTGAGATGCCAGCTCGTTTCATTCAGTCAGTAGCTTCAATCATTTCTGGACGTTTTTCAATGGCAAAAATCAATGAATATTGTAAATGCACAAACAGTAATTTCTCCGCATTGCAAGGTGCAATTCTGAAATTTTTTGCTTTTTTCTGCTCCTCTTAGCATGATAAAGAAGATTCAAAGAGAGTGAGATGCCAGCTCCTTTCATTCAGTCAGTAGCTTCAAACATTTCTGGTATATGAATAACATGATGTTTTTCAATGGCAAAAATCAATGAACATTGTAAATGCACAAACAGTAATTTCTCCGCATTGCAAGGTGCAATTCGGAAATTTTTTGCTTTTTGCTGCTCCTCTAAGCATGATAAAGAAGATTCAAAGAGAGTGAGATGCCAGCTCCTTTCATTCAGTCAGTAGCTTCAATCATTTCTGGATGTTTTTCAATGGCAAAAATCAATGAATATTGTAAATGCACAAACAGTAATTTCTCCGCATTGCAAGGTGCAATTCTGAAATTTTTTGCTTTTTCCTGCTCCTCTTAGCATGATAAACAAGATTCAAAGAGAGTGAGATGCCAGCTCGTTTCATTCAGTCAGTAGCTTCAATCATTTCTGGACGTTTTTCAATGGCAAAAATCAATGAATATTGTAAATGCACAAACAGTAATTTCTCCGCATTGCAAGGTGCAATTCTGAAATTTTTTGCTTTTTTCTGCTCCTCTTAGCATGATAAAGAAGATTCAAAGAGAGTGAGATGCCAGCTCCTTTCATTCAGTCAGTAGCTTCAAACATTTCTGGTATATGAATAACATGATGTTTTTCAATGGCAAAAATCAATGAATATTGTAAATGCACAAACAGTAATTTCTCCGCATTGCAAGGTGCAATTCTGAAATTTTTTGCTTTTTCCTGCTCCTCTTAGCATGATAAAGAAGATTCAAAGAGAGTGAGATGCCAGCTCCTTTCATTCAGTCAGTAGCTTCAATCATTTCTGGACGTTTTTCAATGGCAAAAATCAATGAATATTGTAAATGCACAAACAGTAATTTCTCCGCATTGCAAGGTGCAATTCTGAAATTTTTTGCTTTTTCCTGCTCCTCTTAGCAAGATAAACAAGATTCAAAGAGAGTGAGATGCCAGCTCCTTTCATTCAGTCAGTAGCTTCAATCATTTCTGGACGTTTTTCAATGGCAAAAATCAATGAATATTGTAAATGCACAAACAGTAATTTCTCCGCATTGCAAGGTGCAATTCTGAAATTTTTTGCTTTTTCCTGCTCCTCTTAGCATGATAAAGAAGATTCAAAGAGAGTGAGATGCCAGCTCCTTTCATTCAGTCTAGCTTCAATCATTTCTGGACGTTTTTCAATGGCAAAAATCAATGAATATTGTAAATGCACAAACAGTAATTTCTCCGCATTGCAAGGTGCAATTCTGAAATTTTTTGCTTTTTCCTGCTCCTCTTAGCATGATAAAGAAGATTCAAAGAGAGTGAGATGCCAGCTCCTTTCATTCAGTCAGTAGCTTCAATCATTTCTGGACGTTTTTCAATGGCAAAAATCAATGAATATTGTAAATGCACAAACAGTAATTTCTCCGCATTGCAAGGTGCAATTCTGAAATTTTTTGCTTTTTCCTGCTCCTCTTAGCATGATAAAGAAGATTCAAAGAGAGTGAGATGCCAGCTCCTTTCATTCAGTCAGTAGCTTCAAACATTTCTGCTATATGAATAACATGTTTTTCAATGGCAAAAATCAATGAATATTGTAAATGCACAAACAGTAATTTCTCCGCATTGCAAGGTGCAATTCTGAAATTTTTTGCTTTTTCCTGCTCCTCTTAGCATGATAAAGAAGATTCAAAGAGAGTGAGATGCCAGCTCCTTTCATTCAGTCAGTAGCTTCAATCATTTCTGGACGTTTTTCAATGGCAAAAATCATTGAATATTGTAAATGCACAAACAGTAATTTCTCCGCATTGCAAGGTGCAATTCTGAAATTTTTTGCTTTTTCCTGCTCCTCTTAGCATGATAAAGAAGATTCAAAGAGAGTGAGATGCCAGCTCCTTTCATTCAGTCAGTAGCTTCAATCATTTCTGGTATATGAATAACATGATGTTTTTCAATGGCAAAAATCAATGAATATTGTAAATGCACAAACAGTAATTTCTCCGCATTGCAAGGTGCAATTCTGAAATTTTTTGCTTTTTCCTGCTCCTCTAAGCATGATAAAGAAGATTCAAGGAGAGTGAGATGCCAGCTCCTTTCATTCAGTCAGTAGCTTCAATCATTTCTGGACGTTTTTCAATGGCAAAAATCAATGAATATTGTAAATGCACAAACAGTAATTTCTCCGCATTGCAAGGTGCAATTCTGAAATTTTTTGCTTTTTCCTGCTCCTCTTAGCATGATAAACAAGATTCAAAGAGAGTGAGATGCCAGCTCCTTTCATTCAGTCAGTAGCTTCAATCATTTCTGGACGTTTTTCAATGGCAAAAATCAATGAATATTGTAAATGCACAAACAGTAATTTCTCCGCATTGCAAGGTGCAATTCTGAAATTTTTTGCTTTTTCCTGCTCCTCTTAGCATGATAAAGAAGATTCAAAGAGAGTGAGATGCCAGCTCCTTTTATTCAGTCAGTAGCTTCAAACATTTCTGGTATATGAATAACATGATGTTTTTCAATGGCAAAAATCACTGAATATTGTAAATGCACAAACAGTAATTTCTCCGCATTGCAAGGTGCAATTCTGAAATTTTTTGCTTTTTCCTGCTCCTCTTAGCATGATAAAGATTCAAAGAGAGTGAGATGCCAGCTCCTTTCATTCAGTCAGTAGCTTCAATCATTTCTGGACGTTTTTCAATGGCAAAAATCAATGAATATTGTAAATGCACAAACAGTAATTTCTCCGCATTGCAAGGTGCAATTCTGAAATTTTTTGCTTTTTCCTGCTCCTCTTAGCATGATAAAGAAGATTCAAAGAGAGTGAGATGCCAGCTCCTTTCATTCAGTCAGTAGCTTCAAACATTTCTGGTATATGAATAACGATGTTTTTCAATGGCAAAAATCAATGAATATTGTAAATGCACAAACAGTAATTTCTCCGCATTGCAAGGTGCAATTCTGAAATTTTTTGCTTTTTCCTGCTCCTCTTAGCATGATAAAGAAGATTCAAAGAGAGTGAGATGCCAGCTCCTTTCATTCAGTAAGTAGCTTCAATCATTTCTGGACGTTTTTCAATGGCAAAAATCAATGAATATTGTAAATGCACAAACAGTAATTTCTCCGCATTGCAAGGTGCAATTCTGAAATTTTTTGCTTTTTCCTGCTCCTCTTAGCATGATAAACAAGATTCAAAGAGAGTGAGATGCCAGCTCCTTTCATTCAGTCAGTAGCTTCAATCATTTCTGGACGTTTTTCAATGGCAAAAATCAATGAATATTGTAAATGCACAAACAGTAATTTCTCCGCATTGCAAGGTGCAATTCTGAAATTTTTTGCTTTTTCCTGCTCCTCTTAGCATGATAAAGAAGATTCAAAGAGAGTGAGATGCCAGCTCCTTTCATTCAGTCAGTAGCTTCAAACATTTCTGGTATATGAATAACATGATATTTTTCAATGGCAAAAATCAATGAATATTGTAAATGCACAAACAGTAATTTCTCCGCATTGAAAGGTGCAATTCTGAAATTTTTTGCTTTTTCCTGCTCCTCTTAGCATGATAAAGAAGATTCAAAGAGAGTGAGATGCCAGCTCCTTTCATTCAGTCAGTAGCTTCAATCATTTCTGGACGTTTTTCAATGGCAAAAATCAATGAATATTGTAAATGCACAAACAGTAATTTCTCCGCATTGCAAGGTGCAATTCTGAAATTTTTTGCTTTTTCCTGCTCCTCTTAGCATGATAAACAAGATTCAAACAGAGTGAGATGCCAGCTCCTTTCATTCAGTCAGTAGCTTCAATCATTTCTGGACGTTTTTCAATGGCAAAAATCAATGAATATTGTAAATGCACAAACAGTAATTTCTCCGCATTGCAAGGTGCAATTCTGAAATTTTTTGCTTTTTTCTGCTACTCTTAGCATGATAAAGAAGATTCAAAGAGAGTGAGATGCCAGCTCCTTTCATTCAGTCAGTAGCTTCAAACATTTCTGGTATATGAATAACATGATGTTTTTCAATGGCAAAAATCAATGAATATTGTAAATGCACAAACAGTAATTTCTCCGCATTGCAAGGTGCAATTCTGAAATTTTTTGCTTTTTCCTGCTCCTCTTAGCATGATAAAGAAGATTCAAAGAGAGTGAGATGCCAGCTCCTTTCATTCAGTCAGTAGCTTCAAACATTTCTGGTATATGAATAACATGATGTTTTTCAATGGCAAAAATCAATGAATATTGTAAATGCACAAACAGTAATTTCTCCGCATTGCAAGGTGCAATTCTGAAATTTTTTGCTTTTTCCTGCTCCTCTTAGCATGATAAAGAAGATTCAAAGAGAGTGAGATGCCAGCTCCTTTCATTCAGTCAGTAGCTTCAATCATTTCTGGACGTTTTTCAATGGCAAAAATCAATGAATATTGTAAATGCACAAACAGTAATTTCTCCGCATTGCAAGGTGCAATTCTGAAATTTTTTGCTTTTTCCTGCTCCTCTTAGCAAGATAAACAAGATTCAAAGAGAGTGAGATGCCAGCTCCTTTCATTCAGTCAGTAGCTTCAAACATTTCTGGTATATGAATAACATGATATTTTTCAATGGCAAAAATCAATGAATATTGTAAATGCACAAACAGTAATTTCTCCGCATTGAAAGGTGCAATTCTGAAATTTTTTGCTTTTTCCTGCTCCTCTTAGCATGATAAAGAAGATTCAAAGAGAGTGAGATGCCAGCTCCTTTCATTCAGTCAGTAGCTTCAATCATTTCTGGACGTTTTTCAATGGCAAAAATCAATGAATATTGTAAATGCACAAACAGTAATTTCTCCGCATTGCAAGGTGCAATTCTGAAATTTTTTGCTTTTTCCTGCTCCTCTTAGCATGATAAACAAGATTCAAACAGAGTGAGATGCCAGCTCCTTTCATTCAGTCAGTAGCTTCAATCATTTCTGGACGTTTTTCAATGGCAAAAATCAATGAATATTGTAAATGCACAAACAGTAATTTCTCCGCATTGCAAGGTGCAATTCTGAAATTTTTTGCTTTTTTCTGCTACTCTTAGCATGATAAAGAAGATTCAAAGAGAGTGAGATGCCAGCTCCTTTCATTCAGTCAGTAGCTTCAAACATTTCTGGTATATGAATAACATGATGTTTTTCAATGGCAAAAATCAATGAATATTGTAAATGCACAAACAGTAATTTCTCCGCATTGCAAGGTGCAATTCTGAAATTTTTTGCTTTTTCCTGCTCCTCTTAGCATGATAAAGAAGATTCAAAGAGAGAGATGCCAGCTCCTTTCATTCAGTCAGTAGCTTCAAACATTTCTGGTATATGAATAACATGATGTTTTTCAATGGCAAAAATCAATGAATATTGTAAATGCACAAACAGTAATTTCTCCGCATTGCAAGGTGCAATTCTGAAATTTTTTGCTTTTTCCTGCTCCTCTTAGCATGATAAAGAAGATTCAAAGAGAGTGAGATGCCAGCTCCTTTCATTCAGTCAGTAGCTTCAATCATTTCTGGACGTTTTTCAATGGCAAAAATCAATGAATATTGTAAATGCACAAACAGTAATTTCTCCGCATTGCAAGGTGCAATTCTGAAATTTTTTGCTTTTTCCTGCTCCTCTTAGCAAGATAAACAAGATTCAAAGAGAGTGAGATGCCAGCTCCTTTCATTCAGTCAGTAGCTTCAATCATTTCTGGACGTTTTTCAATGGCAAAAATCAATGAATATTGTAAATGCACAAACAGTAATTTCTCCGCATTGCAAGGTGCAATTCTGAAATTTTTTGCTTTTTCCTTCTCCTCTTAGCATGATAAAGAAGATTCAAAGAGAGTGAGATGCCAGCTCCTTTCATTCAGTCAGTAGCTTCAATCATTTCTGGACGTTTTTCAATGGCAAAAATCAATGAATATTGTAAATGCACAAACAGTAATTTCTCCACATTGCAAGGTGCAATTCTGAAATTTTTTGCTTTTTCCTGCTCCTCTTAGCATGATAAAGAAGATTCAAAGAGAGTGAGATGCCAGCTCCTTTCATTCAGTCAGTAGCTTCAAACATTTCTGGTATATGAATAACATGATGTTTTTCAATGGCAAAAATCAATGAATATTGTAAATGCACAAACAGTAATTTCTCCGCATTGCAAGGTGCAATTCTGAAATTTTTTGCTTTTTCCTGCTCCTCTTAGCATGATAAAGAAGATTCAAAGAGAGTGAGATGCCAGCTCCTTTCATTCAGTAAGTAGCTTCAATCATTTCTGGACGTTTTTCAATGGCAAAAATCAATGAATATTGTAAATGCACAAACAGTAATTTCTCCGCATTGCAAGGTGCAATTCTGAAATTTTTTGCTTTTTCCTGCTCCTCTTAGCATGATAAACAAGATTCAAAGAGAGTGAGATGCCAGCTCCTTTCATTCAGTCAGTAGCTTCAATCATTTCTGGACGTTTTTCAATGGCAAAAATCAATGAATATTGTAAATGCACAAACAGTAATTTCTCCGCATTGCAAGGTGCAATTCTGAAATTTTTTGCTTTTTCCTGCTCCTCTTAGCATGATAAAGAAGATTCAAAGAGAGTGAGATGCCAGCTCCTTTCATTCAGTCAGTAGCTTCAATCATTTCTGGACGTTTTTCAATGGCAAAAATCAATGAATATTGTAAATGCACAAACAGTAATTTCTCCGCATTGCAAGGTGCAATTCTGAAATTTTTTGCTTTTTCCTGCTCCTCTTAGCATGATAAAGAAGATTCAAAGAGAGTGAGATGCCAGCTCCTTTCATTCAGTCAGTAGCTTCAAACATTTCTGGTATATGAATAACATGATATTTTTCAATGGCAAAAATCAATGAATATTGTAAATGCACAAACAGTAATTTCTCCGCATTGAAAGGTGCAATTCTGAAATTTTTTGCTTTTTCCTGCTCCTCTTAGCATGATAAAGAAGATTCAAAGAGAGTGAGATGCCAGCTCCTTTCATTCAGTCAGTAGCTTCAATCATTTCTGGACGTTTTTCAATGGCAAAAATCAATGAATATTGTAAATGCACAAACAGTAATTTCTCCGCATTGCAAGGTGCAATTCTGAAATTTTTTGCTTTTTCCTGCTCCTCTTAGCATGATAAACAAGATTCAAACAGAGTGAGATGCCAGCTCCTTTCATTCAGTCAGTAGCTTCAATCATTTCTGGACGTTTTTCAATGGCAAAAATCAATGAATATTGTAAATGCACAAACAGTAATTTCTCCGCATTGCAAGGTGCAATTCTGAAATTTTTTGCTTTTTTCTGCTCCTCTTAGCATGATAAAGAAGATTCAAAGAGAGTGAGATGCCAGCTCCTTTCATTCAGTCAGTAGCTTCAAACATTTCTGGTATATGAATAACATGATGTTTTTCAATGGCAAAAATCAATGAATATTGTAAATGCACAAACAGTAATTTCTCCGCATTGCAAGGTGCAATTCTGAAATTTTTTGCTTTTTCCTGCTCCTCTTAGCATGATAAAGAAGATTCAAAGAGAGTGAGATGCCAGCTCCTTTCATTCAGTCAGTAGCTTCAATCATTTCTGGACGTTTTTCAATGGCAAAAATCAATGAATATTGTAAATGCACAAACAGTAATTTCTCCGCATTGCAAGGTGCAATTCTGAAATTTTTTGCTTTTTCCTGCTCCTCTTAGCAAGATAAACAAGATTCAAAGAGAGTGAGATGCCAGCTCCTTTCATTCAGTCAGTAGCTTCAATCATTTCTGGACGTTTTTCAATGGCAAAAATCAATGAATATTGTAAATGCACAAACAGTAATTTCTCCGCATTGCAAGGTGCAATTCTGAAATTTTTTGCTTTTTCCTGCTCCTCTTAGCATGGTAAAGAAGATTCAAAGAGAGTGAGATGCCAGCTCCTTTCATTCAGTCAGTAGCTTCAATCATTTCTGGACGTTTTTCAATGGCAAAAATCAATGAATATTGTAAATGCACAAACAGTAATTTCTCCGCATTGCAAGGTGCAATTCTGAAATTTTTTGCTTTTTCCTGCTCCTCTTAGCAAGATAAACAAGATTCAAAGAGAGTGAGATGCCAGCTCCTTTCATTCAGTCAGTAGCTTCAATCATTTCTGGACGTTTTTCAATGGCAAAAATCAATGAATATTGTAAATGCACAAACAGTAATTTCTCCGCATTGCAAGGTGCAATTCTGAAATTTTTTGCTTTTTCCTGCTCCTCTTAGCATGATAAAGAAGATTCAAAGAGAGTGAGATGCCAGCTCCTTTCATTCAGTCAGTAGCTTCAAACATTTCTGGTATATGAATAACATGATGTTTTTCAATGGCAAAAATCAATGAATATTGTAAATGCACAAACAGTAATTTCTCCGCATTGCAAGGTGCAATTCTGAAATTTTTTGCTTTTTCCTGCTCCTCTTAGCATGATAAAGAAGATTCAAAGAGAGTGAGATGCCAGCTCCTTTCATTCAGTCAGTAGCTTCAATCATTTCTGGACGTTTTTCAATGGCAAAAATCAATGAATATTGTAAATGCACAAACAGTAATTTCTCCGCATTGCAAGGTGCAATTCTGAAATTTTTTGCTTTTTCCTGCTCCTCTTAGCATGATAAAGAAGATTCAAAGAGAGTGAGATGCCAGCTCCTTTCATTCAGTCAGTAGCTTCAAACATTTCTGGTATATGAATAACATGATATTTTTCAATGGCAAAAATCAATGAATATTGTAAATGCACAAACAGTAATTTCTCCGCATTGAAAGGTGCAATTCTGAAATTTTTTGCTTTTTCCTGCTCCTCTTAGCATGATAAAGAAGATTCAAAGAGAGTGAGATGCCAGCTCCTTTCATTCAGTCAGTAGCTTCAATCATTTCTGGACGTTTTTCAATGGCAAAAATCAATGAATATTGTAAATGCACAAACAGTAATTTCTCCGCATTGCAAGGTGCAATTCTGAAATTTTTTGCTTTTTCCTGCTCCTCTTAGCATGATAAACAAGATTCAAACAGAGTGAGATGCCAGCTCCTTTCATTCAGTCAGTAGCTTCAATCATTTCTGGACGTTTTTCAATGGCAAAAATCAATGAATATTGTAAATGCACAAACAGTAATTTCTCCGCATTGCAAGGTGCAATTCTGAAATTTTTTGCTTTTTTCTGCTCCTCTTAGCATGATAAAGAAGATTCAAAGAGAGTGAGATGCCAGCTCCTTTCATTCAGTCAGTAGCTTCAAACATTTCTGGTATATGAATAACATGATGTTTTTCAATGGCAAAAATCAATGAATATTGTAAATGCACAAACAGTAATTTCTCCGCATTGCAAGGTGCAATTCTGAAATTTTTTGCTTTTTCCTGCTCCTCTTAGCATGATAAAGAAGATTCAAAGAGAGTGAGATGCCAGCTCCTTTCATTCAGTCAGTAGCTTCAATCATTTCTGGACGTTTTTCAATGGCAAAAATCAATGAATATTGTAAATGCACAAACAGTAATTTCTCCGCATTGCAAGGTGCAATTCTGAAATTTTTTGCTTTTTCCTGCTCCTCTTAGCAAGATAAACAAGATTCAAAGAGAGTGAGATGCCAGCTCCTTTCATTCAGTCAGTAGCTTCAATCATTTCTGGATGTTTTTCAATGGCAAAAATCAATGAATATTGTAAATGCACAAACAGTAATTTCTCCGCATTGCAAGGTGCAATTCTGAAATTTTTTGCTTTTTCCTGCTCCTCTTAGCATGGTAAAGAAGATTCAAAGAGAGTGAGATGCCAGCTCCTTTCATTCAGTCAGTAGCTTCAATCATTTCTGGACGTTTTTCAATGGCAAAAATCAATGAATATTGTAAATGCACAAACAGTAATTTCTCCGCATTGCAAGGTGCAATTCTGAAATTTTTTGCTTTTTCCTGCTCCTCTTAGCAAGATAAACAAGATTCAAAGAGAGTGAGATGCCAGCTCCTTTCATTCAGTCAGTAGCTTCAATCATTTCTGGACGTTTTTCAATGGCAAAAATCAATGAATATTGTAAATGCACAAACAGTAATTTCTCCGCATTGCAAGGTGCAATTCTGAAATTTTTTGCTTTTTCCTGCTCCTCTTAGCATGATAAAGAAGATTCAAAGAGAGTGAGATGCCAGCTCCTTTCATTCAGTCAGTAGCTTCAAACATTTCTGGTATATGAATAACATGATGTTTTTCAATGGCAAAAATCAATGAATATTGTAAATGCACAAACAGTAATTTCTCCGCATTGCAAGGTGCAATTCTGAAATTTTTTGCTTTTTCCTGCTCCTCTTAGCATGATAAAGAAGATTCAAAGAGAGTGAGATGCCAGCTCCTTTCATTCAGTCAGTAGCTTCAATCATTTCTGGACGTTTTTCAATGGCAAAAATCAATGAATATTGTAAATGCACAAACAGTAATTTCTCCGCATTGCAAGGTGCAATTCTGAAATTTTTTGCTTTTTTCTGCTCCTCTTAGCATGATAAAGAAGATTCAAAGAGAGTGAGATGCCAGCTCCTTTCATTCAGTCAGTAGCTTCAAACATTTCTGGTATATGAATAACATGATGTTTTTCAATGGCAAAAATCAATGAATATTGTAAATGCACAAACAGTAATTTCTCCGCATTGCAATGTGCAATTCTGAAATTTTTTGCTTTTTCCTGCTCCTCTTAGCATGATAAAGAAGATTCAAAGAGAGTGAGATGCCAGCTCCTTTCATTCAGTAAGTAGCTTCAATCATTTCTGGACGTTTTTCAATGGCAAAAATCAATGAATATTGTAAATGCACAAACAGTAATTTCTCCGCATTGCAAGGTGCAATTCTGAAATTTTTTGCTTTTTCCTGCTCCTCTTAGCATGATAAACAAGATTCAAAGAGAGTGAGATGCCAGCTCCTTTCATTCAGTCAGTAGCTTCAATCATTACTGGACGTTTTTCAATGGCAAAAATCAATGAATAATGTAAATGCACAAACAGTAATTTCTCCGCATTGCAAGGTGCAATTCTGAAATTTTTTGCTTTTTCCTGCTCCTCTTAGCATGATAAAGAAGATTCAAAGAGAGTGAGATGCCAGCTCCTTTCATTCAGTCAGTAGCTTCAATCATTTCTGGACGTTTTTCAATGGCAAAAATCAATGAATATTGTAAATGCACAAACAGTAATTTCTCCGCATTGCAAGGTGCAATTCTGAAATTTTTTGCTTTTTTCTGCTCCTCTTAGCATGATAAAGAAGATTCAAAGAGAGTGAGATGCCAGCTCCTTTCATTCAGTCAGTAGCTTCAAACATTTCTGGTATATGAATAACATGATGTTTTTCAATGGCAAAAATCAATGAATATTGTAAATGCACAAACAGTAATTTCTCCGCATTGCAAGGTGCAATTCTGAAATTTTTTGCTTTTTCCTGCTCCTCTTAGCATGATAAAGAAGATTCAAAGAGAGTGAGATGCCAGCTCCTTTCATTCAGTAAGTAGCTTCAATCATTTCTGGACGTTTTTCAATGGCAAAAATCAATGAATATTGTAAATGCACAAACAGTAATTTCTCCGCATTGCAAGGTGCAATTCTGAAATTTTTTGCTTTTTCCTGCTCCTCTTAGCATGATAAACAAGATTCAAAGAGAGTGAGATGCCAGCTCCTTTCATTCAGTCAGTAGCTTCAATCATTTCTGGACGTTTTTCAATGGCAAAAATCAATGAATAATGTAAATGCACAAACAGTAATTTCTCCGCATTGCAAGGTGCAATTCTGAAATTTTTTGCTTTTTTCTGCTCCTCTTAGCATGATAAAGAAGATTCAAAGAGAGTGAGATGCCAGCTCCTTTCATTCAGTCAGTAGCTTCAAACATTTCTGGTATATGAATAACATGATGTTTTTCAATGGCAAAAATCAATGAATATTGTAAATGCACAAACAGTAATTTCTCCGCATTGCAAGGTGCAATTCTGAAATTTTTTGCTTTTTCCTGCTCCTCTTAGCATGATAAAGAAGATTCAAAGAGAGTGAGATGCCAGCTCCTTTCATTCAGTAAGTAGCTTCAATCATTTCTGGACGTTTTTCAATGGCAAAAATCAATGAATATTGTAAATGCACAAACAGTAATTTCTCCGCATTGCAAGGTGCAATTCTGAAATTTTTTGCTTTTTCCTGCTCCTCTTAGCATGATAAAGAAGATTCAAAGAGAGTGAGATGCCAGCTCCTTTCATTCAGTCAGTAGCTTCAAACATTTCTGGTATATGAATAACATGATATTTTTCAATGGCAAAAATCAATGAATATTGTAAATGCACAAACAGTAATTTCTCCGCATTGAAAGGTGCAATTCTGAAATTTTTTGCTTTTTCCTGCTCCTCTTAGCATGATAAAGAAGATTCAAAGAGAGTGAGATGCCAGCTCCTTTCATTCAGTCAGTAGCTTCAATCATTTCTGGACGTTTTTCAATGGCAAAAATCAATGAATATTGTAAATGCACAAACAGTAATTTCTCCGCATTGCAAGGTGCAATTCTGAAATTTTTTGCTTTTTCCTGCTCCTCTTAGCATGATAAACAAGATTCAAACAGAGTGAGATGCCAGCTCCTTTCATTCAGTCAGTAGCTTCAATCATTTCTGGACGTTTTTCAATGGCAAAAATCAATGAATATTGTAAATGCACAAACAGTAATTTCTCCGCATTGCAAGGTGCAATTCTGAAATTTTTTGCTTTTTTCTGCTCCTCTTAGCATGATAAAGAAGATTCAAAGAGAGTGAGATGCCAGCTCCTTTCATTCAGTCAGTAGCTTCAAACATTTCTGGTATATGAATAACATGATGTTTTTCAATGGCAAAAATCAATGAATATTGTAAATGCACAAACAGTAATTTCTCCGCATTGCAAGGTGCAATTCTGAAATTTTTTGCTTTTTCCTGCTCCTCTTAGCATGATAAAGAAGATTCAAAGAGAGTGAGATGCCAGCTCCTTTCATTCAGTCAGTAGCTTCAATCATTTCTGGACGTTTTTCAATGGCAAAAATCAATGAATATTGTAAATGCACAAACAGTAATTTCTCCGCATTGCAAGGTGCAATTCTGAAATTTTTTGCTTTTTCCTGCTCCTCTTAGCAAGATAAACAAGATTCAAAGAGAGTGAGATGCCAGCTCCTTTCATTCAGTCAGTAGCTTCAATCATTTCTGGACGTTTTTCAATGGCAAAAATCAATGAATATTGTAAATGCACAAACAGTAATTTCTCCGCATTGCAAGGTGCAATTCTGAAATTTTTTGCTTTTTCCTGCTCCTCTTAGCATGGTAAAGAAGATTCAAAGAGAGTGAGATGCCAGCTCCTTTCATTCAGTCAGTAGCTTCAATCATTTCTGGACGTTTTTCAATGGCAAAAATCAATGAATATTGTAAATGCACAAACAGTAATTTCTCCGCATTGCAAGGTGCAATTCTGAAATTTTTTGCTTTTTCCTGCTCCTCTTAGCAAGATAAACAAGATTCAAAGAGAGTGAGATGCCAGCTCCTTTCATTCAGTCAGTAGCTTCAATCATTTCTAGACGTTTTTCAATGGCAAAAATCAATGAATATTGTAAATGCACAAACAGTAATTTCTCCGCATTGCAAGGTGCAATTCTGAAATTTTTTGCTTTTTCCTGCTCCTCTTAGCATGATAAAGAAGATTCAAAGAGAGTGAGATGCCAGCTCCTTTCATTCAGTCAGTAGCTTCAAACATTTCTGGTATATGAATAACATGATGTTTTTCAATGGCAAAAATCAATGAATATTGTAAATGCACAAACAGTAATTTCTCCGCATTGCAAGGTGCAATTTTGAAATTTTTTGCTTTTTCCTGCTCCTCTTAGCATGATAAAGAAGATTCAAAGAGAGTGAGATGCCAGCTCCTTTCATTCAGTCAGTAGCTTCAATCATTTCTGGACGTTTTTCAATGGCAAAAATCAATGAATATTGTAAATGCACAAACAGTAATTTCTCCGCATTGCAAGGTGCAATTCTGAAATTTTTTGCTTTTTTCTGCTACTCTTAGCATGATAAAGAAGATTCAAAGAGAGTGAGATGCCAGCTCCTTTCATTCAGTCAGTAGCTTCAAACATTTCTGGTATATGAATAACATGATGTTTTTCAATGGCAAAAATCAATGAATATTGTAAATGCACAAACAGTAATTTCTCCGCATTGCAAGGTGCAATTCTGAAATTTTTTGCTTTTTCCTGCTCCTCTTAGCATGATAAAGAAGATTCAAAGAGAGAGATGCCAGCTCCTTTCATTCAGTCAGTAGCTTCAAACATTTCTGGTATATGAATAACATGATGTTTTTCAATGGCAAAAATCAATGAATATTGTAAATGCACAAACAGTAATTTCTCCGCATTGCAAGGTGCAATTCTGAAATTTTTTGCTTTTTCCTGCTCCTCTTAGCATGATAAAGAAGATTCAAAGAGAGTGAGATGCCAGCTCCTTTCATTCAGTCAGTAGCTTCAATCATTTCTGGACGTTTTTCAATGGCAAAAATCAATGAATATTGTAAATGCACAAACAGTAATTTCTCCGCATTGCAAGGTGCAATTCTGAAATTTTTTGCTTTTTCCTGCTCCTCTTAGCAAGATAAACAAGATTCAAAGAGAGTGAGATGCCAGCTCCTTTCATTCAGTCAGTAGCTTCAATCATTTCTGGACGTTTTTCAATGGCAAAAATCAATGAATATTGTAAATGCACAAACAGTAATTTCTCCGCATTGCAAGGTGCAATTCTGAAATTTTTTGCTTTTTCCTTCTCCTCTTAGCATGATAAAGAAGATTCAAAGAGAGTGAGATGCCAGCTCCTTTCATTCAGTCAGTAGCTTCAATCATTTCTGGACGTTTTTCAATGGCAAAAATCAATGAATATTGTAAATGCACAAACAGTAATTTCTCCACATTGCAAGGTGCAATTCTGAAATTTTTTGCTTTTTCCTGCTCCTCTTAGCATGATAAAGAAGATTCAAAGAGAGTGAGATGCCAGCTCCTTTCATTCAGTCAGTAGCTTCAAACATTTCTGGTATATGAATAACATGATGTTTTTCAATGGCAAAAATCAATGAATATTGTAAATGCACAAACAGTAATTTCTCCGCATTGCAAGGTGCAATTCTGAAATTTTTTGCTTTTTCCTGCTCCTCTTAGCATGATAAAGAAGATTCAAAGAGAGTGAGATGCCAGCTCCTTTCATTCAGTCAGTAGCTTCAATCATTTCTGGACGTTTTTCAATGGCAAAAATCAATGAATATTGTAAATGCACAAACAGTAATTTCTCCGCATTGCAAGGTGCAATTCTGAAATTTTTTGCTTTTTCCTGCTCCTCTTAGCATGATAAAGAAGATTCAAAGAGAGTGAGATGCCAGCTCCTTTCATTCAGTCAGTAGCTTCAAACATTTCTGGTATATGAATAACATGATATTTTTCAATGGCAAAAATCAATGAATATTGTAAATGCACAAACAGTAATTTCTCCGCATTGCAAGGTGCAATTCTGAAATTTTTTGCTTTTTCCTGCTCCTCTTAGCATGATAAAGAAGATTCAAAGAGAGTGAGATGCCAGCTCCTTTCATTCAGTCAGTAGCTTCAATCATTTCTGGACGTTTTTCAATGGCAAAAATCAATGAATATTGTAAATGCACAAACAGTAATTTCTCCGCATTGCAAGGTGCAATTCTGAAATTTTTTGCTTTTTCCTGCTCCTCTTAGCATGATAAAGAAGATTCAAAGAGAGTGAGATGCCAGCTCCTTTCATTCAGTCAGTAGCTTCAATCATTTCTGGACGTTTTTCAATGGCAAAAATCAATGAATATTGTAAATGCACAAACAGTAATTTCTCCGCATTGCAAGGTGCAATTCTGAAATTTTTTGCTTTTTCCTGCTCCTCTTAGCAAGATAAACAAGATTCAAAGAGAGTGAGATGCCAGCTCCTTTCATTCAGTCAGTAGCTTCAATCATTTCTGGACGTTTTTCAATGGCAAAAATCAATGAATATTGTAAATGCACAAACAGTAATTTCTCCGCATTGCAAGGTGCAATTCTGAAATTTTTTGCTTTTTCCTTCTCCTCTTAGCATGATAAAGAAGATTCAAAGAGAGTGAGATGCCAGCTCCTTTCATTCAGTCAGTAGCTTCAATCATTTCTGGACGTTTTTCAATGGCAAAAATCAATGAATATTGTAAATGCACAAACAGTAATTTCTCCACATTGCAAGGTGCAATTCTGAAATTTTTTGCTTTTTCCTGCTCCTCTTAGCATGATAAAGAAGATTCAAAGAGAGTGAGATGCCAGCTCCTTTCATTCAGTCAGTAGCTTCAAACATTTCTGGTATATGAATAACATGATGTTTTTCAATGGCAAAAATCAATGAATATTGTAAATGCACAAACAGTAATTTCTCCGCATTGCAAGGTGCAATTCTGAAATTTTTTGCTTTTTCCTGCTCCTCTTAGCATGATAAAGAAGATTCAAAGAGAGTGAGATGCCAGCTCCTTTCATTCAGTCAGTAGCTTCAATCATTTCTGGACGTTTTTCAATGGCAAAAATCAATGAATATTGTAAATGCACAAACAGTAATTTCTCCGCATTGCAAGGTGCAATTCTGAAATTTTTTGCTTTTTCCTGCTCCTCTTAGCATGATAAAGAAGATTCAAAGAGAGTGAGATGCCAGCTCCTTTCATTCAGTCAGTAGCTTCAAACATTTCTGGTATATGAATAACATGATATTTTTCAATGGCAAAAATCAATGAATATTGTAAATGCACAAACAGTAATTTCTCCGCATTGCAAGGTGCAATTCTGAAATTTTTTGCTTTTTCCTGCTCCTCTTAGCATGATAAAGAAGATTCAAAGAGAGTGAGATGCCAGCTCCTTTCATTCAGTCAGTAGCTTCAATCATTTCTGGACGTTTTTCAATGGCAAAAATCAATGAATATTGTAAATGCACAAACAGTAATTTCTCCGCATTGCAAGGTGCAATTCTGAAATTTTTTGCTTTTTCCTGCTCCTCTTAGCATGATAAACAAGATTCAAACAGAGTGAGATGCCAGCTCCTTTCATTCAGTCAGTAGCTTCAATCATTTCTGGACGTTTTTCAATGGCAAAAATCAATGAATATTGTAAATGCACAAACAGTAATTTCTCCGCATTGCAAGGTGCAATTCTGAAATTTTTTGCTTTTTTCTGCTCCTCTTAGCATGATAAAGAAGATTCAAAGAGAGTGAGATGCCAGCTCCTTTCATTCAGTCAGTAGCTTCAAACATTTCTGGTATATGAATAACATGATGTTTTTCAATGGCAAAAATCAATGAATATTGTAAATGCACAAACAGTAATTTCTCCGCATTGCAAGGTGCAATTCTGAAATTTTTTGCTTTTTCCTGCTCCTCTTAGCATGATAAAGAAGATTCAAAGAGAGTGAGATGCCAGCTCCTTTCATTCAGTCAGTAGCTTCAATCATTTCTGGACGTTTTTCAATGGCAAAAATCAATGAATATTGTAAATGCACAAACAGTAATTTCTCCGCATTGCAAGGTGCAATTCTGAAATTTTTTGCTTTTTCCTGCTCCTCTTAGCAAGATAAACAAGATTCAAAGAGAGTGAGATGCCAGCTCCTTTCATTCAGTCAGTAGCTTCAATCATTTCTGGACGTTTTTCAATGGCAAAAATCAATGAATATTGTAAATGCACAAACAGTAATTTCTCCGCATTGCAAGGTGCAATTCTGAAATTTTTTGCTTTTTCCTGCTCCTCTTAGCATGGTAAAGAAGATTCAAAGAGAGTGAGATGCCAGCTCCTTTCATTCAGTCAGTAGCTTCAATCATTTCTGGACGTTTTTCAATGGCAAAAATCAATGAATATTGTAAATGCACAAACAGTAATTTCTTCGCATTGCAAGGTGCAATTCTGAAATTTTTTGCTTTTTCCTGCTCCTCTTAGCAAGATAAACAAGATTCAAAGAGAGTGAGATGCCAGCTCCTTTCATTCAGTCAGTAGCTTCAATCATTTCTGGACGTTTTTCAATGGCAAAAATCAATGAATATTGTAAATGCACAAACAGTAATTTCTCCGCATTGCAAGGTGCAATTCTGAAATTTTTTGCTTTTTCCTGCTCCTCTTAGCATGATAAAGAAGATTCAAAGAGAGTGAGATGCCAGCTCCTTTCATTCAGTCAGTAGCTTCAAACATTTCTGGTATATGAATAACATGATGTTTTTCAATGGCAAAAATCAATGAATATTGTAAATGCACAAACAGTAATTTCTCCGCATTGCAAGGTGCAATTTTGAAATTTTTTGCTTTTTCCTGCTCCTCTTAGCATGATAAAGAAGATTCAAAGAGAGTGAGATGCCAGCTCCTTTCATTCAGTCAGTAGCTTCAATCATTTCTGGACGTTTTTCAATGGCAAAAATCAATGAATATTGTAAATGCACAAACAGTAATTTCTCCGCATTGCAAGGTGCAATTCTGAAATTTTTTGCTTTTTCCTGCTCCTCTTAGCATGATAAACAAGATTCAAAGAGAGTGAGATGCCAGCTCCTTTCATTCAGTCAGTAGCTTCAATCATTTCTGGATGTTTTTCAATGGCAAAAATCAATGAATATTGTAAATGCACAAACAGTAATTTCTCCGCATTGCAAGGTGCAATTCTGAAATTTTTTGCTTTTTTCTGCTCCTCTTAGCATGATAAAGAAGATTCAAAGAGAGTGAGATGCCAGCTCCTTTCATTCAGTCAGTAGCTTCAAACATTTCTGGTATATGAATAACATGATGTTTTTCAATGGCAAAAATCAATGAATATTGTAAATGCACAAACAGTAATTTCTCCGCATTGCAAGGTGCAATTCTGAAATTTTTTGCTTTTTCCTGCTCCTCTAAGCATGATAAAGAAGATTCAAAGAGAGTGAGATGCCAGCTCCTTTCATTCAGTCAGTAGCTTCAAACATTTCTGGACGTTTTTCAATGGCAAAAATCAATGAATATTGTAAATGCACAAACAGTAATTTCTCCGCATTGCAAGGTGCAATTCTGAAATTTTTTGCTTTTTCCTGCTCCTCTTAGCAAGATAAACAAGATTCAAAGAGAGTGAGATGCCAGCTCCTTTCATTCAGTCAGTAGCTTCAAACATTTCTGGTATATGAATAACATGATGTTTTTCAATGGCAAAAATCAATGAATATTGTAAATGCACAAACAGTAATTTCTCCGCATTGCAAGGTGCAATTTTGAAATTTTTTGCTTTCTCCTGCTCCTCTTAGCATGATAAAGAAGATTCAAAGAGAGTGAGATGCCAGCTCCTTTCATTCAGTCAGTAGCTTCAATCATTTCTGGACGTTTTTCAATGGCAAAAATCAATGAATATTGTAAATGCACAAACAGTAATTTCTCCGCATTGCAAGGTGCAATTCTAAAATTTTTTGCTTTTTCCTGCTCCTCTTAGCATGATAAACAAGATTCAAAGAGAGATGCCAGCTCCTTTCATTCAGTCAGTAGCTTCAATCATTTCTGGATGTTTTTCAATGGCAAAAATCAATGAATATTGTAAATGCACAAACAGTAATTTCTCCGCATTGCAAGGTGCAATTCTGAAATTTTTTGCTTTTTTCTGCTCCTCTTAGCATGATAAAGAAGATTCAAAGAGAGTGAGATGCCAGCTCCTTTCATTCAGTCAGTAGCTTCAAACATTTCTGGTATATGAATAACATGATGTTTTTCAATGGCAAAAATCAATGAATATTGTAAATGCACAAACAGTAATTTCTCCGCATTGCAAGGTGCAATTCTGAAATTTTTTGCTTTTTCCTGCTCCTCTTAGCATGATAAAGAAGATTCAAAGAGAGTGAGATGCCAGCTCCTTTCATTCAGTCAGTAGCTTCAATCATTTCTGGACGTTTTTCAATGGCAAAAATCAATGAATATTGTAAATGCACAAACAGTAATTTCTCCGCATTGCAAGGTGCAATTCTGAAATTTTTTGCTTTTTCCTGCTCCTCTTAGCAAGATAAACAAGATTCAAAGAGAGTGAGATGCCAGCTCCTTTCATTCAGTCAGTAGCTTCAATCATTTCTGGACGTTTTTCAATGGCAAAAATCAATGAATATTGTAAATGCACAAACAGTAATTTCTCCGCATTGCAAGGTGCAATTCTGAAATTTTTTGCTTTTTCCTGCTCCTCTTAGCATGGTAAAGAAGATTCAAAGAGAGTGAGATGCCAGCTCCTTTCATTCAGTCAGTAGCTTCAATCATTTCTGGACGTTTTTCAATGGCAAAAATCAATGAATATTGTAAATGCACAAACAGTAATTTCTCCGCATTGCAAGGTGCAATTCTGAAATTTTTTGCTTTTTCCTGCTCCTCTTAGCAAGATAAACAAGATTCAAAGAGAGTGAGATGCCAGCTCCTTTCATTCAGTCAGTAGCTTCAATCATTTCTGGACGTTTTTCAATGGCAAAAATCAATGAATATTGTAAATGCACAAACAGTAATTTCTCCGCATTGCAAGGTGCAATTCTGAAATTTTTTGCTTTTTCCTGCTCCTCTTAGCATGATAAAGAAGATTCAAAGAGAGTGAGATGCCAGCTCCTTTCATTCAGTCAGTAGCTTCAAACATTTCTGGTATATGAATAACATGATGTTTTTCAATGGCAAAAATCAATGAATATTGTAAATGCACAAACAGTAATTTCTCCGCATTGCAAGGTGCAATTCTGAAATTTTTTGCTTTTTCCTGCTCCTCTTAGCATGATAAAGAAGATTCAAAGAGAGTGAGATGCCAGCTCCTTTCATTCAGTCAGTAGCTTCAAACATTTCTGGTATATGAATAACATGATATTTTTCAATGGCAAAAATCAATGAATATTGTAAATGCACAAACAGTAATTTCTCCGCATTGAAAGGTGCAATTCTGAAATTTTTTGCTTTTTCCTGCTCCTCTTAGCATGATAAAGAAGATTCAAAGAGAGTGAGATGCCAGCTCCTTTCATTCAGTCAGTAGCTTCAATCATTTCTGGACGTTTTTCAATGGCAAAAATCAATGAATATTGTAAATGCACAAACAGTAATTTCTCCGCATTGCAAGGTGCAATTCTGAAATTTTTTGCTTTTTCCTGCTCCTCTTAGCATGATAAACAAGATTCAAACAGAGTGAGATGCCAGCTCCTTTCATTCAGTCAGTAGCTTCAATCATTTCTGGACGTTTTTCAATGGCAAAAATCAATGAATATTGTAAATGCACAAACAGTAATTTCTCCGCATTGCAAGGTGCAATTCTGAAATTTTTTGCTTTTTTCTGCTCCTCTTAGCATGATAAAGAAGATTCAAAGAGAGTGAGATGCCAGCTCCTTTCATTCAGTCAGTAGCTTCAAACATTTCTGGTATATGAATAACATGATGTTTTTCAATGGCAAAAATCAATGAATATTGTAAATGCACAAACAGTAATTTCTCCGCATTGCAAGGTGCAATTCTGAAATTTTTTGCTTTTTCCTGCTCCTCTTAGCATGATAAAGAAGATTCAAAGAGAGTGAGATGCCAGCTCCTTTCATTCAGTCAGTAGCTTCAATCATTTCTGGACGTTTTTCAATGGCAAAAATCAATGAATATTGTAAATGCACAAACAGTAATTTCTCCGCATTGCAAGGTGCAATTCTGAAATTTTTTGCTTTTTCCTGCTCCTCTTAGCATGGTAAAGAAGATTCAAAGAGAGTGAGATGCCAGCTCCTTTCATTCAGTCAGTAGCTTCAATCATTTCTGGACGTTTTTCAATGGCAAAAATCAATGAATATTGTAAATGCACAAACAGTAATTTCTCCGCATTGCAAGGTGCAATTCTGAAATTTTTTGCTTTTTCCTGCTCCTCTTAGCAAGATAAACAAGATTCAAAGAGAGTGAGATGCCAGCTCCTTTCATTCAGTCAGTAGCTTCAATCATTTCTGGACGTTTTTCAATGGCAAAAATCAATGAATATTGTAAATGCACAAACAGTAATTTCTCCGCATTGCAAGGTGCAATTCTGAAATTTTTTGCTTTTTCCTGCTCCTCTTAGCATGATAAAGAAGATTCAAAGAGAGTGAGATGCCAGCTCCTTTCATTCAGTCAGTAGCTTCAATCATTTCTGGACGTTTTTCAATGGCAAAAATCAATGAATATTGTAAATGCACAAACAGTAATTTCTCCGCATTGCAAGGTGCAATTCTGAAATTTTTTGCTTTTTTCTGCTACTCTTAGCATGATAAAGAAGATTCAAAGAGAGTGAGATGCCAGCTCCTTTCATTCAGTCAGTAGCTTCAAACATTTCTGGTATATGAATAACATGATGTTTTTCAATGGCAAAAATCAATGAATATTGTAAATGCACAAACAGTAATTTCTCCGCATTGCAAGGTGCAATTCTGAAATTTTTTGCTTTTTCCTGCTCCTCTTAGCATGATAAAGAAGATTCAAAGAGAGAGATGCCAGCTCCTTTCATTCAGTCAGTAGCTTCAAACATTTCTGGTATATGAATAACATGATGTTTTTCAATGGCAAAAATCAATGAATATTGTAAATGCACAAACAGTAATTTCTCCGCATTGCAAGGTGCAATTCTGAAATTTTTTGCTTTTTCCTGCTCCTCTTAGCATGATAAAGAAGATTCAAAGAGAGTGAGATGCCAGCTCCTTTCATTCAGTCAGTAGCTTCAATCATTTCTGGACGTTTTTCAATGGCAAAAATCAATGAATATTGTAAATGCACAAACAGTAATTTCTCCGCATTGCAAGGTGCAATTCTGAAATTTTTTGCTTTTTCCTGCTCCTCTTAGCAAGATAAACAAGATTCAAAGAGAGTGAGATGCCAGCTCCTTTCATTCAGTCAGTAGCTTCAATCATTTCTGGACGTTTTTCAATGGCAAAAATCAATGAATATTGTAAATGCACAAACAGTAATTTCTCCGCATTGCAAGGTGCAATTCTGAAATTTTTTGCTTTTTCCTTCTCCTCTTAGCATGATAAAGAAGATTCAAAGAGAGTGAGATGCCAGCTCCTTTCATTCAGTCAGTAGCTTCAATCATTTCTGGACGTTTTTCAATGGCAAAAATCAATGAATATTGTAAATGCACAAACAGTAATTTCTCCACATTGCAAGGTGCAATTCTGAAATTTTTTGCTTTTTCCTGCTCCTCTTAGCATGATAAAGAAGATTCAAAGAGAGTGAGATGCCAGCTCCTTTCATTCAGTCAGTAGCTTCAAACATTTCTGGTATATGAATAACATGATGTTTTTCAATGGCAAAAATCAATGAATATTGTAAATGCACAAACAGTAATTTCTCCGCATTGCAAGGTGCAATTCTGAAATTTTTTGCTTTTTCCTGCTCCTCTTAGCATGATAAAGAAGATTCAAAGAGAGTGAGATGCCAGCTCCTTTCATTCAGTCAGTAGCTTCAATCATTTCTGGACGTTTTTCAATGGCAAAAATCAATGAATATTGTAAATGCACAAACAGTAATTTCTCCGCATTGCAAGGTGCAATTCTGAAATTTTTTGCTTTTTCCTGCTCCTCTTAGCATGATAAAGAAGATTCAAAGAGAGTGAGATGCCAGCTCCTTTCATTCAGTCAGTAGCTTCAAACATTTCTGGTATATGAATAACATGATATTTTTCAATGGCAAAAATCAATGAATATTGTAAATGCACAAACAGTAATTTCTCCGCATTGCAAGGTGCAATTCTGAAATTTTTTGCTTTTTCCTGCTCCTCTTAGCATGATAAAGAAGATTCAAAGAGAGTGAGATGCCAGCTCCTTTCATTCAGTCAGTAGCTTCAATCATTTCTGGACGTTTTTCAATGGCAAAAATCAATGAATATTGTAAATGCACAAACAGTAATTTCTCCGCATTGCAAGGTGCAATTCTGAAATTTTTTGCTTTTTCCTGCTCCTCTTAGCATGATAAACAAGATTCAAACAGAGTGAGATGCCAGCTCCTTTCATTCAGTCAGTAGCTTCAATCATTTCTGGACGTTTTTCAATGGCAAAAATCAATGAATATTGTAAATGCACAAACAGTAATTTCTCCGCATTGCAAGGTGCAATTCTGAAATTTTTTGCTTTTTTCTGCTCCTCTTAGCATGATAAAGAAGATTCAAAGAGAGTGAGATGCCAGCTCCTTTCATTCAGTCAGTAGCTTCAAACATTTCTGGTATATGAATAACATGATGTTTTTCAATGGCAAAAATCAATGAATATTGTAAATGCACAAACAGTAATTTCTCCGCATTGCAAGGTGCAATTCTGAAATTTTTTGCTTTTTCCTGCTCCTCTTAGCATGATAAAGAAGATTCAAAGAGAGTGAGATGCCAGCTCCTTTCATTCAGTCAGTAGCTTCAATCATTTCTGGACGTTTTTCAATGGCAAAAATCAATGAATATTGTAAATGCACAAACAGTAATTTCTCCGCATTGCAAGGTGCAATTCTGAAATTTTTTGCTTTTTCCTGCTCCTCTTAGCAAGATAAACAAGATTCAAAGAGAGTGAGATGCCAGCTCCTTTCATTCAGTCAGTAGCTTCAATCATTTCTGTACGTTTTTCAATGGCAAAAATCAATGAATATTGTAAATGCACAAACAGTAATTTCTCCGCATTGCAAAGTGCAATTCTGAAATTTTTTGCTTTTTCCTGCTCCTCTTAGCATGGTAAAGAAGATTCAAAGAGAGTGAGATGCCAGCTCCTTTCATTCAGTCAGTAGCTTCAATCATTTCTGGACGTTTTTCAATGGCAAAAATCAATGAATATTGTAAATGCACAAACAGTAATTTCTCCGCATTGCAAGGTGCAATTCTGAAATTTTTTGCTTTTTCCTGCTCCTCTTAGCAAGATAAACAAGATTCAAAGAGAGTGAGATGCCAGCTCCTTTCATTCAGTCAGTAGCTTCAATCATTTCTGGACGTTTTTCAATGGCAAAAATCAATGAATATTGTAAATGCACAAACAGTAATTTCTCCGCATTGCAAGGTGCAATTCTGAAATTTTTTGCTTTTTCCTGCTCCTCTTAGCATGATAAAGAAGATTCAAAGAGAGTGAGATGCCAGCTCCTTTCATTCAGTCAGTAGCTTCAAACATTTCTGGTATATGAATAACATGATGTTTTTCAATTGGCAAAAATCAATGAATATTGTAAATGCACAAACAGTAATTTCTCCGCATTGCAAGGTGCAATTTTGAAATTTTTTGCTTTTTCCTGCTCCTCTTAGCATGATAAAGAAGATTCAAAGAGAGTGAGATGCCAGCTCCTTTCATTCAGTCAGTAGCTTCAATCATTTCTGGACGTTTTTCAATGGCAAAAATCAATGAATATTGTAAATGCACAAACAGTAATTTCTCCGCATTGCAAGGTGCAATTCTGAAATTTTTTGCTTTTTCCTGCTCCTCTTAGCATGATAAACAAGATTCAAAGAGAGTGAGATGCCAGCTCCTTTCATTCAGTCAGTAGCTTCAATCATTTCTGGATGTTTTTCAATGGCAAAAATCAATGAATATTGTAAATGCACAAACAGTAATTTCTCCGCATTGCAAGGTGCAATTCTGAAATTTTTTGCTTTTTTCTGCTCCTCTTAGCATGATAAAGAAGATTCAAAGAGAGTGAGATGCCAGCTCCTTTCATTCAGTCAGTAGCTTCAAACATTTCTGGTATATGAATAACATGATGTTTTTCAATGGCAAAAATCAATGAATATTGTAAATGCACAAACAGTAATTTCTCCGCATTGCAAGGTGCAATTCTGAAATTTTTTGCTTTTTCCTGCTCCTCTAAGCATGATAAAGAAGATTCAAAGAGAGTGAGATGCCAGCTCCTTTCATTCAGTCAGTAGCTTCAAACATTTCTGGACGTTTTTCAATGGCAAAAATCAATGAATATTGTAAATGCACAAACAGTAATTTCTCCGCATTGCAAGGTGCAATTCTGAAATTTTTTGCTTTTTCCTGCTCCTCTTAGCAAGATAAACAAGATTCAAAGAGAGTGAGATGCCAGCTCCTTTCATTCAGTCAGTAGCTTCAAACATTTCTGGTATATGAATAACATGATGTTTTTCAATGGCAAAAATCAATGAATATTGTAAATGCACAAACAGTAATTTCTCCGCATTGCAAGGTGCAATTTTGAAATTTTTTGCTTTTTCCTGCTCCTCTTAGCATGATAAAGAAGATTCAAAGAGAGTGAGATGCCAGCTCCTTTCATTCAGTCAGTAGCTTCAATCATTTCTGGACGTTTTTCAATGGCAAAAATCAATGAATATTGTAAATGCACAAACAGTAATTTCTCCGCATTGCAAGGTGCAATTCTGAAATTTTTTGCTTTTTCCTGCTCCTCTTAGCATGATAAAGAAGATTCAAAGAGAGTGAGATGCCAGCTCCTTTCATTCAGTCAGTAGCTTCAATCATTTCTGGACGTTTTTCAATGGCAAAAATCAATGAATATTGTAAATGCACAAACAGTAATTTCTCCGCATTGCAAGGTGCAATTCTGAAATTTTTTGCTTTTTCCTGCTCCTCTTAGCAAGATAAACAAGATTCAAAGAGAGTGAGATGCCAGCTCCTTTCATTCAGTCAGTAGCTTCAATCATTTCTGGACGTTTTTCAATGGCAAAAATCAATGAATATTGTAAATGCACAAACAGTAATTTCTCCGCATTGCAAGGTACAATTCTGAAATTTTTTGCTTTTTCCTGCTCCTCTTAGCATGGTAAAGAAGATTCAAAGAGAGTGAGATGCCAGCTCCTTTCATTCAGTCAGTAGCTTCAATCATTTCTGGACGTTTTTCAATGGCAAAAATCAATGAATATTGTAAATGCACAAACAGTAATTTCTCCGCATTGCAAGGTGCAATTCTGAAATTTTTTGCTTTTTCCTGCTCCTCTTAGCAAGATAAACAAGATTCAAAGAGAGTGAGATGCCAGCTCCTTTCATTCAGTCAGTAGCTTCAATCATTTCTGGACGTTTTTCAATGGCAAAAATCAATGAATATTGTAAATGCACAAACAGTAATTTCTCCGCATTGCAAGGTGCAATTCTGAAATTTTTTGCTTTTTCCTGCTCCTCTTAGCATGATAAAGAAGATTCAAAGAGAGTGAGATGCCAGCTCCTTTCATTCAGTCAGTAGCTTCAAACATTTCTGGTATATGAATAACATGATGTTTTTCAATGGCAAAAATCAATGAATATTGTAAATGCACAAACAGTAATTTCTCCGCATTGCAAGGTGCAATTCTGAAATTTTTTGCTTTTTCCTGCTCCTCTTAGCATGATAAAGAAGATTCAAAGAGAGTGAGATGCCAGCTCCTTTCATTCAGTCAGTAGCTTCAATCATTTCTGGACGTTTTTCAATGGCAAAAATCAATGAATATTGTAAATGCACAAACAGTAATTTCTCCGCATTGCAAGGTGCAATTCTGAAATTTTTTGCTTTTTCCTGCTCCTCTTAGCATGATAAAGAAGATTCAAAGAGAGTGAGATGCCAGCTCCTTTCATTCAGTAAGTAGCTTCAATCATTTCTGGACGTTTTTCAATGGCAAAAATCAATGAATATTGTAAATGCACAAACAGTAATTTCTCCGCATTGCAAGGTGCAATTCTGAAATTTTTTGCTTTTTCCTGCTCCTCTTAGCATGATAAACAAGATTCAAAGAGAGTGAGATGCCAGCTCCTTTCATTCAGTCAGTAGCTTCAATCATTTCTGGACGTTTTTCAATGGCAAAAATCAATGAATATTGTAAATGCACAAACAGTAATTTCTCCGCATTGCAAGGTGCAATTCTGAAATTTTTTGCTTTTTCCTGCTCCTCTTAGCATGATAAAGAAGATTCAAAGAGAGTGAGATGCCAGCTCCTTTCATTCAGTCAGTAGCTTCAAACATTTCTGGTATATGAATAACATATTTTTCAATGGCAAAAATCAATGAATATTGTAAATGCACAAACAGTAATTTCTCCGCTTTGAAAGGTGCAATTCTGAAATTTTTTGCTTTTTCCTGCTCCTCTTAGCATGATAAAGAAGATTCAAAGAGAGTGAGATGCCAGCTCCTTTCATTCAGTCAGTAGCTTCAATCATTTCTGGACGTTTTTCAATGGCAAAAATCAATGAATATTGTAAATGCACAAACAGTAATTTCTCCACATTGCAAGGTGCAATTCTGAAATTTTTTGCTTTTTCCTGCTCCTCTTAGCATGATAAAGAAGATTCAAAGAGAGTGAGATGCCAGCTCCTTTCATTCAGTCAGTAGCTTCAAACATTTCTGGTATATGAATAACATGATATTTTTCAATGGCAAAAATCAATGAATATTGTAAATGCACAAACAGTAATTTCTCCGCATTGCAAGGTGCAATTCTGAAATTTTTTGCTTTTTCCTGCTCCTCTTAGCATGATAAAGAAGATTCAAAGAGAGTGAGATGCCAGCTCCTTTCATTCAGTCAGTAGCTTCAATCATTTCTGGACGTTTTTCAATGGCAAAAATCAATGAATATTGTAAATGCACAAACAGTAATTTCTCCGCATTGCAAGGTGCAATTCTGAAATTTTTTGCTTTTTCCTGCTCCTCTTAGCATGATAAACAAGATTCAAACAGAGTGAGATGCCAGCTCCTTTCATTCAGTCAGTAGCTTCAATCATTTCTGGACGTTTTTCAATGGCAAAAATCAATGAATATTGTAAATGCACAAACAGTAATTTCTCCGCATTGCAAGGTGCAATTCTGAAATTTTTTGCTTTTTTCTGCTCCTCTTAGCATGATAAAGAAGATTCAAAGAGAGTGAGATGCCAGCTCCTTTCATTCAGTCAGTAGCTTCAAACATTTCTGGTATATGAATAACATGATGTTTTTCAATGGCAAAAATCAATGAATATTGTAAATGCACAAACAGTAATTTCTCCGCATTGCAAGGTGCAATTCTGAAATTTTTTGCTTTTTCCTGCTCCTCTTAGCATGATAAAGAAGATTCAAAGAGAGTGAGATGCCAGCTCCTTTCATTCAGTCAGTAGCTTCAATCATTTCTGGACGTTTTTCAATGGCAAAAATCAATGAATATTGTAAATGCACAAACAGTAATTTCTCCGCATTGCAAGGTGCAATTCTGAAATTTTTTGCTTTTTCCTGCTCCTCTTAGCAAGATAAACAAGATTCAAAGAGAGTGAGATGCCAGCTCCTTTCATTCAGTCAGTAGCTTCAATCATTTCCGTACGTTTTTCAATGGCAAAAATCAATGAATATTGTAAATGCACAAACAGTAATTTCTCCGCATTGCAAGGTGCAATTCTGAAATTTTTTGCTTTTTCCTGCTCCTCTTAGCATGGTAAAGAAGATTCAAAGAGAGTGAGATGCCAGCTCCTTTCATTCAGTCAGTAGCTTCAATCATTTCTGGACGTTTTTCAATGGCAAAAATCAATGAATATTGTAAATGCACAAACAGTAATTTCTCCGCATTGCAAGGTGCAATTCTGAAATTTTTTGCTTTTTCCTGCTCCTCTTAGCAAGATAAACAAGATTCAAAGAGAGTGAGATGCCAGCTCCTTTCATTCAGTCAGTAGCTTCAATCATTTCTGGACGTTTTTCAATGGCAAAAATCAATGAATATTGTAAATGCACAAACAGTAATTTCTCCGCATTGCAAGGTGCAATTCTGAAATTTTTTGCTTTTTCCTGCTCCTCTTAGCATGATAAAGAAGATTCAAAGAGAGTGAGATGCCAGCTCCTTTCATTCAGTCAGTAGCTTCAAACATTTCTGGTATATGAATAACATGATGTTTTTCAATTGGCAAAAATCAATGAATATTGTAAATGCACAAACAGTAATTTCTCCGCATTGCAAGGTGCAATTTTGAAATTTTTTGCTTTTTCCTGCTCCTCTTAGCATGATAAAGAAGATTCAAAGAGAGTGAGATGCCAGCTCCTTTCATTCAGTCAGTAGCTTCAATCATTTCTGGACGTTTTTCAATGGCAAAAATCAATGAATATTGTAAATGCACAAACAGTAATTTCTCCGCATTGCAAGGTGCAATTCTGAAATTTTTTGCTTTTTCCTGCTCCTCTTAGCATGATAAACAAGATTCAAAGAGAGTGAGATGCCAGCTCCTTTCATTCAGTCAGTAGCTTCAATCATTTCTGGATGTTTTTCAATGGCAAAAATCAATGAATATTGTAAATGCACAAACAGTAATTTCTCCGCATTGCAAGGTGCAATTCTGAAATTTTTTGCTTTTTTCTGCTCCTCTTAGCATGATAAAGAAGATTCAAAGAGAGTGAGATGCCAGCTCCTTTCATTCAGTCAGTAGCTTCAAACATTTCTGGTATATGAATAACATGATGTTTTTCAATGGCAAAAATCAATGAATATTGTAAATGCACAAACAGTAATTTCTCCGCATTGCAAGGTGCAATTCTGAAATTTTTTGCTTTTTCCTGCTCCTCTAAGCATGATAAAGAAGATTCAAAGAGAGTGAGATGCCAGCTCCTTTCATTCAGTCAGTAGCTTCAAACATTTCTGGACGTTTTTCAATGGCAAAAATCAATGAATATTGTAAATGCACAAACAGTAATTTCTCCGCATTGCAAGGTGCAATTCTGAAATTTTTTGCTTTTTCCTGCTCCTCTTAGCAAGATAAACAAGATTCAAAGAGAGTGAGATGCCAGCTCCTTTCATTCAGTCAGTAGCTTCAAACATTTCTGGTATATGAATAACATGATGTTTTTCAATGGCAAAAATCAATGAATATTGTAAATGCACAAACAGTAATTTCTCCGCATTGCAAGGTGCAATTTTGAAATTTTTTGCTTTTTCCTGCTCCTCTTAGCATGATAAAGAAGATTCAAAGAGAGTGAGATGCCAGCTCCTTTCATTCAGTCAGTAGCTTCAATCATTTCTGGACGTTTTTCAATGGCAAAAATCAATGAATATTGTAAATGCACAAACAGTAATTTCTCCGCATTGCAAGGTGCAATTCTGAAATTTTTTGCTTTTTCCTGCTCCTCTTAGCATGATAAAGAAGATTCAAAGAGAGTGAGATGCCAGCTCCTTTCATTCAGTCAGTAGCTTCAATCATTTCTGGACGTTTTTCAATGGCAAAAATCAATGAATATTGTAAATGCACAAACAGTAATTTCTCCGCATTGCAAGGTGCAATTCTGAAATTTTTTGCTTTTTCCTGCTCCTCTTAGCAAGATAAACAAGATTCAAAGAGAGTGAGATGCCAGCTCCTTTCATTCAGTCAGTAGCTTCAATCATTTCTGGACGTTTTTCAATGGCAAAAATCAATGAATATTGTAAATGCACAAACAGTAATTTCTCCGCATTGCAAGGTGCAATTCTGAAATTTTTTGCTTTTTCCTGCTCCTCTTAGCATGGTAAAGAAGATTCAAAGAGAGTGAGATGCCAGCTCCTTTCATTCAGTCAGTAGCTTCAATCATTTCTGGACGTTTTTCAATGGCAAAAATCAATGAATATTGTAAATGCACAAACAGTAATTTCTCCGCATTGCAAGGTGCAATTCTGAAATTTTTTGCTTTTTCCTGCTCCTCTTAGCAAGATAAACAAGATTCAAAGAGAGTGAGATGCCAGCTCCTTTCATTCAGTCAGTAGCTTCAATCATTTCTGGACGTTTTTCAATGGCAAAAATCAATGAATATTGTAAATGCACAAACAGTAATTTCTCCGCATTGCAAGGTGCAATTCTGAAATTTTTTGCTTTTTCCTGCTCCTCTTAGCATGATAAAGAAGATTCAAAGAGAGTGAGATGCCAGCTCCTTTCATTCAGTCAGTAGCTTCAAACATTTCTGGTATATGAATAACATGATGTTTTTCAATGGCAAAAATCAATGAATATTGTAAATGCACAAACAGTAATTTCTCCGCATTGCAAGGTGCAATTCTGAAATTTTTTGCTTTTTCCTGCTCCTCTTAGCATGATAAAGAAGATTCAAAGAGAGTGAGATGCCAGCTCCTTTCATTCAGTCAGTAGCTTCAATCATTTCTGGACGTTTTTCAATGGCAAAAATCAATGAATATTGTAAATGCACAAACAGTAATTTCTCCGCATTGCAAGGTGCAATTCTGAAATTTTTTGCTTTTTCCTGCTCCTCTTAGCATGATAAAGAAGATTCAAAGAGAGTGAGATGCCAGCTCCTTTCATTCAGTAAGTAGCTTCAATCATTTCTGGACGTTTTTCAATGGCAAAAATCAATGAATATTGTAAATGCACAAACAGTAATTTCTCCGCATTGCAAGGTGCAATTCTGAAATTTTTTGCTTTTTCCTGCTCCTCTTAGCATGATAAACAAGATTCAAAGAGAGTGAGATGCCAGCTCCTTTCATTCAGTCAGTAGCTTCAATCATTTCTGGACGTTTTTCAATGGCAAAAATCAATGAATATTGTAAATGCACAAACAGTAATTTCTCCGCATTGCAAGGTGCAATTCTGAAATTTTTTGCTTTTTCCTGCTCCTCTTAGCATGATAAAGAAGATTCAAAGAGAGTGAGATGCCAGCTCCTTTCATTCAGTCAGTAGCTTCAAACATTTCTGGTATATGAATAACATATTTTTCAATGGCAAAAATCAATGAATATTGTAAATGCACAAACAGTAATTTCTCCGCTTTGAAAGGTGCAATTCTGAAATTTTTTGCTTTTTCCTGCTCCTCTTAGCATGATAAAGAAGATTCAAAGAGAGTGAGATGCCAGCTCCTTTCATTCAGTCAGTAGCTTCAATCATTTCTGGACGTTTTTCAATGGCAAAAATCAATGAATATTGTAAATGCACAAACAGTAATTTCTCCACATTGCAAGGTGCAATTCTGAAATTTTTTGCTTTTTCCTGCTCCTCTTAGCATGATAAAGAAGATTCAAAGAGAGTGAGATGCCAGCTCCTTTCATTCAGTCAGTAGCTTCAAACATTTCTGGTATATGAATAACATGATGTTTTTCAATGGCAAAAATCAATGAATATTGTAAATGCACAAACAGTAATTTCTCCGCATTGCAAGGTGCAATTCTGAAATTTTTTGCTTTTTCCTGCTCCTCTTAGCATGATAAAGAAGATTCAAAGAGAGTGAGATGCCAGCTCCTTTCATTCAGTCAGTAGCTTCAATCATTTCTGGACGTTTTTCAATGGCAAAAATCAATGAATATTGTAAATGCACAAACAGTAATTTCTCCGCATTGCAAGGTGCAATTCTGAAATTTTTTGCTTTTTCCTGCTCCTCTTAGCATGATAAAGAAGATTCAAAGAGAGTGAGATGCCAGCTCCTTTCATTCAGTCAGTAGCTTCAAACATTTCTGGTATATGAATAACATGATGTTTTTCAATGGCAAAAATCAATGAATATTGTAAATGCACAAACAGTAATTTCTCCGCATTGCAAGGTGCAATTCTGAAATTTTTTGCTTTTTCCTGCTCCTCTTAGCATGATAAAGAAGATTCAAAGAGAGTGAGATGCCAGCTCCTTTCATTCAGTAAGTAGCTTCAATCATTTCTGGACGTTTTTCAATGGCAAAAATCAATGAATATTGTAAATGCACAAACAGTAATTTCTCCGCATTGCAAGGTGCAATTCTGAAATTTTTTGCTTTTTCCTGCTCCTCTTAGCATGATAAACAAGATTCAAAGAGAGTGAGATGCCAGCTCCTTTCATTCAGTCAGTAGCTTCAATCATTTCTGGACGTTTTTCAATGGCAAAAATCAATGAATATTGTAAATGCACAAACAGTAATTTCTCCGCATTGCAAGGTGCAATTCTGAAATTTTTTGCATTTTCCTGCTCCTCTTAGCATGATAAAGAAGATTCAAAGAGAGTGAGATGCCAGCTCCTTTCATTCAGTCAGTAGCTTCATTCATTTCTGGACGTTTTTCAATGGCAAAAATCAATGAATATTGTAAATGCACAAACAGTAATTTCTCCGCATTGCAAGGTGCAATTCTGAAATTTTTTGCTTTTTCCTGCTCCTCTTAGCATGATAAAGAAGATTCAAAGAGAGTGAGATGCCAGCTCCTTTCATTCAGACAGTAGCTTCAAACATTTCTGGTATATGAATAACATGATATTTTTCAATGGCAAAAATCAATGAATATTGTAAATGCACAAACAGTAATTTCTCCGCATTGAAAGGTGCAATTCTGAAATTTTTTGCTTTTTCCTGCTCCTCTTAGCATGATAAAGAAGATTCAAAGAGAGTGAGATGCCAGCTCCTTTCATTCAGTCAGTAGCTTCAATCATTTCTGGACGTTTTTCAATGGCAAAAATCAATGAATATTGTAAATGCACAAACAGTAATTTCTCCGCATTGCAAGGTGCAATTCTGAAATTTTTTGCTTTTTCCTGCTCCTCTTAGCATGGTAAAGAAGATTCAAAGAGAGTGAGATGCCAGCTCCTTTCTTTCAGTCAGTAGCTTCAATCATTTCTGGATGTTTTTCAATGGCAAAAATCAATGAATATTGTAAATGCACAAACAGTAATTTCTCCGCATTGCAAGGTGCAATTCTGAAATTTTTTGCTTTTTTCTGCTCCTCTTAGCATGATAAAGAAGATTCAAAGAGAGTGAGATGCCAGCTCCTTTCATTCAGTCAGTAGCTTCAAACATTTCTGGTATATGAATAACATGATGTTTTTCAATGGCAAAAATCAATGAATATTGTAAATGCACAAACAGTAATTTCTCCGCATTGCAAGGTGCAATTCTGAAATTTTTTGCTTTTTCCTGCTCCTCTAAGCATGATAAAGAAGATTCAAAGAGAGTGAGATGCCAGCTCCTTTCATTCAGTCAGTAGCTTCAAACATTTCTGGACGTTTTTCAATGGCAAAAATCAATGAATATTGTAAATGCACAAACAGTAATTTCTCCGCATTGCAAGGTGCAATTCTGAAATTTTTTGCTTTTTCCTGCTCCTCTTAGCAAGATAAACAAGATTCAAAGAGAGTGAGATGCCAGCTCCTTTCATTCAGTCAGTAGCTTCAAACATTTCTGGTATATGAATAACATGATGTTTTTCAATGGCAAAAATCAATGAATATTGTAAATGCACAAACAGTAATTTCTCCGCATTGCAAGGTGCAATTTTGAAATTTTTTGCTTTTTCCTGCTCCTCTTAGCATGATAAAGAAGATTCAAAGAGAGTGAGATGCCAGCTCCTTTCATTCAGTCAGTAGCTTCAATCATTTCTGGACGTTTTTCAATGGCAAAAATCAATGAATATTGTAAATGCACAAACAGTAATTTCTCCGCATTGCAAGGTGCAATTCTGAAATTTTTTGCTTTTTCCTGCTCCTCTTAGCATGATAAACAAGATTCAAAGAGAGTGAGATGCCAGCTCCTTTCATTCAGTCAGTAGCTTCAATCATTTCTGGATGTTTTTCAATGGCAAAAATCAATGAATATTGTAAATGCACAAACAGTAATTTCTCCGCATTGCAAGGTGCAATTCTGAAATTTTTTGCTTTTTTCTGCTCCTCTTAGCATGATAAAGAAGATTCAAAGAGAGTGAGATGCCAGCTCCTTTCATTCAGTCAGTAGCTTCAAACATTTCTGGTATATGAATAACATGATGTTTTTCAATGGCAAAAATCAATGAATATTGTAAATGCACAAACAGTAATTTCTCCGCATTGCAAGGTGCAATTCTGAAATTTTTTGCTTTTTCCTGCTCCTCTTAGCATGATAAAGAAGATTCAAAGAGAGTGAGATGCCAGCTCCTTTCATTCAGTCAGTAGCTTCAATCATTTCTGGACTTTTTTCAATGGCAAAAATCAATGAATATTGTAAATGCACAAACAGTAATTTCTCCGCATTGCAAGGTGCAATTCTGTAATTTTTTGCTTTTTCCTGCTCCTCTTAGCAAGATAAACAAGATTCAAAGAGAGTGAGATGCCAGCTCCTTTCATTCAGTCAGTAGCTTCAATCATTTCTGGACGTTTTTCAATGGCAAAAATCAATGAATATTGTAAATGCACAAACAGTAATTTCTCCGCATTGCAAGGTGCAATTCTGAAATTTTTTGCTTTTTCCTGCTCCTCTTAGCATGGTAAAGAAGATTCAAAGAGAGTGAGATGCCAGCTCCTTTCATTCAGTCAGTAGCTTCAATCATTTCTGGACGTTTTTCAATGGCAAAAATCAATGAATATTGTAAATGCACAAACAGTAATTTCTCCGCATTGCAAGGTGCAATTCTGAAATTTTTTGCTTTTTCCTGCTCCTCTTAGCAAGATAAACAAGATTCAAAGAGAGTGAGATGCCAGCTCCTTTCATTCAGTCAGTAGCTTCAATCATTTCTGGACGTTTTTCAATGGCAAAAATCAATGAATATTGTAAATGCACAAACAGTAATTTCTCCGCATTGCAAGGTGCAATTCTGAAATTTTTTGCTTTTTCCTGCTCCTCTTAGCATGATAAAGAAGATTCAAAGAGAGTGAGATGCCAGCTCCTTTCATTCAGTCAGTAGCTTCAAACATTTCTGGTATATGAATAACATGATGTTTTTCAATGGCAAAAATCAATGAATATTGTAAATGCACAAACAGTAATTTCTCCGCATTGCAAGGTGCAATTCTGAAATTTTTTGCTTTTTCCTGCTCCTCTTAGCATGATAAAGAAGATTCAAAGAGAGTGAGATGCCAGCTCCTTTCATTGTCAGTAGCTTCAATCATTTCTGGACGTTTTTCAATGGCAAAAATCAATGAATATTGTAAATGCACAAACAGTAATTTCTCCGCATTGCAAGGTGCAATTCTGAAATTTTTTGCTTTTTCCTGCTCCTCTTAGCATGATAAAGAAGATTCAAAGAGAGTGAGATGCCAGCTCCTTTCATTCAGTAAGTAGCTTCAATCATTTCTGGACGTTTTTCAATGGCAAAAATCAATGAATATTGTAAATGCACAAACAGTAATTTCTCCGCATTGCAAGGTGCAATTCTGAAATTTTTTGCTTTTTCCTGCTCCTCTTAGCATGATAAACAAGATTCAAAGAGAGTGAGATGCCAGCTCCTTTCATTCAGTCAGTAGCTTCAATCATTTCTGGACGTTTTTCAATGGCAAAAATCAATGAATATTGTAAATGCACAAACAGTAATTTCTCCGCATTGCAAGGTGCAATTCTGAAATTTTTTGCTTTTTCCTGCTCCTCTTAGCATGATAAAGAAGATTCAAAGAGAGTGAGATGCCAGCTCCTTTCATTCAGTCAGTAGCTTCAAACATTTCTGGTATATGAATAACATATTTTTCAATGGCAAAAATCAATGAATATTGTAAATGCACAAACAGTAATTTCTCCGCATTGAAAGGTGCAATTCTGAAATTTTTTGCTTTTTCCTGCTCCTCTTAGCATGATAAAGAAGATTCAAAGAGAGTGAGATGCCAGCTCCTTTCATTCAGTCAGTAGCTTCAATCATTTCTGGACGTTTTTCAATGGCAAAAATCAATGAATATTGTAAATGCACAAACAGTAATTTCTCCACATTGCAAGGTGCAATTCTGAAATTTTTTGCTTTTTCCTGCTCCTCTTAGCATGATAAAGAAGATTCAAAGAGAGTGAGATGCCAGCTCCTTTCATTCAGTCAGTAGCTTCAAACATTTCTGGTATATGAATAACATGATGTTTTTCAATGGCAAAAATCAATGAATATTGTAAATGCACAAACAGTAATTTCTCCGCATTGCAAGGTGCAATTCTGAAATTTTTTGCTTTTTCCTGCTCCTCTTAGCATGATAAAGAAGATTCAAAGAGAGTGAGATGCCAGCTCCTTTCATTCAGTCAGTAGCTTCAATCATTTCTGGACGTTTTTCAATGGCAAAAATCAATGAATATTGTAAATGCACAAACAGTAATTTCTCCGCATTGCAAGGTGCAATTCTGAAATTTTTTGCTTTTTCCTGCTCCTCTTAGCATGATAAAGAAGATTCAAAGAGAGTGAGATGCCAGCTCCTTTCATTCAGTCAGTAGCTTCAAACATTTCTGGTATATGAATAACATGATGTTTTTCAATGGCAAAAATCAATGAATATTGTAAATGCACAAACAGTAATTTCTCCGCATTGCAAGGTGCAATTCTGAAATTTTTTGCTTTTTCCTGCTCCTCTTAGCATGATAAAGAAGATTCAAAGAGAGTGAGATGCCAGCTCCTTTCATTCAGTAAGTAGCTTCAATCATTTCTGGACGTTTTTCAATGGCAAAAATCAATGAATATTGTAAATGCACAAACAGTAATTTCTCCGCATTGCAAGGTGCAATTCTGAAATTTTTTGCTTTTTCCTGCTCCTCTTAGCATGATAAACAAGATTCAAAGAGAGTGAGATGCCAGCTCCTTTCATTCAGTAAGTAGCTTCAATCATTTCTGGACGTTTTTCAATGGCAAAAATCAATGAATATTGTAAATGCACAAACAGTAATTTCTCCGCATTGCAAGGTGCAATTCTGAAATTTTTTGCATTTTCCTGCTCCTCTTAGCATAATAAAGAAGATTCAAAGAGAGTGAGATGCCAGCTCCTTTCATTCAGTCAGTAGCTTCAATCATTTCTGGACGTTTTTCAATGGCAAAAATCAATGAATATTGTAAATGCACAAACAGTAATTTCTCCGCATTGCAAGGTGCAATTCTGAAATTTTTTGCTTTTTCCTGCTCCTCTTAGCATGATAAAGAAGATTCAAAGAGAGTGAGATGCCAGCTCCTTTCATTCAGTCAGTAGCTTCAAACATTTCTGGTATATGAATAACATGATATTTTTCAATGGCAAAAATCAATGAATATTGTAAATGCACAAACAGTAATTTCTCCGCATTGAAAGGTGCAATTCTGAAATTTTTTGCTTTTTCCTGCTCCTCTTAGCATGATAAAGAAGATTCAAAGAGAGTGAGATGCCAGCTCCTTTCATTCAGTCAGTAGCTTCAATCATTTCTGGACGTTTTTCAATGGCAAAAATCAATGAATATTGTAAATGCACAAACAGTAATTTCTCCGCATTGCAAGGTGCAATTCTGAAATTTTTTGCTTTTTCCTGCTCCTCTTAGCATGGTAAAGAAGATTCAAAGAGAGTGAGATGCCAGCTCCTTTCTTTCAGTCAGTAGCTTCAATCATTTCTGGACGTTTTTCAATGGCAAAAATCAATGAATATTGTAAATGCACAAACAGTAATTTCTCCGCATTGCAAGGTGCAATTCTGAAATTTTTTGCTTTTTCCTGCTCCTCTTAGCAAGATAAACAAGATTCAAAGAGAGTGAGATGCCAGCTCCTTTCATTCAGTCAGTAGCTTCAATCATTTCTGGACGTTTTTCAATGGCAAAAATCAATGAATATTGTAAATGCACAAACAGTAATTTCTCCGCATTGCAAGGTGCAATTCTGAAATTTTTTGCTTTTTCCTGCTCCTCTTAGCATGATAAAGAAGATTCAAAGAGAGTGAGATGCCAGCTCCTTTCATTCAGTCAGTAGCTTCAATCATTTCTGGACGTTTTTCAATGGCAAAAATCAATGAATATTGTAAATGCACAAACAGTAATTTCTCCGCATTGCAAGGTGCAATTCTGAAATTTTTTGCTTTTTCCTGCTCCTCTTAGCATGATAAAGAAGATTCAAAGAGAGTGAGATGCCAGCTCCTTTCATTCAGTCAGTAGCTTCAAACATTTCTGGTATATGAATAACGATGTTTTTCAATGGCAAAAATCAATGAATATTGTAAATGCACAAACAGTAATTTCTCCGCATTGCAAGGTGCAATTCTGAAATTTTTTGCTTTTTCCTGCTCCTCTTAGCATGATAAAGAAGATTCAAAGAGAGTGAGATGCCAGCTCCTTTCATTCAGTAAGTAGCTTCAATCATTTCTGGACGTTTTTCAATGGCAAAAATCAATGAATATTGTAAATGCACAAACAGTAATTTCTCCGCATTGCAAGGTGCATTTCTGAAATTTTTTGCTTTTTCCTGCTCCTCTTAGCATGATAAACAAGATTCAAAGAGAGTGAGATGCCAGCTCCTTTCATTCAGTCAGTAGCTTCAATCATTTCTGGACGTTTTTCAATGGCAAAAATCAATGAATAATGTAAATGCACAAACAGTAATTTCTCCGCATTGCAAGGTGCAATTCTGAAATTTTTTGCTTTTTCCTGCTCCTCTTAGCATGATAAAGAAGATTCAAAGAGAGTGAGATGCCAGCTCCTTTCATTCAGTCAGTAGCTTCAATCATTTCTGGACGTTTTTCAATGGCAAAAATCAATGAATATTGTAAATGCACAAACAGTAATTTCTCCGCATTGCAAGGTGCAATTCTGAAATTTTTTGCTTTTTCCTGCTCCTCTTAGCATGATAAAGAAGATTCAAAGAGAGTGAGATGCCAGCTCCTTTCATTCAGTCAGTAGCTTCAAACATTTCTGGTATATGAATAACATGATATTTTTCAATGGCAAAAATCAATGAATATTGTAAATGCACAAACAGTAATTTCTCCGCATTGAAAGGTGCAATTCTGAAATTTTTTGCTTTTTCCTGCTCCTCTTAGCATGATAAAGAAGATTCAAAGAGAGTGAGATGCCAGCTCCTTTCATTCAGTCAGTAGCTTCAATCATTTCTGGACGTTTTTCAATGGCAAAAATCAATGAATATTGTAAATGCACAAACAGTAATTTCTCCGCATTGCAAGGTGCAATTCTGAAATTTTTTGCTTTTTCCTGCTCCTCTTAGCATGATAAACAAGATTCAAACAGAGTGAGTTGCCAGCTCCTTTCATTCAGTCAGTAGCTTCAATCATTTCTGGACGTTTTTCAATGGCAAAAATCAATGAATATTGTAAATGCACAAACAGTAATTTCTCCGCATTGCAAGGTGCAATTCTGAAATTTTTTGCTTTTTCCTGCTCCTCTTAGCATGATAAAGAAGATTCAAAGAGAGTGAGATGCCAGCTCCTTTCATTCAGTCAGTAGCTTCAAACATTTCTGGTATATGAATAACATGATGTTTTTCAATGGCAAAAATCAATGAATATTGTAAATGCACAAACAGTAATTTCTCCGCATTGCAAGGTGCAATTCTGAAATTTTTTGCTTTTTCCTGCTCCTCTTAGCATGATAAAGAAGATTCAAAGAGAGTGAGATGCCAGCTCCTTTCATTCAGTCAGTAGCTTCAATCATTTCTGGACGTTTTTCAATGGCAAAAATCAATGAATATTGTAAATGCACAAACAGTAATTTCTCCGCATTGCAAGGTGCAATTCTGAAATTTTTTGCTTTTTCCTGCTCCTCTTAGCAAGATAAACAAGATTCAAAGAGAGTGAGATGCCAGCTCCTTTCATTCAGTCAGTAGCTTCAATCATTTCTGGACGTTTTTCAATGGCAAAAATCAATGAATATTGTAAATGCACAAACAGTAATTTCTCCGCATTGCAAGGTGCAATTCTGAAATTTTTTGCTTTTTCCTGCTCCTCTTAGCATGGTAAAGAAGATTCAAAGAGAGAGAGATGCCAGCTCCTTTCATTCAGTCAGTAGCTTCAATCATTTCTGGACGTTTTTCAATGGCAAAAATCAATGAATATTGTAAATGCACAAACAGTAATTTCTCCGCATTGCAAGGTGCAATTCTGAAATTTTTTGCTTTTTCCTGCTCCTCTTAGCAAGATAAACAAGATTCAAAGAGAGTGAGATGCCAGCTCCTTTCATTCAGTCAGTAGCTTCAATCATTTCTGGACGTTTTTCAATGGCAAAAATCAATGAATATTGTAAATGCACAAACAGTAATTTCTCCGCATTGCAAGGTGCAATTCTGAAATTTTTTGCTTTTTCCTGCTCCTCTTAGCATGATAAAGAAGATTCAAAGAGAGTGAGATGCCAGCTCCTTTCATTCAGTCAGTAGCTTCAAACATTTCTGGTATATGAATAACATGATGTTTTTCAATGGCAAAAATCAATGAATATTGTAAATGCACAAACAGTAATTTCTCCGCATTGCAAGGTGCAATTTTGAAATTTTTTGCTTTTTCCTGCTCCTCTTAGCATGATAAAGAAGATTCAAAGAGAGTGAGATGCCAGCTCCTTTCATTCAGTCAGTAGCTTCAATCATTTCTGGACGTTTTTCAATGGCAAAAATCAATGAATATTGTAAATGCACAAACAGTAATTTCTCCGCATTGCAAGGTGCAATTCTGAAATTTTTTGCTTTTTCCTGCTACTCTTAGCATGATAAAGAAGATTCAAAGAGAGTGAGATGCCAGCTCCTTTCATTCAGTCAGTAGCTTCAAACATTTCTGGTATATGAATAACATGATGTTTTTCAATGGCAAAAATCAATGAATATTGTAAATGCACAAACAGTAATTTCTCCGCATTGCAAGGTGCAATTCTGAAATTTTTTGCTTTTTCCTGCTCCTCTTAGCATGATAAAGAAGATTCAAAGAGAGAGATGCCTGCTCCTTTCATTCAGTCAGTAGCTTCAAACATTTCTGGTATATGAATAACATGATGTTTTTCAATGGCAAAAATCAATGAATATTGTAAATGCACAAACAGTAATTTCTCCGCATTGCAAGGTGCAATTCTGAAATTTTTTGCTTTTTCCTGCTCCTCTTAGCATGATAAAGAAGATTCAAAGAGAGTGAGATGCCAGCTCCTTTCATTCAGTCAGTAGCTTCAATCATTTCTGGACGTTTTTCAATGGCAAAAATCAATGAATATTGTAAATGCACAAACAGTAATTTCTCCGCATTGCAAGGTGCAATTCTGAAATTTTTTGCTTTTTCCTGCTCCTCTTAGCAAGATAAACAAGATTCAAAGAGAGTGAGATGCCAGCTCCTTTCATTCATTCAGTAGCTTCAATCATTTCTGGACGTTTTTCAATGGCAAAAATCAATGAATATTGTAAATGCACAAACAGTAATTTCTCCGCATTGCAAGGTGCAATTCTGAAATTTTTTGCTTTTTCCTTCTCCTCTTAGCATGATAAAGAAGATTCAAAGAGAGTGAGATGCCAGCTCCTTTCATTCAGTCAGTAGCTTCAATCATTTCTGGACGTTTTTCAATGGCAAAAATCAATGAATATTGTAAATGCACAAACAGTAATTTCTCCGCATTGCAAGGTGCAATTCTGAAATTTTTTGCTTTTTCCTGCTCCTCTTAGCAAGATAAACAAGATTCAAAGAGAGTGAGATGCCAGCTCCTTTCATTCAGTCAGTAGCTTCAATCATTTCTGGACGTTTTTCAATGGCAAAAATCAATGAATATTGTAAATGCACAAACAGTAATTTCTCCGCATTGCAAGGTGCAATTCTGAAATTTTTTGCTTTTTCCTGCTCCTCTTAGCATGATAAAGAAGATTCAAAGAGAGTGAGATGCCAGCTCCTTTCATTCAGTCAGTAGCTTCAAACATTTCTGGTATATGAATAACATGATGTTTTTCAATGGCAAAAATCAATCAATATTGTAAATGCACAAACAGTAATTTCTCCGCATTGCAAGGTGCAATTTTGAAATTTTTTGCTTTTTCCTGCTCCTCTTAGCATGATAAAGAAGATTCAAAGAGAGTGAGATGCCAGCTCCTTTCATTCAGTCAGTAGCTTCAATCATTTCTGGACGTTTTTCAATGGCAAAAATCAATGAATATTGTAAATGCACAAACAGTAATTTCTCCGCATTGCAAGGTGCAATTCTGAAATTTTTTGCTTTTTCCTGCTCCTCTTAGCATGATAAACAAGATTCAAAGAGAGTGAGATGCCAGCTCCTTTCATTCAGTCAGTAGCTTCAATCATTTCTGGATGTTTTTCAATGGCAAAAATCAATGAATATTGTAAATGCACAAACAGTAATTTCTCCGCATTGCAAGGTGCAATTCTGAAATTTTTTGCTTTTTTCTGCTCCTCTTAGCATGATAAAGAAGATTCAAAGAGAGTGAGATGCCAGCTCCTTTCATTCAGTCAGTAGCTTCAAACATTTCTGGTATATGAATAACATGATGTTTTTCAATGGCAAAAATCAATGAATATTGTAAATGCACAAACAGTAATTTCTCCGCATTGCAAGGTGCAATTCTGAAATTTTTTGCTTTTTCCTGCTTCTCTAAGCATGATAAAGAAGATTCAAAGAGAGTGAGATGCCAGCTCCTTTCATTCAGTCAGTAGCTTCAAACATTTCTGGACGTTTTTCAATGGCAAAAATCAATGAATATTGTAAATGCACAAACAGTAATTTCTCCGCATTGCAAGGTGCAATTCTGAAATTTTTTGCTTTTTCCTGCTCCTCTTAGCAAGATAAACAAGATTCAAAGAGAGTGAGATGCCAGCTCCTTTCATTCAGTCAGTAGCTTCAAACATTTCTGGTATATGAATAACATGATGTTTTTCAATGGCAAAAATCAATGAATATTGTAAATGCACAAACAGTAATTTCTCCGCATTGCAAGGTGCAATTTTGAAATTTTTTGCTTTTTCCTTCTCCTCTTAGCATGATAAAGAAGATTCAAAGAGAGTGAGATGCCAGCTCCTTTCATTCAGTCAGTAGCTTCAATCATTTCTGGACGTTTTTCAATGGCAAAAATCAATGAATATTGTAAATGCACAAACAGTAATTTCTCCGCATTGCAAGGTGCAATTCTGAAATTTTTTGCTTTTTCCTGCTCCTCTTAGCATGATAAACAAGATTCAAAGAGAGTGAGATGCCAGCTCCTTTCATTCAGTCAGTAGCTTCAATCATTTCTGGATGTTTTTCAATGGCAAAAATCAATGAATATTGTAAATGCACAAACAGTAATTTCTCCGCATTGCAAGGTGCAATTCTGAAATTTTTTGCTTTTTTCTGCTCCTCTTAGCATGATAAAGAAAATTCAAAGAGAGTGAGATGCCAGCTCCTTTCATTCAGTCAGTAGCTTCAAACATTTCTGGTATATGAATAACATGATGTTTTTCAATGGCAAAAATCAATGAATATTGTAAATGCACAAACAGTAATTTCTCCGCATTGCAAGGTGCAATTCTGAAATTTTTTGCTTTTTCCTGCTCCTCTTAGCATGATAAAGAAGATTCAGAGAGAGTGAGATGCCAGCTCCTTTCATTCAGTCAGTAGCTTCAATCATTTCTGGACGTTTTTCAATGGCAAAAATCAATGAATATTGTAAATGCACAAACAGTAATTTCTCCGCATTGCAAGGTGCAATTCTGAAATTTTTTGCTTTTTCCTGCTCCTCTTAGCAAGATAAACAAGATTCAAAGAGAGTGAGATGCCAGCTCCTTTCATTCAGTCAGTAGCTTCAATCATTTCTGGACGTTTTTCAATGGCAAAAATCAATGAATATTGTAAATGCACAAACAGTAATTTCTCCGCATTGCAAGGTGCAATTCTGAAATTTTTTGCTTTTTCCTGCTCCTCTTAGCATGGTAAAGAAGATTCAAAGAGAGTGAGATGCCAGCTCCTTTCATTCAGTCAGTAGCTTCAATCATTTCTGGACATTTTTCAATGGCAAAAATCAATGAATATTGTAAATGCACAAACAGTAATTTCTCCGCATTGCAAGGTGCAATTCTGAAATTTTTTGCTTTTTCCTGCTCCTCTTAGCAAGATAAACAAGATTCAAAGAGAGTGAGATGCCAGCTCCTTTCATTCAGTCAGTAGCTTCAATCATTTCTGGACGTTTTTCAATGGCAAAAATCAATGAATATTGTAAATGCACAAACAGTAATTTCTCCGCATTGCAAGGTGCAATTCTGAAATTTTTTGCTTTTTCCTGCTCCTCTTAGCATGATAAAGAAGATTCAAAGAGAGTGAGATGCCAGCTCCTTTCATTCAGTCAGTAGCTTCAAACATTTCTGGTATATGAATAACATGATGTTTTTCAATGGCAAAAATCAATGAATATTGTAAATGCACAAACAGTAATTTCTCCGCATTGCAAGGTGCAATTTTGAAATTTTTTGCTTTTTCCTGCTCCTCTTAGCATGATAAAGAAGATTCAAAGAGAGTGAGATGCCAGCTCCTTTCATTCAGTCAGTAGCTTCAATCATTTCTGGACGTTTTTCAATGGCAAAAATCAATGAATATTGTAAATGCACAAACAGTAATTTCTCCGCATTGCAAGGTGCAATTCTGAAATTTTTTGCTTTTTCCTGCTCCTCTTAGCATGATAAACAAGATTCAAAGAGAGTGAGATGCCAGCTCCTTTCATTCAGTCAGTAGCTTCAATCATTTCTGGATGTTTTTCAATGGCAAAAATCAATGAATATTGTAAATGCACAAACAGTAATTTCTCCGCATTGCAAGGTGCAATTCTGAAATTTTTTGCTTTTTCCTGCTCCTCTTAGCAAGATAAACAAGATTCAAAGAGAGTGAGATGCCAGCTCCTTTCATTCAGTCAGTAGCTTCAAACATTTCTGGTATATGAATAACATGATGTTTTTCAATGGCAAAAATCAATGAATATTGTAAATGCACAAACAGTAATTTCTCCGCATTGCAAGGTGCAATTTTGAAATTTTTTGCTTTTTCCTGCTCCTCTTAGCATGATAAAGAAGATTCAAAGAGAGTGAGATGCCAGCTCCTTTCATTCAGTCAGTAGCTTCAATCATTTCTGGACGTTTTTCAATGGCAAAAATCAATGAATATTGTAAATGCACAAACAGTAATTTCTCCGCATTGCAAGGTGCAATTCTGAAATTTTTTGCTTTTTCCTGCTCCTCTTAGCAAGATAAACAAGATTCAAAGAGAGTGAGATGCCAGCTCCTTTCATTCAGTCAGTAGCTTCAATCATTTCTGGACGTTTTTCAATGGCAAAAATCAATGAATATTGTAAATGCACAAACAGTAATTTCTCCGCATTGCAAGGTGCAATTCTGAAATTTTTTGCTTTTTCCTGCTCCTCTTAGCATGATAAAGAAGATTCAAAGAGAGTGAGATGCCAGCTCCTTTCATTCAGTCAGTAGCTTCAAACATTTCTGGTATATGAATAACATGATGTTTTTCAATAGCAAAAATCAATGAATATTGTAAATGCACAAACAGTAATTTCTCCGCATTGCAAGGTGCAATTTTGAAATTTTTTGCTTTTTCCTGCTCCTCTTAGCATGATAAAGAAGATTCAAAGAGAGTGAGATGCCAGCTCCTTTCATTCAGTCAGTAGCTTCAATCATTTCTGGACGTTTTTCAATGGCAAAAATCAATGAATATTGTAAATGCACAAACAGTAATTTCTCCGCATTGCAAGGTGCAATTCTGAAATTTTTTGCTTTTTCCTGCTCCTCTTAGCATGATAAACAAGATTCAAAGAGAGTGAGGTGCCAGCTCCTTTCATTCAGTCAGTAGCTTCAATCATTTCTGGATGTTTTTCAATGGCAAAAATCAATGAATATTGTAAATGCACAAACAGTAATTTCTCCGCATTGCAAGGTGCAATTCTGAAATTTTTTGCTTTTTTCTGCTCCTCTTAGCATGATAAAGAAGATTCAAAGAGAGTGAGATGCCAGCTCCTTTCATTCAGTCAGTAGCTTCAAACATTTCTGGTATATGAATAACATGATGTTTTTCAATGGCAAAAATCAATGAATATTGTAAATGCACAAACAGTAATTTCTCCGCATTGCAAGGTGCAATTCTGAAATTTTTTGCTTTTTCCTGCTCCTCTAAGCATGATAAAGAAGATTCAAAGAGAGTGAGATGCCAGCTCCTTTCATTCAGTCAGTAGCTTCAAACATTTCTGGACGTTTTTCAATGGCAAAAATCAATGAATATTGTAAATGCACAAACAGTAATTTCTCCGCATTGCAAGGTGCAATTCTGAAATTTTTTGCTTTTTCCTGCTCCTCTTAGCAAGATAAACAAGATTCAAAGAGAGTGAGATGCCAGCTCCTTTCATTCAGTCAGTGGCTTCAAACATTTCTGGTATATGAATAACATGATGTTTTTCAATGGCAAAAATCAATGAATATTGTAAATGCACAAACAGTAATTTCTCCGCATTGCAAGGTGCAATTTTGAAATTTTTTGCTTTTTCCTGCTCCTCTTAGCATGATAAAGAAGATTCAAAGAGAGTGAGATGCCAGCTCCTTTCATTCAGTCAGTAGCTTCAATCATTTCTGGACGTTTTTCAATGGCAAAAATCAATGAATATTGTAAATGCACAAACAGTAATTTCTCCGCATTGCAAGGTGCAATTCTGAAATTTTTTGCTTTTTCCTGCTCCTCTTAGCATGATAAACAAGATTCAAAGAGAGTGAGATGCCAGCTCCTTTCATTCAGTCAGTAGCTTCAATCATTTCTGGATGTTTTTCAATGGCAAAAATCAATGAATATTGTAAATGCACAAACAGTAATTTCTCCGCATTGCAAGGTGCAATTCTGAAATTTTTTGCTTTTTTCTGCTCCTCTTAGCATGATAAAGAAAATTCAAAGAGAGTGAGATGCCAGCTCCTTTCATTCAGTCAGTAGCTTCAAACATTTCTGGTATATGAATAACATGATGTTTTTCAATGGCAAAAATCAATGAATATTGTAAATGCACAAACAGTAATTTCTCCGCATTGCAAGGTGCAATTCTGAAATTTTTTGCTTTTTCCTGCTCCTCTTAGCATGATAAAGAAGATTCAGAGAGAGTGAGATGCCAGCTCCTTTCATTCAGTCAGTAGCTTCAATCATTTCTGGACGTTTTTCAATGGCAAAAATCAATGAATATTGTAAATGCACAAACAGTAATTTCTCCGCATTGCAAGGTGCAATTCTGAAATTTTTTGCTTTTTCCTGCTCCTCTTAGCAAGATAAACAAGATTCAAAGAGAGTGAGATGCCAGCTCCTTTCATTCAGTCAGTAGCTTCAATCATTTCTGGACGTTTTTCAATGGCAAAAATCAATGAATATTGTAAATGCACAAACAGTAATTTCTCCGCATTGCAAGGTGCAATTCTGAAATTTTTTGCTTTTTCCTGCTCCTCTTAGCATGGTAAAGAAGATTCAAAGAGAGTGAGATGCCAGCTCCTTTCATTCAGTCAGTAGCTTTAATCATTTCTGGACGTTTTTCAATGGCAAAAATCAATGAATATTGTAAATGCACAAACAGTAATTTCTCCGCATTGCAAGGTGCAATTCTGAAATTTTTTGCTTTTTCCTGCTCCTCTTAGCAAGATAAACAAGATTCAAAGAGAGTGAGATGCCAGCTCCTTTCATTCAGTCAGTAGCTTCAATCATTTCTGGACGTTTTTCAATGGCAAAAATCAATGAATATTGTAAATGCACAAACAGTAATTTCTCCGCATTGCAAGGTGCAATTCTGAAATTTTTTGCTTTTTTCTGCTCCTCTTAGCATGATAAAGAAGATTCAAAGAGAGTGAGATGCCAGCTCCTTTCATTCAGTCAGTAGCTTCAAACATTTCTGGTATATGAATAACATGATGTTTTTCAATGGCAAAAATCAATGAATATTGTAAATGCACAAACAGTAATTTCTCCGCATTGCAAGGTGCAATTCTGAAATTTTTTGCTTTTTCCTGCTCCTCTAAGCATGATAAAGAAGATTCAAAGAGAGTGAGATGCCAGCTCCTTTCATTCAGTCAGTAGCTTCAAACATTTCTGGACGTTTTTCAATGGCAAAAATCAATGAATATTGTAAATGCACAAACAGTAATTTCTCCGCATTGCAAGGTGCAATTCTGAAATTTTTTGCTTTTTCCTGCTCCTCTTAGCAAGATAAACAAGATTCAAAGAGAGTGAGATGCCAGCTCCTTTCATTCAGTCAGTGGCTTCAAACATTTCTGGTATATGAATAACATGATGTTTTTCAATGGCAAAAATCAATGAATATTGTAAATGCACAAACAGTAATTTCTCCGCATTGCAAGGTGCAATTTTGAAATTTTTTGCTTTTTCCTGCTCCTCTTAGCATGATAAAGAAGATTCAAAGAGAGTGAGATGCCAGCTCCTTTCATTCAGTCAGTAGCTTCAATCATTTCTGGACGTTTTTCAATGGCAAAAATCAATGAATATTGTAAATGCACAAACAGTAATTTCTCCGCATTGCAAGGTGCAATTCTGAAATTTTTTGCTTTTTCCTGCTCCTCTTAGCATGATAAACAAGATTCAAAGAGAGTGAGATGCCAGCTCCTTTCATTCAGTCAGTAGCTTCAATCATTTCTGGATGTTTTTCAATGGCAAAAATCAATGAATATTGTAAATGCACAAACAGTAATTTCTCCGCATTGCAAGGTGCAATTCTGAAATTTTTTGCTTTTTTCTGCTCCTCTTAGCATGATAAAGAAAATTCAAAGAGAGTGAGATGCCAGCTCCTTTCATTCAGTCAGTAGCTTCAAACATTTCTGGTATATGAATAACATGATGTTTTTCAATGGCAAAAATCAATGAATATTGTAAATGCACAAACAGTAATTTCTCCGCATTGCAAGGTGCAATTCTGAAATTTTTTGCTTTTTCCTGCTCCTCTTAGCATGATAAAGAAGATTCAGAGAGAGTGAGATGCCAGCTCCTTTCATTCAGTCAGTAGCTTCAATCATTTCTGGACGTTTTTCAATGGCAAAAATCAATGAATATTGTAAATGCACAAACAGTAATTTCTCCGCATTGCAAGGTGCAATTCTGAAATTTTTTGCTTTTTCCTGCTCCTCTTAGCAAGATAAACAAGATTCAAAGAGAGTGAGATGCCAGCTCCTTTCATTCAGTCAGTAGCTTCAATCATTTCTGGACGTTTTTCAATGGCAAAAATCAATGAATATTGTAAATGCACAAACAGTAATTTCTCCGCATTGCAAGGTGCAATTCTGAAATTTTTTGCTTTTTCCTGCTCCTCTTAGCATGGTAAAGAAGATTCAAAGAGAGTGAGATGCCAGCTCCTTTCATTCAGTCAGTAGCTTTAATCATTTCTGGACGTTTTTCAATGGCAAAAATCAATGAATATTGTAAATGCACAAACAGTAATTTCTCCGCATTGCAAGGTGCAATTCTGAAATTTTTTGCTTTTTCCTGCTCCTCTTAGCAAGATAAACAAGATTCAAAGAGAGTGAGATGCCAGCTCCTTTCATTCAGTCAGTAGCTTCAATCATTTCTGGACGTTTTTCAATGGCAAAAATCAATGAATATTGTAAATGCACAAACAGTAATTTCTCCGCATTGCAAGGTGCAATTCTGAAATTTTTTGCTTTTTCCTGCTCCTCTTAGCATGATAAAGAAGATTCAAAGAGAGTGAGATGCCAGCTCCTTTCATTCAGTCAGTAGCTTCAAACATTTCTGGTATATGAATAACATGATGTTTTTCAATGGCAAAAATCAATGAATATTGTAAATGCACAAACAGTAATTTCTCCGCATTGCAAGGTGCAATTTTGAAATTTTTTGCTTTTTCCTGCTCCTCTTAGCATGATAAAGAAGATTCAAAGAGAGTGAGATGCCAGCTCCTTTCATTCAGTCAGTAGCTTCAATCATTTCTGGACGTTTTTCAATGGCAAAAATCAATGAATATTGTAAATGCACAAACAGTAATTTCTCCGCATTGCAAGGTGCAATTCTGAAATTTTTTGCTTTTTCCTGCTCCTCTTAGCATGATAAACAAGATTCAAAGAGAGTGAGATGCCAGCTCCTTTCATTCAGTCAGTAGCTTCAATCATTTCTGGATGTTTTTCAATGGCAAAAATCAATGAATATTGTAAATGCACAAACAGTAATTTCTCCGCATTGCAAGGTGCAATTCTGAAATTTTTTGCTTTTTCCTGCTCCTCTTAGCAAGATAAACAAGATTCAAAGAGAGTGAGATGCCAGCTCCTTTCATTCAGTCAGTAGCTTCAAACATTTCTGGTATATGAATAACATGATGTTTTTCAATGGCAAAAATCAATGAATATTGTAAATGCACAAACAGTAATTTCTCCGCATTGCAAGGTGCAATTTTGAAATTTTTTGCTTTTTCCTGCTCCTCTTAGCATGATAAAGAAGATTCAAAGAGAGTGAGATGCCAGCTCCTTTCATTCAGTCAGTAGCTTCAATCATTTCTGGACGTTTTTCAATGGCAAAAATCAATGAATATTGTAAATGCACAAACAGTAATTTCTCCGCATTGCAAGGTGCAATTCTGAAATTTTTTGCTTTTTCCTGCTCCTCTTAGCATGATAAACAAGATTCAAAGAGAGTGAGATGCCAGCTCCTTTCATTCAGTCAGTAGCTTCAATCATTTCTGGACGTTTTTCAATGGCAAAAATCAATGAATATTGTAAATGCACAAACAGTAATTTCTCCGCATTGCAAGGTGCAATTCTGAAATTTTTTGCTTTTTCCTGCTCCTCTTAGCAAGATAAACAAGATTCAAAGAGAGTGAGATGCCAGCTCCTTTCATTCAGTCAGTAGCTTCAATCATTTCTGGACGTTTTTCAATGGCAAAAATCAATGAATATTGTAAATGCACAAACAGTAATTTCTCCGCATTGCAAGGTGCAATTCTGAAATTTTTTGCTTTTTCCTGCTCCTCTTAGCATGGTAAAGAAGATTCAAAGAGAGTGAGATGCCAGCTCCTTTCATTCAGTCAGTAGCTTCAATCATTTCTGGACGTTTTTCAATGGCAAAAATCAATGAATATTGTAAATGCACAAACAGTAATTTCTCCGCATTGCAAGGTGCAATTCTGAAATTTTTTGCTTTTTCCTGCTCCTCTTAGCAAGATAAACAAGATTCAAAGAGAGTGAGATGCCAGCTCCTTTCATTCAGTCAGTAGCTTCAATCATTTCTGGACGTTTTTCAATGGCAAAAATCAATGAATATTGTAAATGCACAAACAGTAATTTCTCCGCATTGCAAGGTGCAATTCTGAAATTTTTTGCTTTTTCCTGCTCCTCTTAGCATGATAAAGAAGATTCAAAGAGAGTGAGATGCCAGCTCCTTTCATTCAGTCAGTAGCTTCAAACATTTCTGGTATATGAATAACATGATGTTTTTCAATGGCAAAAATCAATGAATATTGTAAATGCACAAACAGTAATTTCTCCGCATTGCAAGGTGCAATTTTGAAATTTTTTGCTTTTTCCTGCTCCTCTTAGCATGATAAAGAAGATTCAAAGAGAGTGAGATGCCAGCTCCTTTCATTCAGTCAGTAGCTTCAATCATTTCTGGACGTTTTTCAATGGCAAAAATCAATGAATATTGTAAATGCACAAACAGTAATTTCTCCGCATTGCAAGGTGCAATTCTGAAATTTTTTGCTTTTTCCTGCTCCTCTTAGCATGATAAACAAGATTCAAAGAGAGTGAGATGCCAGCTCCTTTCATTCAGTCAGTAGCTTCAATCATTTCTGGATGTTTTTCAATGGCAAAAATCAATGAATATTGTAAATGCACAAACAGTAATTTCTCCGCATTGCAAGGTGCAATTCTGAAATTTTTTGCTTTTTCCTGCTCCTCTTAGCAAGATAAACAAGATTCAAAGAGAGTGAGATGCCAGCTCCTTTCATTCAGTCAGTAGCTTCAAACATTTCTGGTATATGAATAACATGATGTTTTTCAATGGCAAAAATCAATGAATATTGTAAATGCACAAACAGTAATTTCTCCGCATTGCAAGGTGCAATTTTGAAATTTTTTGCTTTTTCCTGCTCCTCTTAGCATGATAAAGAAGATTCAAAGAGAGTGAGATGCCAGCTCCTTTCATTCAGTCAGTAGCTTCAATCATTTCTGGACGTTTTTCAATGGCAAAAATCAATGAATATTGTAAATGCACAAACAGTAATTTCTCCGCATTGCAAGGTGCAATTCTGAAATTTTTTGCTTTTTCCTGCTCCTCTTAGCATGATAAACAAGATTCAAAGAGAGTGAGATGCCAGCTCCTTTCATTCAGTCAGTAGCTTCAATCATTTCTGGACGTTTTTCAATGGCAAAAATCAATGAATATTGTAAATGCACAAACAGTAATTTCTCCGCATTGCAAGGTGCAATTCTGAAATTTTTTGCTTTTTCCTGCTCCTCTTAGCAAGATAAACAAGATTCAAAGAGAGTGAGATGCCAGCTCCTTTCATTCAGTCAGTAGCTTCAATCATTTCTGGACGTTTTTCAATGGCAAAAATCAATGAATATTGTAAATGCACAAACAGTAATTTCTCCGCATTGCAAGGTGCAATTCTGAAATTTTTTGCTTTTTCCTGCTCCTCTTAGCATGGTAAAGAAGATTCAAAGAGAGTGAGATGCCAGCTCCTTTCATTCAGTCAGTAGCTTCAATCATTTCTGGACGTTTTTCAATGGCAAAAATCAATGAATATTGTAAATGCACAAACAGTAATTTCTCCGCATTGCAAGGTGCAATTCTGAAATTTTTTGCTTTTTCCTGCTCCTCTTAGCAAGATAAACAAGATTCAAAGAGAGTGAGATGCCAGCTCCTTTCATTCAGTCAGTAGCTTCAATCATTTCTGGACGTTTTTCAATGGCAAAAATCAATGAATATTGTAAATGCACAAACAGTAATTTCTCCGCATTGCAAGGTGCAATTCTGAAATTTTTTGCTTTTTCCTGCTCCTCTTAGCATGATAAAGAAGATTCAAAGAGAGTGAGATGCCAGCTCCTTTCATTCAGTCAGTAGCTTCAAACATTTCTGGTATATGAATAACATGATGTTTTTCAATGGCAAAAATCAATGAATATTGTAAATGCACAAACAGTAATTTCTCCGCATTGCAAGGTGCAATTTTGAAATTTTTTGCTTTTTCCTGCTCCTCTTAGCATGATAAAGAAGATTCAAAGAGAGTGAGATGCCAGCTCCTTTCATTCAGTCAGTAGCTTCAATCATTTCTGGACGTTTTTCAATGGCAAAAATCAATGAATATTGTAAATGCACAAACAGTAATTTCTCCGCATTGCAAGGTGCAATTCTGAAATTTTTTGCTTTTTCCTGCTCCTCTTAGCATGATAAACAAGATTCAAAGAGAGTGAGATGCCAGCTCCTTTCATTCAGTCAGTAGCTTCAATCATTTCTGGATGTTTTTCAATGGCAAAAATCAATGAATATTGTAAATGCACAAACAGTAATTTCTCCGCATTGCAAATTGCAATTCTGAAATTTTTTGCTTTTTCCTGCTCCTCTTAGCAAGATAAACAAGATTCAAAGAGAGTGAGATGCCAGCTCCTTTCATTCAGTCAGTAGCTTCAAACATTTCTGGTATATGAATAACATGATGTTTTTCAATGGCAAAAATCAATGAATATTGTAAATGCACAAACAGTAATTTCTCCGCATTGCAAGGTGCAATTTTGAAATTTTTTGCTTTTTCCTGCTCCTCTTAGCATGATAAAGAAGATTCAAAGAGAGTGAGATGCCAGCTCCTTTCATTCAGTCAGTAGCTTCAATCATTTCTGGACGTTTTTCAATGGCAAAAATCAATGAATATTGTAAATGCACAAACAGTAATTTCTCCGCATTGCAAGGTGCAATTCTGAAATTTTTTGCTTTTTCCTGCTCCTCTTAGCATGATAAACAAGATTCAAAGAGAGTGAGATGCCAGCTCCTTTCATTCAGTCAGTAGCTTCAATCATTTCTGGATGTTTTTCAATGTCAAAAATCAATGAATATTGTAAATGCACAAACAGTAATTTCTCCGCATTGCAAGGTGCAATTCTGAAATTTTTTGCTTTTTTCTGCTCCTCTTAGCATGATAAAGAAGATTCAAAGAGAGTGAGATGCCAGCTCCTTTCATTCAGTCAGTAGCTTCAAACATTTCTGGTATATGAATAACATGATGTTTTTCAATGGCAAAAATCAATGAATATTGTAAATGCACAAACAGTAATTTCTCCGCATTGCAAGGTGCAATTCTGAAATTTTTTGCTTTTTCCTGCTCCTCTTAGCATGATAAAGAAGATTCAAAGAGAGTGAGATGCCAACTCCTTTCATTCAGTCAGTAGCTTCAATCATTTCTGGACGTTTTTCAATGGCAAAAATCAATGAATATTGTAAATGCACAAACAGTAATTTCTCCGCATTGCAAGGTGCAATTCTGAAATTTTTTGCTTTTTCCTGCTCCTCTTAGCATGATAAAGAAGATTCAAAGAGAGTGAGATGCCAGCTCCTTTCATTCAGTCAGTAGCTTCAATCATTTCTGGACGTTTTTCAATGGCAAAAATCAATGAATATTGTAAATGCACAAACAGTAATTTCTCCGCATTGCAAGGTGCAATTCTGAAATTTTTTGCTTTTTCCTGCTCCTCTTAGCAAGATAAACAAGATTCAAAGAGAGTGAGATGCCAGCTCCTTTCATTCAGTCAGTAGCTTCAATCATTTCTGGACGTTTTTCAATGGCAAAAATCAATGAATATTGTAAATGCACAAACAGTAATTTCTCCGCATTGCAAGGTGCAATTCTGAAATTTTTTGCTTTTTCCTGCTCCTCTTAGCATGGTAAAGAAGATTCAAAGAGAGTGAGATGCCAGCTCCTTTCATTCAGTCAGTAGCTTCAATAATTTATGGACGTTTTTCAATGGCAAAAATCAATGAATATTGTAAATGCACAAACAGTAATTTCTCCGCATTGCAAGGTGCAATTCTGAAATTTTTTGCTTTTTCCTGCTCCTCTTAGCAAGATAAACAAGATTCAAAGAGAGTGAGATGCCAGCTCCTTTCATTCAGTCAGTAGCTTCAATCATTTCTGGACGTTTTTCAATGGCAAAAATCAATGAATATTGTAAATGCACAAACAGAAATTTCTCCGCATTGCAAGGTGCAATTCTGAAATTTTTTGCTTTTTCCTGCTCCTCTTAGCATGATAAAGAAGATTCAAAGAGAGTGAGATGCCAGCTCCTTTCATTCAGTCAGTAGCTTCAAACATTTCTGGTATATGAATAACATGATGTTTTTCAATGGCAAAAATCAATGAATATTGTAAATGCACAAACAGTAATTTCTCCGCATTGCAAGGTGCAATTCTGAAATTTTTTGCTTTTTCCTGCTCCTCTTAGCATGATAAAGAAGATTCAAAGAGAGTGAGATGCCAGCTCCTTTCATTCAGTCAGTAGCTTCAATCATTTCTGGACGTTTTTCAATGGCAAAAATCAATGAATATTGTAAATGCACAAACAGTAATTTCTCCGCATTGCAAGGTGCAATTCTGAAATTTTTTGCTTTTTCCTGCTCCTCTTAGCATGATAAACAAGATTCAAAGAGAGTGAGATGCCAGCTCCTTTCATTCAGTCAGTAGCTTCAATCATTTCTGGATGTTTTTCAATGGCAAAAATCAATGAATATTGTAAATGCACAAACAGTAATTTCTCCGCATTGCAAGGTGCAATTCTGAAATTTTTTGCTTTTTTCTGCTCCTCTTAGCATGATAAAGAAGATTCAAAGAGAGTGAGATGCCAGCTCCTTTCATTCAGTCAGTAGCTTCAAACATTTCTGGTATATGAATAACATGATGTTTTTCAATGGCAAAAATCAATGAATATTGTAAATGCACAAACAGTAATTTCTCCGCATTGCAAGGTGCAATTCTGAAATTTTTTGCTTTTTCCTGCTCCTCTAAGCATGATAAAGAAGATTCAAAGAGAGTGAGATGCCAGCTCCTTTCATTCAGTCAGTAGCTTCAATCATTTCTGGACGTTTTTCAATGGCAAAAATCAATGAATATTGTAAATGCACAAACAGTAATTTCTCCGCATTGCAAGGTGCAATTCTGAAATTTTTTGCTTTTTCCTGCTCCTCTTAGCAAGATAAACAAGATTCAAAGAGAGTGAGATGCCAGCTCCTTTCATTCAGTCAGTAGCATCAATCATTTCTGGACGTTTTTCAATGGCAAAAATCAATGAATATTGTAAATGCACAAACAGTAATTTCTCCGCATTGCAAGGTGCAATTCTGAAATTTTTTGCTTTTTCCTGCTCCTCTTAGCATGATAAAGAAGATTCAAAGAGAGTGAGATGCCAGCTCCTTTCATTCAGTCAGTAGCTTCAATCATTTCTGGACGTTTTTCAATGGCAAAAATCAATGAATATTGTAAATGCACAAACAGTAATTTCTCCGCATTGCAAGGTGCAATTCTGAAATTTTTTGCTTTTTCCTGCTCCTCTTAGCAAGATAAACAAGATTCAAAGAGAGTGAGATGCCAGCTCCTTTCATTCAGTCAGTAGCTTCAATCATTTCTGGACGTTTTTCAATGGCAAAAATCAATGAATATTGTAAATGCACAAACAGTAATTTCTCCGCATTGCAAGGTGCAATTCTGAAATTTTTTGCTTTTTCCTGCTCCTCTTAGCATGGTAAAGAAGATTCAAAGAGAGTGAGATGCCAGCTCCTTTCATTCAGTCAGTAGCTTCAATCATTTCTGGACGTTTTTCAATGGCAAAAATCAATGAATATTGTAAATGCACAAACAGTAATTTCTCCGCATTGCAAGGTGCAATTCTGAAATTTTTTGCTTTTTCCTGCTCCTCTTAGCAAGATAAACAAGATTCAAAGAGAGTGAGATGCCAGCTCCTTTCATTCAGTCAGTAGCTTCAATCATTTCTGGACGTTTTTCAATGGCAAAAATCAATGAATATTGTAAATGCACAAACAGTAATTTCTCCGCATTGCAAGGTGCAATTCTGAAATTTTTTGCTTTTTCCTGCTCCTCTTAGCATGATAAAGATTCAAAGAGAGTGAGATGCCAGCTCCTTTCATTCAGTCAGTAGCTTCAAACATTTCTGGTATATGAATAACATGATGTTTTTCAATGGCAAAAATCAATGAATATTGTAAATGCACAAACAGTAATTTCTCTGCATTGCAAGGTGCAATTCTGAAATTTTTTGCTTTTTCCTGCTCCTCTTAGCATGGTAAAGAAGATTCAAAGAGAGTGAGATGCCAGCTCCTTTCATTCAGTCAGTAGCTTCAATCATTTCTGGACGTTTTTCAATGGCAAAAATCAATGAATATTGTAAATGCACAAACAGTAATTTCTCCGCATTGCAAGGTGCAATTCTGAAATTTTTTGCTTTTTCCTGCTCCTCTTAGCAAGATAAACAAGATTCAAAGAGAGTGAGATGCCAGCTCCTTTCATTCAGTCAGTAGCTTCAATCATTTCTGGACGTTTTTCAATGGCAAAAATCAATGAATATTGTAAATGCACAAACAGTAATTTCTCCGCATTGCAAGGTGCAATTCTGAAATTTTTTGCTTTTTCCTGCTCCTCTTAGCATGATAAAGATTCAAAGAGAGTGAGATGCCAGCTCCTTTCATTCAGTCAGTAGCTTCAAACATTTCTGGTATATGAATAACATGATGTTTTTCAATGGCAAAAATCAATGAATATTGTAAATGCACAAACAGTAATTTCTCCGCATTGCAAGGTGCAATTTTGAAATTTTTTGCTTTTTCCTGCTCCTCTTAGCATGATAAAGAAGATTCAAAGAGAGTGAGATGCCAGCTCCTTTCATTCAGTCAGTAGCTTCAATCATTTCTGGACGTTTTTCAATGGCAAAAATCAATGAATATTGTAAATGCACAAACAGTAATTTCTCCGCATTGCAAGGTGCAATTCTGAAATTTTTTGCTTTTTCCTGCTCCTCTTAGCATGATAAACAAGATTCAAAGAGAGTGAGATGCCAGCTCCTTTCATTCAGTCAGTAGCTTCAATCATTTCTGGATGTTTTTCAATGGCAAAAATCAATGAATATTGTAAATGCACAAACAGTAATTTCTCCGCATTGCAAGGTGCAATTCTGAAATTTTTTGCTTTTTTCTGCTCCTCTTAGCATGATAAAGAAGATTCAAAGAGAGTGAGATGCCAGCTCCTTTCATTCAGTCAGTAGCTTCAAACATTTCTGGTATATGAATAACATGATGTTTTTCAATGGCAAAAATCAATGAATATTGTAAATGCACAAACAGTAATTTCTCCGCATTGCAAGGTGCAATTCTGAAATTTTTTGCTTTTTCCTGCTCCTCTAAGCATGATAAAGAAGATTCAAAGAGAGTGAGATGCCAGCTCCTTTCATTCAGTCAGTAGCTTCAATCATTTCTGGACGTTTTTCAATGGCAAAAATCAATGAATATTGTAAATGCACAAACAGTAATTTCTCCGCATTGCAAGGTGCAATTCTGAAATTTTTTGCTTTTTTCTGCTCCTCTTAGCATGATAAAGAAGATTCAAAGAGAGTGAGATGCCAGCTCCTTTCATTCAGTCAGTAGCTTCAAACATTTCTGGACGTTTTTCAATGGCAAAAATCAATGAATATTGTAAATGCACAAACAGTAATTTCTCCGCATTGCAAGGTGCAATTCTGAAATTTTTTGCTTTTTCCTGCTCCTCTTAGCAAGATAAACAAGATTCAAAGAGAGTGAGATGCCAGCTCCTTTCATTCAGTCAGTAGCTTCAAACATTTCTGGTATATGAATAACATGATGTTTTTCAATGGCAAAAATCAATGAATATTGTAAATGCACAAACAGTAATTTCTCCGCATTGCAAGGTGCAATTTTGAAATTTTTTGCTTTTTCCTGCTCCTCTTAGCATGATAAAGAAGATTCAAAGAGAGTGAGATGCCAGCTCCTTTCATTCAGTCAGTAGCTTCAATCATTTCTGGACGTTTTTCAATGGCAAAAATCAATGAATATTGTAAATGCACAAACAGTAATTTCTCCGCATTGCAAGGTGCAATTCTGAAATTTTTTGCTTTTTCCTGCTCCTCTTAGCATGATAAACAAGATTCAAAGAGAGTGAGATGCCAGCTCCTTTCATTCAGTCAGTAGCTTCAATCATTTCTGGATGTTTTTCAATGGCAAAAATCAATGAATATTGTAAATGCACAAACAGTAATTTCTCCGCATTGCAAGGTGCAATTCTGAAATTTTTTGCTTTTTTCTGCTCCTCTTAGCATGATAAAGAAGATTCAAAGAGAGTGAGATGCCAGCTCCTTTCATTCAGTCAGTAGCTTCAAACATTTCTGGTATATGAATAACATGATGTTTTTCAATGGCAAAAATCAATGAATATTGTAAATGCACAAACAGTAATTTCTCCGCATTGCAAGGTGCAATTTTGAAATTTTTTGCTTTTTCCTGCTCCTCTTAGCATGATAAAGAAGATTCAAAGAGAGTGAGATGCCAGCTCCTTTCATTCAGTCAGTAGCTTCAATCATTTCTGGACGTTTTTCAATGGCAAAAATCAATGAATATTGTAAATGCACAAACAGTAATTTCTCCGCATTGCAAGGTGCAATTCTGAAATTTTTTGCTTTTTCCTGCTCCTCTTACCATGATAAACAAGATTCAAAGAGAGTGAGATGCCAGCTCCTTTCATTCAGTCAGTAGCTTCAATCATTTCTGGATGTTTTTCAATGGCAAAAATCAATGAATATTGTAAATGCACAAACAGTAATTTCTCCGCATTGCAAGGTGCAATTCTGAAATTTTTTGCTTTTTCCTGCTCCTCTTAGCATGATAAAGAAGATTCAAAGAGAGTGAGATGCCAGCTCCTTTCATTCAGTCAGTAGCTTCAAACATTTCTGGTATATGAATAACATGATGTTTTTCAATGGCAAAAATCAATGAATATTGTAAATGCACAAACAGTAATTTCTCCGCATTGAAAGGTGCAGTTCTGAAATTTTTTGCTTTTTCCTGCTCCTCTTAGCATGATAAAGAAGATTCAAAGAGAGTGAGATGCCAGCTCCTTTCATTCAGTCAGTAGCTTCAATCATTTCTGGACGTTTTTCAATGGCAAAAATCAATGAATATTGTAAATGCACAAACAGTAATTTCTCCGCATTGCAAGGTGCAATTCTGAAATTTTTTGCTTTTTCCTGCTCCTCTTAGCATGATAAACAAGATTCAAAGAGAGTGAGATGCCAGCTCCTTTCATTCAGTCAGTAGCTTCAATCATTTCTGGACGTTTTTCAATGGCAAAAATCAATGAATATTGTAAATGCACAAACAGTAATTTCTCCGCATTGCAAGGTGCAATTCTGAAATTTTTTGCTTTTTTCTGCTCCTCTTAGCATGATAAAGAAGATTCAAAGAGAGTGAGATGCCAGCTCCTTTCATTCAGTCAGTAGCTTCAAACATTTCTGGTATATGAATAACATGATGTTTTTCAATGGCAAAAATCAATGAATATTGTAAATGCACAAACAGTAATTTCTCCGCATTGCAAGGTGCAATTCTGAAATTTTTTGCTTTTTCCTGCTCCTCTTAGCATGATAAAGAAGATTCAAAGAGAGTGAGATGCCAGCTCCTTTCATTCAGTCAGTAGCTTCAATCATTTCTGGACGTTTTTCAATGGCAAAAATCAATGAATATTGTAAATGCACAAACAGTAATTTCTCCGCATTGCAAGGTGCAATTCTGAAATTTTTTGCTTTTTCCTGCTCCTCTTAGCAAGATAAACAAGATTCAAAGAGAGTGAGATGCCAGCTCCTTTCATTCAGTCAGTAGCTTCAAACATTTCTGGACGTTTTTCAATGGCAAAAATCAATGAATATTGTAAATGCACAAACAGTAATTTCTCCTCATTGCAAGGTGCAATTCTGAAATTTTTTGCTTTTTCCTGCTCCTCTTAGCATGATAAAGAAGATTCAAAGAGAGTGAGATGCCAGCTCCTTTCATTCAGTCAGTAGCTTCAATCATTTCTGGACGTTTTTCAATGGCAAAAATCAATGAATATTGTAAATGCACAAACAGTAATTTCTCCGCATTGCAAGGTGCAATTCTGAAATTTTTTGCTTTTTCCTGCTCCTCTTAGCATGATAAAGAAGATTCAAAGAGAGTGAGATGCCAGCTCCTTTCATTCAGTCAGTAGCTTCAATCATTTCTGGACGTTTTTCAATGGCAAAAATCAATGAATATTGTAAATGCACAAACAGTAATTTCTCCGCATTGCAAGGTGCAATTCTGAATTTTTTTGCTTTTTCCTGCTCCTCTTAGCATGATAAAGAAGATTCAAAGAGAGTGAGATGCCAGCTCCTTTCATTCAGTCAGTAGCTTCAAACATTTCTGGTATATGAATAACATAATGTTTTTCAATGGCAAAAATCAATGAATATTGTAAATGCACAAACAGTAATTTCTCCGCATTGCAAGGTGCAATTTTGAAATTTTTTGCTTTTTCCTGCTCCTCTTAGCATGATAAAGAAGATTCAAAGAGAGTGAGATGCCAGCTCCTTTCATTCAGTCAGTAGCTTCAATCATTTCTGGACGTTTTTCAATGGCAAAAATCAATGAATATTGTAAATGCACAAACAGTAATTTCTCCGCATTGCAAGGTGCAATTCTGAAATTTTTTGCTTTTTCCTGCTCCTCTTAGCATGATAAACAAGATTCAAAGAGAGTGAGATGCCAGCTCCTTTCATTCAGTCAGTAGCTTCAATCATTTCTGGATGTTTTTCAATGGCAAAAATCAATGAATATTGTAAATGCACAAACAGTAATTTCTCCGCATTGCAAGGTGCAATTCTGAAATTTTTTGCTTTTTTCTGCTCCTCTTAGCATGATAAAGAAGATTCAAAGAGAGTGAGATGCCAGCTCCTTTCATTCAGTCAGTAGCTTCAAACATTTCTGGTATATGAATAACATGATGTTTTTCAATGGCAAAAATCAATGAATATTGTAAATGCACAAACAGTAATTTCTCCGCATTGCAAGGTGCAATTCTGAAATTTTTTACTTTTTCCTGCTCCTCTTAGCATGATAAAGAAGATTCAAAGAGAGTGAGATGCCAGCTCCTTTCATTCAGTCAGTAGCTTCAAACATTTCTGGTATATGAATAACATGATGTTTTTCAATGGCAAAAATCAATGAATATTGTAAATGCACAAACAGTAATTTCTCCGCATTGCAAGGTGCAATTCTGAAATTTTTTGCTTTTTCCTGCTCCTCTTAGCATGATAAAGAAGATTCAAAGAGAGTGAGATGCCAGCTCCTTTCATTCAGTCAGTAGCTTCAATCATTTCTGGACGTTTTTCAATGGCAAAAATCATTGAATATTGTAAATGCACAAACAGTAATTTCTCCGCATTGCAAGGTGCAATTCTGAAATTTTTTGCTTTTTCCTGCTCCTCTTAGCATGATAAAGAAGATTCAAAGAGAGTGAGATGCCAGCTCCTTTCATTCAGTCAGTAGCTTCAATCATTTCTGGTATATGAATAACATGATGTTTTTCAATGGCAAAAATCAATGAATATTGTAAATGCACAAACAGTAATTTCTCCGCATTGCAAGGTGCAATTCTGAAATTTTTTGCTTTTTCTTGCTCCTCTTAGCATGATAAACAAGATTCAAAGAGAGTGAGATGCCAGCTCCTTTCATTCAGTCAGTAGCTTCAATCATTTCTGGACGTTTTTCAATGGCAAAAATCAATGAATATTGTAAATGCACAAACAGTAATTTCTCCGCATTGCAAGGTGCAATTCTGAAATTTTTTGCTTTTTTCTGCTCCTCTTAGCATGATAAAGAAGATTCAAAGAGAGTGAGATGCCAGCTCCTTTCATTCAGTCAGTAGCTTCAAACATTTCTGGACGTTTTTCAATGGCAAAAATCAATGAATATTGTAAATGCACAAACAGTAATTTCTCCGCATTGCAAGGTGCAATTCTGAAATTTTTTGCTTTTTCCTGCTCCTCTTAGCAAGATAAACAAGATTCAAAGAGAGTGAGATGCCAGCTCCTTTCATTCAGTCAGTAGCTTCAAACATTTCTGGTATATGAATAACATGATGTTTTTCAATGGCAAAAATCAATGAATATTGTAAATGCACAAACAGTAATTTCTCCGCATTGCAAGGTGCAATTTTGAAATTTTTTGCTTTTTCCTGCTCCTCTTAGCATGATAAAGAAGATTCAAAGAGAGTGAGATGCCAGCTCCTTTCATTCAGTCAGTAGCTTCAATCATTTCTGGACGTTTTTCAATGGCAAAAATCAATGAATATTGTAAATGCACAAACAGTAATTTCTCCGCATTGCAAGGTGCAATTCTGAAATTTTTTGCTTTTTCCTGCTCCTCTTAGCATGATAAACAAGATTCAAAGAGAGTGAGATTCCAGCTCCTTTCATTCAGTCAGTAGCTTCAATCATTTCTGAATGTTTTTCAATGGCAAAAATCAATGAATATTGTAAATGCACAAACAGTAATTTCTCCGCATTGCAAGGTGCAATTCTGAAATTTTTTGCTTTTTTCTGCTCCTCTTAGCATGATAAAGAAGATTCAAAGAGAGTGAGATGCCAGCTCCTTTCATTCAGTCAGTAGCTTCAAACATTTCTGGTATATGAATAACATGATGTTTTTCAATGGCAAAAATCAATGAATATTGTAAATGCACAAACAGTAATTTCTCCGCATTGCAAGGTGCAATTCTGAAATTTTTTGCTTTTTCCTGCTCCTCTGAGCATGATAAAGAAGATTCAAAGAGAGTGAGATGCCAGCTCCTTTCATTCAGCCAGTAGCTTCAAACATTTCTGGTATATGAATAACATGATGTTTTTCAATGGCAAAAATCAATGAATATTGTAAATGCACAAACAATAATTTCTCCGCATTGCAAGGTGCAATTCTGAAATTTTTTGCTTTTTCCTGCTCCTCTGAGCATGATAAAGAAGATTCAAAGAGAGTGAGATGCCAGCTCCTTTCATTCAGCCAGTAGCTTCAAACATTTCTGGTATATGAATAACATGATGTTTTTCAATGGCAAAAATCAATGAATATTGTAAATGCACAAACAGTAATTTCTCCGCATTGCAAGGTGCAATTCTGAAATTTTTTGCTTTTTCCTGCTCCTCTTAGCATGATAAAGAACATTCAAAGAGAGTGAGATGCCAGCTCCTTTCATTCAGTCAGTAGCTTCAATCATTTCTGGTATATGAATAACATGATGTTTTTCAATGGCAAAAATCAATGAATATTGTAAATGCACAAACAGTAATTTCTCCGCATTGCAAGGTGCAATTCTGAAATTTTTTGCTTTTTTCTGCTCCTCTTAGCATGATAAAGAAGATTCAAAGAGAGTGAGATGCCAGCTCCTTTCATTCAGTCAGTAGCTTCAAACATTTCTGGACGTTTTTCAATGGCAAAAATCAATGAATATTGTAAATGCACAAACAGTAATTTCTCCGCATTGCAAGGTGCAATTCTGAAATTTTTTGCTTTTTCCTGCTCCTCTTAGCAAGATAAACAAGATTCAAAGAGAGTGAGATGCCAGCTCCTTTCATTCAGTCAGTAGCTTCAATCATTTCTGGACGTTTTTCAATGGCAAAAATCAATGAATATTGTAAATGCACAAACAGTAATTTCTCCGCATTGCAAGGTGCAATTCTGAAATTTTTTGCTTTTTCCTGCTCCTCTTAGCATGATAAAGAAGATTCAAAGAGAGTGAGATGCCAGCTCCTTTCATTCAGTCAGTAGCTTCAATCATTTCTGGACGTTTTTCAATGGCAAAAATCAATGAATATTGTAAATGCACAAACAGTAATTTCTCCGCATTGCAAGGTGCAATTCTGAAATTTTTTGCTTTTTCCTGCTCCTCTTAGCATGATAAAGAAGATTCAAAGAGAGTGAGATGCCAGCTCCTTTCATTCAGTCAGTAGCTTCAATCATTTCTGGACGTTTTTCAATGGCAAAAATCAATGAATATTGTAAATGCACAAACAGTAATTTCTCCGCATTGCAAGGTGCAATTCTGAAATTTTTTGCTTTTTCCTGCTCCTCTTAGCATGATAAAGAAGATTCAAAGAGAGTGAGATGCCAGCTCCTTTCATTCAGTCAGTAGCTTCAAACATTTCTGGTATATGAATAACATGATGTTTTTCAATGGCAAAAATCAATGAATATTGTAAATGCACAAACAGTAATTTCTCCGCATTGCAAGGTGCAATTCTGAAATTTTTTGCTTTTTCCTGCTCCTCTAAGCAATATAAAGAAGATTCAAAGAGAGTGAGATGCCAGCTCCTTTCATTCAGTCAGTAGCTTCAATCATTTCTGGACGTTTTTCAATGGCAAAAATCAATGAATATTGTAAATGCACAAACAGTAATTTCTCCGCATTGCAAGGTGCAATTCTGAAATTTTTTGCTTTTTCCTGCTCCTCTTTGCATGATAAACAAGATTCAAAGAGAATGAGATGCCAGCTCCTTTCATTCAGTCAGTAGCTTCAATCATTTCTGGACGTTTTTCAATGGCAAAAATCAATGAATATTGTAAATGCACAAACAGTAATTTCTCCGCATTGCAAGGTGCAATTCTGAAATTTTTTGCTTTTTCCTGCTCCTCTTAGCATGATAAAGAAGATTCAAAGAGAGTGAGATGCCAGCTCCTTTCATTCAGTCAGTAGCTTCAAACATTTCTGGTATATGAATAACATGATGTTTTTCAATGGCAAAAATCAATGAATATTGTAAATGCACAAACAGTAATTTCTCCGCATTGCAAGGTGCAATTTTGAAATTTTTTGCTTTTTCCTGCTCCTCTTAGCATGATAAAGAAGATTCAAAGAGAGTGAGATGCCAGCTCCTTTCATTCAGTCAGTAGCTTCAATCATTTCTGGACGTTTTTCAATGGCAAAAATCAATGAATATTGTAAATGCACAAACAGTAATTTCTCCGCATTGCAAGGTGCAATTCTGAAATTTTTTGCTTTTTCCTGCTCCTCTTAGCATGATAAACAAGATTCAAAGAGAGTGAGATGCCAGCTCCTTTCATTCAGTCAGTAGCTTCAATCATTTCTGGATGTTTTTCAATGGCAAAAATCAATGAATATTGTAAATGCACAAACAGTAATTTCTCCGCATTGCAAGGTGCAATTCTGAAATTTTTTGCTTTTTTCTGCTCCTCTTAGCATGATAAAGAAGATTCAAAGAGAGTGAGATGCCAGCTCCTTTCATTCAGTCAGTAGCTTCAAACATTTCTGGTATATGAATAACATGATGTTTTTCAATGGCAAAAATCAATGAATATTGTAAATGCACAAACAGTAATTTCTCCGCATTGCAAGGTGCAATTTTGAAATTTTTTGCTTTTTCCTGCTCCTCTTAGCATGATAAAGAAGATTCAAAGAGAGTGAGATGCCAGCTCCTTTCATTCAGTCAGTAGCTTCAATCATTTCTGGACGTTTTTCAATGGCAAAAATCAATGAATATTGTAAATGCACAAACAGTAATTTCTCCGCATTGCAAGGTGCAATTCTGAAATTTTTTGCTTTTTCCTGCTCCTCTTAGCATGATAAACAAGATTCAAAGAGAGTGAGATGCCAGCTCCTTTCATTCAGTCAGTAGCTTCAATCATTTCTGGATGTTTTTCAATGGCAAAAATCAATGAATATTGTAAATGCACAAACAGTAATTTCTCCGCATTGCAAGGTGCAATTCTGAAATTTTTTGCTTTTTTCTGCTCCTCTTAGCATGATAAAGAAGATTCAAAGAGAGTGAGATGCCAGCTCCTTTCATTCAGTCAGTAGCTTCAAACATTTCTGGTATATGAATAACATGATGTTTTTCAATGGCAAAAATCAATGAATATTGTAAATGCACAAACAGTAATTTCTCCGCATTGCAAGGTGCAATTCTGAAATTTTTTGCTTTTTCCTGCTCCTCTAAGCATGATAAAGAAGATTCAAAGAGAGTGAGATGCCAGCTCCTTTCATTCAGTCAGTAGCTTCAATCATTTCTGGACGTTTTTCAATGGCAAAAATCAATGAATATTGTAAATGCACAAACAGTAATTTCTCCGCATTGCAAGGTGCAATTCTGAAATTTTTTGCTTTTTTCTGCTCCTCTTAGCATGATAAAGAAGATTCAAAGAGAGTGAGATGCCAGCTCCTTTCATTCAGTCAGTAGCTTCAAACATTTCTGGACGTTTTTCAATGGCAAAAATCAATGAATATTGTAAATGCACAAACAGTAATTTCTCCGCATTGCAAGGTGCAATTCTGAATTTTTTTGCTTTTTCCTGCTCCTCTTAGCAAGATAAACAAGATTCAAAGAGAGTGAGATGCCAGCTCCTTTCATTCAGTCAGTAGCTTCAAACATTTCTGGTATATGAATAACATGATGTTTTTCAATGGCAAAAATCAATGAATATTGTAAATGCACAAACAGTAATTTCTCCGCATTGCAAGGTGCAATTTTGAAATTTTTTGCTTTTTCCTGCTCCTCTTAGCATGATAAAGAAGATTCAAAGAGAGTGAGATGCCAGCTCCTTTCATTCAGTCAGTAGCTTCAATCATTTCTGGACGTTTTTCAATGGCAAAAATCAATGAATATTGTAAATGCACAAACAGTAATTTCTCCGCATTGCAAGGTGCAATTCTGAAATTTTTTGCTTTTTCCTGCTACTCTTAGCATGATAAACAAGATTCAAAGAGAGTGAGATGCCAGCTCCTTTCATTCAGTCAGTAGCTTCAATCATTTCTGGATGTTTTTCAATGGCAAAAATCAATGAATATTGTAAATGCACAAACAGTAATTTCTCCGCATTGCAAGGTGCAATTCTGAAAATTTTTGCTTTTTTCTGCTCCTCTTAGCATGATAAAGAAGATTCAAAGAGAGTGAGATGCCAGCTCCTTTCATTCAGTCAGTAGCTTCAAACATTTCTGGTATATGAATAACATGATGTTTTTCAATGGCAAAAATCAATGAATATTGTAAATGCACAAACAGTAATTTCTCCGCATTGCAAGGTGCAATTTTGAAATTTTTTGCTTTTTCCTGCTCCTCTTAGCATGATAAAGAAGATTCAAAGAGAGTGAGATGCCAGCTCCTTTCATTCAGTCAGTAGCTTCAATCATTTCTGGACGTTTTTCAATGGCAAAAATCAATGAATATTGTAAATGCACAAACAGTAATTTCTCCGCATTGCAAGGTGCAATTCTGAAATTTTTTGCTTTTTCCTGCTCCTCTTACCATGATAAACAAGATTCAAAGAGAGTGAGATGCCAGCTCCTTTCATTCAGTCAGTAGCTTCAATCATTTCTGGATGTTTTTCAATGGCAAAAATCAATGAATATTGTAAATGCACAAACAGTAATTTCTCCGCATTGCAAGGTGCAATTCTGAAATTTTTTGCTTTTTCCTGCTCCTCTTAGCATGATAAAGAAGATTCAAAGAGAGTGAGATGCCAGCTCCTTTCATTCAGTCAGTAGCTTCAAACATTTCTGGTATATGAATAACATGATGTTTTTCAATGGCAAAAATCAATGAATATTGTAAATGCACAAACAGTAATTTCTCCGCATTGAAAGGTGCAATTCTGAAATTTTTTGCTTTTTCCTGCTCCTCTTAGCATGATAAAGAAGATTCAAAGAGAGTGAGATGCCAGCTCCTTTCATTCAGTCAGTAGCTTCAATCATTTCTGGACGTTTTTCAATGGCAAAAATCAATGAATATTGTAAATGCACAAACAGTAATTTCTCCGCATTGCAAGGTGCAATTCTGAAATTTTTTGCTTTTTCCTGCTCCTCTTAGCATGATAAACAAGATTCAAAGAGAGTGAGATGCCAGCTCCTTTCATTCAGTCAGTAGCTTCAATCATTTCTGGACGTTTTTCAATGGCAAAAATCAATGAATATTGTAAATGCACAAACAGTAATTTCTCCGCATTGCAAGGTGCAATTCTGAAATTTTTTGCTTTTTTCTGCTCCTCTTAGCATGATAAAGAAGATTCAAAGAGAGTGAGATGCCAGCTCCTTTCATTCAGTCAGTAGCTTCAAACATTTCTGGTATATGAATAACATGATGTTTTTCAATGGCAAAAATCAATGAATATTGTAAATGCACAAACAGTAATTTCTCCGCATTGCAAGGTGCAATTCTGAAATTTTTTGCTTTTTCCTGCTCCTCTTAGCATGATAAAGAAGATTCAAAGAGAGTGAGATGCCAGCTCCTTTCATTCAGTCAGTAGCTTCAATCATTTCTGGACGTTTTTCAATGGCAAAAATCAATGAATATTGTAAATGCACAAACAGTAATTTCTCCGCATTGCAAGGTGCAATTCTGAAATTTTTTGCTTTTTCCTGCTCCTCTTAGCAAGATAAACAAGATTCAAAGAGAGTGAGATGCCAGCTCCTTTCATTCAGTCAGTAGCTTCAATCATTTCTGGACGTTTTTCAATGGCAAAAATCAATGAATATTGTAAATGCACAAACAGTAATTTCTCCGCATTGCAAGGTGCAATTCTGAAATTTTTTGCTTTTTCCTGCTCCTCTTAGCATGATAAAGAAGATTCAAAGAGAGTGAGATGCCAGCTCCTTTCATTCAGTCAGTAGCTTCAATCATTTCTGGACGTTTTTCAATGGCAAAAATCAATGAATATTGTAAATGCACAAACAGTAATTTCTCCGCATTGCAAGGTGCAATTCTGAAATTTTTTGCTTTTTCCTGCTCCTCTTAGCATGATAAAGAAGATTCAAAGAGAGTGAGATGCCAGCTCCTTTCATTCAGTCAGTAGCTTCAATCATTTCTGGACGTTTTTCAATGGCAAAAATCAATGAATATTGTAAATGCACAAACAGTAATTTCTCCGCATTGCAAGGTGCAATTCTGAATTTTTTTGCTTTTTCCTGCTCCTCTTAGCATGATAAAGAAGATTCAAAGAGAGTGAGATGCCAGCTCCTTTCATTCAGTCAGTAGCTTCAAACATTTCTGGTATATGAATAACATAATGTTTTTCAATGGCAAAAATCAATGAATATTGTAAATGCACAAAGAGTAATTTCTCCGCATTGCAAGGTGCAATTTTGAAATTTTTTGCTTTTTCCTGCTCCTCTTAGCATGATAAAGAAGATTCAAAGAGAGTGAGATGCCAGCTCCTTTCATTCAGTCAGTAGCTTCAATCATTTCTGGACGTTTTTCAATGGCAAAAATCAATGAATATTGTAAATGCACAAACAGTAATTTCTCCGCATTGCAAGGTGCAATTCTGAAATTTTTTGCTTTTTCCTGCTCCTCTTAGCATGATAAACAAGATTCAAAGAGAGTGAGATGCCAGCTCCTTTCATTCAGTCAGTAGCTTCAATCATTTCTGGATGTTTTTCAATGGCAAAAATCAATGAATATTGTAAATGCACAAACAGTAATTTCTCCGCATTGCAAGGTGCAATTCTGAAATTTTTTGCTTTTTTCTGCTCCTCTTAGCATGATAAAGAAGATTCAAAGAGAGTGAGATGCCAGCTCCTTTCATTCAGTCAGTAGCTTCAAACATTTCTGGTATATGAATAACATGATGTTTTTCAATGGCAAAAATCAATGAATATTGTAAATGCACAAACAGTAATTTCTCCGCATTGCAAGGTGCAATTCTGAAATTTTTTGCTTTTTCCTGCTCCTCTTAGCATGATAAAGAAGATTCAAAGAGAGTGAGATGCCAGCTCCTTTCATTCAGTCAGTAGCTTCAAACATTTCTGGTATATGAATAACATGATGTTTTTCAATGGCAAAAATCAATGAATATTGTAAATGCACAAACAGTAATTTCTCCGCATTGCAAGGTGCAATTCTGAAATTTTTTGCTTTTTCCTGCTCCTCTTAGCATGATAAAGAAGATTCAAAGAGAGTGAGATGCCAGCTCCTTTCATTCAGTCAGTAGCTTCAATCATTTCTGGACGTTTTTCAATGGCAAAAATCATTGAATATTGTAAATGCACAAACAGTAATTTCTCCGCATTGCAAGGTGCAATTCTGAAATTTTTTGCTTTTTCCTGCTCCTCTTAGCATGATAAAGAAGATTCAAAGAGAGTGAGATGCCAGCTCCTTTCATTCAGTCAGTAGCTTCAATCATTTCTGGTATATGAATAACATGATGTTTTTCAATGGCAAAAATCAATGAATATTGTAAATGCACAAACAGTAATTTCTCCGCATTGCAAGGTGCAATTCTGAAATTTTTTGCTTTTTCTTGCTCCTCTTAGCATGATAAACAAGATTCAAAGAGAGTGAGATGCCAGCTCCTTTCATTCAGTCAGTAGCTTCAATCATTTCTGGACGTTTTTCAATGGCAAAAATCAATGAATATTGTAAATGCACAAACAGTAATTTCTCCGCATTGCAAGGTGCAATTCTGAAATTTTTTGCTTTTTTCTGCTCCTCTTAGCATGATAAAGAAGATTCAAAGAGAGTGAGATGCCAGCTCCTTTCATTCAGTCAGTAGCTTCAAACATTTCTGGACGTTTTTCAATGGCAAAAATCAATGAATATTGTAAATGCACAAACAGTAATTTCTCCGCATTGCAAGGTGCAATTCTGAAATTTTTTGCTTTTTCCTGCTCCTCTTAGCAAGATAAACAAGATTCAAAGAGAGTGAGATGCCAGCTCCTTTCATTTAGTCAGTAGCTTCAAACATTTCTGGTATATGAATAACATGATGTTTTTCAATGGCAAAAATCAATGAATATTGTAAATGCACAAACAGTAATTTCTCCGCATTGCAAGGTGCAATTTTGAAATTTTTTGCTTTTTCCTGCTCCTCTTAGCATGATAAAGAAGATTCAAAGAGAGTGAGATGCCAGCTCCTTTCATTCAGTCAGTAGCTTCAATCATTTCTGGACGTTTTTCAATGGCAAAAATCAATGAATATTGTAAATGCACAAACAGTAATTTCTCCGCATTGCAAGGTGCAATTCTGAAATTTTTTGCTTTTTCCTGCTCCTCTTAGCATGATAAACAAGATTCAAAGAGAGTGAGATTCCAGCTCCTTTCATTCAGTCAGTAGCTTCAATCATTTCTGAATGTTTTTCAATGGCAAAAATCAATGAATATTGTAAATGCACAAACAGTAATTTCTCCGCATTGCAAGGTGCAATTCTGAAATTTTTTGCTTTCTTCTGCTCCTCTTAGCATGATAAAGAAGATTCAAAGAGAGTGAGATGCCAGCTCCTTTCATTCAGTCAGTAGCTTCAAACATTTCTGGTATATGAATAACATGATGTTTTTCAATGGCAAAAATCAATGAATATTGTAAATGCACAAACAGTAATTTCTCCGCATTGCAAGGTGCAATTCTGAAATTTTTTGCTTTTTCCTGCTCCTCTGAGCATGATAAAGAAGATTCAAAGAGAGTGAGATGCCAGCTCCTTTCATTCAGCCAGTAGCTTCAAACATTTCTGGTATATGAATAACATGATGTTTTTCAATGGCAAAAATCAATGAATATTGTAAATGCACAAACAGTAATTTCTCCGCATTGCAAGGTGCAATTCTGAAATTTTTTGCTTTTTCCTGCTCCTCTGAGCATGATAAAGAAGATTCAAAGAGAGTGAGATGCCAGCTCCTTTCATTCAGCCAGTAGCTTCAAACATTTCTGGTATATGAATAACATGATGTTTTTCAATGGCAAAAATCAATGAATATTGTAAATGCACAAACAGTAATTTCTCCGCATTGCAAGGTGCAATTCTGAAATTTTTTGCTTTTTCCTGCTCCTCTTAGCATGATAAAGAACATTCAAAGAGAGTGAGATGCCAGCTCCTTTCATTCAGTCAGTAGCTTCAATCATTTCTGGTATATGAATAACATGATGTTTTTCAATGGCAAAAATCAATGAATATTGTAAATGCACAAACAGTAATTTCTCCGCATTGCAAGGTGCAATTCTGAAATTTTTTGCTTTTTTCTGCTCCTCTTAGCATGATAAAGAAGATTCAAAGAGAGTGAGATGCCAGCTCCTTTCATTCAGTCAGTAGCTTCAAACATTTCTGGACGTTTTTCAATGGCAAAAATCAATGAATATTGTAAATGCACAAACAGTAATTTCTCCGCATTGCAAGGTGCAATTCTGAAATTTTTTGCTTTTTCCTGCTCCTCTTAGCAAGATAAACAAGATTCAAAGAGAGTGAGATGCCAGCTCCTTTCATTCAGTCAGTAGCTTCAATCATTTCTGGACGTTTTTCAATGGCAAAAATCAATGAATATTGTAAATGCACAAACAGTAATTTCTCCGCATTGCAAGGTGCAATTCTGAAATTTTTTGCTTTTTCCTGCTCCTCTTAGCATGATAAAGAAGATTCAAAGAGAGTGAGATGCCAGCTCCTTTCATTCAGTCAGTAGCTTCAATCATTTCTGGACGTTTTTCAATGGCAAAAATCAATGAATATTGTAAATGCACAAACAGTAATTTCTCCGCATTGCAAGGTGCAATTCTGAAATTTTTTGCTTTTTCCTGCTCCTCTTAGCATGATAAAGAAGATTCAAAGAGAGTGAGATGCCAGCTCCTTTCATTCAGTCAGTAGCTTCAATCATTTCTGGACGTTTTTCAATGGCAAAAATCAATGAATATTGTAAATGCACAAACAGTAATTTCTCCGCATTGCAAGGTGCAATTCTGAAATTTTTTGCTTTTTCCTGCTCCTCTTAGCATGATAAAGAAGATTCAAAGAGAGTGAGATGCCAGCTCCTTTCATTCAGTCAGTAGCTTCAAACATTTCTGGTATATGAATAACATGATGTTTTTCAATGGCAAAAATCAATGAATATTGTAAATGCACAAACAGTAATTTCTCCGCATTGCAAGGTGCAATTCTGAAATTTTTTGCTTTTTCCTGCTCCTCTAAGCAATATAAAGAAGATTCAAAGAGAGTGAGATGCCAGCTCCTTTCATTCAGTCAGTAGCTTCAATCATTTCTGGACGTTTTTCAATGGCAAAAATCAATGAATATTGTAAATGCACAAACAGTGATTTCTCCGCATTGCAAGGTGCAATTCTGAAATTTTTTGCTTTTTCCTGCTCCTCTTTGCATGATAAACAAGATTCAAAGAGAATGAGATGCCAGCTCCTTTCATTCAGTCAGTAGCTTCAATCATTTCTGGACGTTTTTCAATGGCAAAAATCAATGAATATTGTAAATGCACAAACAGTAATTTCTCCGCATTGCAAGGTGCAATTCTGAAATTTTTTGCTTTTTCCTGCTCCTCTTAGCATGATAAAGAAGATTCAAAGAGAGTGAGATGCCAGCTCCTTTCATTCAGTCAGTAGCTTCAAACATTTCTGGTATATGAATAACATGATGTTTTTCAATGGCAAAAATCAATGAATATTGTAAATGCACAAACAGTAATTTCTCCGCATTGCAAGGTGCAATTTTGAAATTTTTTGCTTTTTCCTGCTCCTCTTAGCATGATAAAGAAGATTCAAAGAGAGTGAGATGCCAGCTCCTTTCATTCAGTCAGTAGCTTCAATCATTTCTGGACGTTTTTCAATGGCAAAAATCAATGAATATTGTAAATGCACAAACAGTAATTTCTCCGCATTGCAAGGTGCAATTCTGAAATTTTTTGCTTTTTCCTGCTCCTCTTAGCATGATAAACAAGATTCAAAGAGAGTGAGATGCCAGCTCCTTTCATTCAGTCAGTAGCTTCAATCATTTCTGGATGTTTTTCAATGGCAAAAATCAATGAATATTGTAAATGCACAAACAGTAATTTCTCCGCATTGCAAGGTGCAATTCTGAAATTTTTTGCTTTTTTCTGCTCCTCTTAGCATGATAAAGAAGATTCAAAGAGAGTGAGATGCCAGCTCCTTTCATTCAGTCAGTAGCTTCAAACATTTCTGGTATATGAATAACATGATGTTTTTCAATGGCAAAAATCAATGAATATTGTAAATGCACAAACAGTAATTTCTCCGCATTGCAAGGTGCAATTCTGAAATTTTTTGCTTTTTCCTGCTCCTCTGAGCATGATAAAGAAGATTCAAAGAGAGTGAGATGCCAGCTCCTTTCATTCAGCCAGTAGCTTCAAACATTTCTGGTATATGAATAACATGATGTTTTTCAATGGCAAAAATCAATGAATATTGTAAATGCACAAACAGTAATTTCTCCGCATTGCAAGGTGCAATTCTGAAATTTTTTGCTTTTTCCTGCTCCTCTTAGCATGATAAAGAACATTCAAAGAGAGTGAGATGCCAGCTCCTTTCATTCAGTCAGTAGCTTCAATCATTTCTGGACGTTTTTCAATGGCAAAAATCATTGAATATTGTAAATGCACAAACAGTAATTTCTCCGCATTGCAAGGTGCAATTCTGAAATTTTTTGCTTTTTCCTGCTCCTCTTAGCATGATAAAGAAGATTCAAAGAGAGTGAGATGCCAGCTCCTTTCATTCAGTCAGTAGCTTCAATCATTTCTGGTATATGAATAACATGATGTTTTTCAATGGCAAAAATCAATGAATATTGTAAATGCACAAACAGTAATTTCTCCGCATTGCAAGGTGCAATTCTGAAATTTTTTGCTTTTTCCTGCTCCTCTTAGCATGATAAACAAGATTCAAAGAGAGTGAGATGCCAGCTCCTTTCATTCAGTCAGTAGCTTCAATCATTTCTGGACGTTTTTCAATGGCAAAAATCAATGAATATTGTAAATGCACAAACAGTAATTTCTCCGCATTGCAAGGTGCAATTCTGAAATTTTTTGCTTTTTTCTGCTCCTCTTAGCATGATAAAGAAGATTCAAAGAGAGTGAGATGCCAGCTCCTTTCATTCAGTCAGTAGCTTCAAACATTTCTGGACGTTTTTCAATGGCAAAAATCAATGAATATTGTAAATGCACAAACAGTAATTTCTCCGCATTGCAAGGTGCAATTCTGAAATTTTTTGCTTTTTCCTGCTCCTCTTAGCAAGATAAACAAGATTCAAAGAGAGTGAGATGCCAGCTCCTTTCATTCAGTCAGTAGCTTCAATCATTTCTGGACGTTTTTCAATGGCAAAAATCAATGAATATTGTAAATGCACAAACAGTAATTTCTCCGCATTGCAAGGTGCAATTCTGAAATTTTTTGCTTTTTCCTGCTCCTCTTAGCATGATAAAGAAGATTCAAAGAGAGTGAGATGCCAGCTCCTTTCATTCAGTCAGTAGCTTCAATCATTTCTGGACGTTTTTCAATGGCAAAAATCAATGAATATTGTAAATGCACAAACAGTAATTTCTCCGCATTGCAAGGTGCAATTCTGAAATTTTTTGCTTTTTCCTGCTCCTCTTAGCATGATAAAGAAGATTCAAAGAGAGTGAGATGCCAGCTCCTTTCATTCAGTCAGTAGCTTCAATCATTTCTGGACGTTTTTCAATGGCAAAAATCAATGAATATTGTAAATGCACAAACAGTAATTTCTCCGCATTGCAAGGTGCAATTCTGAAATTTTTTGCTTTTTCCTGCTCCTCTTAGCATGATAAAGAAGATTCAAAGAGAGTGAGATGCCAGCTCCTTTCATTCAGTCAGTAGCTTCAAACATTTCTGGTATATGAATAACATGATGTTTTTCAATGGCAAAAAACAATGAATATTGTAAATGCACAAACAGTAATTTCTCCGCATTGCAAGGTGCAATTCTGAAATTTTTTGCTTTTTCCTGCTCCTCTAAGCAATATAAAGAAGATTCAAAGAGAGTGAGATGCCAGCTCCTTTCATTCAGTCAGTAGCTTCAATCATTTCTGGACGTTTTTCAATGGCAAAAATCAATGAATATTGTAAATGCACAAACAGTAATTTCTCCGCATTGCAAGGTGCAATTCTGAAATTTTTTGCTTTTTCCTGCTCCTCTTTGCATGATAAACAAGATTCAAAGAGAATGAGATGCCAGCTCCTTTCATTCAGTCAGTAGCTTCAATCATTTCTGGACGTTTTTCAATGGCAAAAATCAATGAATATTGTAAATGCACAAACAGTAATTTCTCCGCATTGCAAGGTGCAATTCTGAAATTTTTTGCTTTTTCCTGCTCCTCTTAGCATGATAAAGAAGATTCAAAGAGAGTGAGATGCCAGCTCCTTTCATTCAGTCAGTAGCTTCAAACATTTCTGGTATATGAATAACATGATGTTTTTCAATGGCAAAAATCAATGAATATTGTAAATGCACAAACAGTAATTTCTCCGCATTGCAAGGTGCAATTTTGAAATTTTTTGCTTTTTCCTGCTCCTCTTAGCATGATAAAGAAGATTCAAAGAGAGTGAGATGCCAGCTCCTTTCATTCAGTCAGTAGCTTCAATCATTTCTGGACGTTTTTCAATGGCAAAAATCAATGAATATTGTAAATGCACAAACAGTAATTTCTCCGCATTGCAAGGTGCAATTCTGAAATTTTTTGCTTTTTCCTGCTCCTCTTAGCATGATAAACAAGATTCAGAGAGAGTGAGATGCCAGCTCCTTTCATTCAGTCAGTAGCTTCAATCATTTCTGGATGTTTTTCAATGGCAAAAATCAATGAATATTGTAAATGCACAAACAGTAATTTCTCCGCATTGCAAGGTGCAATTCTGAAATTTTTTGCTTTTTTCTGCTCCTCTTAGCATGATAAAGAAGATTCAAAGAGAGTGAGATGCCAGCTCCTTTCATTCAGTCAGTAGCTTCAAACATTTCTGGTATATGAATAACATGATGTTTTTCAATGGCAAAAATCAATGAATATTGTAAATGCCCAAACAGTAATTTCTCCGCATTGCAAGGTGCAATTCTGAAATTTTTTGCTTTTTCCTGCTCCTCTTAGCATGATAAAGAAGATTCAAAGAGAGTGAGATGCCAGCTCCTTTCATTCAGTCAGTAGCTTCAAACATTTCTGGTATATGAATAACATGATGTTTTTCAATGGCAAAAATCAATGAATATTGTAAATGCACAAACAGTAATTTCTCCGCATTGCAAGGTGCAATTCTGAAATTTTTTGCTTTTTCCTGCTCCTCAGCATGATAAAGAAGATTCAAAGAGAGAGATGCCAGCTCCTTTCATTCAGTCAGTAGCTTCAATCATTTATGGACGTTTTTCAATGGCAAAAATCATTGAATATTGTAAATGCACAAACAGTAATTTCTCCGCATTGCAAGGTGCAATTCTGAAATTTTTTGCTTTTTCCTGCTCCTCTTAGCATGATAAACAAGATTCAAAGAGAGTGAGATGCCAGCTCCTTTCATTCAGTCAGTAGCTTCAATCATTTCTCGACGTTTTTCAATGGCAAAAATCAATGAATATTGTAAATGCACAAACAGTAATTTCTCCGCATTGCAAGGTGCAATTCTGAAATTTTTTGCTTTTTCCTGCTCCTCTTAGCATGATAAAGAAGATTCAAAGAGAGTGAGATGCCAGCTCCTTTCATTCAGTCAGTAGCTTCAATCATTTCTGGACGTTTTTCAATGGCAAAAATCAATGAATATTGTAAATGCACAAACAGTAATTTCTCCGCATTGCAAGGTGCAATTCTGAAATTTTTTGCTTTTTCCTGCTCCTCTTAGCATGATAAACAAGATTCAAAGAGAGTGAGATGCCAGCTCCTTTCATTCAGTCAGTAGCTTCAATCATTTCTGGACGTTTTTCAATGGCAAAAATCAATGAATATTGTAAATGCACAAACAGTAATTTCTCCGCATTGCAAGGTGCAATTCTGAAATTTTTTGCTTTTTCCTGCTCCTCTTAGCATGATAAAGAAGATTCAAAGAGAGTGAGATGCCAGCTCCTTTCATTCAGTCAGTAGCTTCAAACATTTCTGGTATATGAATAACATGATATTTTTCAATGGCAAAAATCAATGAATATTGTAAATGCACAAACAGTAATTTCTCCGCATTGAAAGGTGCAATTCTGAAATTTTTTGCTTTTTCCTGCTCCTCTTAGCATGATAAAGAAGATTCAAAGAGAGTGAGATGCCAGCTCCTTTCATTCAGTCAGTAGCTTCAATCATTTCTGGACGTTTTTCAATGGCAAAAATCAATGAATATTGTAAATGCACAAACAGTAATTTCTCCGCATTGCAAGGTGCAATTCTGAAATTTTTTGCTTTTTCCTGCTCCTCTTAGCATGATAAACAAGATTCAAACAGAGTGAGATGCCAGCTCCTTTCATTCAGTCAGTAGCTTCAATCATTTCTGGACGTTTTTCAATGGCAAAAATCAATGAATATTGTAAATGCACAAACAGTAATTTCTCCGCATTGCAAGGTGCAATTCTGAAATTTTTTGCTTTTTTCTGCTCCTCTTAGCATGATAAAGAAGATTCAAAGAGAGTGAGATGCCAGCTCCTTTCATTCAGTCAGTAGCTTCAAACATTTCTGGTATATGAATAACATGATGTTTTTCAATGGCAAAAATCAATGAATATTGTAAATGCACAAACAGTAATTTCTCCGCATTGCAAGGTGCAATTCTGAAATTTTTTGCTTTTTCCTGCTCCTCTTAGCATGATAAAGAAGATTCAAAGAGAGTGAGATGCCAGCTCCTTTCATTCAGTCAGTAGCTTCAATCATTTATGGACGTTTTTCAATGGCAAAAATCATTGAATATTGTAAATGCACAAACAGTAATTTCTCCGCATTGCAAGGTGCAATTCTGAAATTTTTTGCTTTTTCCTGCTCCTCTTAGCATGATAAAGAAGATTCAAAGAGAGTGAGATGCCAGCTCCTTTCATTCAGTCAGTAGCTTCAATCATTTCTGGTATATGAATAACATGATGTTTTTCAATGGCAAAAATCAATGAATATTGTAAATGCACAAACAGTAATTTCTCCGCATTGCAAGGTGCAATTCTGAAATTTTTTGCTTTTTCCTGCTCCTCTAAGCATGATAAAGAAGATTCAAAGATAGTGAGATGCCAGCTCCTTTCATTCAGTCAGTAGCTTCAATCATTTCTGGACGTTTTTCAATGGCAAAAATCAATGAATATTGTAAATGCACAAACAGTAATTTCTCCGCATTGCAAGGTGCAATTCTGAAATTTTTTGCTTTTTCCTGCTCCTCTTAGCATGATAAACAAGATTCAAAGAGAGTGAGATGCCAGCTCCTTTCATTCAGTCAGTAGCTTCAATCATTTCTCGACGTTTTTCAATGGCAAAAATCAATGAATATTGTAAATGCACAAACAGTAATTTCTCCGCATTGCAAGGTGCAATTCTGAAATTTTTTGCTTTTTCCTGCTCCTCTTAGCATGATAAAGAAGATTCAAAGAGAGTGAGATGCCAGCTCCTTTCATTCAGTCAGTAGCTTCAATCATTTATGGACGTTTTTCAATGGCAAAAATCATTGAATATTGTAAATGCACAAACAGTAATTTCTCCGCATTGCAAGGTGCAATTCTGAAATTGTTTGCTTTTTCCTGCTCCTCTTAGCATGATAAAGAAGATTCAAAGAGAGTGAGATGCCAGCTCCTTTCATTCAGTCAGTAGCTTCAATCATTTCTGGTATATGAATAACATGATGTTTTTCAATGGCAAAAATCAATGAATATTGTAAATGCACAAACAGTAATTTCTCCGCATTGCAAGGTGCAATTCTGAAATTTTTTGCTTTTTCCTGCTCCTCTAAGCATGATAAAGAAGATTCAAAGATAGTGAGATGCCAGCTCCTTTCATTCAGTCAGTAGCTTCAATCATTTCTGGACGTTTTTCAATGGCAAAAATCAATGAATATTGTAAATGCACAAACAGTAATTTCTCCGCATTGCAAGGTGCAATTCTGAAATTTTTTGCTTTTTCCTGCTCCTCTTAGCATGATAAACAAGATTCAAAGAGAGTGAGATGCCAGCTCCTTTCATTCAGTCAGTAGCTTCAATCATTTCTCGACGTTTTTCAATGGCAAAAATCAATGAATATTGTAAATGCACAAACAGTAATTTCTCCGCATTGCAAGGTGCAATTCCGAAATTTTTTGCTTTTTCCTCCTCCTCTTAGCATGATAAAGAAGATTCAAAGAGAGTGAGATGCCAGCTCCTTTCATTCAGTCAGTAGCTTCAATCATTTCTGGACGTTTTTCAATGGCAAAAATCAATGAATATTGTAAATGCACAAACAGTAATTTCTCCGCATTGCAAGGTGCAATTCTGAAATTTTTTGCTTTTTTCTGCTCCTCTTAGCATGATAAAGAAGATTCAAAGAGAGTGAGATGCCAGCTCCTTTCATTCAGTCAGTAGCTTCAAACATTTCTGGTATATGAATAACATGATGTTTTTCAATGGCAAAAATCAATGAATTTTGTAAATGCACAAACAGTAATTTCTCCGCATTGCAAGGTGCAATTCTGAAATTTTTTGCTTTTTCCTGCTCCTCTGAGCATGATAAAGAAGATTCAAAGAGAGTGAGATGCCAGCTCCTTTCATTCAGCCAGTAGCTTCAAACATTTCTGGTATATGAATAACATGATGTTTTTCAATGGCAAAAATCAATGAATATTGTAAATGCACAAACAGTAATTTCTCCGCATTGCAAGGTGCAATTCTGAAATTTTTTGCTTTTTCCTGCTCCTCTTAGCATGATAAAGAACATTCAAAGAGAGTGAGATGCCAGCTCCTTTCATTCAGTCAGTAGCTTCAATCATTTCTGGACGTTTTTCAATGGCAAAAATCATTGAATATTGTAAATGCACAAACAGTAATTTCTCCGCATTGCAAGGTGCAATTCTGAAATTTTTTGCTTTTTCCTGCTCCTCTTAGCATGATAAAGAAGATTCAAAGAGAGTGAGATGCCAGCTCCTTTCATTCAGTCAGTAGCTTCAATCATTTCTGGTATATGAATAACATGATGTTTTTCAATGGCAAAAATCAATGAATATTGTAAATGCACAAACAGTAATTTCTCCGCATTGCAAGGTGCAATTCTGAAATGTTTTGCTTTTTCCTGCTCCTCTTAGCATGATAAACAAGATTCAAAGAGAGTGAGATGCCAGCTCCTTTCATTCAGTCAGTAGCTTCAATCATTTCTGGACGTTTTTCAATGGCAAAAATCAATGAATATTGTAAATGCACAAACAGTAATTTCTCCGCATTGCAAGGTGCAATTCTGAAATTTTTTGCTTTTTTCTGCTCCTCTTAGCATGATAAAGAAGATTCAAAGAGAGTGAGATGCCAGCTCCTTTCATTCAGTCAGTAGCTTCAAACATTTCTGGACGTTTTTCAATGGCAAAAATCAATGAATATTGTAAATGCACAAACAGTAATTTCTCCGCATTGCAAGGTGCAATTCTGAAATTTTTTGCTTTTTCCTGCTCCTCTTAGCAAGATAAACAAGATTCAAGGAGAGTGAGATGCCAGCTCCTTTCATTCAGTCAGTAGCTTCAATCATTTCTGGACGTTTTTCAATGGCAAAAATCAATGAATATTGTAAATGCACAAACAGTAATTTCTCCGCATTGCAAGGTGCAATTCTGAAATTTTTTGCTTTTTCCTGCTCCTCTTAGCATGATAAAGAAGATTCAAAGAGAGTGAGATGCCAGCTCCTTTCATTCAGTCAGTAGCTTCAATCATTTCTGGACGTTTTTCAATGGCAAAAATCAATGAATATTGTAAATGCACAAACAGTAATTTCTCCGCATTGCAAGGTGCAATTCTGAAATTTTTTGCTTTTTCCTGCTCCTCTTAGCATGATAAAGAAGATTCAAAGAGAGTGAGATGCCAGCTCCTTTCATTCAGTCAGTAGCTTCAATCATTTCTGGACGTTTTTCAATGGCAAAAATCAATGAATATTGTAAATGCACAAACAGTAATTTCTCCGCATTGCAAGGTGCAATTCTGAAATTTTTTGCTTTTTCCTGCTCCTCTTAGCATGATAAAGAAGATTCAAAGAGAGTGAGATGCCAGCTCCTTTCATTCAGTCAGTAGCTTCAAACATTTCTGGTATATGAATAACATGATGTTTTTCAATGGCAAAAATCAATGAATATTGTAAATGCACAAACAGTAATTTCTCCGCATTGCAAGGTGCAATTCTGAAATTTTTTGCTTTTTCCTGCTCCTCTAAGCAATATAAAGAAGATTCAAAGAGAGTGAGATGCCAGCTCCTTTCATTCAGTCAGTAGCTTCAATCATTTCTGGACGTTTTTCAATGGCAAAAATCAATGAATATTGTAAATGCACAAACAGTAATTTCTCCGCATTGCAAGGTGCAATTCTGAAATTTTTTGCTTTTTCCTGCTCCTCTTTGCATGATAAACAAGATTCAAAGAGAATGAGATGCCAGCTCCTTTCATTCAGTCAGTAGCTTCAATCATTTCTGGACGTTTTTCAATGGCAAAAATCAATGAATATTGTAAATGCACAAACAGTAATTTCTCCGCATTGCAAGGTGCAATTCTGAAATTTTTTGCTTTTTCCTGCTCCTCTTAGCATGATAAAGAAGATTCAAAGAGAGTGAGATGCCAGCTCCTTTCATTCAGTCAGTAGCTTCAAACATTTCTGGTATATGAATAACATGATGTTTTTCAATGGCAAAAATCAATGAATATTGTAAATGCACAAACAGTAATTTCTCCGCATTGCAAGGTGCAATTTTGAAATTTTTTGCTTTTTCCTGCTCCTCTTAGCATGATAAAGAAGATTCAAAGAGAGTGAGATGCCAGCTCCTTTCATTCAGTCAGTAGCTTCAATCATTTCTGGACGTTTTTCAATGGCAAAAATCAATGAATATTGTAAATGCACAAACAGTAATTTCTCCGCATTGCAAGGTGCAATTCTGAAATTTTTTGCTTTTTCCTGCTCCTCTTAGCATGATAAACAAGATTCAAAGAGAGTGAGATGCCAGCTCCTTTCATTCAGTCAGTAGCTTCAATCATTTCTGGATGTTTTTCAATGGCAAACATCAATGAATATTGTAAATGCACAAACAGTAATTTCTCCGCATTGCAAGGTGCAATTCTGAAATTTTTTGCTTTTTTCTGCTCCTCTTAGCATGATAAAGAAGATTCAAAGAGAGTGAGATGCCAGCTCCTTTCATTCAGTCAGTAGCTTCAATCATTTCTGGTATATGAATAACATGATGTTTTTCAATGGCAAAAATCAATGAATATTGTAAATGCACAAACAGTAATTTCTCCGCATTGCAAGGTGCAATTCTGAAATGTTTTGCTTTTTCCTGCTCCTCTTAGCATGATAAACAAGATTCAAAGAGAGTGAGATGCCAGCTCCTTTCATTCAGTCAGTAGCTTCAATCATTTCTGGACGTTTTTCAATGGCAAAAATCAATGAATATTGTAAATGCACAAACAGTAATTTCTCCGCATTGCAAGGTGCAATTCTGAAATTTTTTGCTTTTTTCTGCTCCTCTTAGCATGATAAAGAAGATTCAAAGAGAGTGAGATGCCAGCTCCTTTCATTCAGTCAGTAGCTTCAAACATTTCTGGACGTTTTTCAATGGCAAAAATCAATGAATATTGTAAATGCACAAACAGTAATTTCTCCGCATTGCAAGGTGCAATTCTGAAATTTTTTGCTTTTTCCTGCTCCTCTTAGCAAGATAAACAAGATTCAAGGAGAGTGAGATGCCAGCTCCTTTCATTCAGTCAGTAGCTTCAATCATTTCTGGACGTTTTTCAATGGCAAAAATCAATGAATATTGTAAATGCACAAACAGTAATTTCTCCGCATTGCAAGGTGCAATTCTGAAATTTTTTGCTTTTTCCTGCTCCTCTTAGCATGATAAAGAAGATTCAAAGAGAGTGAGATGCCAGCTCCTTTCATTCAGTCAGTAGCTTCAATCATTTCTGGACGTTTTTCAATGGCAAAAATCAATGAATATTGTAAATGCACAAACAGTAATTTCTCCGCATTGCAAGGTGCAATTCTGAAATTTTTTGCTTTTTCCTGCTCCTCTTAGCATGATAAAGAAGATTCAAAGAGAGTGAGATGCCAGCTCCTTTCATTCAGTCAGTAGCTTCAATCATTTCTGGACGTTTTTCAATGGCAAAAATCAATGAATATTGTAAATGCACAAACAGTAATTTCTCCGCATTGCAAGGTGCAATTCTGAAATTTTTTGCTTTTTCCTGCTCCTCTTAGCATGATAAAGAAGATTCAAAGAGAGTGAGATGCCAGCTCCTTTCATTCAGTCAGTAGCTTCAAACATTTCTGGTATATGAATAACATGATGTTTTTCAATGGCAAAAATCAATGAATATTGTAAATGCACAAACAGTAATTTCTCCGCATTGCAAGGTGCAATTCTGAAATTTTTTGCTTTTTCCTGCTCCTCTAAGCAATATAAAGAAGATTCAAAGAGAGTGAGATGCCAGCTCCTTTCATTCAGTCAGTAGCTTCAATCATTTCTGGACGTTTTTCAATGGCAAAAATCAATGAATATTGTAAATGCACAAACAGTAATTTCTCCGCATTGCAAGGTGCAATTCTGAAATTTTTTGCTTTTTCCTGCTCCTCTTTGCATGATAAACAAGATTCAAAGAGAATGAGATGCCAGCTCCTTTCATTCAGTCAGTAGCTTCAATCATTTCTGGACGTTTTTCAATGGCAAAAATCAATGAATATTGTAAATGCACAAACAGTAATTTCTCCGCATTGCAAGGTGCAATTCTGAAATTTTTTGCTTTTTCCTGCTCCTCTTAGCATGATAAAGAAGATTCAAAGAGAGTGAGATGCCAGCTCCTTTCATTCAGTCAGTAGCTTCAAACATTTCTGGTATATGAATAACATGATGTTTTTCAATGGCAAAAATCAATGAATATTGTAAATGCACAAACAGTAATTTCTCCGCATTGCAAGGTGCAATTCTGAAATTTTTTGCTTTTTCCTGCTCCTCTTAGCATGATAAACAAGATTCAAAGAGAGTGAGATGCCAGCTCCTTTCATTCAGTCAGTAGCTTCAATCATTTCTGGATGTTTTTCAATGGCAAACATCAATGAATATTGTAAATGCACAAACAGTAATTTCTCCGCATTGCAAGGTGCAATTCTGAAATTTTTTGCTTTTTTCTGCTCCTCTTAGCATGATAAAGAAGATTCAAAGAGAGTGAGATGCCAGCTCCTTTCATTCAGTCAGTAGCTTCAAACATTTCTGGTATATGAATAACATGATGTTTTTCAATGGCAAAAATCAATGAATATTGTAAATGCCCAAACAGTAATTTCTCCGCATTGCAAGGTGCAATTCTGAAATTTTTTGCTTTTTCCTGCTCCTCTTAGCATGATAAAGAAGATTCAAAGAGAGTGAGATGCCAGCTCCTTTCATTCAGTCAGTAGCTTCAAACATTTCTGGTATATGAATAACATGATGTTTTTCAATGGCAAAAATCAATGAATATTGTAAATGCACAAACAGTAATTTCTCCGCATTGCAAGGTGCAATTCTGAAATTTTTTGCTTTTTCCTGCTCCTCAGCATGATAAAGAAGATTCAAAGAGAGAGATGCCAGCTCCTTTCATTCAGTCAGTAGCTTCAGTCATTTATGGACGTTTTTCAATGGCAAAAATCATTGAATATTGTAAATGCACAAACAGTAATTTCTCCGCATTGCAAGGTGCAATTCTGAAATTTTTTGCTTTTTCCTGCTCCTCTTAGCATGATAAAGAAGATTCAAAGAGAGTGAGATGCCAGCTCCTTTCATTCAGTCAGTAGCTTCAATCATTTCTGGTATATGAATAACATGATGTTTTTCAATGGCAAAAATCAATGAATATTGTAAATGCACAAACAGTAATTTCTCCGCATTGCAAGGTGCAATTCTGAAATTTTTTGCTTTTTCCTGCTCATCTAAGCATGATAAAGAAGATTCAAAGATAGTGAGATGCCAGCTCCTTTCATTCAGTCAGTAGCTTCAATCATTTCTGGACGTTTTTCAATGGCAAAAATCAATGAATATTGTAAATGCACAAACAGTAATTTCTCCGCATTGCAAGGTGCAATTCTGAAATTTTTTGCTTTTTCCTGCTCCTCTTAGCATGATAAACAAGATTCAAAGAGAGTGAGATGCCAGCTCCTTTCATTCAGTCAGTAGCTTCAATCATTTCTCGAAGTTTTTCAATGGCAAAAATCAATGAATATTGTAAATGCACAAACAGTAATTTCTCCGCATTGCAAGGTGCAATTCTGAAATTTTTTGCTTTTTCCTGCTCCTCTTAGCATGATAAAGAAGATTCAAAGAGAGTGAGATGCCAGCTCCTTTCATTCAGTCAGTAGCTTCAATCATTTCTGGACGTTTTTCAATGGCAAAAATCAATGAATATTGTAAATGCACAAACAGTAATTTCTCCGCATTGCAAGGTGCAATTCTAAAATTTTTTGCTTTTTCCTGCTCCTCTTAGCATGATAAACAAGATTCAAAGAGAGTGAGATGCCAGCTCCTTTCATTCAGTCAGTAGCTTCAATCATTTCTGGACGTTTTTCAATGGCAAAAATCAATGAATATTGTAAATGCACAAACAGTAATTTCTCCGCATTGCAAGGTGCAATTCTGAAATTTTTTGCTTTTTCCTGCTCTTCTTAGCATGATAAAGAAGATTCAAAGAGAGTGAGATGCCAGCTCCTTTCATTCAGTCAGTAGCTTCAAACATTTCTGGTATATGAATAACATGATATTTTTCAATGGCAAAAATCAATGAATATTGTAAATGCACAAACAGTAATTTCTCCGCATTGAAAGGTGCAATTCTGAAATTTTTTGCTTTTTCCTGCTCCTCTTAGCATGATAAAGAAGATTCAAAGAGAGTGAGATGCCAGCTCCTTTCATTCAGTCAGTAGCTTCAATCATTTCTGGACGTTTTTCAATGGCAAAAATCAATGAATATTGTAAATGCACAAACAGTAATTTCTCCGCATTGCAAGGTGCAATTCTGAAATTTTTTGCTTTTTTCTGCTCCTCTTAGCATGATAAAGAAGATTCAAAGAGAGTGAGATGCCAGCTCCTTTCATTCAGTCAGTAGCTTCAAACATTTCTGGTATATGAATAACATGATGTTTTTCAATGGCAAAAATCAATGAATATTGTAAATGCACAAACAGTAATTTCTCCGCATTGCAAGGTGCAATTCTGAAATTTTTTGCTTTTTCCTGCTCCTCTTAGCATGATAAAGAAGATTCAAAGAGAGTGAGATGCCAGCTCCTTTCATTCAGTCAGTAGCTTCAATCATTTATGGACGTTTTTCAATGGCAAAAATCATTGAATATTGTAAATGCACAAACAGTAATTTCTCCGCATTGCAAGGTGCAATTCTGAAATTTTTTGCTTTTTCCTGCTCCTCTTAGCATGATAAAGAAGATTCAAAGAGAGTGAGATGCCAGCTCCTTTCATTCAGTCAGTAGCTTCAATCATTTCTGGTATATGAATAACATGATGTTTTTCAATGGCAAAAATCAATGAATATTGTAAATGCACAAACAGTAATTTCTCCGCATTGCAAGGTGCAATTCTGAAATTTTTTGCTTTTTCCTGCTCCTCTAAGCATGATAAAGAAGATTCAAAGATAGTGAGATGCCAGCTCCTTTCATTCAGTCAGTAGCTTCAATCATTTCTGGACGTTTTTCAATGGCAAAAATCAATGAATATTGTAAATGCACAAACAGTAATTTCTCCGCATTGCAAGGTGGAATTCTGAAATTTTTTGCTTTTTCCTGCTCCTCTTAGCATGATAAACAAGATTCAAAGAGAGTGAGATGCCAGCTCCTTTCATTCAGTCAGTAGCTTCAATCATTTCTCGACGTTTTTCAATGGCAAAAATCAATGAATATTGTAAATGCACAAACAGTAATTTCTCCGCATTGCAAGGTGCAATTCTGAAATTTTTTGCTTTTTCCTGCTCCTCTTAGCATGGTAAAGAAGATTCAAAGAGAGTGAGATGCCAGCTCCTTTCATTCAGTCAGTAGCTTCAATCATTTCTGGACGTTTTTCAATGGCAAAAATCAATGAATATTGTAAATGCACAAACAGTAATTTCTCCGCATTGCAAGGTGCAATTCTGAAATTTTTTGCTTTTTCCTGCTCCTCTTAGCAAGATAAACAAGATTCAAAGAGAGTGAGATGCCAGCTCCTTTCATTCAGTCAGTAGCTTCAATCATTTCTGGACGTTTTTCAATGGCAAAAATCAATGAATATTGTAAATGCACAAACAGTAATTTCTCCGCATTGCAAGGTGCAATTCTGAAATTTTTTGCTTTTTCCTGCTCCTCTTAGCATGATAAAGAAGATTCAAAGAGAGTGAGATGCCAGCTCCTTTCATTCAGTCAGTAGCTTCAAACATTTCTGGTATATGAATAACATGATGTTTTTCAATGGCAAAAATCAATGAATATTGTAAATGCACAAACAGTAATTTCTCCGCATTGCAAGGTGCAATTTTGAAATTTTTTGCTTTTTCCTGCTCCTCTTAGCATGATAAAGAAGATTCAAAGAGAGTGAGATGCCAGCTCCTTTCATTCAGTCAGTAGCTTCAATCATTTCTGGACGTTTTTCAATGGCAAAAATCAATGAATATTGTAAATGCACAAAAAGTAATTTCTCCGCATTGCAAGGTGCAATTCTGAAATTTTTTGCTTTTTCCTGCTCCTCTTAGCATGATAAACAAGATTCAAAGAGAGTGAGATGCCAGCTCCTTTCATTCAGTCAGTAGCTTCAATCATTTCTGGATGTTTTTCAATGGCAAAAATCAATGAATATTGTAAATGCACAAACAGTAATTTCTCCGCATTGCAAGGTGCAATTCTGAAATTTTTTGCTTTTTTCTGCTCCTCTTAGCATGATAAAGAAGATTCAAAGAGAGTGAGATGCCAGCTCCTTTCATTCAGTCAGTAGCTTCAAACATTTCTGGTATATGAATAACATGATGTTTTTCAATGGCAAAAATCAATGAATATTGTAAATGCACAAACAGTAATTTCTCCGCATTGCAAGGTGCAATTCTGAAATTTTTTGCTTTTTCCTGCTCCTCTAAGCATGATAAAGAAGATTCAAAGAGAGTGAGATGCCAGCTCCTTTCATTCAGTCAGTAGCTTCAATCATTTCTGGACGTTTTTCAATGGCAAAAATCAATGAATATTGTAAATGCACAAACAGTAATTTCTCCGCATTGCAAGGTGCAATTCTGAAATTTTTTGCTTTTTTCTGCTCCTCTTAGCATGATAAAGAAGATTCAAAGAGAGTGAGATGCCAGCTCCTTTCATTCAGTCAGTAGCTTCAAACATTTCTGGACGTTTTTCAATGGCAAAAATCAATGAATATTGTAAATGCACAAACAGTAATTTCTCCGCATTGCAAGGTGCAATTCTGAAATTTTTTGCTTTTTCCTGCTCCACTTAGCAAGATAAACAAGATTCAAAGAGAGTGAGATGCCAGCTCCTTTCATTCAGTCAGTAGCTTCAAACATTTCTGGTATATGAATAACATGATGTTTTTCAATGGCAAAAATCAATGAATATTGTAAATGCACAAACAGTAATTTCTCCGCATTGCAAGGTGCAATTTTGAAATTTTTTGCTTTTTCCTGCTCCTCTTAGCATGATAAAGAAGATTCAAAGAGAGTGAGATGCCAGCTCCTTTCATTCAGTCAGTAGCTTCAATCATTTCTGGACGTTTTTCAATGGCAAAAATCAATGAATATTGTAAATGCACAAACAGTAATTTCTCCGCATTGCAAGGTGCAATTCTGAAATTTTTTGCTTTTTCCTGCTCCTCTTAGCATGATAAACAAGATTCAAAGAGAGTGAGATGCCAGCTCCTTTCATTCAGTCAGTAGCTTCAATCATTTCTGGATGTTTTTCAATGGCAAAAATCAATGAATATTGTAAATGCACAAACAGTAATTTCTCCGCATTGCAAGGTGCAATTCTGAAATTTTTTGCTTTTTTCTGCTCCTCTTAGCATGATAAAGAAGATTCAAAGAGAGTGAGATGCCAGCTCCTTTCATTCAGTCAGTAGCTTCAAACATTTCTGGTATATGAATAACATGATGTTTTTCAATGGCAAAAATCAATGAATATTGTAAATGCACAAACAGTAATTTCTCCGCATTGCAAGGTGCAATTCTGAAATTTTTTGCTTTTTCCTGCTCCTCTTAGCATGATAAAGAAGATTCAAAGAGAGTGAGATGCCAGCTCCTTTCATTCAGTCAGTAGCTTCAATCATTTCTGGACGTTTTTCAATGGCAAAAATCAATGAATATTGTAAATGCACAAACAGTAATTTCTCCGCATTGCAAGGTGCAATTCTGAAATTTTTTGCTTTTTCCTGCTCCTCTTAGCATGATAAACAAGATTCAAAGAGAGTGAGATGCCAGCTCCTTTCATTCAGTCAGTAGCTTCAATCATTTCTGGATGTTTTTCAATGGCAAAAATCAATGAATATTGTAAATGCACAAACAGTAATTTCTCCGCATTGCAAGGTGCAATTCTGAAATTTTTTGCTTTTTTCTGCTCCTCTTAGCATGATAAAGAAGATTCAAAGAGAGTGAGATGCCAGCTCCTTTCATTCAGTCAGTAGCTTCAAACATTTCTGGTATATGAATAACATGATGTTTTTCAATGGCAAAAATCAATGAATATTGTAAATGCACAAACAGTAATTTCTCCGCATTGCAAGGTGCAATTCTGAAATTTTTTGCTTTTTCCTGCTCCTCTAAGCATGATAAAGAAGATTCAAAGAGAGTGAGATGCCAGCTCCTTTCATTCAGTCAGTAGCTTCAATCATTTCTGGACGTTTTTCAATGGCAAAAATCAATGAATATTGTAAATGCACAAACAGTAATTTCTCCGCATTGCAAGGTGCAATTCTGAAATTTTTTGCTTTTTCCTGCGCCTCTTAGCAAGATAAACAAGATTCAAAGAGAGTGAGATGCCAGCTCCTTTCATTCAGTCAGTAGCTTCAATCATTTCTGGACGTTTTTCAATGGCAAAAATCAATGAATATTGTAAATGCACAAACAGTAATTTCTCCGCATTGCAAGGTGCAATTCTGAAATTTTTTGCTTTTTCCTGCTCCTCTTAGCATGATAAAGAAGATTCAAAGAGAGTGAGATGCCAGCTCCTTTCATTCAGTCAGTAGCTTCAATCATTTCTGGACGTTTTTCAATGGCAAAAATCAATGAATATTGTAAATGCACAAACAGTAATTTCTCCGCATTGCAAGGTGCAATTCTGAAATTTTTTGCTTTTTCCTGCTCCTCTTAGCAAGATCAACAAGATTCAAAGAGAGTGAGATGCCAGCTCCTTTCATTCAGTCAGTAGCTTCAATCATTTCTGGACGTTTTTCAATGGCAAAAATCAATGAATATTGTAAATGCACAAACAGTAATTTCTCCGCATTGCAAGGTGCAATTCTGAAATTTTTTGCTTTTTCCTGCTCCTCTTAGCATGGTAAAGAATATTCAAAGAGAGTGAGATGCCAGCTCCTTTCATTCAGTCAGTAGCTTCAATCATTTCTGGACGTTTTTCAATGGCAAAAATCAATGAATATTGTAAATGCACAAACAGTAATTTCTCCGCATTGCAAGGTGCAATTCTGAAATTTTTTGCTTTTTCCTGCTCCTCTTAGCATGATAAAGATTCAAAGAGAGTGAGATGCCAGCTCCTTTCATTCAGTCAGTAGCTTCAAACTTTTCTGGTATATGAATAACATGATGTTTTTCAATGGCAAAAATCAATGAATATTGTAAATGCACAAACAGTAATTTCTCCGCATTGCAAGGTGCAATTTTGAAATTTTTTGCTTTTTCCTGCTCCTCTTAGCATGATAAAGAAGATTCAAAGAGAGTGAGATGCCAGCTCCTTTCATTCAGTCAGTAGCTTCAATCATTTCTGGACGTTTTTCAATGGCAAAAATCAATGAATATTGTAAATGCACAAACAGTAATTTCTCCGCATTGCAAGGTGCAATTCTGAAATTTTTTGCTTTTTCCTGCTCCTCTTAGCAAGATAAACAAGATTCAAAGAGAGTGAGATGCCAGCTCCTTTCATTCAGTCAGTAGCTTCAATCATTTCTGGACGTTTTTCAATGGCAAAAATCAATGAATATTGTAAATGCACAAACAGTAATTTCTCCGCATTGCAAGGTGCAATTCTGAAATTTTTTGCTTTTTCCTGCTCCTCTTAGCATGGTAAAGAATATTCAAAGAGAGTGAGATGCCAGCTCCTTTCATTCAGTCAGTAGCTTCAATCATTTCTGGACGTTTTTCAATGGCAAAAATCAATGAATATTGTAAATGCACAAACAGTAATTTCTCCGCATTGCAAGGTGCAATTCTGAAATTTTTTGCTTTTTCCTGCTCCTCTTAGCAAGATAAACAAGATTCAAAGAGAGTGAGATGCCAGCTCCTTTCATTCAGTCAGTAGCTTCAATCATTTCTGGACGTTTTTCAATGGCAAAAATCAATGAATATTGTAAATGCACAAACAGTAATTTCTCCGCATTGCAAGGTGCAATTCTGAAATTTTTTGCTTTTTCCTGCTCCTCTTAGCATGATAAAGATTCAAAGAGAGTGAGATGCCAGCTCCTTTCATTCAGTCAGTAGCTTCAAACATTTCTGGTATATGAATAACATGATGTTTTTCAATGGCAAAAATCAATGAATATTGTAAATGCACAAACAGTAATTTCTCCGCATTGCAAGGTGCAATTTTGAAATTTTTTGCTTTTTCCTGCTCCTCTTAGCATGATAAAGAAGATTCAAAGAGAGTGAGATGCCAGCTCCTTTCATTCAGTCAGTAGCTTCAATCATTTCTGGACGTTTTTCAATGGCAAAAATCAATGAATATTGTAAATGCACAAACAGTAATTTCTCCGCATTGCAAGGTGCAATTCTGAAATTTTTTGCTTTTTCCTGCTCCTCTTAGCATGATAAACAAGATTCAAAGAGAGTGAGATGCCAGCTCCTTTCATTCAGTCAGTAGCTTCAATCATTTCTGGATGTTTTTCAATGGCAAAAATCAATGAATATTGTAAATGCACAAACAGTAATTTCTCCGCATTGCAAGGTGCAATTCTGAAATTTTTTGCTTTTTTCTGCTCCTCTTAGCATGATAAAGAAGATTCAAAGAGAGTGAGATGCCAGCTCCTTTCATTCAGTCAGTAGCTTCAAACATTTCTGGTATATGAATAACATGATGTTTTTCAATGGCAAAAATCAATGAATATTGTAAATGCACAAACAGTAATTTCTCCGCATTGCAAGGTGCAATTCTGAAATTTTTTGCTTTTTCCTGCTCCTCTAAGCATGATAAAGAAGATTCAAAGAGAGTGAGATGCCAGCTCCTTTCATTCAGTCAGTAGCTTCAATCATTTTTGGACGTTTTTCAATGGCAAAAATCAATGAATATTGTAAATGCACAAACAGTAATTTCTCCGCATTGCAAGGTGCAATTCTGAAATTTTTTGCTTTTTTCTGCTCCTCTTAGCATGATAAAGAAGATTCAAAGAGAGTGAGATGCCAGCTCCTTTCATTCAGTCAGTAGCTTCAAACATTTCTGGACGTTTTTCAATGGCAAAAATCAATGAATATTGTAAATGCACAAACAGTAATTTCTCCGCATTGCAAGGTGCAATTCTGAAATTTTTTGCTTTTTCCTGCTCCTCTTAGCAAGATAAACAAGATTCAAAGAGAGTGAGATGCCAGCTCCTTTCATTCAGTCAGTAGCTTCAAACATTTCTGGTATATGAATAACATGATGTTTTTCAATGGCAAAAATCAATGAATATTGTAAATGCACAAACAGTAATTTCTCCGCATTGCAAGGTGCAATTTTGAAATTTTTTGCTTTTTCCTGCTCCTCTTAGCATGATAAAGAAGATTCAAAGAGAGTGAGATGCCAGCTCCTTTCATTCAGCCAGTAGCTTCAAACATTTCTGGTATATGAATAACATGATGTTTTTCAATGGCAAAAATCAATGAATATTGTAAATGCACAAACAGTAATTTCTCCGCATTGCAAGGTGCAATTCTGAAATTTTTTGCTTTTTCCTGCTCCTCTTAGCATGATAAAGAACATTCAAAGAGAGTGAGATGCCAGCTCCTTTCATTCAGTCAGTAGCTTCAATCATTTCTGGTATATGAATAACATGATGTTTTTCAATGGCAAAAATCAATGAATATTGTAAATGCACAAACAGTAATTTCTCCGCATTGCAAGGTGCAATTCTGAAATTTTTTGCTTTTTTCTGCTCCTCTTAGCATGATAAAGAAGATTCAAAGAGAGTGAGATGCCAGCTCCTTTCATTCAGTCAGTAGCTTCAAACATTTCTGGACGTTTTTCAATGGCAAAAATCAATGAATATTGTAAATGCACAAACAGTAATTTCTCCGCATTGCAAGGTGCAATTCTGAAATTTTTTGCTTTTTCCTGCTCCTCTTAGCAAGATAAACAAGATTCAAAGAGAGTGAGATGCCAGCTCCTTTCATTCAGTCAGTAGCTTCAATCATTTCTGGACGTTTTTCAATGGCAAAAATCAATGAATATTGTAAATGCACAAACAGTAATTTCTCCGCATTGCAAGGTGCAATTCTGAAATTTTTTGCTTTTTCCTGCTCCTCTTAGCATGATAAAGAAGATTCAAAGAGAGTGAGATGCCAGCTCCTTTCATTCAGTCAGTAGCTTCAATCATTTCTGGACGTTTTTCAATGGCAAAAATCAATGAATATTGTAAATGCACAAACAGTAATTTCTCCGCATTGCAAGGTGCAATTCTGAAATTTTTTGCTTTTTCCTGCTCCTCTGAGCATGATAAAGAAGATTCAAAGAGAGTGAGATGCCAGCTCCTTTCATTCAGCCAGTAGCTTCAAACATTTCTGGTATATGAATAACATGATGTTTTTCAATGGCAAAAATCAATGAATATTGTAAATGCACAAACAGTAATTTCTCCGCATTGCAAGGTGCAATTCTGAAATTTTTTGCTTTTTCCTGCTCCTCTTAGCATGATAAAGAACATTCAAAGAGAGTGAGATGCCAGCTCCTTTCATTCAGTCAGTAGCTTCAATCATTTCTGGTATATGAATAACATGATGTTTTTCAATGGCAAAAATCAATGAATATTGTAAATGCACAAACAGTAATTTCTCCGCATTGCAAGGTGCAATTCTGAAATTTTTTGCTTTTTTCTGCTCCTCTTAGCATGATAAAGAAGATTCAAAGAGAGTGAGATGCCAGCTCCTTTCATTCAGTCAGTAGCTTCAAACATTTCTGGACGTTTTTCAATGGCAAAAATCAATGAATATTGTAAATGCACAAACAGTAATTTCTCCGCATTGCAAGGTGCAATTCTGAAATTTTTTGCTTTTTCCTGCTCCTCTTAGCAAGATAAACAAGATTCAAAGAGAGTGAGATGCCAGCTCCTTTCATTCAGTCAGTAGCTTCAATCATTTCTGGACGTTTTTCAATGGCAAAAATCAATGAATATTGTAAATGCACAAACAGTAATTTCTCCGCATTGCAAGGTGCAATTCTGAAATTTTTTGCTTTTTCCTGCTCCTCTTAGCATGATAAAGAAGATTCAAAGAGAGTGAGATGCCAGCTCCTTTCATTCAGTCAGTAGCTTCAATCATTTCTGGACGTTTTTCAATGGCAAAAATCAATGAATATTGTAAATGCACAAACAGTAATTTCTCCGCATTGCAAGGTGCAATTCTGAAATTTTTTGCTTTTTCCTGCTCCTCTAAGCAATATAAAGAAGATTCAGAGTGAGATGCCAGCTCCTTTCATTCAGTCAGTAGCTTCAATCATTTCTGGACGTTTTTCAATGGCAAAAATCAATGAATATTGTAAATGCACAAACAGTAATTTCTCCGCATTGCAAGGTGCAATTCTGAAATTTTTTGCTTTTTCCTGCTCCTCTTTGCATGATAAACAAGATTCAAAGAGAAGGAGATGCCAGCTCCTTTCATTCAGTCAGTAGCTTCAATCATTTCTGGACGTTTTTCAATGGCAAAAATCAATGAATATTGTAAATGCACAAACAGTAATTTCTCCGCATTGCAAGGTGCAATTCTGAAATTTTTTGCTTTTTCCTGCTCCTCTTAGCATGATAAAGAAGATTCAAAGAGAGTGAGATGCCAGCTCCTTTCATTCAGTCAGTAGCTTCAAACATTTCTGGTATATGAATAACATGATGTTTTTCAATGGCAAAAATCAATGAATATTGTAAATGCACAAACAGTAATTTCTCCGCATTGCAAGGTGCAATTTTGAAATTTTTTGCTTTTTCCTGCTCCTCTTAGCATGATAAAGAAGATTCAAAGAGAGTGAGATGCCAGCTCCTTTCATTCAGTCAGTAGCTTCAATCATTTCTGGACGTTTTTCAATGGCAAAAATCAATGAATATTGTAAATGCACAAACAGTAATTTCTCCGCATTGCAAGGTGCAATTCTGAAATTTTTTGCTTTTTCCTGCTCCTCTTAGCATGATAAACAAGATTCAAAGAGAGTGAGATGCCAGCTCCTTTCATTCAGTCAGTAGCTTCAATCATTTCTGGATGTTTTTCAATGGCAAAAATCAATGAATAATGTAAATGCACAAACAGTAATTTCTCCGCATTGCAAGGTGCAATTCTGAAATTTTTTGCTTTTTTCTGCTCCTCTTAGCATGATAAAGAAGATTCAAAGAGAGTGAGATGCCAGCTCCTTTCATTCAGTCAGTAGCTTCAAACATTTCTGGTATATGAATAACATGATGTTTTTCAATGGCAAAAATCAATGAATATTGTAAATGCACAAACAGTAATTTCTCCGCATTGCAAGGTGCAATTCTGAAATTTTTTGCTTTTTCCTGCTCCTCTGAGCATGATAAAGAAGATTCAAAGAGAGTGAGATGCCAGCTCCTTTCATTCAGCCAGTAGCTTCAAACATTTCTGGTATATGAATAACATGATGTTTTTCAATGGCAAAAATCAATGAATATTGTAAATGCACAAACAGTAATTTCTCCGCATTGCAAGGTGCAATTCTGAAATTTTTTGCTTTTTCCTGCTCCTCTTAGCATGATAAAGAACATTCAAAGAGAGTGAGATGCCAGCTCCTTTCATTCAGTCAGTAGCTTCAATCATTTCTGGACGTTTTTCAATGGCAAAAATCATTGAATATTGTAAATGCACAAACAGTAATTTCTCCGCATTGCAAGGTGCAATTCTGAAATTTTTTGCTTTTTCCTGCTCCTCTTAGCATGATAAAGAAGATTCAAAGAGAGTGAGATGCCAGCTCCTTTCATTCAGTCAGTAGCTTCAATCATTTCTGGTATATGAATAACATGATGTTTTTCAATGGCAAAAATCAATGAATATTGTAAATGCACAAACAGTAATTTCTCCGCATTGCAAGGTGCAATTCTGAAATTTTTTGCTTTTTCCTGCTCCTCTTAGCATGATAAACAAGATTCAAAGAGAGTGAGATGCCAGCTCCTTTCATTCAGTCAGTAGCTTCAATCATTTCTGGACGTTTTTCAATGGCAAAAATCAATGAATATTGTAAATGCACAAACAGTAATTTCTCCGCATTGCAAGGTGCAATTCTGAAATTTTTTGCTTTTTTCTGCTCCTCTTAGCATGATAAAGAAGATTCAAAGAGAGTGAGATGCCAGCTCCTTTCATTCAGTCAGTAGCTTCAAACATTTCTGGACGTTTTTCAATGGCAAAAATCAATGAATATTGTAAATGCACAAACAGTAATTTCTCCGCATTGCAAGGTGCAATTCTGAAATTTTTTGCTTTTTCCTGCTCCTCTTAGCAAGATAAACAAGATTCAAAGAGAGTGAGATGCCAGCTCCTTTCATTCAGTCAGTAGCTTCAATCATTTCTGGATGTTTTTCAATGGCAAAAATCAATGAATATTGTAAATGCACAAACAGTAATTTCTCCGCATTGCAAGGTGCAATTCTGAAATTTTTTGCTTTTTCCTGCTCCTCTTAGCATGATAAAGAAGATTCAAAGAGAGTGAGATGCCAGCTCCTTTCATTCAGTCAGTAGCTTCAATCATTTCTGGACGTTTTTCAATGGCAAAAATCAATGAATATTGTAAATGCACAAACAGTAATTTCTCCGCATTGCAAGGTGCAATTCTGAAATTTTTTGCTTTTTCCTGCTCCTCTTAGCATGATAAAGAAGATTCAAAGAGAGTGAGATGCCAGCTCCTTTCATTCAGTCAGTAGCTTCAATCATTTCTGGACGTTTTTCAATGGCAAAAATCAATGAATATTGTATATGCACAAACAGTAATTTCTCCGCATTGCAAGGTGCAATTCTGAAATTTTTTGCTTTTTCCTGCTCCTCTTAGCATGATAAAGAAGATTCAAAGAGAGTGAGATGCCAGCTCCTTTCATTCAGTCAGTAGCTTCAAACATTTCTGGTATATGAATAACATGATGTTTTTCAATGGCAAAAATCAATGAATATTGTAAATGCACAAACAGTAATTTCTCCGCATTGCAAGGTGCAATTCTGAAATTTTTTGCTTTTTCCTGCTCCTCTAAGCAATATAAAGAAGATTCAAAGAGAGTGAGATGCCAGCTCCTTTCATTCAGTCAGTAGCTTCAATCATTTCTGGACGTTTTTCAATGGCAAAAATCAATGAATATTGTAAATGCACAAACAGTAATTTCTCCGCATTGCAAGGTGCAATTCTGAAATTTTTTGCTTTTTCCTGCTCCTCTTTGCATGATAAACAAGATTCAAAGAGAATGAGATGCCAGCTCCTTTCATTCAGTCAGTAGCTTCAATCATTTCTGGACGTTTTTCAATGGCAAAAATCAATGAATATTGTAAATGCACAAACAGTAATTTCTCCGCATTGCAAGGTGCAATTCTGAAATTTTTTGCTTTTTCCTGCTCCTCTTAGCATGATAAAGAAGATTCAAAGAGAGTGAGATGCCAGCTCCTTTCATTCAGTCAGTAGCTTCAAACATTTCTGGTATATGAATAACATGATGTTTTTCAATGGCAAAAATCAATGAATATTGTAAATGCACAAACAGTAATTTCTCCGCATTGCAAGGTGCAATTTTGAAATTTTATGCTTTTTCCTGCTCCTCTTAGCATGATAAAGAAGATTCAAAGAGAGTGAGATGCCAGCTCCTTTCATTCAGTCAGTAGCTTCAATCATTTCTGGACGTTTTTCAATGGCAAAAATCAATGAATATTGTAAATGCACAAACAGTAATTTCTCCGCATTGCAAGGTGCAATTCTGAAATTTTTTGCTTTTTCCTGCTCCTCTTAGCATGATAAACAAGATTCAAAGAGAGTGAGATGCCAGCTCCTTTCATTCAGTCAGTAGCTTCAATCATTTCTGGATGTTTTTCAATGGCAAAAATCAATGAATATTGTAAATGCACAAACAGTAATTTCTCCGCATTGCAAGGTGCAATTCTGAAATTTTTTGCTTTTTTCTGCTCCTCTTAGCATGATAAAGAAGATTCAAAGAGAGTGAGATGCCAGCTCCTTTCATTCAGTCAGTAGCTTCAAACATTTCTGGTATATGAATAACATGATGTTTTTCAATGGCAAAAATCAATGAATATTGTAAATGCCCAAACAGTAATTTCTCCGCATTGCAAGGTGCAATTCTGAAATTTTTTGCTTTTTCCTGCTCCTCTTAGCATGATAAAGAAGATTCAAAGAGAGTGAGATGCCAGCTCCTTTCATTCAGTCAGTAGCTTCAAACATTTCTGGTATATGAATAACATGATGTTTTTCAATGGCAAAAATCAATGAATATTGTAAATGCACAAACAGTAATTTCTCCGCATTGCAAGGTGCAATTCTGAAATTTTTTGCTTTTTCCTGCTCCTCTTAGCATGATAAAGAAGATTCAAAGAGAGTGAGATGCCAGCTCCTTTCATTCAGTCAGTAGCTTCAAACATTTCTGGTATATGAATAACATGATGTTTTTCAATGGCAAAAATCAATGAATATTGTAAATGCACAAACAGTAATTTCTCCGCATTGCAAGGTGCAATTCTGAAATTTTTTGCTTTTTCCTGCTCCTCTAAGCATGATAAAGAAGATTCAAAGATAGTGAGATGCCAGCTCCTTTCATTCAGTCAGTAGCTTCAATCATTTCTGGACGTTTTTCAATGGCAAAAATCAATGAATATTGTAAATGCACAAACAGTAATTTCTCCGCATTGCAAGGTGCAATTCTGAAATTTTTTGCTTTTTCCTGCTCCTCTTAGCATGATAAACAAGATTCAAAGAGAGTGAGATGCCAGCTCCTTTCATTCAGTCAGTAGCTTCAATCATTTCTCGACGTTTTTCAATGGCAAAAATCAATGAATATTGTAAATGCACAAACAGTAATTTCTCCGCATTGCAAGGTGCAATTCTGAAATTTTTTGCTTTTTCCTGCTCCTCTTAGCATGATAAAGAAGATTCAAAGAGAGTGAGATGCCAGCTCCTTTCATTCAGTCAGTAGCTTCAAACATTTCTGGTATATGAATAACATGATATTTTTCAATGGCAAAAATCAATGAATATTGTAAATGCACAAACAGTAATTTCTCCGCATTGAAAGGTGCAATTCTGAAATTTTTTGCTTTTTCCTGCTCCTCTTAGCATGATAAAGAAGATTCAAAGAGAGTGAGATGCCAGCTCCTTTCATTCAGTCAGTAGCTTCAATCATTTCTGGACGTTTTTCAATGGCAAAAATCAATGAATATTGTAAATGCACAAACAGTAATTTCTCCGCATTGCAAGGTGCAATTCTGAAATTTTTTGCTTTTTCCTGCTCCTCTTAGCATGATAAAGAAGATTCAAACAGAGTGAGATGCCAGCTCCTTTCATTCAGTCAGTAGCTTCAATCATTTCTGGACGTTTTTCAATGGCAAAAATCAATGAATATTGTAAATGCACAAACAGTAATTTCTCCGCATTGCAAGGTGCAATTCTGAAATTTTTTGCTTTTTCCTGCTCCTCTTAGCATGATAAACAAGATTCAAAGAGAGTGAGATGCCAGCTCCTTTCATTCAGTCAGTAGCTTCAATCATTTCTCGACGTTTTTCAATGGCAAAAATCAATGAATATTGTAAATGCACAAACAGTAATTTCTCCGCATTGCAAGGTGCAATTCTGAAATTTTTTGCTTTTTCCTGCTCCTCTTAGCATGATAAAGAAGATTCAAAGAGAGTGAGATGCCAGCTCCTTTCATTCAGTCAGTAGCTTCAAACATTTCTGGTATATGAATAACATGATGTTTTTCAATGGCAAAAATCAATGAATATTGTAAATGCACAAACAGTAATTTCTCCGCATTGCAAGGTGCAATTCTGAAATTTTTTGCTTTTTCCTGCTCCTCTAAGCATGATAAAGAAGATTCAAAGATAGTGAGATGCCAGCTCCTTTCATTCAGTCAGTAGCTTCAATCATTTCTGGACGTTTTTCAATGGCAAAAATCAATGAATATTGTAAATGCACAAACAGTAATTTCTCCGCATTGCAAGGTGCAATTCTGAAATTTTTTGCTTTTTCCTGCTCCTCTTAGCATGATAAACAAGATTCAAAGAGAGTGAGATGCCAGCTCCTTTCATTCAGTCAGTAGCTTCAATCATTTCTCGACGTTTTTCAATGGCAAAAATCAATGAATATTGTAAATGCACAAACAGTAATTTCTCCGCATTGCAAGGTGCAATTCTGAAATTTTTTGCTTTTTCCTGCTCCTCTTAGCATGATAAAGAAGATTCAAAGAGAGTGAGATGCCAGCTCCTTTCATTCAGTCAGTAGCTTCAAACATTTCTGGTATATGAATAACATGATATTTTTCAATGGCAAAAATCAATGAATATTGTAAATGCACAAACAGTAATTTCTCCGCATTGAAAGGTGCAATTCTGAAATTTTTTGCTTTTTCCTGCTCCTCTTAGCATGATAAAGAAGATTCAAAGAGAGTGAGATGCCAGCTCCTTTCATTCAGTCAGTAGCTTCAATCATTTCTGGACGTTTTTCAATGGCAAAAATCAATGAATATTGTAAATGCACAAACAGTAATTTCTCCGCATTGCAAGGTGCAATTCTGAAATTTTTTGCTTTTTCCTGCTCCTCTTAGCATGATAAACAAGATTCAAACAGAGTGAGATGCCAGCTCCTTTCATTCAGTCAGTAGCTTCAATCATTTCTGGACGTTTTTCAATGGCAAAAATCAATGAATATTGTAAATGCACAAACAGTAATTTCTCCGCATTGCAAGGTGCAATTCTGAAATTTTTTGCTTTTTTCTGCTCCTCTTAGCATGATAAAGAAGATTCAAAGAGAGTGAGATGCCAGCTCCTTTCATTCAGTCAGTAGCTTCAAACATTTCTGGTATATGAATAACATGATGTTTTTCAATGGCAAAAATCAATGAATATTGTAAATGCACAAACAGTAATTTCTCCGCATTGCAAGGTGCAATTCTGAAATTTTTTGCTTTTTCCTGCTCCTCTTAGCATGATAAACAAGATTCAAAGAGAGTGAGATGCCAGCTCCTTTCATTCAGTCAGTAGCTTCAATCATTTCTGGACGTTTTTCAATGGCAAAAATCAATGAATATTGTAAATGCACAAACAGTAATTTCTCCGCATTGCAAGGTGCAATTCTGAAATTTTTTGCTTTTTCCTGCTCCTCTTAGCATGATAAAGAAGATTCAAAGAGAGTGAGATGCCAGCTCCTTTCATTCAGTCAGTAGCTTCAAACATTTCTGGTATATGAATAACATGATATTTTTCAATGGCAAAAATCAATGAATATTGTAAATGCACAAACAGTAATTTCTCCGCATTGAAAGGTGCAATTCTGAAATTTTTTGCTTTTTCCTGCTCCTCTTAGCATGATAAAGAAGATTCAAAGAGAGTGAGATGCCAGCTCCTTTCATTCAGTCAGTAGCTTCAATCATTTCTGGACGTTTTTCAATGGCAAAAATCAATGAATATTGTAAATGCACAAACAGTAATTTCTCCGCATTGCAAGGTGCAATTCTGAAATTTTTTGCTTTTTCCTGCTCCTCTTAGCATGATAAACAAGATTCAAACAGAGTGAGATGCCAGCTCCTTTCATTCAGTCAGTAGCTTCAATCATTTCTGGACGTTTTTCAATGGCAAAAATCAATGAATATTGTAAATGCACAAACAGTAATTTCTCCGCATTGCAAGGTGCAATTCTGAAATTTTTTGCTTTTTTCTGCTCCTCTTAGCATGATAAAGAAGATTCAAAGAGAGTGAGATGCCAGCTCCTTTCATTCAGTCAGTAGCTTCAAACATTTCTGGTATATGAATAACATGATGTTTTTCAATGGCAAAAATCAATGAATATTGTAAATGCACAAACAGTAATTTCTCCGCATTGCAAGGTGCAATTCTGAAATTTTTTGCTTTTTCCTGCTCCTCTTAGCATGATAAAGAAGATTCAAAGAGAGTGAGATGCCAGCTCCTTTCATTCAGTCAGTAGCTTCAATCATTTCTGGACGTTTTTCAATGGCAAAAATCAATGAATATTGTAAATGCACAAACAGTAATTTCTCCACATTGCAAGGTGATATTCTGAAATTTTTTGCTTTTTCCTGCTCCTCTTAGCAAGATAAACAAGATTCAAAGAGAGTGAGATGCCAGCTCCTTTCATTCAGTCAGTAGCTTCAATCATTTCTGGACGTTTTTCAATGGCAAAAATCAATGAATATTGTAAATGCACAAACAGTAATTTCTCCGCATTGCAAGGTGCAATTCTGAAATTTTTTGCTTTTTCCTGCTCCTCTTAGCATGGTAAAGAAGATTCAAAGAGAGTGAGATGCCAGCTCCTTTCATTCAGTCAGTAGCTTCAATCATTTCTGGACGTTTTTCAATGGCAAAAATCAATGAATATTGTAAATGCACAAACAGTAATTTCTCCGCATTGCAAGGTGCAATTCTGAAATTTTTTGCTTTTTCCTGCTCCTCTTAGCAAGATAAACAAGATTCAAAGAGAGTGAGATGCCAGCTCCTTTCATTCAGTCAGTAGCTTCAATCATTTCTGGACGTTTTTCAATGGCAAAAATCAATGAATATTGTAAATGCACAAAGAGTAATTTCTCCGCATTGCAAGGTGCAATTCTGAAATTTTTTGCTTTTTCCTGCTCCTCTTAGCATGATAAAGAAGATTCAAAGAGAGTGAGATGCCAGCTCCTTTCATTCAGTCAGTAGCTTCAAACATTTCTGGTATATGAATAACATGATGTTTTTCAATGGCAAAAATCAATGAATATTGTAAATGCACAAACAGTAATTTCTCCGCATTGCAAGGTGCAATTTTGAAATTTTTTGCTTTTTCCTGCTCCTCTTAGCATGATAAAGAAGATTCAAAGAGAGTGAGATGCCAGCTCCTTTCATTCAGTCAGTAGCTTCAATCATTTCTGGACGTTTTTCAATGGCAAAAATCAATGAATATTGTAAATGCACAAACAGTAATTTCTCCGCATTGCAAGGTGCAATTCTGAAATTTTTTGCTTTTTCCTGCTCCTCTTAGCATGATAAACAAGATTCAAAGAGAGTGAGATGCCAGCTCCTTTCATTCAGTCAGTAGCTTCAATCATTTCTGGATGTTTTTCAATGGCAAAAATCAATGAATATTGTAAATGCACAAACAGTAATTTCTCCGCATTGCAAGGTGCAATTCTGAAATTTTTTGCTTTTTTCTGCTCCTCTTAGCATGATAAAGAAGATTCAAAGAGAGTGAGATGCCAGCTCCTTTCATTCAGTCAGTAGCTTCAAACATTTCTGGTATATGAATAACATGATGTTTTTCAATGGCAAAAATCAATGAATATTGTAAATGCACAAACAGTAATTTCTCCGCATTGCAAGGTGCAATTCTGAAATTTTTTGCTTTTTCCTGCTCCTCTAAGCATGATAAAGAAGATTCAAAGAGAGTGAGATGCCAGCTCCTTTCATTCAGTCAGTAGCTTCAATCATTTCTGGACGTTTTTCAATGGCAAAAATCAATGAATATTGTAAATGCACAAACAGTAATTTCTCCGCATTGCAAGGTGCAATTCTGAAATTTTTTGCTTTTTTCTGCTCCTGTTAGCATGATAAAGAAGATTCAAAGAGAGTGAGATGCCAGCTCCTTTCATTCAGTCAGTAGCTTCAAACATTTCTGGACGTTTTTCAATGGCAAAAATCAATGAATATTGTAAATGCACAAACAGTAATTTCTCCGCATTGCAAGGTGCAATTCTGAAATTTTTTGCTTTTTCCTGCTCCTCTTAGCAAGATAAACAAGATTCAAAGAGAGTGAGATGCCAGCTCCTTTCATTCAGTCAGTAGCTTCAATCATTTCTGGACGTTTTTCAATGGCAAAAATCAATGAATATTGTAAATGCACAAACAGTAATTTCTCCGCATTGCAAGGTGCAATTCTGAAATTTTTTGCTTTTTCCTGCTCCTCTTAGCATGATAAAGAAGATTCAAAGAGAGTGAGATGCCAGCTCCTTTCATTCAGTCAGTAGCTTCAATCATTTCTGGACGTTTTTCAATGGCAAAAATCAATGAATATTGTAAATGCACAAACAGTAATTTCTCCGCATTGCAAGGTGCAATTCTGAAATTTTTTGCTTTTTCCTGCTCCTCTTAGCATGATAAAGAAGATTCAAAGAGAGTGAGATGCCAGCTCCTTTCATTCAGTCAGTAGCTTCAATCATTTCTGGACGTTTTTCAATGGCAAAAATCAATGAATATTGTACATGCACAAACAGTAATTTCTCCGCATTGCAAGGTGCAATTCTGAAATTTTTTGCTTTTTCCTGCTCCTCTTAGCATGATAAAGAAGATTCAAAGAGAGAGAGATGCCAGCTCCTTTCATTCAGTCAGTAGCTTCAAACATTTCTGGTATATGAATAACATGATGTTTTTCAATGGCAAAAATCAATGAATATTGTAAATGCACAAACAGTAATTTCTCCGCATTGCAAGGTGCAATTCTGAAATTTTTTGCTTTTTCCTGCTCCTCTAAGCAATATAAAGAAGATTCAAAGAGAGTGAGATGCCAGCTCCTTTCATTCAGTCAGTAGCTTCAATCATTTCTGGACGTTTTTCAATGGCAAAAATCAATGAATATTGTAAATGCACAAACAGTAATTTCTCCGCATTGCAAGGTGCAATTCTGAAATTTTTTGCTTTTTCCTGCTCCTCTTTGCATGATAAACAAGATTCAAAGAGAATGAGATGCCAGCTCCTTTCATTCAGTCAGTAGCTTCAATCATTTCTGGACGTTTTTCAATGGCAAAAATCAATGAATATTGTAAATGCACAAACAGTAATTTCTCCGCATTGCAAGGTGCAATTCTGAAATTTTTTGCTTTTTCCTGCTCCTCTTAGCATGATAAAGAAGATTCAAAGAGAGTGAGATGCCAGCTCCTTTCATTCAGTCAGTAGCTTCAAACATTTCTGGTATATGAATAACATGATGTTTTTCAATGGCAAAAATCAATGAATATTGTAAATGCACAAACAGTAATTTCTCCGCATTGCAAGGTGCAATTTTGAAATTTTTTGCTTTTTCCTGCTCCTCTTAGCATGATAAAGAAGATTCAAAGAGAGTGAGATGCCAGCTCCTTTCATTCAGTCAGTAGCTTCAATCATTTCTGGACGTTTTTCAATGGCAAAAATCAATGAATATTGTAAATGCACAAACAGTAATTTCTCCGCATTGCAAGGTGCAATTCTGAAATTTTTTGCTTTTTCCTGCTCCTCTTAGCATGATAAACAAGATTCAAAGAGAGTGAGATGCCAGCTCCTTTCATTCAGTCAGTAGCTTCAATCATTTCTGGATGTTTTTCAATGGCAAAAATCAATGAATATTGTAAATGCACAAACAGTAATTTCTCCGCATTGCAAGGTGCAATTCTGAAATTTTTTGCTTTTTTCTGCTCCTCTTAGCATGATAAAGAAGATTCAAAGAGAGTGAGATGCCAGCTCCTTTCATTCAGTCAGTAGCTTCAAACATTTCTGGTATATGAATAACATGATGTTTTTCAATGGCAAAAATCAATGAATATTGTAAATGCCCAAACAGTAATTTCTCCGCATTGCAAGGTGCAATTCTGAAATTTTTTGCTTTTTCCTGCTCCTCTTAGCATGATAAAGAAGATTCAAAGAGAGTGAGATGCCAGCTCCTTTCATTCAGTCAGTAGCTTCAAACATTTCTGGTATATGAATAACATGATGTTTTTCAATGGCAAAAATCAATGAATATTGTAAATGCACAAACAGTAATTTCTCCGCATTGCAAGGTGCAATTCTGAAATTTTTTGCTTTTTCCTGCTCCTCTAAGCATGATAAAGAAGATTCAAAGATAGTGAGATGCCAGCTCCTTTCATTCAGTCAGTAGCTTCAATCATTTCTGGACGTTTTTCAATGGCAAAAATCAATGAATATTGTAAATGCACAAACAGTAATTTCTCCGCATTGCAAGGTGCAATTCTGAAATTTTTTGCTTTTTCCTGCTCCTCTTAGCATGATAAACAAGATTCAAAGAGAGTGAGATGCCAGCTCCTTTCATTCAGTCAGTAGCTTCAATCATTTCTCGACGTTTTTCAATGGCAAAAATCAATGAATATTGTAAATGCACAAACAGTAATTTCTCCGCATTGCAAGGTGCAATTCTGAAATTTTTTGCTTTTTCCTGCTCCTCTTAGCATGATAAAGAAGATTCAAAGAGAGTGAGATGCCAGCTCCTTTCATTCAGTCAGTAGCTTCAAACATTTCTGGTATATGAATAACATGATGTTTTTCAATGGCAAAAATCAATGAATATTGTAAATGCACAAACAGTAATTTCTCCGCATTGCAAGGTGCAATTCTGAAATTTTTTGCTTTTTCCTGCTCCTCTAAGCATGATAAAGAAGATTCAAAGATAGTGAGATGCCAGCTCCTTTCATTCAGTCAGTAGCTTCAATCATTTCTGGACGTTTTTCAATGGCAAAAATCAATGAATATTGTAAATGCACAAACAGTAATTTCTCCGCATTGCAAGGTGCAATTCTGAAATTTTTTGCTTTTTCCTGCTCCTCTTAGCATGATAAACAAGATTCAAAGAGAGTGAGATGCCAGCTCCTTTCATTCAGTCAGTAGCTTCAATCATTTCTCGACGTTTTTCAATGGCAAAAATCAATGAATATTGTAAATGCACAAACAGTAATTTCTCCGCATTGCAAGGTGCAATTCTGAAATTTTTTGCTTTTTCCTGCTCCTCTTAGCATGATAAAGAAGATTCAAAGAGAGTGAGATGCCAGCTCCTTTCATTCAGTCAGTAGCTTCAAACATTTCGGGTATATGAATAACATGATATTTTTCAATGGCAAAAATCAATGAATATTGTAAATGCACAAACAGTAATTTCTCCGCATTGAAAGGTGCAATTCTGAAATTTTTTGCTTTTTCCTGCTCCTCTTAGCATGATAAAGAAGATTCAAAGAGAGTGAGATGCCAGCTCCTTTCATTCAGTCAGTAGCTTCAATCATTTCTGGACGTTTTTCAATGGCAAAAATCAATGAATATTGTAAATGCACAAACAGTAATTTCTCCGCATTGCAAGGTGCAATTCTGAAATTTTTTGCTTTTTCCTGCTCCTCTTAGCATGATAAACAAGATTCAAACAGAGTGAGATGCCAGCTCCTTTCATTCAGTCAGTAGCTTCAATCATTTCTGGACGTTTTTCAATGGCAAAAATCAATGAATATTGTAAATGCACAAACAGTAATTTCTCCGCATTGCAAGGTGCAATTCTGAAATTTTTTGCTTTTTTCTGCTCCTCTTAGCATGATAAAGAAGATTCAAAGAGAGTGAGATGCCAGCTCCTTTCATTCAGTCAGTAGCTTCAAACATTTCTGGTATATGAATAACATGATGTTTTTCAATGGCAAAAATCAATGAATATTGTAAATGCACAAACAGTAATTTCTCCCCATTGCAAGGTGCAATTCTGAAATTTTTTGCTTTTTCCTGCTCCTCTTAGCATGATAAACAAGATTCAAAGAGAGTGAGATGCCAGCTCCTTTCATTCAGTCAGTAGCTTCAATCATTTCTGGACGTTTTTCAATGGCAAAAATCAATGAATATTGTAAATGCACAAACAGTAATTTCTCCGCATTGCAAGGTGCAATTCTGAAATTTTTTGCTTTTTCCTGCTCCTCTTAGCATGATAAAGAAGATTCAAAGAGAGTGAGATGCCAGCTCCTTTCATTCAGTCAGTAGCTTCAAACATTTCTGGTATATGAATAACATGATATTTTTCAATGGCAAAAATCAATGAATATTGTAAATGCACAAACAGTAATTTCTCCGCATTGAAAGGTGCAATTCTGAAATTTTTTGCTTTTTCCTGCTCCTCTTAGCATGATAAAGAAGATTCAAAGAGAGTGAGATGCCAGCTCCTTTCATTCAGTCAGTAGCTTCAATCATTTCTGGACGTTTTTCAATGGCAAAAATCAATGAATATTGTAAATGCACAAACAGTAATTTCTCCGCATTGCAAGGTGCAATTCTGAAATTTTTTGCTTTTTCCTGCTCCTCTTAGCATGATAAACAAGATTCAAACAGAGTGAGATGCCAGCTCCTTTCATTCAGTCAGTAGCTTCAATCATTTCTGGACGTTTTTCAATGGCAAAAATCAATGAATATTGTAAATGCACAAACAGTAATTTCTCCGCATTGCAAGGTGCAATTCTGAAATTTTTTGCTTTTTTCTGCTCCTCTTAGCATGATAAAGAAGATTCAAAGAGAGTGAGATGCCAGCTCCTTTCATTCAGTCAGTAGCTTCAAACATTTCTGGTATATGAATAACATGATGTTTTTCAATGGCAAAAATCAATGAATATTGTAAATGCACAAACAGTAATTTCTCCGCATTGCAAGGTGCAATTCTGAAATTTTTTGCTTTTTCCTGCTCCTCTTAGCATGATAAAGAAGATTCAAAGAGAGTGAGATGCCAGCTCCTTTCATTCAGTCAGTAGCTTCAATCATTTCTGGACGTTTTTCAATGGCAAAAATCAATGAATATTGTAAATGCACAAACAGTAATTTCTCCGCATTGCAAGGTGCAATTCTGAAATTTTTTGCTTTTTCCTGCTCCTCTTAGCAAGATAAACAAGATTCAAAGAGAGTGAGATGCCAGCTCCTTTCATTCAGTCAGTAGCTTCAATCATTTCTGGACGTTTTTCAATGGCAAAAATCAATGAATATTGTAAATGCACAAACAGTAATTTCTCCGCATTGCAAGGTGCAATTCTGAAATTTTTTGCTTTTTCCTGCTCCTCTGAGCATGGTAAAGAAGATTCAAAGAGAGTGAGATGCCAGCTCCTTTCATTCAGTCAGTAGCTTCAATCATTTCTGGACGTTTTTCAATGGCAAAAATCAATGAATATTGTAAATGCACAAACAGTAATTTCTCCGCATTGCAAGGTGCAATTCTGAAATTTTTTGCTTTTTCCTGCTCCTCTTAGCAAGATAAACAAGATTCAAAGAGAGTGAGATGCCAGCTCCTTTCATTCAGTCAGTAGCTTCAATCATTTCTGGACGTTTTTCAATGGCAAAAATCAATGAATATTGTAAATGCACAAAGAGTAATTTCTCCGCATTGCAAGGTGCAATTCTGAAATTTTTTGCTTTTTCCTGCTCCTCTTAGCATGATAAAGAAGATTCAAAGAGAGTGAGATGCCAGCTCCTTTCATTCAGTCAGTAGCTTCAAACATTTCTGGTATATGAATAACATGATGTTTTTCAATGGCAAAAATCAATGAATATTGTAAATGCACAAACAGTAATTTCTCCGCATTGCAAGGTGCAATTTTGAAATTTTTTGCTTTTTCCTGCTCCTCTTAGCATGATAAAGAAGATTCAAAGAGAGTGAGATGCCAGCTCCTTTCATTCAGTCAGTAGCTTCAATCATTTCTGGACGTTTTTCAATGGCAAAAATCAATGAATATTGTAAATGCACAAACAGTAATTTCTCCGCATTGCAAGGTGCAATTCTGAAATTTTTTGCTTTTTCCTGCTCCTCTTAGCATGATAAACAAGATTCAAAGAGAGTGAGATGCCAGCTCCTTTCATTCAGTCAGTAGCTTCAATCATTTCTGGATGTTTTTCAATGGCAAAAATCAATGAATATTGTAAATGCACAAACAGTAATTTCTCCGCATTGCAAGGTGCAATTCTGAAATGTTTTGCTTTTTTCTGCTCCTCTTAGCATGATAAAGAAGATTCAAAGAGAGTGAGATGCCAGCTCCTTTCATTCAGTCAGTAGCTTCAAACATTTCTGGTATATGAATAACATGATGTTTTTCAATGGCAAAAATCAATGAATATTGTAAATGCACAAACAGTAATTTCTCCGCATTGCAAGGTGCAATTCTGAAATTTTTTGCTTTTTCCTGCTCCTCTAAGCATGATAAAGAAGATTCAAAGAGAGTGAGATGCCAGCTCCTTTCATTCAGTCAGTAGCTTCAATCATTTCTGGACGTTTTTCAATGGCAAAAATCAATGAATATTGTAAATGCACAAACAGTAATTTCTCCGCATTGCAAGGTGCAATTCTGAAATTTTTTGCTTTTTTCTGCTCCTGTTAGCATGATAAAGAAGATTCAAAGAGAGTGAGATGCCAGCTCCTTTCATTCAGTCAGTAGCTTCAAACATTTCTGGACGTTTTTCAATGGCAAAAATCAATGAATATTGTAAATGCACAAACAGTAATTTCTCCGCATTGCAAGGTGCAATTCTGAAATTTTTTGCTTTTTCCTGCTCTTCTTAGCAAGATAAACAAGATTCAAAGAGAGTGAGATGCCAGCTCCTTTCATTCAGTCAGTAGCTTCAAACATTTCTGGTATATGAATAACATGATGTTTTTCAATGGCAAAAATCAATGAATATTGTAAATGCACAAACAGTAATTTCTCCGCATTGCAAGGTGCAATTTTGAAATTTTTTGCTTTTTCCTGCTCCTCTTAGCATGATAAAGAAGATTCAAAGAGAGTGAGATGCCAGCTCCTTTCATTCAGTCAGTAGCTTCAATCATTTCTGGACGTTTTTCAATGGCAAAAATCAATGAATATTGTAAATGCACAAACAGTAATTTCTCCGCATTGCAAGGTGCAATTCTGAAATTTTTTGCTTTTTCCTGCTCCTCTTAGCATGATAAACAAGATTCAAAGAGAGTGAGATGCCAGCTCCTTTCATTCAGTCAGTAGCTTCAATCATTTCTGGATGTTTTTCAATGGCAAAAATCAATGAATATTGTAAATGCACAAACAGTAATTTCTCCGCATTGCAAGGTGCAATTCTGAAATTTTTTGCTTTTTTCTGCTCCTCTTAGCATGATAAAGAAGATTCAAAGAGAGTGAGATGCCAGCTCCTTTCATTCAGTCAGTAGCTTCAAACATTTCTGGTATATGAATAACATGATGTTTTTCAATGGCAAAAATCAATGAATATTGTAAATGCACAAACAGTAATTTCTCCGCATTGCAAGGTGCAATTCTGAAATTTTTTGCTTTTTCCTGCTCCTCTTAGCATGATAAAGAAGATTCAAAGAGAGTGAGATGCCAGCTCCTTTCATTCAGTCAGTAGCTTCAATCATTTCTGGACGTTTTTCAATGGCAAAAATCAATGAATATTGTAAATGCACAAACAGTAATTTCTCCGCATTGCAAGGTGCAATTCTGAAATTTTTTGCTTTTTCCTGCTCCTCTTAGCATGATAAACAAGATTCAAAGAGAGTGAGATGCCAGCTCCTTTCATTCAGTCAGTAGCTTCAATCATTTCTGGATGTTTTTCAATGGCAAAAATCAATGAATATTGTAAATGCACAAACAGTAATTTCTCCGCATTGCAAGGTGCAATTCTGAAATTTTTTGCTTTTTTCTGCTCCTCTTAGCATGATAAAGAAGATTCAAAGAGAGTGAGATGCCAGCTCCTTTCATTCAGTCAGTAGCTTCAAACATTTCTGGTATATGAATAACATGATGTTTTTCAATGGCAAAAATCAATGAATATTGTAAATGCACAAACAGTAATTTCTCCGCATTGCAAGGTGCAATTCTGAAATTTTTTGCTTTTTCCTGCTCCTCTAAGCATGATAAAGAAGATTCAAAGAGAGTGAGATGCCAGCTCCTTTCATTCAGTCAGTAGCTTCAATCATTTCTGGACGTTTTTCAATGGCAAAAATCAATGAATATTGTAAATGCACAAACAGTAATTTCTCCGCATTGCAAGGTGCAATTCTGAAATTTTTTGCTTTTTTCTGCTCCTGTTAGCATGATAAAGAAGATTCAAAGAGAGTGAGATGCCAGCTCCTTTCATTCAGTCAGTAGCTTCAAACATTTCTGGACGTTTTTCAATGGCAAAAATCAATGAATATTGTAAATGCACAAACAGTAATTTCTCCGCATTGCAAGGTGCAATTCTGAAAATTTTTGCTTTTTCCTGCTCCTCTTAGCAAGATAAACAAGATTCAAAGAGAGTGAGATGCCAGCTCCTTTCATTCAGTCAGTAGCTTCAAACATTTCTGGTATATGAATAACATGATGTTTTTCAATGGCAAAAATCAATGAATATTGTAAATGCACAAACAGTAATTTCTCCGCATTGCAAGGTGCAATTTTGAAATTTTTTGCTTTTTCCTGCTCCTCTTAGCATGATAAAGAAGATTCAAAGAGAGTGAGATGCCAGCTCCTTTCATTCAGTCAGTAGCTTCAATCATTTCTGGACGTTTTTCAATGGCAAAAATCAATGAATATTGTAAATGCACAAACAGTAATTTCTCCGCATTGCAAGGTGCAATTCTGAAATTTTTTGCTTTTTCCTGCTCCTCTTAGCATGATAAACAAGATTCAAAGAGAGTGAGATGCCAGCTCCTTTCATTCAGTCAGTAGCTTCAATCATTTCTGGATGTTTTTCAATGGCAAAAATCAATGAATATTGTAAATGCACAAACAGTAATTTCTCCGCATTGCAAGGTGCAATTCTGAAATTTTTTGCTTTTTTCTGCTCCTCTTAGCATGATAAAGAAGATTCAAAGAGAGTGAGATGCCAGCTCCTTTCATTCAGTCAGTAGCTTCAAACATTTCTGGTATATGAATAACATGATGTTTTTCAATGGCAAAAATCAATGAATATTGTAAATGCACAAACAGTAATTTCTCCGCATTGCAAGGTGCAATTCTGAAATTTTTTGCTTTTTCCTGCTCCTCTTAGCATGATAAAGAAGATTCAAAGAGAGTGAGATGCCAGCTCCTTTCATTCAGTCAGTAGCTTCAATCATTTCTGGACGTTTTTCAATGGCAAAAATCAATGAATATTGTAAATGCACAAACAGTAATTTCTCCGCATTGCAAGGTGCAATTCTGAAATTTTTTGCTTTTTCCTGCTCCTCTTAGCATGATAAACAAGATTCAAAGAGAGTGAGATGCCAGCTCCTTTCATTCAGTCAGTAGCTTCAAACATTTCTGGTATATGAATAACATGATGTTTTTCAATGGCAAAAATCAATGAATATTGTAAATGCACAAACAGTAATTTCTCCGCATTGCAAGGTGCAATTCTGAAATTTTTTGCTTTTTCCTGCTCCTCTAAGCATGATAAAGAAGATTCAAAGAGAGTGAGATGCCAGCTCCTTTCATTCAGTCAGTAGCTTCAATCATTTCTGGACGTTTTTCAATGGCAAAAATCAATGAATATTGTAAATGCACAAACAGTAATTTCTCCGCATTGCAAGGTGCAATTCTGAAATTTTTTGCTTTTTCCTGCGCCTCTTAGCAAGATAAACAAGATTCAAAGAGAGTGAGATGCCAGCTCCTTTCATTCAGTCAGTAGCTTCAATCATTTCTGGACGTTTTTCAATGGCAAAAATCAATGAATATTGTAAATGCACAAACAGTAATTTCTCCGCATTGCAAGGTGCAATTCTGAAATTTTTTGCTTTTTCCTGCTCCTCTTAGCATGATAAAGAAGATTCAAAGAGAGTGAGATGCCAGCTCCTTTCATTCAGTCAGTAGCTTCAATCATTTCTGGACGTTTTTCAATGGCAAAAATCAATGAATATTGTAAATGCACAAACAGTAATTTCTCCGCATTGCAAGGTGCAATTCTGAAATTTTTTGCTTTTTCCTGCTCCTCTTAGCAAGATAAACAAGATTCAAAGAGAGTGAGATGCCAGCTCCTTTCATTCAGTCAGTAGCTTCAATCATTTCTGGACGTTTTTCAATGGCAAAAATCAATGAATATTGTAAATGCACAAACAGTAATTTCTCCGCATTGCAAGGTGCAATTCTGAAATTTTTTGCTTTTTCCTGCTCCTCTTAGCATGGTAAAGAATATTCAAAGAGAGTGAGATGCCAGCTCCTTTCATTCAGTCAGTAGCTTCAATCATTTCTGGACGTTTTTCAATGGCAAAAATCAATGAATATTGTAAATGCACAAACAGTAATTTCTCCGCATTGCAAGGTGCAATTCTGAAATTTTTTGCTTTTTCCTGCTCCTCTTAGCAAGATAAACAAGATTCAAAGAGAGTGAGATGCCAGCTCCTTTCATTCAGTCAGTAGCTTCAATCATTTCTGGACGTTTTTCAATGGCAAAAATCAATGAATATTGTAAATGCACAAACAGTAATTTCTCCGCATTGCAAGGTGCAATTCTGAAATTTTTTGCTTTTTCCTGCTCCTCTTAGCATGATAAAGAAGATTCAAAGAGAGTGAGATGCCAGCTCCTTTCATTCAGTCAGTAGCTTCAAACATTTCTGGTATATGAATAACATGATGTTTTTCAATGGCAAAAATCAATGAATATTGTAAATGCACAAACAGTAATTTCTCCGCATTGCAAGGTGCAATTTTGAAATTTTTTGCTTTTTCCTGCTCCTCTTAGCATGATAAAGAAGATTCAAAGAGAGTGAGATGCCAGCTCCTTTCATTCAGTCAGTAGCTTCAATCATTTCTGGACGTTTTTCAATGGCAAAAATCAATGAATATTGTAAATGCACAAACAGTAATTTCTCCGCATTGCAAGGTGCAATTCTGAAATTTTTTGCTTTTTCCTGCTCCTCTTAGCATGATAAACAAGATTCAAAGAGAGTGAGATGCCAGCTCCTTTCATTCAGTCAGTAGCTTCAATCATTTCTGGATGTTTTTCAATGGCAAAAATCAATGAATATTGTAAATGCACAAACAGTAATTTCTCCGCATTGCAAGGTGCAATTCTGAAATTTTTTGCTTTTTCCTGCTCCTCTTAGCAAGATAAACAAGATTCAAAGAGAGTGAGATGCCAGCTCCTTTCATTCAGTCAGTAGCTTCAAACATTTCTGGTATATGAATAACATGATGTTTTTCAATGGCAAAAATCAATGAATATTGTAAATGCACAAACAGTAATTTCTCCGCATTGCAAGGTGCAATTTTGAAATTTTTTGCTTTTTCCTGCTCCTCTTAGCATGATAAAGAAGATTCAAAGAGAGTGAGATGCCAGCTCCTTTCATTCAGTCAGTAGCTTCAATCATTTCTGGACGTTTTTCAATGGCAAAAATCAATGAATATTGTAAATGCACAAACAGTAATTTCTCCGCATTGCAAGGTGCAATTCTGAAATTTTTTGCTTTTTCCTGCTTCTCTTAGCATGATAAACAAGATTCAAAGAGAGTGAGATGCCAGCTCCTTTCATTCAGTCAGTAGCTTCAATCATTTCTGGACGTTTTTCAATGGCAAAAATCAATGAATATTGTAAATGCACAAACAGTAATTTCTCCGCATTGCAAGGTGCAATTCTGAAATTTTTTGCTTTTTCCTGCTCCTCTTAGCAAGATAAACAAGATTCAAAGAGAGTGAGATGCCAGCTCCTTTCATTCAGTCAGTAGCTTCAATCATTTCTGGACGTTTTTCAATGGCAAAAATCAATGAATATTGTAAATGCACAAACAGTAATTTCTCCGCATTGCAAGGTGCAATTCTGAAATTTTTTGCTTTTTCCTGCTCCTCTTAGCATGGTAAAGAAGATTCAAAGAGAGTGAGATGCCAGCTCCTTTCATTCAGTCAGTAGCTTCAATCATTTCTGGACGTTTTTCAATGGCAAAAATCAATGAATATTGTAAATGCACAAACAGTAATTTCTCCGCATTGCAAGGTGCAATTCTGAAATTTTTTGCTTTTTCCTGCTCCTCTTAGCAAGATAAACAAGATTCAAAGAGAGTGAGATGCCAGCTCCTTTCATTCAGTCAGTAGCTTCAATCATTTCTGGACGTTTTTCAATGGCAAAAATCAATGAATATTGTAAATGCACAAACAGTAATTTCTCCGCATTGCAAGGTGCAATTCTGAAATTTTTTGCTTTTTCCTGCTCCTCTTAGCATGATAAAGAAGATTCAAAGAGAGTGAGATGCCAGCTCCTTTCATTCAGTCAGTAGCTTCAAACATTTCTGGTATATGAATAACATGATGTTTTTCAATGGCAAAAATCAATGAATATTGTAAATGCACAAACAGTAATTTCTCCGCATTGCAAGGTGCAATTTTGAAATTTTTTGCTTTTTCCTGCTCCTCTTAGCATGATAAAGAAGATTCAAAGAGAGTGAGATGCCAGCTCCTTTCATTCAGTCAGTAGCTTCAATCATTTCTGGACGTTTTTCAATGGCAAAAATCAATGAATATTGTAAATGCACAAACAGTAATTTCTCCGCATTGCAAGGTGCAATTCTGAAATTTTTTGCATTTTCCTGCTCCTCTTAGCATGATAAACAAGATTCAAAGAGAGTGAGATGCCAGCTCCTTTCATTCAGTCAGTAGCTTCAATCATTTCTGGATGTTTTTCAATGGCAAAAATCAATGAATATTGTAAATGCACAAACAGTAATTTCTCCGCATTGCAAGGTGCAATTCTGAAATTTTTTGCTTTTTCCTGCTCCTCTTAGCAAGATAAACAAGATTCAAAGAGAGTGAGATGCCAGCTCCTTTCATTCAGTCAGTAGCTTCAAACATTTCTGGTATATGAATAACATGATGTTTTTCAATGGCAAAAATCAATGAATATTGTAAATGCACAAACAGTAATTTCTCCGCATTGCAAGGTGCAATTTTGAAATTTTTTGCTTTTTCCTGCTCCTCTTAGCATGATAAAGAAGATTCAAAGAGAGTGAGATGCCAGCTCCTTTCATTCAGTCAGTAGCTTCAATCATTTCTGGACGTTTTTCAATGGCAAAAATCAATGAATATTGTAAATGCACAAACAGTAATTTCTCCGCATTGCAAGGTGCAATTCTGAAATTTTTTGCTTTTTCCTGCTCCTCTTAGCATGATAAACAAGATTCAAAGAGAGTGAGATGCCAGCTCCTTTCATTCAGTCAGTAGCTTCAATCATTTCTGGATGTTTTTCAATGGCAAAAATCAATGAATATTGTAAATGCACAAACAGTAATTTCTCCGCATTGCAAGGTGCAATTCTGAAATTTTTTGCTTTTTTCTGCTCCTCTTAGCATGATAAAGAAGATTCAAAGAGAGTGAGATGCCAGCTCCTTTCATTCAGTCAGTAGCTTCAAACATTTCTGGTATATGAATAACATGATGTTTTTCAATGGCAAAAATCAATGAATATTGTAAATGCACAAACAGTAATTTCTCCGCATTGCAAGGTGCAATTCAGAAATTTTTTGCTTTTTCCTGCTCCTCTTAGCAAGATAAACAAGATTCAAAGAGAGTGAGATGCCAGCTCCTTTCATTCAGTCAGTAGCTTCAATCATTTCTGGACGTTTTTCAATGGCAAAAATCAATGAATATTGTAAATGCACAAACAGAAATTTCTCCGCATTGCAAGGTGCAATTCTGAAATTTTTTGCTTTTTCCTGCTCCTCTTAGCATGATAAAGAAGATTCAAAGAGAGTGAGATGCCAGCTCCTTTCATTCAGTCAGTAGCTTCAAACATTTCTGGTATATGAATAACATGATGTTTTTCAATGGCAAAAATCAATGAATATTGTAAATGCACAAACAGTAATTTCTCCGCATTGCAAGGTGCAATTCTGAAATTTTTTGCTTTTTCCTGCTCCTCTTAGCATGATAAAGAAGATTCAAAGAGAGTGAGATGCCAGCTCCTTTCATTCAGTCAGTAGCTTCAATCATTTCTGGACGTTTTTCAATGGCAAAAATCAATGAATATTGTAAATGCACAAACAGTAATTTCTCCGCATTGCAAGGTGCAATTCTGAAATTTTTTGCTTTTTCCTGCCCCTCTTAGCATGATAAACAAGATTCAAAGAGAGTGAGATGCCAGCTCCTTTCATTCAGTCAGTAGCTTCAATCATTTCTGGATGTTTTTCAATGGCAAAAATCAATGAATATTGTAAATGCACAAACAGTAATTTCTCCGCATTGCAAGGTGCAATTCTGAAATTTTTTGCTTTTTTCTGCTCCTCTTAGCATGATAAAGAAGATTCAAAGAGAGTGAGATGCCAGCTCCTTTCATTCAGTCAGTAGCTTCAAACATTTCTGGTATATGAATAACATGATGTTTTTCAATGGCAAAAATCAATGAATATTGTAAATGCACAAACAGTAATTTCTCCGCATTGCAAGGTGCAATTCTGAAATTTTTTGCTTTTTCCTGCTCCTCTAAGCATGATAAAGAAGATTCAAAGAGAGTGAGATGCCAGCTCCTTTCATTCAGTCAGTAGCTTCAATCATTTCTGGACGTTTTTCAATGGCAAAAATCAATGAATATTGTAAATGCACAAACAGTAATTTCTCCGCATTGCAAGGTGCAATTCTGAAATTTTTTGCTTTTTCCTGCTCCTCTTAGCAAGATAAACAAGATTCAAAGAGAGTGAGATGCCAGCTCCTTTCATTCAGTCAGTAGCTTCAATCATTTCTGGACGTTTTTCAATGGCAAAAATCAATGAATATTGTAAATGCACAAACAGTAATTTCTCCGCATTGCAAGGTGCAATTCTGAAATTTTTTGCTTTTTCCTGCTCCTCTTAGCATGATAAAGAAGATTCAAAGAGAGTGAGATGCCAGCTCCTTTCATTCAGTCAGTAGCTTCAATCATTTCTGGACGTTTTTCAATGGCAAAAATCAATGAATATTGTAAATGCACAAACAGTAATTTCTCCGCATTGCAAGGTGCAATTCTGAAATTTTTTGCTTTTTCCTGCTCCTCTTAGCAAGATAAACAAGATTCAAAGAGAGTGAGATGCCAGCTCCTTTCATTCAGTCAGTAGCTTCAATCATTTCTGGACGTTTTTCAATGGCAAAAATCAATGAATATTGTAAATGCACAAACAGTAATTTCTCCGCATTGCAAGGTGCAATTCTGAAATTTTTTGCTTTTTCCTGCTCCTCTTAGCATGGTAAAGAAGATTCAAAGAGAGTGAGATGCCAGCTCCTTTCATTCAGTCAGTAGCTTCAATCATTTCTGGACGTTTTTCAATGGCAAAAATCAATGAATATTGTAAATGCACAAACAGTAATTTCTCCGCATTGCAAGGTGCAATTCTGAAATTTTTTGCTTTTTCCTGCTCCTCTTAGCAAGATAAACAAGATTCAAAGAGAGTGAGATGCCAGCTCCTTTCATTCAGTCAGTAGCTTCAATCATTTCTGGACGTTTTTCAATGGCAAAAATCAATGAATATTGTAAATGCACAAACAGAAATTTCTCCGCATTGCAAGGTGCAATTCTGAAATTTTTTGCTTTTTCCTGCTCCTCTTAGCATGATAAAGAAGATTCAAAGAGAGTGAGATGCAAGCTCCTTTCATTCAGTCAGTAGCTTCAAACATTTCTGGTATATGAATAACATGATGTTTTTCAATGGCAAAAATCAATGAATATTGTAAATGCACAAACAGTAATTTCTCCGCATTGCAAGGTGCAATTCTGAAATTTTTTGCTTTTTCCTGCTCCTCTTAGCATGATAAAGAAGATTCAAAGAGAGTGAGATGCCAGCTCCTTTCATTCAGTCAGTAGCTTCAATCATTTCTGGACGTTTTTCAATGGCAAAAATCAATGAATATTGTAAATGCACAAACAGTAATTTCTCCGCATTGCAAAGTGCAATTCTGAAATTTTTTGCTTTTTCCTGCTCCTCTTAGCATGATAAACAAGATTCAAAGAGAGTGAGATGCCAGCTCCTTTCATTCAGTCAGTAGCTTCAATCATTTCTGGATGTTTTTCAATGGCAAAAATCAATGAATATTGTAAATGCACAAACAGTAATTTCTCCGCATTGCAAGGTGCAATTCTGAAATTTTTTGCTTTTTTCTGCTCCTCTTAGCATGATAAAGAAGATTCAAAGAGAGTGAGATGCCAGCTCCTTTCATTCAGTCAGTAGCTTCAAACATTTCTGGTATATGAATAACATGATGTTTTTCAATGGCAAAAATCAATGAATATTGTAAATGCACAAACAGTAATTTCTCCGCATTGCAAGGTGCAATTCTGAAATTTTTTGCTTTTTCCTGCTCCTCTAAGCATGATAAAGATTCAAAGAGAGTGAGATGCCAGCTCCTTTCATTCAGTCAGTAGCTTCAATCATTTCTGGACGTTTTTCAATGGCAAAAATCAATGAATATTGTAAATGCACAAACAGTAATTTCTCCGCATTGCAAGGTGCAATTCTGAAATTTTTTGCTTTTTCCTGCTCCTCTTAGCAAGATAAACAAGATTCAAAGAGAGTGAGATGCCAGCTCCTTTCATTCAGTCAGTAGCTTCAATCATTTCTGGACGTTTTTCAATGGCAAAAATCAATGAATATTGTAAATGCACAAACAGTAATTTCTCCGCATTGCAAGGTGCAATTCTGAAATTTTTTGCTTTTTCCTGCTCCTCTTAGCATGGTAAAGAAGATTCAAAGAGAGTGAGATGCCAGCTCCTTTCATTCAGTCAGTAGCTTCAATCATTTCTGGACGTTTTTCAATGGCAAAAATCAATGAATATTGTAAATGCACAAACAGTAATTTCTCCGCATTGCAAGGTGCAATTCTGAAATTTTTTGCTTTTTCCTGCTCCTCTTAGCAAGATAAACAAGATTCAAAGAGAGTGAGATGCCAGCTCCTTTCATTCAGTCAGTAGCTTCAATCATTTCTGGACGTTTTTCAATGGCAAAAATCAATGAATATTGTAAATGCACAAACAGTAATTTCTCCGCATTGCAAGGTGCAATTCTGAAATTTTTTGCTTTTTCCTGCTCCTCTTAGCATGATAAAGATTCAAAGAGAGTGAGATGCCAGCTCCTTTCATTCAGTCAGTAGCTTCAAACATTTCTGGTATATGAATAACATGATGTTTTTCAATGGCAAAAATCAATGAATATTGTAAATGCACAAACAGTAATTTCTCCGCATTGCAAGGTGCAATTTTGAAATTTTTTGCTTTTTCCTGCTCCTCTTAGCATGATAAAGAAGATTCAAAGAGAGTGAGATGCCAGCTCCTTTCATTCAGTCAGTAGCTTCAATCATTTCTGGACGTTTTTCAATGGCAAAAATCAATGAATATTGTAAATGCACAAACAGTAATTTCTCCGCATTGCAAGGTGCAATTCTGAAATTTTTTGCTTTTTCCTGCTCCTCTTAGCATGATAAACAAGATTCAAAGAGAGTGAGATGCCAGCTCCTTTCATTCAGTCAGTAGCTTCAATCATTTCTGGATGTTTTTCAATGGCAAAAATCAATGAATATTGTAAATGCACAAACAGTAATTTCTCCGCATTGCAAGGTGCAATTCTGAAATTTTTTGCTTTTTTCTGCTCCTCTTAGCATGATAAAGAAGATTCAAAGAGAGTGAGATGCCAGCTCCTTTCATTCAGTCAGTAGCTTCAATCATTTCTGGATGTTTTTCAATGGCAAAAATCAATGAATATTGTAAATGCACAAACAGTAATTTCTCCGCATTGCAAGGTGCAATTCTGAAATTTTTTGCTTTTTTCTGCTCCTCTTTGCATGATAAAGAAGATTCAAAGAGAGTGAGATGCCAGCTCCTTTCATTCAGTCAGTAGCTTCAAACATTTCTGGTATATGAATAACATGATGTTTTTCAATGGCAAAAATCAATGAATATTGTAAATGCACAAACAGTAATTTCTCCGCATTGCAAGGTGCAATTCTGAAATTTTTTGCTTTTTCCTGCTCCTCTAAGCATGATAAAGAAGATTCAAAGAGAGTGAGATGCCAGCTCCTTTCATTCAGTCAGTAGCTTCAATCATTTCTGGACGTTTTTCAATGGCAAAAATCAATGAATATTGTAAATGCACAAACAGTAATTTCTCCGCATTGCAAGGTGCAATTCTGAAATTTTTTGCTTTTTCCTGCGCCTCTTAGCAAGATAAACAAGATTCAAAGAGAGTGAGATGCCAGCTCCTTTCATTCAGTCAGTAGCTTCAATCATTTCTGGACGTTTTTCAATGGCAAAAATCAATGAATATTGTAAATGCACAAACAGTAATTTCTCCGCATTGCAAGGTGCAATTCTGAAATTTTTTGCTTTTTCCTGCTCCTCTTAGCATGATAAAGAAGATTCAAAGAGAGTGAGATGCCAGCTCCTTTCATTCAGTCAGTAGCTTCAATCATTTCTGGACGTTTTTCAATGGCAAAAATCAATGAATATTGTAAATGCACAAACAGTAATTTCTCCGCATTGCAAGGTGCAATTCTGAAATTTTTTGCTTTTTCCTGCTCCTCTTAGCAAGATAAACAAGATTCAAAGAGAGTGAGATGCCAGCTCCTTTCATTCAGTCAGTAGCTTCAATCATTTCTGGACGTTTTTCAATGGCAAAAATCAATGAATATTGTAAATGCACAAACAGTAATTTCTCCGCATTGCAAGGTGCAATTCTGAAATTTTTTGCTTTTTCCTGCTCCTCTTAGCATGGTAAAGAATATTCAAAGAGAGTGAGATGCCAGCTCCTTTCATTCAGTCAGTAGCTTCAATCATTTCTGGACGTTTTTCAATGGCAAAAATCAATGAATATTGTAAATGCACAAACAGTAATTTCTCCGCATTGCAAGGTGCAATTCTGAAATTTTTTGCTTTTTCCTGCTCCTCTTAGCAAGATAAACAAGATTCAAAGAGAGTGAGATGCCAGCTCCTTTCATTCAGTCAGTAGCTTCAATCATTTCTGGACGTTTTTCAATGGCAAAAATCAATGAATATTGTAAATGCACAAACAGTAATTTCTCCGCATTGCAAGGTGCAATTCTGAAATTTTTTGCTTTTTCCTGCTCCTCTTAGCATGATAAAGAAGATTCAAAGAGAGTGAGATGCCAGCTCCTTTCATTCAGTCAGTAGCTTCAAACATTTCTGGTATATGAATAACATGATGTTTTTCAATGGCAAAAATCAATGAATATTGTAAATGCACAAACAGTAATTTCTCCGCATTGCAAGGTGCAATTTTGAAATTTTTTGCTTTTTCCTGCTCCTCTTAGCATGATAAAGAAGATTCAAAGAGAGTGAGATGCCAGCTCCTTTCATTCAGTCAGTAGCTTCAATCATTTCTGGACGTTTTTCAATGGCAAAAATCAATGAATATTGTAAATGCACAAACAGTAATTTCTCCGCATTGCAAGGTGCAATTCTGAAATTTTTTGCTTTTTCCTGCTCCTCTTAGCATGATAAACAAGATTCAAAGAGAGTGAGATGCCAGCTCCTTTCATTCAGTCAGTAGCTTCAATCATTTCTGGATGTTTTTCAATGGCAAAAATCAATGAATATTGTAAATGCACAAACAGTAATTTCTCCGCATTGCAAGGTGCAATTCTGAAATTTTTTGCTTTTTCCTGCTCCTCTTAGCAAGATAAACAAGATTCAAAGAGAGTGAGATGCCAGCTCCTTTCATTCAGTCAGTAGCTTCAAACATTTCTGGTATATGAATAACATGATGTTTTTCAATGGCAAAAATCAATGAATATTGTAAATGCACAAACAGTAATTTCTCCGCATTGCAAGGTGCAATTTTGAAATTTTTTGCTTTTTCCTGCTCCTCTTAGCATGATAAAGAAGATTCAAAGAGAGTGAGATGCCAGCTCCTTTCATTCAGTCAGTAGCTTCAATCATTTCTGGACGTTTTTCAATGGCAAAAATCAATGAATATTGTAAATGCACAAACAGTAATTTCTCCGCATTGCAAGGTGCAATTCTGAAATTTTTTGCTTTTTCCTGCTCCTCTTAGCATGATAAACAAGATTCAAAGAGAGTGAGATGCCAGCTCCTTTCATTCAGTCAGTAGCTTCAATCATTTCTGGACGTTTTTCAATGGCAAAAATCAATGAATATTGTAAATGCACAAACAGTAATTTCTCCGCATTGCAAGGTGCAATTCTGAAATTTTTTGCTTTTTCCTGCTCCTCTTAGCAAGGTAAACAAGATTCAAAGAGAGTGAGATGCCAGCTCCTTTCATTCAGTCAGTAGCTTCAATCATTTCTGGACGTTTTTCAATGGCAAAAATCAATGAATATTGTAAATGCACAAACAGTAATTTCTCCGCATTGCAAGGTGCAATTCTGAAATTTTTTGCTTTTTCCTGCTCCTCTTAGCATGGTAAAGAAGATTCAAAGAGAGTGAGATGCCAGCTCCTTTCATTCAGTCAGTAGCTTCAATCATTTCTGGACGTTTTTCAATGGCAAAAATCAATGAATATTGTAAATGCACAAACAGTAATTTCTCCGCATTGCAAGGTGCAATTCTGAAATTTTTTGCTTTTTCCTGCTCCTCTTAGCAAGATAAACAAGATTCAAAGAGAGTGAGATGCCAGCTCCTTTCATTCAGTCAGTAGCTTCAATCATTTCTGGACGTTTTTCAATGGCAAAAATCAATGAATATTGTAAATGCACAAACAGTAATTTCTCCGCATTGCAAGGTGCAATTCTGAAATTTTTTGCTTTTTCCTGCTCCTCTTAGCATGATAAAGAAGATTCAAAGAGAGTGAGATGCCAGCTCCTTTCATTCAGTCAGTAGCTTCAAACATTTCTGGTATATGAATAACATGATGTTTTTCAATGGCAAAAATCAATGAATATTGTAAATGCACAAACAGTAATTTCTCCGCATTGCAAGGTGCAATTTTGAAATTTTTTGCTTTTTCCTGCTCCTCTTAGCATGATAAAGAAGATTCAAAGAGAGTGAGATGCCAGCTCCTTTCATTCAGTCAGTAGCTTCAATCATTTCTGGACGTTTTTCAATGGCAAAAATCAATGAATATTGTAAATGCACAAACAGTAATTTCTCTGCATTGCAAGGTGCAATTCTGAAATTTTTTGCATTTTCCTGCTCCTCTTAGCATGATAAACAAGATTCAAAGAGAGTGAGATGCCAGCTCCTTTCATTCAGTCAGTAGCTTCAATCATTTCTGGATGTTTTTCAATGGCAAAAATCAATGAATATTGTAAATGCACAAACAGTAATTTCTCCGCATTGCAAGGTGCAATTCTGAAATTTTTTGCTTTTTCCTGCTCCTCTTAGCAAGACAAACAAGATTCAAAGAGAGTGAGATGCCAGCTCCTTTCATTCAGTCAGTAGCTTCAAACATTTCTGGTATATGAATAACATGATGTTTTTCAATGGCAAAAATCAATGAATATTGTAAATGCACAAACAGTAATTTCTCCGCATTGCAAGGTGCAATTTTGAAATTTTTTGCTTTTTCCTGCTCCTCTTAGCATGATAAAGAAGATTCAAAGAGAGTGAGATGCCAGCTCCTTTCATTCAGTCAGTAGCTTCAATCATTTCTGGACGTTTTTCAATGGCAAAAATCAATGAATATTGTAAATGCACAAACAGTAATTTCTCCGCATTGCAAGGTGCAATTCTGAAATTTTTTGCTTTTTCCTGCTCCTCTTAGCATGATAAACAAGATTCAAAGAGAGTGAGATGCCAGCTCCTTTCATTCAGTCAGTAGCTTCAATCATTTCTGGATGTTTTTCAATGGCAAAAATCAATGAATATTGTAAATGCACAAACAGTAATTTCTCCGCATTGCAAGGTGCAATTCTGAAATTTTTTGCTTTTTTCTGCTCCTCTTAGCATGATAAAGAAGATTCAAAGAGAGTGAGATGCCAGCTCCTTTCATTCAGTCAGTAGCTTCAAACATTTCTGGTATATGAATAACATGATGTTTTTCAATGGCAAAAATCAATGAATATTGTAAATGCACAAACAGTAATTTCTCCGCATTGCAAGGTGCAATTCTGAAATTTTTTGCTTTTTCCTGCTCCTCTTAGCATGATAAAGAAGATTCAAAGAGAGTGAGATGCCAGCTCCTTTCATTCAGTCAGTAGCTTCAATCATTTCTGGACGTTTTTCAATGGCAAAAATCAATGAATATTGTAAATGCACAAACAGTAATTTCTCCGCATTGCAAGGTGCAATTCTGAAATTTTTTGCTTTTTCCTGCTCATCTTAGCAAGATAAACAAGATTCAAAGAGAGTGAGATGCCAGCTCCTTTCATTCAGTCAGTAGCTTCAATCATTTCTGGACGTTTTTCAATGGCAAAAATCAATGAATATTGTAAATGCACAAACAGTAATTTCTCCGCATTGCAAGGTGCAATTCTGAAATTTTTTGCTTTTTCCTGCTCCTCTTAGCATGGTAAAGAAGATTCAAAGAGAGTGAGATGCCAGCTCCTTTCATTCAGTCAGTAGCTTCAATCATTTCTGGACGTTTTTCAATGGCAAAAATCAATGAATATTGTAAATGCACAAACAGTAATTTCTCCGCATTGCAAGGTGCAATTCTGAAATTTTTTGCTTTTTCCTGCTCCTCTTAGCAAGATAAACAAGATTCAAAGAGAGTGAGATGCCAGCTCCTTTCATTCAGTCAGTAGCTTCAATCATTTCTGGACGTTTTTCAATGGCAAAAATCAATGAATATTGTAAATGCACAAACAGAAATTTCTCCGCATTGCAAGGTGCAATTCTGAAATTTTTTGCTTTTTCCTGCTCCTCTTAGCATGATAAAGAAGATTCAAAGAGAGTGAGATGCCAGCTCCTTTCATTCAGTCAGTAGCTTCAAACATTTCTGGTATATGAATAACATGATGTTTTTCAATGGCAAAAATCAATGAATATTGTAAATGCACAAACAGTAATTTCTCCGCATTGCAAGGTGCAATTCTGAAATTTTTTGCTTTTTCCTGCTCCTCTTAGCATGATAAAGAAGATTCAAAGAGAGTGAGATGCCAGCTCCTTTCATTCAGTCAGTAGCTTCAATCATTTCTGGACGTTTTTCAATGGCAAAAATCAATGAATATTGTAAATGCACAAACAGTAATTTCTCCGCATTAGAAGGTGCAATTCTGAAATTTTTTGCTTTTTCCTGCCCCTCTTAGCATGATAAACAAGATTCAAAGAGAGTGAGATGCCAGCTCCTTTCATTCAGTCAGTAGCTTCAATCATTTCTGGATGTTTTTCAATGGCAAAAATCAATGAATATTGTAAATGCACAAACAGTAATTTCTCCGCATTGCAAGGTGCAATTCTGAAATTTTTTGCTTTTTTCTGCTCCTCTTAGCATGATAAAGAAGATTCAAAGAGAGTGAGATGCCAGCTCCTTTCATTCAGTCAGTAGCTTCAAACATTTCTGGTATATGAATAACATGATGTTTTTCAATGGCAAAAATCAATGAATATTGTAAATGCACAAACAGTAATTTCTCCGCATTGCAAGGTGCAATTCTGAAATTTTTTGCTTTTTCCTGCTCCTCTAAGCATGATAAAGAAGATTCAAAGAGAGTGAGATGCCAGCTCCTTTCATTCAGTCAGTAGCTTCAATCATTTCTGGACGTTTTTCAATGGCAAAAATCAATGAATATTGTAAATGCACAAACAGTAATTTCTCCGCATTGCAAGGTGCAATTCTGAAATTTTTTGCTTTTTCCTGCTCCTCTTAGCAAGATAAACAAGATTCAAAGAGAGTGAGATGCCAGCTCCTTTCATTCAGTCAGTAGCTTCAATCATTTCTGGACGTTTTTCAATGGCAAAAATCAATGAATATTGTAAATGCACAAACAGTAATTTCTCCGCATTGCAAGGTGCAATTCTGAAATTTTTTGCTTTTTCCTGCTCCTCTTAGCATGATAAAGAAGATTCAAAGAGAGTGAGATGCCAGCTCCTTTCATTCAGTCAGTAGCTTCAATCATTTCTGGACGTTTTTCAATGGCAAAAATCAATGAATATTGTAAATGCACAAACAGTAATTTCTCCGCATTGCAAGGTGCAATTCTGAAATTTTTTGCTTTTTCCTGCTCCTCTTAGCAAGATAAACAAGATTCAAAGAGAGTGAGATGCCAGCTCCTTTCATTCAGTCAGTAGCTTCAATCATTTCTGGACGTTTTTCAATGGCAAAAATCAATGAATATTGTAAATGCACAAACAGTAATTTCTCCGCATTGCAAGGTGCAATTCTGAAATTTTTTGCTTTTTCCTGCTCCTCTTAGCATGGTAAAGAAGATTCAAAGAGAGTGAGATGCCAGCTCCTTTCATTCAGTCAGTAGCTTCAATCATTTCTGGACGTTTTTCAATGGCAAAAATCAATGAATATTGTAAATGCACAAACAGTAATTTCTCCGCATTGCAAGGTGCAATTCTGAAATTTTTTGCTTTTTCCTGCTCCTCTTAGCAAGATAAACAAGATTCAAAGAGAGTGAGATGCCAGCTCCTTTCATTCAGTCAGTAGCTTCAATCATTTCTGGACGTTTTTCAATGGCAAAAATCAATGAATATTGTAAAAGCACAAACAGAAATTTCTCCGCATTGCAAGGTGCAATTCTGAAATTTTTTGCTTTTTCCTGCTCCTCTTAGCATGATAAAGAAGATTCAAAGAGAGTGAGATGCCAGCTCCTTTCATTCAGTCAGTAGCTTCAAACATTTCTGGTATATGAATAACATGATGTTTTTCAATGGCAAAAATCAATGAATATTGTAAATGCACAAACAGTAATTTCTCCGCATTGCAAGGTGCAATTCTGAAATTTTTTGCTTTTTCCTGCTCCTCTTAGCATGATAAAGAAGATTCAAAGAGAGTGAGATGCCAGCTCCTTTCATTCAGTCAGTAGCTTCAATCATTTCTGGACGTTTTTCAATGGCAAAAATCAATGAATATTGTAAATGCACAAACAGTAATTTCTCCGCATTGCAAGGTGCAATTCTGAAATTTTTTGCTTTTTCCTGCTCCTCTTAGCATGATAAACAAGATTCAAAGAGAGTGAGATGCCAGCTCCTTTCATTCAGTCAGTAGCTTCAATCATTTCTGGATGTTTTTCAATGGCAAAAATCAATGAATATTGTAAATGCACAAACAGTAATTTCTCCGCATTGCAAGGTGCAATTCTGAAATTTTTTGCTTTTTTCTGCTCCTCTTAGCATGATAAAGAAGATTCAAAGAGAGTGAGATGCCAGCTCCTTTCATTCAGTCAGTAGCTTCAAACATTTCTGGTATATGAATAACATGATGTTTTTCAATGGCAAAAATCAATGAATATTGTAAATGCACAAACAGTAATTTCTCCGCATTGCAAGGTGCAATTCTGAAATTTTTTGCTTTTTCCTGCTCCTCTAAGCATGATAAAGATTCAAAGAGAGTGAGATGCCAGCTCCTTTCATTCAGTCAGTAGCTTCAATCATTTCTGGACGTTTTTCAATGGCAAAAATCAATGAATATTGTAAATGCACAAACAGTAATTTCTCCGCATTGCAAGGTGCAATTCTGAAATTTTTTGCTTTTTCCTGCTCCTCTTAGCAAGATAAACAAGATTCAAAGAGAGTGAGATGCCAGCTCCTTTCATTCAGTCAGTAGCTTCAATCATTTCTGGACGTTTTTCAATGGCAAAAATCAATGAATATTGTAAATGCACAAACAGTAATTTCTCCGCATTGCAAGGTGCAATTCTGAAATTTTTTGCTTTTTCCTGCTCCTCTTAGCATGGTAAAGAAGATTCAAAGAGAGTGAGATGCCAGCTCCTTTCATTCAGTCAGTAGCTTCAATCATTTCTGGACGTTTTTCAATGGCAAAAATCAATGAATATTGTAAATGCACAAACAGTAATTTCTCCGCATTGCAAGGTGCAATTCTGAAATTTTTTGCTTTTTCCTGCTCCTCTTAGCAAGATAAACAAGATTCAAAGAGAGTGAGATGCCAGCTCCTTTCATTCAGTCAGTAGCTTCAATCATTTCTGGACGTTTTTCAATGGCAAAAATCAATGAATATTGTAAATGCACAAACAGTAATTTCTCCGCATTGCAAGGTGCAATTCTGAAATTTTTTGCTTTTTCCTGCTCCTCTTAGCATGATAAAGATTCAAAGAGAGTGAGATGCCAGCTCCTTTCATTCAGTCAGTAGCTTCAAACATTTCTGGTATATGAATAACATGATGTTTTTCAATGGCAAAAATCAATGAATATTGTAAATGCACAAACAGTAATTTCTCCGCATTGCAAGGTGCAATTTTGAAATTTTTTGCTTTTTCCTGCTCCTCTTAGCATGATAAAGAAGATTCAAAGAGAGTGAGATGCCAGCTCCTTTCATTCAGTCAGTAGCTTCAATCATTTCTGGACGTTTTTCAATGGCAAAAATCAATGAATATTGTAAATGCACAAACAGTAATTTCTCCGCATTGCAAGGTGCAATTCTGAAATTTTTTGCTTTTTCCTGCTCCTCTTAGCATGATAAACAAGATTCAAAGAGAGTGAGATGCCAGCTCCTTTCATTCAGTCAGTAGCTTCAATCATTTCTGGATGTTTTTCAATGGCAAAAATCAATGAATATTGTAAATGCACAAACAGTAATTTCTCCGCATTGCAAGGTGCAATTCTGAAATTTTTTGCTTTTTTCTGCTCCTCTTAGCATGATAAAGAAGATTCAAAGAGAGTGAGATGCCAGCTCCTTTCATTCAGTCAGTAGCTTCAAACATTTCTGGTATATGAATAACATGATGTTTTTCAATGGCAAAAATCAATGAATATTGTAAATGCACAAACAGTAATTTCTCCGCATTGCAAGGTGCAATTCTGAAATTTTTTGCTTTTTCCTGCTCCTCTAAGCATGATAAAGAAGATTCAAAGAGAGTGAGATGCCAGCTCCTTTCATTCAGTCAGTAGCTTCAATCATTTCTGGACGTTTTTCAATGGCAAAAATCAATGAATATTGTAAATGCACAAACAGTAATTTCTCCGCATTGCAAAGTGCAATTCTGAAATTTTTTGCTTTTTTCTGCTCCTCTTAGCATGATAAAGAAGATTCAAAGAGAGTGAGATGCCAGCTCCTTTCATTCAGTCAGTAGCTTCAAACATTTCTGGACGTTTTTCAATGGCAAAAATCAATGAATATTGTAAATGCACAAACAGTAATTTCTCCGCATTGCAAGGTGCAATTCTGAAATTTTTTGCTTTTTCCTGCTCCTCTTAGCAAGATAAACAAGATTCAAAGAGAGTGAGATGCCAGCTCCTTTCATTCAGTCAGTAGCTTCAAACATTTCTGGTATATGAATAACATGATGTTTTTCAATGGCAAAAATCAATGAATATTGTAAATGCACAAACAGTAATTTCTCCGCATTGCAAGGTGCAATTTTGAAATTTTTTGCTTTTTCCTGCTCCTCTTAGCATGATAAAGAAGATTCAAAGAGAGTGAGATGCCAGCTCCTTTCATTCAGTCAGTAGCTTCAATCATTTCTGGACGTTTTTCAATGGCAAAAATCAATGAATATTGTAAATGCACAAACAGTAATTTCTCCGCATTGCAAGGTGCAATTCTGAAATTTTTTGCTTTTTCCTGCTCCTCTTAGCATGATAAACAAGATTCAAAGAGAGTGAGATGCCAGCTCCTTTCATTCAGTCAGTAGCTTCAATCATTTCTGGATGTTTTTCAATGGCAAAAATCAATGAATATTGTAAATGCACAAACAGTAATTTCTCCGCATTGCAAGGTGCAATTCTGAAATTTTTTGCTTTTTTCTGCTCCTCTTAGCATGATAAAGAAGATTCAAAGAGAGTGAGATGCCAGCTCCTTTCATTCAGTCAGTAGCTTCAAACATTTCTGGTATATGAATAACATGATGTTTTTCAATGGCAAAAATCAATGAATATTGTAAATGCACAAACAGTAATTTCTCCGCATTGCAAGGTGCAATTTTGAAATTTTTTGCTTTTTCCTGCTCCTCTTAGCATGATAAAGAACATTCAAAGAGAGTGAGATGCCAGCTCCTTTCATTCAGTCAGTAGCTTCAATCATTTCTGGACGTTTTTCAATGGCAAAAATCAATGAATATTGTAAATGCACAAACAGTAATTTCTCCGCATTGCAAGGTGCAATTCTGAAATTTTTTGCTTTTTCCTGCTCCTCTTACCATGATAAACAAGATTCAAAGAGAGTGAGATGCCAGCTCCTTTCATTCAGTCAGTAGCTTCAATCATTTCTGGATGTTTTTCAATGGCAAAAATCAATGAATATTGTAAATGCACAAACAGTAATTTCTCCGCATTGCAAGGTGCAATTCTGAAATTTTTTGCTTTTTCCTGCTCCTCTTAGCATGATAAAGAAGATTCAAAGAGAGTGAGATGCCAGCTCCTTTCATTCAGTCAGTAGCTTCAAACATTTCTGGTATATGAATAACATGATGTTTTTCAATGGCAAAAATCAATGAATATTGTAAATACACAAACAGTAATTTCTCCGCATTGAAAGGTGCAATTCTGAAATTTTTTGCTTTTTCCTGCTCCTCTTAGCATGATAAAGAAGATTCAAAGAGAGTGAGATGCCAGCTCCTTTCATTCAGTCAGTAGCTTCAATCATTTCTGGACGTTTTTCAATGGCAAAAATCAATGAATATTGTAAATGCACAAACAGTAATTTCTCCGCATTGCAAGGTGCAATTCTGAAATTTTTTGCTTTTTCCTGCTCCTCTTAGCATGATAAACAAGATTCAAAGAGAGTGAGATGCCAGCTCCTTTCATTCAGTCAGTAGCTTCAATCATTTCTGGACGTTTTTCAATGGCAAAAATCAATGAATATTGTAAATGCACAAACAGTAATTTCTCCGCATTGCAAGGTGCAATTCTGAAATTTTTTGCTTTTTTCTGCTCCTCTTAGCATGATAAAGAAGATTCAAAGAGAGTGAGATGCCAGCTCCTTTCATTCAGTCAGTAGCTTCAAACATTTCTGGTATATGAATAACATGATGTTTTTCAATGGCAAAAATCAATGAATATTGTAAATGCACAAACAGTAATTTCTCCGCATTGCAAGGTGCAATTCTGAAATTTTTTGCTTTTTCCTGCTCCTCTGAGCATGATAAAGAAGATTCAAAGACAGTGAGATGCCAGCTCCTTTCATTCAGCCAGTAGCTTCAAACATTTCTGGTATATGAATAACATGATGTTTTTCAATGGCAAAAATCAATGAATATTGTAAATGCACAAACAGTAATTTCTCCGCATTGCAAGGTGCAATTCTGAAATTTTTTGCTTTTTCCTGCTCCTCTTAGCATGATAAACAAGATTCAAAGAGAGTGAGATGCCAGCTCCTTTCATTCAGTCAGTAGCTTCAATCATTTCTGGACGTTTTTCAATGGCAAAAATCAATGAATATTGTAAATGCACAAACAGTAATTTCTCCGCATTGCAAGGTGCAATTCTGAAATTTTTTGCTTTTTTCTGCTCCTCTTAGCATGATAAAGAAGATTCAAAGAGAGTGAGATGCCAGCTCCTTTCATTCAGTCAGTAGCTTCAAACATTTCTGGTATATGAATAACATGATGTTTTTCAATGGCAAAAATCAATGAATATTGTAAATGCACAAACAGTAATTTCTCCGCATTGCAAGGTGCAATTCTGAAATTTTTTGCTTTTTCCTGCTCCTCTGAGCATGATAAAGAAGATTCAAAGACAGTGAGATGCCAGCTCCTTTCATTCAGCCAGTAGCTTCAAACATTTCTGGTATATGAATAACATGATGTTTTTCAATGGCAAAAATCAATGAATATTGTAAATGCACAAACAGTAATTTCTCCGCATTGCAAGGTGCAATTCTGAAATTTTTTGCTTTTTCCTGCTCCTCTTAGCATGATAAAGAACATTCAAAGAGAGTGAGATGCCAGCTCCTTTCATTCAGTCAGTAGCTTCAATCATTTCTGGTATATGAATAACATGATGTTTTTCAATGGCAAAAATCAATGAATATTGTAAATGCACAAACAGTAATTTCTCCGCATTGCAAGGTGCAATTCTGAAATTTTTTGCTTTTTTCTGCTCCTCTTAGCATGATAAAGAAGATTCAAAGAGAGTGAGATGCCAGCTCCTTTCATTCAGTCAGTAGCTTCAAACATTTCTGGACGTTTTTCAATGGCAAAAATCAATGAATATTGTAAATGCACAAACAGTAATTTCTCCGCATTGCAAGGTGCAATTCTGAAATTTTTTGCTTTTTCCTGCTCCTCTTAGCAAGATAAACAAGATTCAAAGAGAGTGAGATGCCAGCTCCTTTCATTCAGTCAGTAGCTTCAATCATTTCTGGACGTTTTTCAATGGCAAAAATCAATGAATATTGTAAATGCACAAACAGTAATTTCTCCGCATTGCAAGGTGCAATTCTGAAATTTTTTGCTTTTTCCTGCTCCTCTTAGCATGATAAAGAAGATTCAAAGAGAGTGAGATGCCAGCTCCTTTCATTCAGTCAGTAGCTTCAATCATTTCTGGACGTTTTTCAATGGCAAAAATCAATGAATATTGTAAATGCACAAACAGTAATTTCTCCGCATTGCAAGGTGCAATTCTGAAATTTTTTGCTTTTTCCTGCTCCTCTTAGCATGATAAAGAAGATTCAAAGAGAGTGAGATGCCAGCTCCTTTCATTCAGTCAGTAGCTTCAATCATTTCTGGACGTTTTTCAATGGCAAAAATCAATGAATATTGTAAATGCACAAACAGTAATTTCTCCGCATTGCAAGGTGCAATTCTGAAATTTTTTGCTTTTTCCTGCTCCTCTTAGCATGATAAAGAAGATTCAAAGAGAGTGAGATGCCAGCTCCTTTCATTCAGTCAGTAGCTTCAAACATTTCTGGTATATGAATAACATGATGTTTTTCAATGGCAAAAATCAATGAATATTGTAAATGCACAAACAGTAATTTCTCCGCATTGCAAGGTGCAATTCTGAAATTTTTTGCTTTTTCCTGCTCCTCTAAGCAATATAAAGAAGATTCAAAGAGAGTGAGATGCCAGCTCCTTTCATTCAGTCAGTAGCTTCAATCATTTCTGGACGTTTTTCAATGGCAAAAATCAATGAATATTGTAAATGCACAAACAGTAATTTCTCCGCATTGCAAGGTGCAATTCTGAAATTTTTTGCTTTTTCCTGCTCCTCTTTGCATGATAAACAAGATTCAAAGAGAATGAGATGCCAGCTCCTTTCATTCAGTCAGTAGCTTCAATCATTTCTGGACGTTTTTCAATGGCAAAAATCAATGAATATTGTAAATGCACAAACAGTAATTTCTCCGCATTGCAAGGTGCAATTCTGAAATTTTTTGCTTTTTCCTGCTCCTCTTAGCATGATAAAGAAGATTCAAAGAGAGTGAGATGCCAGCTCCTTTCATTCAGTCAGTAGCTTCAAACATTTCTGGTATATGAATAACATGATGTTTTTCAATGGCAAAAATCAATGAATATTGTAAATGCACAAACAGTAATTTCTCCGCATTGCAAGGTGCAATTTTGAAATTTTTTGCTTTTTCCTGCTCCTCTTAGCATGATAAAGAAGATTCAAAGAGAGTGAGATGCCAGCTCCTTTCATTCAGTCAGTAGCTTCAATCATTTCTGGACGTTTTTCAATGGCAAAAATCAATGAATATTGTAAATGCACAAACAGTAATTTCTCCGCATTGCAAGGTGCAATTCTGAAATTTTTTGCTTTTTCCTGCTCCTCTTAGCATGATAAACAAGATTCAAAGAGAGTGAGATGCCAGCTCCTTTCATTCAGTCAGTAGCTTCAATCATTTCTGGATGTTTTTCAATGGCAAAAATCAATGAATATTGTAAATGCACAAACAGTAATTTCTCCGCATTGCAAGGTGCAATTCTGAAATTTTTTGCTTTTTTCTGCTCCTCTTAGCATGATAAAGAAGATTCAAAGAGAGTGAGATGCCAGCTCCTTTCATTCAGTCAGTAGCTTCAAACATTTCTGGTATATGAATAACATGATGTTTTTCAATGGCAAAAATCAATGAATATTGTAAAAGCACAAACAGTAATTTCTCCGCATTGCAAGGTGCAATTCTGAAATTTTTTGCTTTTTCCTGCTCCTCTGAGCATGATAAAGAAGATTCAAAGAGAGTGAGATGCCAGCTCCTTTCATTCAGCCAGTAGCTTCAAACATTTCTGGTATATGAATAACATGATGTTTTTCAATGGCAAAAATCAATGAATATTGTAAATGCACAAACAGTAATTTCTCCGCATTGCAAGGTGCAATTCTGAAATTTTTTGCTTTTTCCTGCTCCTCTTAGCATGATAAAGAACATTCAAAGAGAGTGAGATGCCAGCTCCTTTCATTCAGTCAGTAGCTTCAATCATTTCTGGACGTTTTTCAATGGCAAAAATCATTGAATATTGTAAATGCACAAACAGTAATTTCTCCGCATTGCAAGGTGCAATTCTGAAATTTTTTGCTTTTTCCTGCTCCTCTTAGCATGATAAAGAAGATTCAAAGAGAGTGAGATGCCAGCTCCTTTCATTCAGTCAGTAGCTTCAATCATTTCTGGTATATGAATAACATGATGTTTTTCAATGGCAAAAATCAATGAATATTGTAAATGCACAAACAGTAATTTCTCCGCATTTCAAGGTGCAATTCTGAAATTTTTTGCTTTTTCCTGCTCCTCTTAGCATGATAAACAAGATTCAAAGAGAGTGAGATGCCAGCTCCTTTCATTCAGTCAGTAGCTTCAATCATTTCTGGACGTTTTTCAATGGCAAAAATCAATGAATATTGTAAATGCACAAACAGTAATTTCTCCGCATTGCAAGGTGCAATTCTGAAATTTTTTGCTTTTTTCTGCTCCTCTTAGCATGATAAAGAAGATTCAAAGAGAGTGAGATGCCAGCTCCTTTCATTCAGTCAGTAGCTTCAAACATTTCTGGACGTTTTTCAATGGCAAAAATCAATGAATATTGTAAATGCACAAACAGTAATTTCTCCGCATTGCAAGGTGCAATTCTGAAATTTTTTGCTTTTTCCTGCTCCTCTTAGCAAGATAAACAAGATTCAAAGAGAGTGAGATGCCAGCTCCTTTCATTCAGTCAGTAGCTTCAATCATTTCTGGACGTTTTTCAATGGCAAAAATCAATGAATATTGTAAATGCACAAACAGTAATTTCTCCGCATTGCAAGGTGCAATTCTGAAATTTTTTGCTTTTTCCTGCTCCTCTTGGCATGATAAAGAAGATTCAAAGAGAGTGAGATGCCAGCTCCTTTCATTCAGTCAGTAGCTTCAATCATTTCTGGACGTTTTTCAATGGCAAAAATCAATGAATATTGTAAATGCACAAACAGTAATTTCTCCGCATTGCAAGGTGCAATTCTGAAATTTTTTGCTTTTTCCTGCTCCTCTTAGCATGATAAAGAAGATTCAAAGAGAGTGAGATGCCAGCTCCTTTCATTCAGTCAGTAGCTTCAATCATTTCTGGACGTTTTTCAATGGCAAAAATCAATGAATATTGTAAATGCACAAACAGTAATTTCTCCGCATTGCAAGGTGCAATTCTGAAATTTTTTGCTTTTTCCTGCTCCTCTTAGCATGATAAAGAAGATTCAAAGAGAGTGAGATGCCAGCTCCTTTCATTCAGTCAGTAGCTTCAAACATTTCTGGTATATGAATAACATGATGTTTTTCAATGGCAAAAATCAATGAATATTGTAAATGCACAAACAGTAATTTCTCCGCATTGCAAGGTGCAATTCTGAAATTTTTTGCTTTTTCCTGCTCCTCTAAGCAATATAAAGAAGATTCAAAGAGAGTGAGATGCCAGCTCCTTTCATTCAGTCAGTAGCTTCAATCATTTCTGGACGTTTTTCAATGGCAAAAATCAATGAATATTGTAAATGCACAAACAGTAATTTCTCCGCATTGCAAGGTGCAATTCTGAAATTTTTTGCTTTTTCCTGCTCCTCTTAGCATGATAAACAAGATTCAAAGAGAATGAGATGCCAGCTCCTTTCATTCAGTCAGTAGCTTCAATCATTTCTGGACGTTTTTCAATGGCAAAAATCAATGAATATTGTAAATGCACAAACAGTAATTTCTCCGCATTGCAAGGTGCAATTCTGAAATTTTTTGCTTTTTCCTGCTCCTCTTAGCATGATAAAGAAGATTCAAAGAGAGTGAGATGCCAGCTCCTTTCATTCAGTCAGTAGCTTCAAACATTTCTGGTATATGAATAACATGATGTTTTTCAATGGCAAAAATCAATGAATATTGTAAATGCACAAACAGTAATTTCTCCGCATTGCAAGGTGCAATTTTGAAATTTTTTGCTTTTTCCTGCTCCTCTTAGCATGATAAAGAAGATTCAAAGAGAGTGAGATGCCAGCTCCTTTCATTCAGTCAGTAGCTTCAATCATTTCTGGACGTTTTTCAATGGCAAAAATCAATGAATATTGTAAATGCACAAACAGTAATTTCTCCGCATTGCAAGGTGCAATTCTGAAATTTTTTGCTTTTTCCTGCTCCTCTTAGCATGATAAACAAGATTCAAAGAGAGTGAGATGCCAGCTCCTTTCATTCAGTCAGTAGCTTCAATCATTTCTGGATGTTTTTCAATGGCAAAAATCAATGAATATTGTAAATGCACAAACAGTAATTTCTCCGCATTGCAAGGTGCAATTCTGAAATTTTTTGCTTTTTTCTGCTCCTCTTAGCATGATAAAGAAGATTCAAAGAGAGTGAGATGCCAGCTCCTTTCATTCAGTCAGTAGCTTCAAACATTTCTGGTATATGAATAACATGATGTTTTTCAATGGCAAATATCAATGAATATTGTACATGCCCAAACAGTAATTTCTCCGCATTGCAAGGTGCAATTCTGAAATTTTTTGCTTTTTCCTGCTCCTCTTAGCATGATAAAGAAGATTCAAAGAGAGTGAGATGCCAGCTCCTTTCATTCAGTCAGTAGCTTCAAACATTTCTGGTATATGAATAACATGATGTTTTTCAATGGCAAAAATCAATGAATATTGTAAATGCACAAACAGTAATTTCTCCGCATTGCAAGGTGCAATTCTGAAATTTTTTGCTTTTTCCTGCTCCTCAGCATGATAAAGAAGATTTAAAGAGAGAGATGCCAGCTCCTTTCATTCAGTCAGTAGCTTCAATCATTTATGGACGTTTTTCAATGGCAAAAATCATTGAATATTGTAAATGCACAAACAGTAATTTCTCCGCATTGCAAGGTGCAATTCTGAAATTTTTTGCTTTTTCCTGCTCCTCTTAGCATGATAAAGAAGATTCAAAGAGAGTGAGATGCCAGCTCCTTTCATTCAGTCAGTAGCTTCAATCATTTCTGGTATATGAATAACATGATGTTTTTCAATGGCAAAAATCAATGAATATTGTAAATGCACAAACAGTAATTTCTCCGCATTGCAAGGTGCAATTCTGAAATTTTTTGCTTTTTCCTGCTCCTCTAAGCATGATAAAGAAGATTCAAAGATAGTGAGATGCCAGCTCCTTTCATTCAGTCAGTAGCTTCAATCATTTCTGGACGTTTTTCAATGGCAAAAATCAATGAATATTGTAAATGCACAAACAGTAATTTCTCCGCATTGCAAGGTGCAATTCTGAAATTTTTTGCTTTTTCCTGCTCCTCTTAGCATGATAAACAAGATTCAAAGAGAGTGAGATGCCAGCTCCTTTCATTCAGTCAGTAGCTTCAATCATTTCTCGACGTTTTTCAATGGCAAAAATCAATGAATATTGTAAATGCACAAACAGTAATTTCTCCGCATTGCAAGGTGCAATTCTGAAATTTTTTGCTTTTTCCTGCTCCTCTTAGCATGATAAAGAAGATTCAAAGAGAGTGAGATGCCAGCTCCTTTCATTCAGTCAGTAGCTTCAATCATTTCTGGACGTTTTTCAATGGCAAAAATCAATGAATATTGTAAATGCACAAACAGTAATTTCTCCGCATTGCAAGGTGCAATTCTGAAATTTTTTGCTTTTTCCTGCTCCTCTTAGCATGATAAACAAGATTCAAAGAGAGTGAGATGCCAGCTCCTTTCATTCAGTCAGTAGCTTCAATCATTTCTGGACGTTTTTCAATGGCAAAAATCAATGAATATTGTAAATGCACAAACAGTAATTTCTCCGCATTGCAAGGTGCAATTCTGAAATTTTTTGCTTTTTCCTGCTCCTCTTAGCATGATAAAGAAGATTCAAAGAGAGTGAGATGCCAGCTCCTTTCATTCAGTCAGTAGCTTCAAACATTTCTGGTATATGAATAACATGATATTTTTCAATGGCAAAAATCAATGAATATTGTAAATGCACAAACAGTAATTTCTCCGCATTGAAAGGTGCAATTCTGAAATTTTTTGCTTTTTCCTGCTCCTCTTAGCATGATAAAGAAGATTCAAAGAGAGTGAGATGCCAGCTCCTTTCATTCAGTCAGTAGCTTCAATCATTTCTGGACGTTTTTCAATGGCAAAAATCAATGAATATTGTAAATGCACAAACAGGAATTTCTCCGCATTGCAAGGTGCAATTCTGAAATTTTTTGCTTTTTCCTGCTCCTCTTAGCATGATAAACAAGATTCAAACAGAGTGAGATGCCAGCTCCTTTCATTCAGTCAGTAGCTTCAATCATTTCTGGACGTTTTTCAATGGCAAAAATCAATGAATATTGTAAATGCACAAACAGTAATTTCTCCGCATTGCAAGGTGCAATTCTGAAATTTTTTGCTTTTTTCTGCTCCTCTTAGCATGATAAAGAAGATTCAAAGAGAGTGAGATGCCAGCTCCTTTCATTCAGTCAGTAGCTTCAAACATTTCTGGTATATGAATAACATGATGTTTTTCAATGGCAAAAATCAATGAATATTGTAAATGCACAAACAGTAATTTCTCCGCATTGCAAGGTGCAATTCTGAAATTTTTTGCTTTTTCCTGCTCCTCTTAGCATGATAAAGAAGATTCAAAGAGAGTGAGATGCCAGCTCCTTTCATTCAGTCAGTAGCTTCAATCATTTATGGACGTTTTTCAATGGCAAAAATCATTGAATATTGTAAATGCACAAACAGTAATTTCTCCGCATTGCAAGGTGCAATTCTGAAATTTTTTGCTTTTTCCTGCTCCTCTTAGCATGATAAAGAAGATTCAAAGAGAGTGAGATGCCAGCTCCTTTCATTCAGTCAGTAGCTTCAATCATTTCTGGTATATGAATAACATGATGTTTTTCAATGGCAAAAATCAATGAATATTGTAAATGCACAAACAGTAATTTCTCCGCATTGCAAGGTGCAATTCTGAAATTTTTTGCTTTTTCCTGCTCCTCTAAGCATGATAAAGAAGATTCAAAGATAGTGAGATGCCAGCTCCTTTCATTCAGTCAGTAGCTTCAATCATTTCTGGACGTTTTTCAATGGCAAAAATCAATGAATATTGTAAATGCACAAACAGTAATTTCTACGCATTGCAAGGTGCAATTCTGAAATTTTTTGCTTTTTCCTGCTCCTCTTAGCATGATAAACAAGATTCAAAGAGAGTGAGATGCCAGCTCCTTTCATTCAGTCAGTAGCTTCAATCATTTCTCGACGTTTTTCAATGGCAAAAATCAATGAATATTGTAAATGCACAAACAGTAATTTCTCCGCATTGCAAGGTGCAATTCTGAAATTTTTTGCTTTTTCCTGCTCCTCTTAGCATGATAAAGAAGATTCAAAGAGAGTGAGATGCCAGCTCCTTTCATTCAGTCAGTAGCTTCAATCATTTCTGGACGTTTTTCAATGGCAAAAATCAATGAATATTGTAAATGCACAAACAGTAATTTCTCCGCATTGCAAGGTGCAATTCTGAAATTTTTTGCTTTTTTCTGCTCCTCTTAGCATGATAAAGAAGATTCAAAGAGAGTGAGATGCCAGCTCCTTTCATTCAGTCAGTAGCTTCAAACATTTCTGGTATATGAATAACATGATGTTTTTCAATGACAAAAATCAATGAATATTGTAAATGCACAAACAGTAATTTCTCCGCATTGCAAGGTGCAATTCTGAAATTTTTTGCTTTTTCCTGCTCCTCTGAGCATGATAAAGAAGATTCAAAGAGAGTGAGATGCCAGCTCCTTTCATTCAGCCAGTAGCTTCAAACATTTCTGGTATATGAATAACATGATGTTTTTCAATGGCAAAAATCAATGAATATTGTAAATGCACAAACAGTAATTTCTCCGCATTGCAAGGTGCAATTCTGAAATTTTTTGCTTTTTCCTGCTCCTCTTAGCATGATAAAGAACATTCAAAGAGAGTGAGATGCCAGCTCCTTTCATTCAGTCAGTAGCTTCAATCATTTCTGGACGTTTTTCAATGGCAAAAATCATTGAATATTGCAAATGCACAAACAGTAATTTCTCCGCATTGCAAGGTGCAATTCTGAAATTTTTTGCTTTTTCCTGCTCCTCTTAGCATGATAAAGAAGATTCAAAGAGAGTGAGATGCCAGCTCCTTTCATTCAGTCAGTAGCTTCAATCATTTCTGGTATATGAATAACATGATGTTTTTCAATGGCAAAAATCAATGAATATTGTAAATGCACAAACAGTAATTTCTCCGCATTGCAAGGTGCAATTCTGAAATTTTTTGCTTTTTCCTGCTCCTCTTAGCATGATAAACAAGATTCAAAGAGAGTGAGATGCCAGCTCCTTTCATTCAGTCAGTAGCTTCAATCATTTCTGGACGTTTTTCAATGGCAAAAATCAATGAATATTGTAAGTGCACAAACAGTAATTTCTCCGCATTGCAAGGTGCAATTCTGAAATTTTTTGCTTTTTTCTGCTCCTCTTAGCATGATAAAGAAGATTCAAAGAGAGTGAGATGCCAGCTCCTTTCATTCAGTCAGTAGCTTCAAACATTTCTGGACGTTTTTCAATGGCAAAAATCAATGAATATTGTAAATGCACAAACAGTAATTTCTCCGCATTGCAAGGTGCAATTCTGAAATTTTTTGCTTTTTCCTGCTCCTCTTAGCAAGATAAACAAGATTCAAAGAGAGTGAGATGCCAGCTCCTTTCATTCAGTCAGTAGCTTCAATCATTTCTGGACGTTTTTCAATGGCAAAAATCAATGAATATTGTAAATGCACAAACAGTAATTTCTCCGCATTGCAAGGTGCAATTCTGAAATTTTTTGCTTTTTCCTGCTCCTCTTAGCATGATAAAGAAGATTCAAAGAGAGTGAGATGCCAGCTCCTTTCATTCAGTCAGTAGCTTCAATCATTTCTGGACGTTTTTCAATGGCAAAAATCAATGAATATTGTAAATGCACAAAGAGTAATTTCTCCGCATTGCAAGGTGCAATTCTGAAATTTTTTGCTTTTTCCTGCTCCTCTTAGCATGATAAAGAAGATTCAAAGAGAGTGAGATGCCAGCTCCTTTCATTCAGTCAGTAGCTTCAATCATTTCTGGACGTTTTTCAATGGCAAAAATCAATGAATATTGTAAATGCACAAACAGTAATTTCTCCGCATTGCAAGGTGCAATTCTGAAATTTTTTGCTTTTTCCTGCTCCTCTTAGCATGATAAAGAAGATTCAAAGAGAGTGAGATGCCAGCTCCTTTCATTCAGTCAGTAGCTTCAAACATTTCTGGTATATGAATAACATGATGTTTTTCAATGGCAAAAATCAATGAATATTGTAAATGCACAAACAGTAATTTCTCCGCATTGCAAGGTGCAATTCTGAAATTTTTTGCTTTTTCCTGCTCCTCTAAGCAATATAAAGAAGATTCAAAGAGAGTGAGATGCCAGCTCCTTTCATTCAGTCAGTAGCTTCAATCATTTCTGGACGTTTTTCAATGGCAAAAATCAATGAATATTGTAAATGCACAAACAGTAATTTCTCCGCATTGCAAGGTGCAATTCTGAAATTTTTTGCTTTTTCCTGCTCCTCTTTGCATGATAAACAAGATTCAAAGAGAATGAGATGCCAGCTCCTTTCATTCAGTCAGTAGCTTCAATCATTTCTGGACGTTTTTCAATGGCAAAAATCAATGAATATTGTAAATGCACAAACAGTAATTTCTCCGCATTGCAAGGTGCAATTCTGAAATTTTTTGCTTTTTCCTGCTCCTCTTAGCATGATAAAGAAGATTCAAAGAGAGTGAGATGCCAGCTCCTTTCATTCAGTCAGTAGCTTCAAACATTTCTGGTATATGAATAACATGATGTTTTTCAATGGCAAAAATCAATGAATATTGTAAATGCACAAACAGTAATTTCTCCGCATTGCAAGGTGCAATTTTGAAATTTTTTGCTTTTTCCTGCTCCTCTTAGCATGATAAAGAAGATTCAAAGAGAGTGAGATGCCAGCTCCTTTCATTCAGTCAGTAGCTTCAATCATTTCTGGACGTTTTTCAATGGCAAAAATCAATGAATATTGTAAATGCACAAACAGTAATTTCTCCGCATTGCAAGGTGCAATTCTGAAATTTTTTGCTTTTTCCTGCTCCTCTTAGCATGATAAACAAGATTCAAAGAGAGTGAGATGCCAGCTCCTTTCATTCAGTCAGTAGCTTCAATCATTTCTGGATGTTTTTCAATGGCAAAAATCAATGAATATTGTAAATGCACAAACAGTAATTTCTCCGCATTGCAAGGTGCAATTCTGAAATTTTTTGCTTTTTTCTGCTCCTCTTAGCATGATAAAGAAGATTCAAAGAGAGTGAGATGCCAGCTCCTTTCATTCAGTCAGTAGCTTCAAACATTTCTGGTATATGAATAACATGATGTTTTTCAATGGCAAAAATCAATGAATATTGTAAATGCCCAAACAGTAATTTCTCCGCATTGCAAGGTGCAATTCTGAAATTTTTTGCTTTTTCCTGCTCCTCTTAGCATGATAAAGAAGATTCAAAGAGAGTGAGATGCCAGCTCCTTTCATTCAGTCAGTAGCTTCAAACATTTCTGGTATATGAATAACATGATGTTTTTCAATGGCAAAAATCAATGAATATTGTAAATGCACAAACAGTAATTTCTCCGCATTGCAAGGTGCTATTCTGAAATTTTTTGCTTTTTCCTGCTCCTCAGCATGATAAAGAAGATTCAAAGAGAGAGATGCCAGCTCCTTTCATTCAGTCAGTAGCTTCAATCATTTATGGACGTTTTTCAATGGCAAAAATCATTGAATATTGTAAATGCACAAACAGTAATTTCTCCGCATTGCAAGGTGCAATTCTGAAATTTTTTGCTTTTTCCTGCTCCTCTTAGCATGATAAAGAAGATTCAAAGAGAGTGAGATGCCAGCTCCTTTCATTCAGTCAGTAGCTTCAATCATTTCTGGTATATGAATAACGATGTTTTTCAATGGCAAAAATCAATGAATATTGTAAATGCACAAACAGTAATTTCTCCGCATTGCAAGGTGCAATTCTGAAATTTTTTGCTTTTTCCTGCTCCTCTAAGCATGATAAAGAAGATTCAAAGATAGTGAGATGCCAGCTCCTTTCATTCAGTCAGTAGCTTCAATCATTTCTGGACGTTTTTCAATGGCAAAAATCAATGAATATTGTAAATGCACAAACAGTAATTTCTCCGCATTGCAAGGTGCAATTCTGAAATTTTTTGCTTTTTCCTGCTCCTCTTAGCATGATAAACAAGATTCAAAGAGAGTGAGATGCCAGCTCCTTTCATTCAGTCAGTAGCTTCAATCATTTCTCGACGTTTTTCAATGGCAAAAATCAATGAATATTGTAAATGCACAAACAGTAATTTCTCCGCATTGCAAGGCGCAATTCTGAAATTTTTTGCTTTTTCCTGCTCCTCTTAGCATGATAAAGAAGATTCAAAGAGAGTGAGATGCCAGCTCCTTTCATTCAGTCAGTAGCTTCAATCATTTCTGGACGTTTTTCAATGGCAAAAATCAATGAATATTGTAAATGCACAAACAGTAATTTCTCCGCATTGCAAGGTGCAATTCTGAAATTTTTTGCTTTTTCCTGCTCCTCTTAGCATGATAAACAAGATTCAAAGAGAGTGAGATGCCAGCTCCTTTCATTCAGTCAGTAGCTTCAATCATTTCTGGACGTTTTTCAATGGCAAAAATCAATGAATATTGTAAATGCACAAACAGTAATTTCTCCGCATTGCAAGGTGCAATTCTGAAATTTTTTGCTTTTTCCTGCTCCTCTTAGCATGATAAAGAAGATTCAAAGAGAGTGAGATGCCAGCTCCTTTCATTCAGTCAGTAGCTTCAAACATTTCTGGTATATGAATAACATGATATTTTTCAATGGCAAAAATCAATGAATATTGTAAATGCACAAACAGTAATTTCTCCGCATTGAAAGGTGCAATTCTGAAATTTTTTGCTTTTTCCTGCTCCTCTTAGCATGATAAAGAAGATTCAAAGAGAGTGAGATGCCAGCTCCTTTCATTCAGTCAGTAGCTTCAATCATTTCTGGACGTTTTTCAATGGCAAAAATCAATGAATATTGTAAATGCACAAACAGTAATTTCTCCGCATTGCAAGGTGCAATTCTGAAATTTTTTGCTTTTTTCTGCTCCTCTTAGCATGATAAAGAAGATTCAAAGAGAGTGAGATGCCAGCTCCTTTCATTCAGTCAGTAGCTTCAATCATTTCTGGACGTTTTTCAATGGCAAAAATCAATGAATATTGTAAATGCACAAACAGTAATTTCTCCGCATTGCAAGGTGCAATTCTGAAATTTTTTGCTTTTTTCTGCTCCTCTTAGCATGATAAAGAAGATTCAAAGAGAGTGAGATGCCAGCTCCTTTCATTCAGTCAGTAGCTTCAAACATTTCTGGTATACGAATAACATGATGTTTTTCAATGGCAAAAATCAATGAATATTGTAAATGCACAAACAGTAATTTCTCCGCATTGCAAGGTGCAATTCTGAAATTTTTTGCTTTTTCCTGCTCCTCTAAGCATGATAAAGAAGATTCAAAGAGAGTGAGATGCCAGCTCCTTTCATTCAGTCAGTAGCTTCAATCATTTCTGGACGTTTTTCAATGGCAAAAATCAATGAATATTGTAAATGCACAAACAGTAATTTCTCCGCATTGCAAGGTGCAATTCTGAAATTTTTTGCTTTTTTCTGCTCCTCTTAGCATGATAAAGAAGATTCAAAGAGAGTGAGATGCCAGCTCCTTTCATTCAGTCAGTAGCTTCAAACATTTCTGGACGTTTTTCAATGGCAAAAATCAATGAATATTGTAAATGCACAAACAGTAATTTCTCCGCATTGCAAGGTGCAATTCTGAAATTTTTTGCTTTTTCCTGCTCCTCTTAGCAAGATAAACAAGATTCAAAGAGAGTGAGATGCCAGCTCCTTTCATTCAGTCAGTAGCTTCAAACATTTCTGGTATATGAATAACATGATGTTTTTCAATGGCAAAAATCAATGAATATTGTAAATGCACAAACAGTAATTTCTCCGCATTGCAAGGTGCAATTTTGAAATTTTTTGCTTTTTCCTGCTCCTCTTAGCATGATAAAGAAGATTCAAAGAGAGTGAGATGCCAGCTCCTTTCATTCAGTCAGTAGCTTCAATCATTTCTGGACGTTTTTCAATGGCAAAAATCAATGAATATTGTAAATGCACAAACAGTAATTTCTCCGCATTGCAAGGTGCAATTCTGAAATTTTTTGCTTTTTCCTGCTCCTCTAAGCATGATAAAGAAGATTCAAAGATAGTGAGATGCCAGCTCCTTTCATTCAGTCAGTAGCTTCAATCATTTCTGGACGTTTTTCAATGGCAAAAATCAATGAATATTGTAAATGCACAAACAGTAATTTCTCCGCATTGCAAGGTGCAATTCTGAAATTTTTTGCTTTTTCCTGCTCCTCTTAGCATGATAAACAAGATTCAAAGAGAGTGAGATGCCAGCTCCTTTCATTCAGTCAGTAGCTTCAATCATTTCTCGACGTTTTTCAATGGCAAAAATCAATGAATATTGTAAATGCACAAACAGTAATTTCTCCGCATTGCAAGGCGCAATTCTGAAATTTTTTGCTTTTTCCTGCTCCTCTTAGCATGATAAAGAAGATTCAAAGAGAGTGAGATGCCAGCTCCTTTCATTCAGTCAGTAGCTTCAATCATTTCTGGACGTTTTTCAATGGCAAAAATCAATGAATATTGTAAATGCACAAACAGTAATTTCTCCGCATTGCAAGGTGCAATTCTGAAATTTTTTGCTTTTTCCTGCTCCTCTTAGCATGATAAACAAGATTCAAAGAGAGTGAGATGCCAGCTCCTTTCATTCAGTCAGTAGCTTCAATCATTTCTGGACGTTTTTCAATGGCAAAAATCAATGAATATTGTAAATGCACAAACAGTAATTTCTCCGCATTGAAAGGTGCAATTCTGAAATTTTTTGCTTTTTCCTGCTCCTCTTAGCATGATAAAGAAGATTCAAAGAGAGTGAGATGCCAGCTCCTTTCATTCAGTCAGTAGCTTCAATCATTTCTGGACGTTTTTCAATGGCAAAAATCAATGAATATTGTAAATGCACAAACAGTAATTTCTCCGCATTGCAAGGTGCAATTCTGAAATTTTTTGCTTTTTTCTGCTCCTCTTAGCATGATAAAGAAGATTCAAAGAGAGTGAGATGCCAGCTCCTTTCATTCAGTCAGTAGCTTCAATCATTTCTGGACGTTTTTCAATGGCAAAAATCAATGAATATTGTAAATGCACAAACAGTAATTTCTCCGCATTGCAAGGTGCAATTCTGAAATTTTTTGCTTTTTTCTGCTCCTCTTAGCATGATAAAGAAGATTCAAAGAGAGTGAGATGCCAGCTCCTTTCATTCAGTCAGTAGCTTCAAACATTTCTGGTATACGAATAACATGATGTTTTTCAATGGCAAAAATCAATGAATATTGTAAATGCACAAACAGTAATTTCTCCGCATTGCAAGGTGCAATTCTGAAATTTTTTGCTTTTTCCTGCTCCTCTAAGCATGATAAAGAAGATTCAAAGAGAGTGAGATGCCAGCTCCTTTCATTCAGTCAGTAGCTTCAATCATTTCTGGACGTTTTTCAATGGCAAAAATCAATGAATATTGTAAATGCACAAACAGTAATTTCTCCGCATTGCAAGGTGCAATTCTGAAATTTTTTGCTTTTTTCTGCTCCTCTTAGCATGATAAAGAAGATTCAAAGAGAGTGAGATGCCAGCTCCTTTCATTCAGTCAGTAGCTTCAAACATTTCTGGACGTTTTTCAATGGCAAAAATCAATGAATATTGTAAATGCACAAACAGTAATTTCTCCGCATTGCAAGGTGCAATTCTGAAATTTTTTGCTTTTTCCTGCTCCTCTTAGCAAGATAAACAAGATTCAAAGAGAGTGAGATGCCAGCTCCTTTCATTCAGTCAGTAGCTTCAAACATTTCTGGTATATGAATAACATGATGTTTTTCAATGGCAAAAATCAATGAATATTGTAAATGCACAAACAGTAATTTCTCCGCATTGCAAGGTGCAATTTTGAAATTTTTTGCTTTTTCCTGCTCCTCTTAGCATGATAAAGAAGATTCAAAGAGAGTGAGATGCCAGCTCCTTTCATTCAGTCAGTAGCTTCAATCATTTCTGGACGTTTTTCAATGGCAAAAATCAATGAATATTGTAAATGCACAAACAGTAATTTCTCCGCATTGCAAGGTGCAATTCTGAAATTTTTTGCTTTTTCCTGCTCCTCTAAGCATGATAAAGAAGATTCAAAGATAGTGAGATGCCAGCTCCTTTCATTCAGTCAGTAGCTTCAATCATTTCTGGACGTTTTTCAATGGCAAAAATCAATGAATATTGTAAATGCACAAACAGTAATTTCTCCGCATTGCAAGGTGCAATTCTGAAATTTTTTGCTTTTTCCTGCTCCTCTTAGCATGATAAACAAGATTCAAAGAGAGTGAGATGCCAGCTCCTTTCATTCAGTCAGTAGCTTCAATCATTTCTCGACGTTTTTCAATGGCAAAAATCAATGAATATTGTAAATGCACAAACAGTAATTTCTCCGCATTGCAAGGTGCAATTCTGAAATTTTTTGCTTTTTCCTGCTCCTCTTAGCATGATAAAGAAGATTCAAAGAGAGTGAGATGCCAGCTCCTTTCATTCAGTCAGTAGCTTCAATCATTTCTGGACGTTTTTCAATGGCAAAAATCAATGAATATTGTAAATGCACAAACAGTAATTTCTCCGCATTGCAAGGTGCAATTCTGAAATTTTTTGCTTTTTCCTGCTCCTCTTAGCATGATAAACAAGATTCAAAGAGAGTGAGATGCCAGCTCCTTTCATTCAGTCAGTAGCTTCAATCATTTCTGGACGTTTTTCAATGGCAAAAATCAATGAATATTGTAAATGCACAAACAGTAATTTCTCCGCATTGCAAGGTGCAATTCTGAAATTTTTTGCTTTTTCCTGCTCCTCTTAGCATGATAAAGAAGATTCAAAGAGAGTGAGATGCCAGCTCCTTTCATTCAGTCAGTAGCTTCAAACATTTCTGGTATATGAATAACATGATATTTTTCAATGGCAAAAATCAATGAATATTGTAAATGCACAAACAGTAATTTCTCCGCATTGAAAGGTGCAATTCTGAATTTTTTTGCTTTTTCCTGCTCCTCTTAGCATGATAAAGAAGATTCAAAGAGAGTGAGATGCCAGCTCCTTTCATTCAGTCAGTAGCTTCAATCATTTCTGGACGTTTTTCAATGGCAAAAATCAATGAATATTGTAAATGCACAAACAGGAATTTCTCCGCATTGCAAGGTGCAATTCTGAAATTTTTTGCTTTTTCCTGCTCCTCTTAGCATGATAAACAAGATTCAAACAGAGTGAGATGCCAGCTCCTTTCATTCAGTCAGTAGCTTCAATCATTTCTGGACGTTTTTCAATGGCAAAAATCAATGAATATTGTAAATGCACAAACAGTAATTTCTCCGCATTGCAAGGTGCAATTCTGAAATTTTTTGCTTTTTTCTGCTCCTCTTAGCATGATAAAGAAGATTCAAAGAGAGTGAGATGCCAGCTCCTTTCATTCAGTCAGTAGCTTCAAACATTTCTGGTATATGAATAACATGATGTTTTTCAATGGCAAAAATCAATGAATATTGTAAATGCACAAACAGTAATTTCTCCGCATTGCAAGGTGCAATTCTGAAATTTTTTGCTTTTTCCTGCTCCTCTTAGCATGATAAAGAAGATTCAAAGAGAGTGAGATGCCAGCTCCTTTCATTCAGTCAGTAGCTTCAATCATTTATGGACGTTTTTCAATGGCAAAAATCATTGAATATTGTAAATGCACAAACAGTAATTTCTCCGCATTGCAAGGTGCAATTCTGAAATTTTTTGCTTTTTCCTGCTCCTCTTAGCATGATAAAGAAGATTCAAAGAGAGTGAGATGCCAGCTCCTTTCATTCAGTCAGTAGCTTCAATCATTTCTGGTATATGAATAACATGATGTTTTTCAATGGCAAAAATCAATGAATATTGTAAATGCACAAACAGTAATTTCTCCGCATTGCAAGGTGCAATTCTGAAATTTTTTGCTTTTTCCTGCTCCTCTAAGCATGATAAAGAAGATTCAAAGATAGTGAGATGCCAGCTCCTTTCATTCAGTCAGTAGCTTCAATCATTTCTGGACGTTTTTCAATGGCAAAAATCAATGAATATTGTAAATGCACAAACAGTAATTTCTCCGCATTGCAAGGTGCAATTCTGAAATTTTTTGCTTTTTCCTGCTCCTCAGCATGATAAACAAGATTCAAAGAGAGTGAGATGCCAGCTCCTTTCATTCAGTCAGTAGCTTCAATCATTTCTCGACGTTTTTCAATGGCAAAAATCAATGAATATTGTAAATGCACAAACAGTAATTTCTCCGCATTGCAAGGTGCAATTCTGAAATTTTTTGCTTTTTCCTGCTCCTCTTAGCATGATAAAGAAGATTCAAAGAGAGTGAGATGCCAGCTCCTTTCATTCAGTCAGTAGCTTCAATCATTTCTGGACGTTTTTCAATGGCAAAAATCAATGAATATTGTAAATGCACAAACAGTAATTTCTCCGCATTGCAAGGTGCAATTCTGAAATTTTTTGCTTTTTTCTGCTCCTCTTAGCATGATAAAGAAGATTCAAAGAGAGTGAGATGCCAGCTCCTTTCATTCAGTCAGTAGCTTCAAACATTTCTGGTATATGAATAACATGATGTTTTTCAATGGCAAAAATCAATGAATATTGTAAATGCACAAACAGTAATTTCTCCGCATTGCAAGGTGCAATTCTGAAGTTTTTTGCTTTTTCCTGCTCCTCTGAGCATGATAAAGAAGATTCAAAGAGAGTGAGATGCCAGCTCCTTTCATTCAGCCAGTAGCTTCAAACATTTCTGGTATATGAATAACATGATGTTTTTCAATGGCAAAAATCAATGAATATTGTAAATGCACAAACAGTAATTTCTCCGCATTGCAAGGTGCAATTCTGAAATTTTTTGCTTTTTCCTGCTCCTCTTAGCATGATAAAGAACATTCAAAGAGAGTGAGATGCCAGCTCCTTTCATTCAGTCAGTAGCTTCAATCATTTCTGGACGTTTTTCAATGGCAAAAATCATTGAATATTGTAAATGCACAAACAGTAATTTCTCCGCATTGCAAGGTGCAATTCTGAAATTTTTTGCTTTTTCCTGCTCCTCTTAGCATGATAAAGAAGATTCAAAGAGAGTGAGATGCCAGCTCCTTTCATTCAGTCAGTAGCTTCAATCATTTCTGGTATATGAATAACATGATGTTTTTCAATGGCAAAAATCAATGAATATTGTAAATGCACAAACAGTAATTTCTCCGCATTGCAAGGTGCAATTCTGAAATTTTTTGCTTTTTCCTGCTCCTCTTAGCATGATAAACAAGATTCAAAGAGAGTGAGATGCCAGCTCCTTTCATTCAGTCAGTAGCTTCAATCATTTCTGGACGTTTTTCAATGGCAAAAATCAATGAATATTGTAAATGCACAAACAGTAATTTCTCCGCATTGCAAGGTGCAATTCTGAAATTTTTTGCTTTTTTCTGCTCCTCTTAGCATGATAAAGAAGATTCAAAGAGAGTGAGATGCCAGCTCCTTTCATTCAGTCAGTAGCTTCAAACATTTCTGGACGTTTTTCAATGGCAAAAATCAATGAATATTGTAAATGCACAAACAGTAATTTCTCCGCATTGCAAGGTGCAATTCTGAAATTTTTTACTTTTTCCTGCTCCTCTTAGCAAGATAAACAAGATTCAAAGAGAGTGAGATGCCAGCTCCTTTCATTCAGTCAGTAGCTTCAATCATTTCTGGACGTTTTTCAATGGCAAAAATCAATGAATATTGTAAATGCACAAACAGTAATTTCTCCGCATTGCAAGGTGCAATTCTGAAATTTTTTGCTTTTTCCTGCTCCTCTTAGCATGATAAAGAAGATTCAAAGAGAGTGAGATGCCAGCTCCTTTCATTCAGTCAGTAGCTTCAATCATTTCTGGACGTTTTTCAATGGCAAAAATCAATGAATATTGTAAATGCACAAACAGTAATTTCTCCGCATTGCAAGGTGCAATTCTGAAATTTTTTGCTTTTTCCTGCTCCTCTTAGCATGATAAAGAAGATTCAAAGAGAGTGAGATGCCAGCTCCTTTCATTCAGTCAGTAGCTTCAATCATTTCTGGACGTTTTTCAATGGCAAAAATCAATGAATATTGTAAATGCACAAACAGTAATTTCTCCGCATTGCAAGGTGCAATTCTGAAATTTTTTGCTTTTTCCTGCTCCTCTTAGCATGATAAAGAAGATTCAAAGAGAGTGAGATGCCAGCTCCTTTCATTCAGTCAGTAGCTTCAAACATTTCTGGTATATGAATAACATGATGTTTTTCAATGGCAAAAATCAATGAATATTGTAAATGCACAAACAGTAATTTCTCCGCATTGCAAGGTGCAATTCTGAAATTTTTTGCTTTTTCCTGCTCCTCTAAGCAATATAAAGAAGATTCAAAGAGAGTGAGATGCCATCTCCTTTCATTCAGTCAGTAGCTTCAATCATTTCTGGACGTTTTTCAATGGCAAAAATCAATGAATATTGTAAATGCACAAACAGTAATTTCTCCGCATTGCAAGGTGCAATTCTGAAATTTTTTGCTTTTTCCTGCTCCTCTTTGCATGATAAACAAGATTCAAAGAGAATGAGATGCCAGCTCCTTCCATTCAGTCAGTAGCTTCAATCATTTCTGGACGTTTTTCAATGGCAAAAATCAATGAATATTGTAAATGCACAAACAGTAATTTCTCCGCATTGCAAGGTGCAATTCTGAAATTTTTTGCTTTTTCCTGCTCCTCTTAGCATGATAAAGAAGATTCAAAGAGAGTGAGATGCCAGCTCCTTTCATTCAGTCAGTAGCTTCAAACATTTCTGGTATATGAATAACATGATGTTTTTCAATGGCAAAAATCAATGAATATTGTAAATGCACAAACAGTAATTTCTCCGCATTGCAAGGTGCAATTTTGAAATTTTTTGCTTTTTCCTGCTCCTCTTAGCATGATAAAGAAGATTCTAAGAGAGTCAGATGCCAGCTCCTTTCATTCAGTCAGTAGCTTCAATCATTTCTGGACGTTTTTCAATGGCAAAAATCAATGAATATTGTAAATGCACAAACAGTAATTTCTCCGCATTGCAAGGTGCAATTCTGAAATTTTTTGCTTTTTCCTGCTCCTCTTAGCATGATAAACAAGATTCAAAGAGAGTGAGATGCCAGCTCCTTTCATTCAGTCAGTAGCTTCAATCATTTCTGGATGTTTTTCAATGGCAAAAATCAATGAATATTGTAAATGCACAAACAGTAATTTCTCCGCATTGCAAGGTGCAATTCTGAAATTTTTTGCTTTTTTCTGCTCCTCTTAGCATGATAAAGAAGATTCAAAGAGAGTGAGATGCCAGCTCCTTTCATTCAGTCAGTAGCTTCAAACATTTCTGGTATATGAATAACATGATGTTTTTCAATGGCAAAAATCAATGAATATTGTAAATGCCCAAACAGTAATTTCTCCGCATTGCAAGGTGCAATTCTGAAATTTTTTGCTTTTTCCTGCTCCTCTTAGCATGATAAAGAAGATTCAAAGAGAGTGAGATGCCAGCTCCTTTCATTCAGTCAGTAGCTTCAAACATTTCTGGTATATGAATAACATGATGTTTTTCAATGGCAAAAATCAATGAATATTGTAAATGCACAAACAGTAATTTCTCCGCATTGCAAGGTGCAATTCTGAAATTTTTTGCTTTTTCCTGCTCCTCAGCATGATAAAGAAGATTCAAAGAGAGAGATGCCAGCTCCTTTCATTCAGTCAGTAGCTTCAATCATTTATGGACGTTTTTCAATGGCAAAAATCATTGAATATTGTAAATGCACAAACAGTAATTTCTCCGCATTGCAAGGTGCAATTCTGAAATTTTTTGCTTTTTCCTGCTCCTCTTAGCATGATAAAGAAGATTCAAAGAGAGTGAGATGCCAGCTCCTTTCATTCAGTCAGTAGCTTCAATCATTTCTGGTATATGAATAACGATGTTTTTCAATGGCAAAAATCAATGAATATTGTAAATGCACAAACAGTAATTTCTCCGCATTGCAAGGTGCAATTCTGAAATTTTTTGCTTTTTCCTGCTCCTCTAAGCATGATAAAGAAGATTCAAAGATAGTGAGATGCCAGCTCCTTTCATTCAGTCAGTAGCTTCAATCATTTCTGGACGTTTTTCAATGGCAAAAATCAATGAATATTGTAAATGCACAAACAGTAATTTCTCCGCATTGCAAGGTGCAATTCTGAAATTTTTTGCTTTTTCCTGCTCCTCTTAGCATGATAAACAAGATTCAAAGAGAGTGAGATGCCAGCTCCTTTCATTCAGTCAGTAGCTTCAATCATTTCTCGACGTTTTTCAATGGCAAAAATCAATGAATATTGTAAATGCACAAACAGTAATTTCTCCGCATTGCAAGGTGCAATTCTGAAATTTTTTGCTTTTTCCTGCTCCTCTTAGCATGATAAAGAAGATTCAAAGAGAGTGAGATGCCAGCTCCTTTCATTCAGTCAGTAGCTTCAATCATTTCTGGACGTTTTTCAATGGCAAAAATCAATGAATATTGTAAATGCACAAACAGTAATTTCTCCGCATTGCAAGGTGCAATTCTGAAATTTTTTGCTTTTTCCTGCTCCTCTTAGCATGATAAACAAGATTCAAAGAGAGTGAGATGCCAGCTCCTTTCATTCAGTCAGTAGCTTCAATCATTTCTGGACGTTTTTCAATGGCAAAAATCAATGAATATTGTAAATGCACAAACAGTAATTTCTCCGCATTGCAAGGTGCAATTCTGAAATTTTTTGCTTTCTCCTGCTCCTCTTAGCATGATAAAGAAGATTCAAAGAGAGTGAGATGCCAGCTCCTTTCATTCAGTCAGTAGCTTCAAACATTTCTGGTATATGAATAACATGATATTTTTCAATGGCAAAAATCAATGAATATTGTAAATGCACAAACAGTAATTTCTCCGCATTGAAAGGTGCAATTCTGAAATTTTTTGCTTTTTCCTGCTCCTCTTAGCATGATAAAGAAGATTCAAAGAGAGTGAGATGCCAGCTCCTTTCATTCAGTCAGTAGCTTCAATCATTTCTGGACGTTTTTCAATGGCAAAAATCAATGAATATTGTAAATGCACAAACAGTAATTTCTCCGCATTGCAAGGTGCAATTCTGAAATTTTTTGCTTTTTCCTGCTCCTCTTAGCATGATAAACAAGATTCAAACAGAGTGAGATGCCAGCTCCTTTCATTCAGTCAGTAGCTTCAATCATTTCTGGACGTTTTTCAATGGCAAAAATCAATGAATATTGTAAATGCACAAACAGTAATTTCTCCGCATTGCAAGGTGCAATTCTGAAATTTTTTGCTTTTTCCTGCTCCTCTTAGCATGATAAAGAAGATTCAAAGAGAGTGAGATGCCAGCTCCTTTCATTCAGTCAGTAGCTTCAATCATTTCTGGTATATGAATAACATGATGTTTTTCAATGGCAAAAATCAATGAATATTGTAAATGCACAAACAGTAATTTCTCCGCATTGCAAGGTGCAATTCTGAAATTTTTTGCTTTTTCCTGCTCCTCTAAGCATGATAAAGAAGATTCAAAGATAGTGAGATGCCAGCTCCTTTCATTCAGTCAGTAGCTTCAATCATTTCTGGACGTTTTTCAATGGCAAAAATCAATGAATATTGTAAATGCACAAACAGTAATTTCTCCGCATTGCAAGGTGCAATTCTGAAATTTTTTGCTTTTTCCTGCTCCTCTTAGCATGATAAACAAGATTCAAAGAGAGTGAGATGCCAGCTCCTTTCATTCAGTCAGTAGCTTCAATCATTTCTCGACGTTTTTCAATGGCAAAAATCAATGAATATTGTAAATGCACAAACAGTAATTTCTCCGCATTGCAAGGTGCAATTCTGAAATTTTTTGCTTTTTCCTGCTCCTCTTAGCATGATAAAGAAGATTCAAAGAGAGTGAGATGCCAGCTCCTTTCATTCAGTCAGTAGCTTCAATCATTTCTGGAGTTTCTCAATGGCAAAAATCAATGAATATTGTAAATGCACAAACAGTAATTTCTCCGCATTGCAAGGTGCAATTCTGAAATTTTTTGCTTTTTCCTGCTCCACTTAGCATGATAAACAAGATTCAAAGAGAGTGAGATGCCAGCTCCTTTCATTCAGTCAGTAGCTTCAATCATTTCTGGACGTTTTTCAATGGCAAAAATCAATGAATATTGTAAGTGCACAAACAGTAATTTCTCCGCATTGCAAGGTGCAATTCTAAAATTTTTTGCTTTTTCCTGCTCCTCTTAGCATGATAAAGAAGATTCAAAGAGAGTGAGATGCCAGCTCCTTTCATTCAGTCAGTAGCTTCAAACATTTCTGGTATATGAATAACATGATATTTTTCAATGGCAAAAATCAATGAATATTGTAAATGCACAAACAGTAATTTCTCCACATTGAAAGGTGCAATTCTGAAATTTTTTGCTTTTTCCTGCTCCTCTTAGCATGATAAAGAAGATTCAAAGAGAGTGAGATGCCAGCTTCTTTCATTCAGTCAGTAGCTTCAATCATTTCTGGACGTTTTTCAATGGCAAAAATCAATGAATATTGTAAATGCACGAACAGTAATTTCTCCGCATTGCAAGGTGCAATTCTGAAATTTTTTGCTTTTTCCTGCTCCTCTTAGCATGATAAACAAGATTCAAACAGAGTGAGATGCCAGCTCCTTTCATTCAGTCAGTAGCTTCAATCATTTCTGGACGTTTTTCAATGGCAAAAATCAATGAATATTGTAAATGCACAAACAGTAATTTCTCCGCATTGCAAGGTGCAATTCTGAAATTTTTTGCTTTTTTCTGCTCCTCTTAGCATGATAAAGAAGATTCAAAGAGAGTGAGATGCCAGCTCCTTTCATTCAGTCAGTAGCTTCAAACATTTCTGGTATATGAATAACATGATGTTTTTCAATGGCAAAAATCAATGAATATTGTAAATGCACAAACAGTAATTTCTCCGCATTGCAAGGTGCAATTCTGAAATTTTTTGCTTTTTCCTGCTCCTCTTAGCATGATAAAGAAGATTCAAAGAGAGTGAGATGCCAGCTCCTTTCATTCAGTCAGTAGCTTCAATCATTTCTGGACGTTTTTCAATGGCAAAAATCAATGAATATTGTAAATGCACAAACAGTAATTTCTCCGCATTGCAAGGTGCAATTCTGAAATTTTTTGCTTTTTCCTGCTCCTCTTAGCAAGATAAACAAGATTCAAAGAGAGTGAGATGCCAGCTCCTTTCATTCAGTCAGTAGCTTCAATCATTTCTGGACGTTTTTCAATGGCAAAAATCAATGAATATTGTAAATGCACAAACAGTAATTTCTCCGCATTGCAAGGTGCAATTCTGAAATTTTTTGCTTTTTCCTGCTCCTCTTAGCATGGTAAAGAAGATTCAAAGAGAGTGAGATGCCAGCTCCTTTCATTCAGTCAGTAGCTTCAATCATTTCTGGACGTTTTTCAATGGCAAAAATCAATGAATATTGTAAATGCACAAACAGTAATTTCTCCGCATTGCAAGGTGCAATTCTGAAATTTTTTGCTTTTTCCTGCTCCTCTTAGCAAGATAAACAAGATTGAAAGAGAGTGAGATGCCAGCTCCTTTCATTCAGTCAGTAGCTTCAATCATTTCTGGACGTTTTTCAATGGCAAAAATCAATGAATATTGTAAATGCACAAACAGTAATTTCTCCGCATTGCAAGGTGCAATTCTGAAATTTTTTGCTTTTTCCTGCTCCTCTTAGCATGATAAAGAAGATTCAAAGAGAGTGAGATGCCAGCTCCTTTCATTCAGTCAGTAGCTTCAAACATTTCTGGTATATGAATAACATGATGTTTTTCAATGGCAAAAATCAATGAATATTGTAAATGCACAAACAGTAATTTCTCCGCATTGCAAGGTGCAATTTTGAAATTTTTTGCTTTTTCCTGCTCCTCTTAGCATGATAAAGAAGATTCAAAGAGAGTGAGATGCCAGCTCCTTTCATTCAGTCAGTAGCTTCAATCATTTCTGGACGTTTTTCAATGGCAAAAATCAATGAATATTGTAAATGCACAAACAGTAATTTCTCCGCATTGCAAGGTGCAATTCTGAAATTTTTTGCTTTTTCCTGCTCCTCTTAGCATGATAAACAAGATTCAAGGAGAGTGAGATGCCAGCTCCTTTCATTCAGTCAGTAGCTTCAATCATTTCTGGATGTTTTTCAATGGCAAAAATCAATGAATATTGTAAATGCACAAACAGTAATTTCTCCGCATTGCAAGGTGCAATTCTGAAATTTTTTGCTTTTTTCTGCTCCTCTTAGCATGATAAAGAAGATTCAAAGAGAGTGAGATGCCAGCTCCTTTCATTCAGTCAGTAGCTTCAAACATTTCTGGTATATGAATAACATGATGTTTTTCAATGGCAAAAATCAATGAATATTGTAAATGCACAAACAGTAATTTCTCCGCATTGCAAGGTGCAATTTTGAAATTTTTTGCTTTTTCCTGCTCCTCTTAGCATGATAAAGAAGATTCAAAGAGAGTGAGATGCCAGCTCCTTTCATTCAGTCAGTAGCTTCAATCATTTCTGGACGTTTTTCAATGGCAAAAATCAATGAATATTGTAAATGCACAAACAGTAATTTCTCCGCATTGCAAGGTGCAATTCTGAAATTTTTTGCTTTTTCCTGCTCCTCTTAGCATGATAAACAAGATTCAAGGAGAGTGAGATGCCAGCTCCTTTCATTCAGTCAGTAGCTTCAATCATTTCTGGATGTTTTTCAATGGCAAAAATCAATGAATATTGTAAATGCACAAACAGTAATTTCTCCGCATTGCAAGGTGCAATTCTGAAATTTTTTGCTTTTTTCTGCTCCTCTTAGCATGATAAAGAAGATTCAAAGAGAGTGAGATGCCAGCTCCTTTCATTCAGTCAGTAGCTTCAAACATTTCTGGACGTTTTTCAATGGCAAAAATCAATGAATATTGTAAATGCACAAACAGTAATTTCTCCGCATTGCAAGGTGCAATTCTGAAATTTTTTGCTTTTTCCTGCTCCTCTTAGCAAGATAAACAAGATTCAAAGAGAGTGAGATGCCAGCTCCTTTCATTCAGTCAGTAGCTTCAAACATTTCTGGTATATGAATAACATGATGTTTTTCAATGGCAAAAATCAATGAATATTGTAAATGCACAAACAGTAATTTCTCCGCATTGCAAGGTGCAATTTTGAAATTTTTTGCTTTTTCCTGCTCCTCTTAGCATGATAAAGAAGATTCAAAGAGAGTGAGATGCCAGCTCCTTTCATTCAGTCAGTAGCTTCAATCATTTCTGGACGTTTTTCAATGGCAAAAATCAATGAATATTGTAAATGCACAAACAGTAATTTCTCCGCATTGCAAGGTGCAATTCTGAAATTTTTTGCTTTTTCCTGCTCCTCTTAGCATGATAAACAAGATTCAAAGAGAGTGAGATGCCAGCTCCTTTCATTCAGTCAGTAGCTTCAATCATTTCTGGATGTTTTTCAATGGCAAAAATCAATGAATATTGTAAATGCACAAACAGTAATTTCTCCGCATTGCAAGGTGCAATTCTGAAATTTTTTGCTTTTTTCTGCTCCTCTTAGCATGATAAAGAAGATTCAAAGAGAGTGAGATGCCAGCTCCTTTCATTCAGTCAGTAGCTTCAAACATTTCTGGTATATGAATAACATGATGTTTTTCAATGGCAAAAATCAATGAATATTGTAAATGCACAAACAGTAATTTCTCCGCATTGCAAGGTGCAATTCTGAAATTTTTTGCTTTTTCCTGCTCCTCTTAGCATGATAAAGAAGATTCAAAGAGAGTGAGATGCCAGCTCCTTTCATTCAGTCAGTAGCTTCAATCATTTCTGGACGTTTTTCAATGGCAAAAATCAATGAATATTGTAAATGCACAAACAGTAATTTCTCCGCATTGCAAGGTGCAATTCTGAAATTTTTTGCTTTTTCCTGCTCCTCTTAGCATGATAAACAAGATTCAAGGAGAGTGAGATGCCAGCTCCTTTCATTCAGTCAGTAGCTTCAATCATTTCTGGATGTTTTTCAATGGCAAAAATCAATGAATATTGTAAATGCACAAACAGTAATTTCTCCGCATTGCAAGGTGCAATTCTGAAATTTTTTGCTTTTTTCTGCTCCTCTTAGCATGATAAAGAAGATTCAAAGAGAGTGAGATGCCAGCTCCTTTCATTCAGTCAGTAGCTTCAAACATTTCTGGACGTTTTTCAATGGCAAAAATCAATGAATATTGTAAATGCACAAACAGTAATTTCTCCGCATTGCAAGGTGCAATTCTGAAATTTTTTGCTTTTTCCTGCTCCTCTTAGCAAGATAAACAAGATTCAAAGAGAGTGAGATGCCAGCTCCTTTCATTCAGTCAGTAGCTTCAAACATTTCTGGTATATGAATAACATGATGTTTTTCAATGGCAAAAATCAATGAATATTGTAAATGCACAAACAGTAATTTCTCCGCATTGCAAGGTGCAATTTTGAAATTTTTTGCTTTTTCCTGCTCCTCTTAGCATGATAAAGAAGATTCAAAGAGAGTGAGATGCCAGCTCCTTTCATTCAGTCAGTAGCTTCAATCATTTCTGGACGTTTTTCAATGGCAAAAATCAATGAATATTGTAAATGCACAAACAGTAATTTCTCCGCATTGCAAGGTGCAATTCTGAAATTTTTTGCTTTTTCCTGCTCCTCTTAGCATGATAAACAAGATTCAAAGAGAGTGAGATGCCAGCTCCTTTCATTCAGTCAGTAGCTTCAATCATTTCTGGATGTTTTTCAATGGCAAAAATCAATGAATATTGTAAATGCACAAACAGTAATTTCTCCGCATTGCAAGGTGCAATTCTGAAATTTTTTGCTTTTTTCTGCTCCTCTTAGCATGATAAAGAAGATTCAAAGAGAGTGAGATGCCAGCTCCTTTCATTCAGTCAGTAGCTTCAAACATTTCTGGTATATGAATAACATGATGTTTTTCAATGGCAAAAATCAATGAATATTGTAAATGCACAAACAGTAATTTCTCCGCATTGCAAGGTGCAATTCTGAAATTTTTTGCTTTTTCCTGCTCCTCTTAGCATGATAAAGAAGATTCAAAGAGAGTGAGATGCCAGCTCCTTTCATTCAGTCAGTAGCTTCAATCATTTCTGGACGTTTTTCAATGGCAAAAATCAATGAATATTGTAAATGCACAAACAGTAATTTCTCCGCATTGCAAGGTGCAATTCTGAAATTTTTTGCTTTTTCCTGCTCCTCTTAGCATGATAAACAAGATTCAAAGAGAGTGAGATGCCAGCTCCTTTCATTCAGTCAGTAGCTTCAATCATTTCTGGATGTTTTTCAATGGCAAAAATCAATGAATATTGTAATTGCACAAACAGTAATTTCTCCGCATTGCAAGGTGCAATTCTGAAATTTTTTGCTTTTTTCTGCTCCTCTTAGCATGATAAAGAAGATTCAAAGAGAGTGAGATGCCAGCTCCTTTCATTCAGTCAGTAGCTTCAAACATTTCTGGTATATGAATAACATGATGTTTTTCAATGGCAAAAATCAATGAATATTGTAAATGCACAAACAGTAATTTCTCCGCATTGCAAGGTGCAATTCTGAAATTTTTTGCTTTTTCCTGCTCCTCTAAGCATGATAAAGAAGATTCAAAGAGAGTGAGATGCCAGCTCCTTTCATTCAGTCAGTAGCTTCAATCATTTCTGGACGTTTTTCAATGGCAAAAATCAATGAATATTGTAAATGCACAAACAGTAATTTCTCCGCATTGCAAGGTGCAATTCTGAAATTTTTTGCTTTTTCCTGCGCCTCTTAGCAAGATAAACAAGATTCAAAGAGAGTGAGATGCCAGCTCCTTTCATTCAGTCAGTAGCTTCAATCATTTCTGGACGTTTTTCAATGGCAAAAATCAATGAATATTGTAAATGCACAAACAGTAATTTCTCCGCATTGCAAGGTGCAATTCTGAAATTTTTTGCTTTTTCCTGCTCCTCTTAGCATGATAAAGAAGATTCAAAGAGAGTGAGATGCCAGCTCCTTTCATTCAGTCAGTAGCTTCAATCATTTCTGGACGTTTTTCAATGGCAAAAATCAATGAATATTGTAAATGCACAAACAGTAATTTCTCCGCATTGCAAGGTGCAATTCTGAAATTTTTTGCTTTTTCCTGCTCCTCTTAGCAAGATAAACAAGATTCAAAGAGAGTGAGATGCCAGCTCCTTTCATTCAGTCAGTAGCTTCAATCATTTCTGGACGTTTTTCAATGGCAAAAATCAATGAATATTGTAAATGCACAAACAGTAATTTCTCCGCATTGCAAGGTGCAATTCTGAAATTTTTTGCTTTTTCCTGCTCCTCTTAGCATGGTAAAGAATATTCAAAGAGAGTGAGATGCCAGCTCCTTTCATTCAGTCAGTAGCTTCAATCATTTCTGGACGTTTTTCAATGGCAAAAATCAATGAATATTGTAAATGCACAAACAGTAATTTCTCCGCATTGCAAGGTGCAATTCTGAAATTTTTTGCTTTTTCCTGCTCCTCTTAGCAAGATAAACAAGATTCAAAGAGAGTGAGATGCCAGCTCCTTTCATTCAGTCAGTAGCTTCAATCATTTCTGGACGTTTTTCAATGGCAAAAATCAATGAATATTGTAAATGCACAAACAGTAATTTCTCCGCATTGCAAGGTGCAATTCTGAAATTTTTTGCTTTTTCCTGCTCCTCTTAGCATGATAAAGATTCAAAGAGAGTGAGATGCCAGCTCCTTTCATTCAGTCAGTAGCTTCAAACATTTCTGGTATATGAATAACATGATGTTTTTCAATGGCAAAAATCAATGAATATTGTAAATGCACAAACAGTAATTTCTCCGCATTGCAAGGTGCAATTTTGAAATTTTTTGCTTTTTCCTGCTCCTCTTAGCATGATAAAGAAGATTCAAAGAGAGTGAGATGCCAGCTCCTTTCATTCAGTCAGTAGCTTCAATCATTTCTGGACGTTTTTCAATGGCAAAAATCAATGAATATTGTAAATGCACAAACAGTAATTTCTCCGCATTGCAAGGTGCAATTCTGAAATTTTTTGCTTTTTCCTGCTCCTCTTAGCATGATAAACAAGATTCAAAGAGAGTGAGATGCCAGCTCCTTTCATTCAGTCAGTAGCTTCAATCATTTCTGGATGTTTTTCAATGGCAAAAATCAATGAATATTGTAAATGCACAAACAGTAATTTCTCCGCATTGCAAGGTGCAATTCTGAAATTTTTTGCTTTTTCCTGCTCCTCTTAGCAAGATAAACAAGATTCAAAGAGAGTGAGATGCCAGCTCCTTTCATTCAGTCAGTAGCTTCAATCATTTCTGGACGTTTTTCAATGGCAAAAATCAATGAATATTGTAAATGCACAAACAGTAATTTCTCCGCATTGCAAGGTGCAATTCTGAAATTTTTTGCTTTTTCCTGCTCCTCTTAGCATGATAAAGAAGATTCAAAGAGAGTGAGATGCCAGCTCCTTTCATTCAGTCAGTAGCTTCAAACATTTCTGGTATATGAATAACATGATGTTTTTCAATGGCAAAAATCAATGAATATTGTAAATGCACAAACAGTAATTTCTCCGCATTGCAAGGTGCAATTTTGAAATTTTTTGCTTTTTCCTGCTCCTCTTAGCATGATAAAGAAGATTCAAAGAGAGTGAGATGCCAGCTCCTTTCATTCAGTCAGTAGCTTCAATCATTTCTGGACGTTTTTCAATGGCAAAAATCAATGAATATTGTAAATGCACAAACAGTAATTTCTCCGCATTGCAAGGTGCAATTCTGAAATTTTTTGCTTTTTCCTGCTCCTCTTAGCATGATAAACAAGATTCAAAGAGAGTGAGATGCCAGCTCCTTTCATTCAGTTAGTAGCTTCAATCATTTCTGGATGTTTTTCAATGGCAAAAATCAATGAATATTGTAAATGCACAAACAGTAATTTCTCCGCATTGCAAGGTGCAATTCTGAAATTTTTTGCTTTTTTCTGCTCCTCTTAGCATGATAAAGAAGATTCAAAGAGAGTGAGATGCCAGCTCCTTTCATTCAGTCAGTAGCTTCAAACATTTCTGGTATATGAATAACATGATGTTTTTCAATGGCAAAAATCAATGAATATTGTAAATGCACAAACAGTAATTTCTCCGCATTGCAAGGTGCAATTCTGAAATTTTTTGCTTTTTCCTGCTCCTCTAAGCATGATAAAGAAGATTCAAAGAGAGTGAGATGCCAGCTCCTTTCATTCAGTCAGTAGCTTCAATCATTTCTGGACGTTTTTCAATGGCAAAAATCAATGAATATTGTAAATGCACAAACAGTAATTTCTCCGCATTGCAAGGTGCAATTCTGAAATTTTTTGCTTTTTTCTGCTCCTCTTAGCATGATAAAGAAGATTCAAAGAGAGTGAGATGCCAGCTCCTTTCATTCAGTCAGTAGCTTCAAACATATCTGGACGTTTTTCAATGGCAAAAATCAATGAATATTGTAAATGCACAAACAGTAATTTCTCCGCATTGCAAGGTGCAATTCTGAAATTTTTTGCTTTTTCCTGCTCCTCTTAGCAAGATAAACAAGATTCAAAGAGAGTGAGATGCCAGCTCCTTTCATTCAGTCAGTAGCTTCAAACATTTCTGGTATATGAATAACATGATGTTTTTCAATGGCAAAAATCAATGAATATTGTAAATGCACAAACAGTAATTTCTCCGCATTGCAAGGTGCAATTTTGAAATTTTTTGCTTTTTCCTGCTCCTCTTAGCATGATAAAGAAGATTCAAAGAGAGTGAGATGCCAGCTCCTTTCATTCAGTCAGTAGCTTCAATCATTTCTGGACGTTTTTCAATGGCAAAAATCAATGAATATTGTAAATGCACAAACAGTAATTTCTCCGCATTGCAAGGTGCAATTCTGAAATTTTTTGCTTTTTTCTGCTCCTCTTAGCATGATAAAGAAGATTCAAAGAGAGTGAGATGCCAGCTCCTTTCATTCAGTCAGTAGCTTCAAACATTTCTGGACGTTTTTCAATGGCAAAAATCAATGAATATTGTAAATGCACAAACAGTAATTTCTCCGCATTGCAAGGTGCAATTCTGAAATTTTTTGCTTTTTCCTGCTCCTCTTAGCAAGATAAACAAGATTCAAAGAGAGTGAGATGCCAGCTCCTTTCATTCAGTCAGTAGCTTCAAACATTTCTGGTATATGAATAACATGATGTTTTTCAATGGCAAAAATCAATGAATATTGTAAATGCACAAACAGTAATTTCTCCGCATTGCAAGGTGCAATTTTGAAATTTTTTGCTTTTTCCTGCTCCTCTTAGCATGATAAAGAAGATTCAAAGAGCGTGAGATGCCAGCTCCTTTCATTCAGTCAGTAGCTTCAATCATTTCTGGACGTTTTTCAATGGCAAAAATCAATGAATATTGTAAATGCACAAACAGTAATTTCTCCGCATTGCAAGGTGCAATTCTGAAATTTTTTGCTTTTTCCTGCTCCTCTTAGCATGATAAACAAGATTCAAAGAGAGTGAGATGCCAGCTCCTTTCATTCAGTCAGTAGCTTCAATCATTTCTGGATGTTTTTCAATGGCAAAAATCAATGAATATTGTAAATGCACAAACAGTAATTTCTCCGCATTGCAAGGTGCAATTCTGAAATTTTTTGCTTTTTTCTGCTCCTCTTAGCATGATAAAGAAGATTCAAAGAGAGTGAGATGCCAGCTCCTTTCATTCAGTCAGTAGCTTCAAACATTTCTGGTATATGAATAACATGATGTTTTTCAATGGCAAAAATCAATGAATATTGTAAATGCACAAACAGTAATTTCTCCGCATTGCAAGGTGCAATTCTGAAATTTTTTGCTTTTTCCTGCTCCTCTTAGCATGATAAAGAAGATTCAAAGAGAGTGAGATGCCAGCTCCTTTCATTCAGTCAGTAGCTTCAATCATTTCTGGACGTTTTTCAATGGCAAAAATCAATGAATATTGTAAATGCACAAACAGTAATTTCTCCGCATTGCAAGGTGCAATTCTGAAATTTTTTGCTTTTTCCTGCTCCTCTTAGCATGATAAACAAGATTCAAAGAGAGTGAGATGCCAGCTCCTTTCATTCAGTCAGTAGCTTCAATCATTTCTGGATGTTTTTCAATGGCAAAAATCAATGAATATTGTAAATGCACAAACAGTAATTTCTCCGCATTGCAAGGTGCAATTCTGAAATTTTTTGCTTTTTTCTGCTCCTCTTAGCATGATAAAGAAGATTCAAAGAGAGTGAGATGCCAGCTCCTTTCATTCAGTCAGTAGCTTCAAACATTTCTGGTATATGAATAACATGATGTTTTTCAATGGCAAAAATCAATGAATATTGTAAATGCACAAACAGTAATTTCTCCGCATTGCAAGGTGCAATTCTGAAATTTTTTGCTTTTTCCTGCTCCTCTAAGCATGATAAAGAAGATTCAAAGAGAGTGAGATGCCAGCTCCTTTCATTCAGTCAGTAGCTTCAATCATTTCTGGACGTTTTTCAAAGGCAAAAATCAATGAATATTGTAAATGCACAAACAGTAATTTCTCCGCATTGCAAGGTGCAATTCTGAAATTTTTTGCTTTTTCCTGCGCCTCTTAGCAAGATAAACAAGATTCAAAGAGAGTGAGATGCCAGCTCCTTTCATTCAGTCAGTAGCTTCAATCATTTCTGGACGTTTTTCAATGGCAAAAATCAATGAATATTTTAAATGCACAAACAGTAATTTCTCCGCATTGCAAGGTGCAATTCTGAAATTGTTTGCTTTTTCCTGCTCCTCTTAGCATGATAAAGAAGATTCAAAGAGAGTGAGATGCCAGCTCCTTTCATTCAGTCAGTAGCTTCAATCATTTCTGGACGTTTTTCAATGGCAAAAATCAATGAATATTGTAAATGCACAAACAGTAATTTCTCCGCATTGCAAGGTGCAATTCTGAAATTTTTTGCTTTTTCCTGCTCCTCTTAGCAAGATAAACAAGATTCAAAGAGAGTGAGATGCCAGCTCCTTTCATTCAGTCAGTAGCTTCAATCATTTCTGGACGTTTTTCAATGGCAAAAATCAATGAATATTGTAAATGCACAAACAGTAATTTCTCCGCATTGCAAGGTGCAATTCTGAAATTTTTTGCTTTTTCCTGCTCCTCTTAGCATGGTAAAGAATATTCAAAGAGAGTGAGATGCCAGCTCCTTTCATTCAGTCAGTAGCTTCAATCATTTCTGGACGTTTTTCAATGGCAAAAATCAATGAATATTGTAAATGCACAAACAGTAATTTCTCCGCATTGCAAGGTGCAATTCTGAAATTTTTTGCTTTTTCCTGCTCCTCTTAGCAAGATAAACAAGATTCAAAGAGAGTGAGATGCCAGCTCCTTTCATTCAGTCAGTAGCTTCAATCATTTCTGGACGTTTTTCAATGGCAAAAATCAATGAATATTGTAAATGCACAAACAGTAATTTCTCCGCATTGCAAGGTGCAATTCTGAAATTTTTTGCTTTTTCCTGCTCCTCTTAGCATGATAAAGATTCAAAGAGAGTGAGATGCCAGCTCCTTTCATTCAGTCAGTAGCTTCAAACATTTCTGGTATATGAATAACATGATGTTTTTCAATGGCAAAAATCAATGAATATTGTAAATGCACAAACAGTAATTTCTCCGCATTGCAAGGTGCAATTTTGAAATTTTTTGCTTTTTCCTGCTCCTCTTAGCATGATAAAGAAGATTCAAAGAGAGTGAGATGCCAGCTCCTTTCATTCAGTCAGTAGCTTCAATCATTTCTGGACGTTTTTCAATGGCAAAAATCAATGAATATTGTAAATGCACAAACAGTAATTTCTCCGCATTGCAAGGTGCAATTCTGAAATTTTTTGCTTTTTCCTGCTCCTCTTAGCATGATAAACAAGATTCAAAGAGAGTGAGATGCCAGCTCCTTTCATTCAGTCAGTAGCTTCAATCATTTCTGGATGTTTTTCAATGGCAAAAATCAATGAATATTGTAAATGCACAAACAGTAATTTCTCCGCATTGCAAGGTGCAATTCTGAAATTTTTTGCTTTTTTCTGCTCCTCTTAGCATGATAAAGAAGATTCAAAGAGAGTGAGATGCCAGCTCCTTTCATTCAGTCAGTAGCTTCAAACATTTCTGGTATATGAATAACATGATGTTTTTCAATGGCAAAAATCAATGAATATTGTAAATGCACAAACAGTAATTTCTCCGCATTGCAAGGTGCAATTCTGAAATTTTTTGCTTTTTCCTGCTCCTCTAAGCATGATAAAGAAGATTCAAAGAGAGTGAGATGCCAGCTCCTTTCATTCAGTCAGTAGCTTCAATCATTTCTGGACGTTTTTCAATGGCAAAAATCAATGAATATTGTAAATGCACAAACAGTAATTTCTCCGCATTGCAAGGTGCAATTCTGAAATTTTTTGCTTTTTTCTGCTCCTCTTAGCATGATAAAGAAGATTCAAAGAGAGTGAGATGCCAGCTCCTTTCATTCAGTCAGTAGCTTCAAACATTTCTGGACATTTTTCAATGGCAAAAATCAATGAATATTGTAAATGCACAAACAGTAATTTCTCCGCATTGCAAGGTGCAATTCTGAAATTTTTTGCTTTTTCCTGCTCCTCTTAGCAAGATAAACAAGATTCAAAGAGAGTGAGATGCCAGCTCCTTTCATTCAGTCAGTAGCTTCAAACATTTCTGGTATATGAATAACATGATGTTTTTCAATGGCAAAAATCAATGAATATTGTAAATGCACAAACAGTAATTTCTCCGCATTGCAAGGTGCAATTTTGAAATTTTTTGCTTTTTCCTGCTCCTCTTAGCATGATAAAGAAGATTCAAAGAGAGTGAGATGCCAGCTCCTTTCATTCAGTCAGTAGCTTCAATCATTTCTGGACGTTTTTCAATGGCAAAAATCAATGAATATTGTAAATGCACAAACAGTAATTTCTCCGCATTGCAAGGTGCAATTCTGAAAGTTTTTGCTTTTTCCTGCTCCTCTTAGCATGATAAACAAGATTCAAAGAGAGTGAGATGCCAGCTCCTTTCATTCAGTCAGTAGCTTCAATCATTTCTGGATGTTTTTCAATGGCAAAAATCAATGAATATTGTAAATGCACAAACAGTAATTTCTCCGCATTGCAAGGTGCAATTCTGAAATTTTTTGCTTTTTCCTGCTCCTCTGAGCATGATAAAGAAGATTCAAAGAGAGTGAGATGCCAGCTCCTTTCATTCAGCCAGTAGCTTCAAACATTTCTGGTATATGAATAACATGATGTTTTTCAATGGCAAAAATCAATGAATATTGTAAATGCACAAACAGTAATTTCTCCGCATTGCAAGGTGCAATTCTGAAATTTTTTGCTTTTTCCTGCTCCTCTGAGCATGATAAAGAAGATTCAAAGAGAGTGAGATGCCAGCTCCTTTCATTCAGCCAGTAGCTTCAAACATTTCTGGTATATGAATAACATGATGTTTTTCAATGGCAAAAATCAATGAATATTGTAAATGCACAAACAGTAATTTCTCCGCATTGCAAGGTGCAATTCTGAAATTTTTTGCTTTTTCCTGCTCCTCTTAGCATGATAAAGAACATTCAAAGAGAGTGAGATGCCAGCTCCTTTCATTCAGTCAGTAGCTTCAATCATTTCTGGTATATGAATAACATGATGTTTTTCAATGGCAAAAATCAATGAATATTGTAAATGCACAAACAGTAATTTCTCCGCATTGCAAGGTGCAATTCTGAAATTTTTTGCTTTTTTCTGCTCCTCTTAGCATGATAAAGAAGATTCAAAGAGAGTGAGATGCCAGCTCCTTTCATTCAGTCAGTAGCTTCAAACATTTCTGGACGTTTTTCAATGGCAAAAATCAATGAATATTGTAAATGCACAAACAGTAATTTCTCCGCATTGCAAGGTGCAATTCTGAAATTTTTTGCTTTTTCCTGCTCCTCTTAGCAAGATAAACAAGATTCAAAGAGAGTGAGATGCCAGCTCCTTTCATTCAGTCAGTAGCTTCAATCATTTCTGGACGTTTTTCAATGGCAAAAATCAATGAATATTGTAAATGCACAAACAGTAATTTCTCCGCATTGCAAGGTGCAATTCTGAAATTTTTTGCTTTTTCCTGCTCCTCTTAGCATGATAAAGAAGATTCAAAGAGAGTGAGATGCCAGCTCCTTTCATTCAGTCAGTAGCTTCAATCATTTCTGGACGTTTTTCAATGGCAAAAATCAATGAATATTGTAAATGCACAAACAGTAATTTCTCCGCATTGCAAGGTGCAATTCTGAAATTTTTTGCTTTTTCCTGCTCCTCTTAGCATGATAAAGAAGATTCAAAGAGAGTGAGATGCCAGCTCCTTTCATTCAGTCAGTAGCTTCAATCATTTCTGGACGTTTTTCAATGGCAAAAATCAATGAATATTGTAAATGCACAAACAGTAATTTCTCCGCATTGCAAGGTGCAATTCTGAAATTTTTTGCTTTTTCCTGCTCCTCTTAGCATGATAAAGAAGATTCAAAGAGAGTGAGATGCCAGCTCCTTTCATTCAGTCAGTAGCTTCAAACATTTCTGGTATATGAATAACATGATGTTTTTCAATGGCAAAAATCAATGAATATTGTAAATGCACAAACAGTAATTTCTCCGCATTGCAAGGTGCAATTCTGAAATTTTTTGCTTTTTCCTGCTCCTCTAAGCAATATAAAGAAGATTCAGAGTGAGATGCCAGCTCCTTTCATTCAGTCAGTAGCTTCAATCATTTCTGGACGTTTTTCAATGGCAAAAATCAATGAATATTGTAAATGCACAAACAGTAATTTCTCCGCATTGCAAGGTGCAATTCTGAAATTTTTTGCTTTTTCCTGCTCCTCTTTGCATGATAAACAAGATTCAAAGAGAATGAGATGCCAGCTCCTTTCATTCAGTCAGTAGCTTCAATCATTTCTGGACGTTTTTCAATGGCAAAAATCAATGAATATTGTAAATGCACAAACAGTAATTTCTCCGCATTGCAAGGTGCAATTCTGAAATTTTTTGCTTTTTCCTGCTCCTCTTAGCATGATAAAGAAGATTCAAAGAGAGTGAGATGCCAGCTCCTTTCATTCAGTCAGTAGCTTCAAACATTTCTGGTATATGAATAACATGATGTTTTTCAATGGCAAAAATCAATGAATATTGTAAATGCACAAACAGTAATTTCTCCGCATTGCAAGGTGCAATTTTGAAATTTTTTGCTTTTTCCTGCTCCTCTTAGCATGATAAAGAAGATTCAAAGAGAGTGAGATGCCAGCTCCTTTCATTCAGTCAGTAGCTTCAATCATTTCTGGACGTTTTTCAATGGCAAAAATCAATGAATATTGTAAATGCACAAACAGTAATTTCTCCGCATTGCAAGGTGCAATTCTGAAATTTTTTGCTTTTTCCTGCTCCTCTTAGCATGATAAACAAGATTCAAAGAGAGTGAGATGCCAGCTCCTTTCATTCAGTCAGTAGCTTCAATCATTTCTGGATGTTTTTCAATGGCAAAAATCAATGAATATTGTAAATGCACAAACAGTAATTTCTCCGCATTGCAAGGTGCAATTCTGAAATTTTTTGCTTTTTTCTGCTCCTCTTAGCATGATAAAGAAGATTCAAAGAGAGTGAGATGCCAGCTCCTTTCATTCAGTCAGTAGCTTCAAACATTTCTGGTATATGAATAACATGATGTTTTTCAATGGCAAAAATCAATGAATATTGTAAATGCACAAACAGTAATTTCTCCGCATTGCAAGGTGCAATTCTGAAATTTTTTGCTTTTTCCTGCTCCTCTGAGCATGATAAAGAAGATTCAAAGAGAGTGAGATGCCAGCTCCTTTCATTCAGCCAGTAGCTTCAAACATTTCTGGTATATGAATAACATGATGTTTTTCAATGGCAAAAATTAATGAATATTGTAAATGCACAAACAGTAATTTCTCCGCATTGCAAGGTGCAATTCTGAAATTTTTTGCTTTTTCCTGCTCCTCTTAGCATGATAAAGAACATTCAAAGAGAGTGAGATGCCAGCTCCTTTCATTCAGTCAGTAGCTTCAATCATTTCTGGACGTTTTTCAATGGCAAAAATCATTGAATATTGTAAATGCACAAACAGTAATTTCTCCGCATTGCAAGGTGCAATTCTGAAATTTTTTGCTTTTTCCTGCTCCTCTTAGCATGATAAAGAAGATTCAAAGAGAGTGAGATGCCAGCTCCTTTCATTCAGTCAGTAGCTTCAATCATTTCTGGTATATGAATAACATGATGTTTTTCAATGGCAAAAATCAATGAATATTGTAAATGCACAAACAGTAATTTCTCCGCATTGCAAGGTGCAATTCTGAAATTTTTTGCTTTTTCCTGCTCCTCTTAGCATGATAAACAAGATTCAAAGAGAGTGAGATGCCAGCTCCTTTCATTCAGTCAGTAGCTTCAATCATTTCTGGACGTTTTTCAATGGCAAAAATCAATGAATATTGTAAATGCACAAACAGTAATTTCTCCGCATTGCAAGGTGCAATTCTGAAATTTTTTGCTTTTTTCTGCTCATCTTAGCATGATAAAGAAGATTCAAAGAGAGTGAGATGCCAGCTCCTTTCATTCAGTCAGTAGCTTCAAACATTTCTGGACGTTTTTCAATGGCAAAAATCAATGAATATTGTAAATGCACAAACAGTAATTTCTCCGCATTGCAAGGTGCAATTCTGAAATTTTTTGCTTTTTCCTGCTCCTCTTAGCAAGATAAACAAGATTCAAAGAGAGTGAGATGCCAGCTCCTTTCATTCAGTCAGTAGCTTCAATCATTTCTGGACGTTTTTCAATGGCAAAAATCAATGAATATTGTAAATGCACAAACAGTAATTTCTCCGCATTGCAAGGTGAAATTCTGAAATTTTTTGCTTTTTCCTGCTCCTCTTAGCATGATAAAGAAGATTCAAAGAGAGTGAGATGCCAGCTCCTTTCATTCAGTCAGTAGCTTCAATCATTTCTGGACGTTTTTCAATGGCAAAAATCAATGAATATTGTAAATGCACAAACAGTAATTTCTCCGCATTGCAAGGTGCAATTCTGAAATTTTTTGCTTTTTCCTGCTCCTCTTAGCATGATAAAGAAGATTCAAAGAGAGTGAGATGCCAGCTCCTTTCATTCAGTCAGTAGCTTCAATCATTTCTGGACGTTTTTCAATGGCAAAAATCAATGAATATTGTAAATGCACAAACAGTAATTTCTCCGCATTGCAAGGTGCAATTCTGAAATTTTTTGCTTTTTTCTGCTCCTCTTAGCATGATAAAGAAGATTCAAAGAGAGTGAGATGCCAGCTCCTTTCATTCAGTCAGTAGCTTCAAACATTTCTGGTATATGAATAACATGATGTTTTTCAATGGCAAAAATCAATGAATATTGTAAATGCACAAACAGTAATTTCTCCGCATTGCAAGGTGCAATTCTGAAATTTTTTGCTTTTTCCTGCTCCTCTGAGCATGATAAAGAAGATTCAAAGAGAGTGAGATGCCAGCTCCTTTCATTCAGCCAGTAGCTTCAAACATTTCTGGTATATGAATAACATGATGTTTTTCAATGGCAAAAATTAATGAATATTGTAAATGCACAAACAGTAATTTCTCCGCATTGCAAGGTGCAATTCTGAAATTTTTTGCTTTTTCCTGCTCCTCTTAGCATGATAAAGAACATTCAAAGAGAGTGAGATGCCAGCTCCTTTCATTCAGTCAGTAGCTTCAATCATTTCTGGACGTTTTTCAATGGCAAAAATCATTGAATATTGTAAATGCACAAACAGTAATTTCTCCGCATTGCAAGGTGCAATTCTGAAATTTTTTGCTTTTTCCTGCTCCTCTTAGCATGATAAAGAAGATTCAAAGAGAGTGAGATGCCAGCTCCTTTCATTCAGTCAGTAGCTTCAATCATTTCTGGTATATGAATAACATGATGTTTTTCAATGGCAAAAATCAATGAATATTGTAAATGCACAAACAGTAATTTCTCCGCATTGCAAGGTGCAATTCTGAAATTTTTTGCTTTTTCCTGCTCCTCTTAGCATGATAAACAAGATTCAAAGAGAGTGAGATGCCAGCTCCTTTCATTCAGTCAGTAGCTTCAATCATTTCTGGACGTTTTTCAATGGCAAAAATCAATGAATATTGTAAATGCACAAACAGTAATTTCTCCGCATTGCAAGGTGCAATTCTGAAATTTTTTGCTTTTTTCTGCTCCTCTTAGCATGATAAAGAAGATTCAAAGAGAGTGAGATGCCAGCTCCTTTCATTCAGTCAGTAGCTTCAAACATTTCTGGACGTTTTTCAATGGCAAAAATCAATGAATATTGTAAATGCACAAACAGTAATTTCTCCGCATTGCAAGGTGCAATTCTGAAATTTTTTGCTTTTTCCTGCTCCTCTTAGCAAGATAAACAAGATTCAAAGAGAGTGAGATGCCAGCTCCTTTCATTCAGTCAGTAGCTTCAATCATTTCTGGACGTTTTTCAATGGCAAAAATCAATGAATATTGTAAATGCACAAACAGTAATTTCTCCGCATTGCAAGGTGAAATTCTGAAATTTTTTGCTTTTTCCTGCTCCTCTTAGCATGATAAAGAAGATTCAAAGAGAGTGAGATGCCAGCTCCTTTCATTCAGTCAGTAGCTTCAATCATTTCTGGACGTTTTTCAATGGCAAAAATCAATGAATATTGTAAATGCACAAACAGTAATTTCTCCGCATTGCAAGGTGCAATTCTGAAATTTTTTGCTTTTTCCTGCTCCTCTTAGCATGATAAAGAAGATTCAAAGAGAGTGAGATGCCAGCTCCTTTCATTCAGTCAGTAGCTTCAATCATTTCTGGACGTTTTTCAATGGCAAAAATCAATGAATATTGTAAATGCACAAACAGTAATTTCTCCGCATTGCAAGGTGCAATTCTGAAATTTTTTGCTTTTTCCTGCTCCTCTTAGCATGATAAAGAAGATTCAAAGAGAGTGAGATGCCAGCTCCTTTCATTCAGTCAGTAGCTTCAAACATTTCTGGTATATGAATAACATGATGTTTTTCAATGGCAAAAATCAATGAATATTGTAAATGCACAAACAGTAATTTCTCCGCATTGCAAGGTGCAATTCTGAAATTTTTTGCTTTTTCCTGCTCCTCTAAGCAATATAAAGAAGATTCAAAGAGAGTGAGATGCCAGCTCCTTTCATTCAGTCAGTAGCTTCAATCATTTCTGGACGTTTTTCAATGGCAAAAATCAATGAATATTGTAAATGCACAAACAGTAATTTCTCCGCATTGCAAGGTGCAATTCTGAAATTTTTTGCTTTTTCCTGCTCCTCTTTGCATGATAAACAAGATTCAAAGAGAATGAGATGCCAGCTCCTTTCATTCAGTCAGTAGCTTCAATCATTTCTGGACGTTTTTCAATGGCAAAAATCAATGAATATTGTAAATGCACAAACAGTAATTTCTCCGCATTGCAAGGTGCAATTCTGAAATTTTTTGCTTTTTCCTGCTCCTCTTAGCATGATAAAGAAGATTCAAAGAGAGTGAGATGCCAGCTCCTTTCATTCAGTCAGTAGCTTCAAACATTTCTGGTATATGAATAACATGATGTTTTTCAATGGCAAAAATCATTGAATATTGTAAATGCACAAACAGTAATTTCTCCGCATTGCAAGGTGCAATTTTGAAATTTTTTGCTTTTTCCTGCTCCTCTTAGCATGATAAAGAAGATTCAAAGAGAGTGAGATGCCAGCTCCTTTCATTCAGTCAGTAGCTTCAATCATTTCTGGACGTTTTTCAATGGCAAAAATCAATGAATATTGTAAATGCACAAACAGTAATTTCTCCGCATTGCAAGGTGCAATTCTGAAATTTTTTTGCTATTTCCTGCTCCTCTTAGCATGATAAACAAGATTCAAAGAGAGTGAGATGCCAGCTCCTTTCATTCAGTCAGTAGCTTCAATCATTCTGGATGTTTTTCAATGGCAAAAATCAATGAATATTGTAAATGCACAAACAGTAATTTCTCCGCATTGCAAGGTGCAATTCTGAAATTTTTTGCTTTTTTCTGCTCCTCTTAGCATGATAAAGAAGATTCAAAGAGAGTGAGATGCCAGCTCCTTTCATTCAGTCAGTAGCTTCAAACATTTCTGGTATATGAATAACATGATGTTTTTCAATGGCAAAAATCAATGAATATTGTAAATGCACAAACAGTAATTTCTCCGCATTGCAAGGTGCAATTCTGAAATTTTTTGCTTTTTCCTGCTCCTCTAAGCATGATAAAGAAGATTCAAAGATAGTGAGATGCCAGCTCCTTTCATTCAGTCAGTAGCTTCAATCATTTCTGGACGTTTTTCAATGGCAAAAATCAATGAATATTGTAAATGCACAAACAGTAATTTCTCCGCATTGCAAGGTGCAATTCTGAAATTTTTTGCTTTTTCCTGCTCCTCTTAGCATGATAAACAATATTCAAAGAGAGTGAGATGCCAGCTCCTTTCATTCAGTCAGTAGCTTCAATCATTTCTCGACGTTTTTCAATGGCAAAAATCAATGAATATTGTAAATGCACAAACAGTAATTTCTCCGCATTGCAAGGTGCAATTCTGAAATTTTTTGCTTTTTCCTGCTCCTCTAAGCAAGATAAAGAAGATTCAAAGAGAGTGAGATGCCAGCTCCTTTCATTCAGTCAGTAGCTTCAATCATTTCTGGACGTTTTTCAATGGCAAAAATCAATGAATATTGTAAATGCACAAACAGTAATTTCTCCGCATTGCAAGGTGCAATTCTGAAATTTTTTGCTTTTTCCTGCTCCTCTTAGCATGATAAACAAGATTCAAAGAGAGTGAGATGCCAGCTCCTTTCATTCAGTCAGTAGCTTCAATCATTTCTGGACGTTTTTCAATGGCAAAAATCAATGAATATTGTAAATGCACAAACAGTAATTTCTCCGCATTGCAAGGTGCAATTCTGAAATTTTTTGCTTTTTCCTGCTCCTCTTAGCATGATAAAGAAGATTCAAAGAGAGTGAGATGCCAGCTCCTTTCATTCAGTCAGTAGCTTCAAACATTTCTGGTATATGAATAACATGATATTTTTCAATGGCAAAAATCAATGAATATTGTAAATGCACAAACAGTAATTTCTCCGCATTGAAAGGTGCAATTCTGAAATTTTTTGCTTTTTCCTGCTCCTCTTAGCATGATAAAGAAGATTCAAAGAGAGTGAGATGCCAGCTCCTTTCATTCAGTCAGTAGCTTCAATCATTTCTGGACGTTTTTCAATGGCAAAAATCAATGAATATTGTAAATGCACAAACAGTAATTTCTCCGCATTGCAAGGTGCAATTCTGAAATTTTTTGCTTTTTCCTGCTCCTCTTAGCATGATAAACAAGATTCAAACAGAGTGAGATGCCAGCTCCTTTCATTCAGTCAGTAGCTTCAATCATTTCTGGACGTTTTTCAATGGCAAAAATCAATGAATATTGTAAATGCACAAACAGTAATTTCTCCGCATTGCAAGGTGCAATTCTGAAATTTTTTGCTTTTTTCTGCTCCTCTTAGCATGATAAAGAAGATTCAAAGAGAGTGAGATGCCAGCTCCTTTCATTCAGTCAGTAGCTTCAAACATTTCTGGTATATGAATAACATGATGTTTTTCAATGGCAAAAATCAATGAATATTGTAAATGCACAAACAGTAATTTCTCCGCATTGCAAGGTGCAATTCTGAAATTTTTTGCTTTTTCCTGCTCCTCTTAGCATGATAAAGAAGATTCAAAGAGAGTGAGATGCCAGCTCCTTTCATTCAGTCAGTAGCTTCAATCATTTATGGACGTTTTTCAATGGCAAAAATCATTGAATATTGTAAATGCACAAACAGTAATTTCTCCGCATTGCAAGGTGCAATTCTGAAATTTTTTGCTTTTTCCTGCTCCTCTTAGCATGATAAAGAAGATTCAAAGAGAGTGAGATGCCAGCTCCTTTCATTCAGTCAGTAGCTTCAATCATTTCTGGTATATGAATAACATGATGTTTTTCAATGGCAAAAATCAATGAATATTGTAAATGCACAAACAGTAATTTCTCCGCATTGCAAGGTGCAATTCTGAAATTTTTTGCTTTTTCCTGCTCCTCTAAGCATGATAAAGAAGATTCAAAGATAGTGAGATGCCAGCTCCTTTCATTCAGTCAGTAGCTTCAATCATTTCTGGACGTTTTTCAATGGCAAAAATCAATGAATATTGTAAATGCACAAACAGTAATTTCTCCGCATTGCAAGGTGCAATTCTGAAATTTTTTGCTTTTTCCTGCTCCTCTTAGCATGATAAACAAGATTCAAAGAGAGTGAGATGCCAGCTCCTTTCATTCAGTCAGTAGCTTCAATCATTTCTCGACGTTTTTCAATGGCAAAAATCAATGAATATTGTAAATGCACAAACAGTAATTTCTCCGCATTGCAAGGTGCAATTTTGAAATTTTTTGCTTTTTCCTGCTCCTCTTAGCATGATAAAGAAGATTCAAAGAGAGTGAGATGCCAGCTCCTTTCATTCAGTCAGTAGCTTCAATCATTTCTGGACGTTTTTCAATGGCAAAAATCAATGAATATTGTAAATGCACAAACAGTAATTTCTCCGCATTGCAAGGTGCAATTCTGAAATTTTTTGCTTTTTCCTGCTCCTCTTAGCATGATAAACAAGATTCAAAGAGAGTGAGATGCCAGCTCCTTTCATTCAGTCAGTAGCTTCAATCATTTCTGGACGTTTTTCAATGGCAAAAATCAATGAATATTGTAAATGCACAAACAGTAATTTCTCCGCATTGCAAGGTGCAATTCTGAAATTTTTTGCTTTTTCCTGCTCCTCTTAGCATGATAAAGAAGATTCAAAGAGAGTGAGATGCCAGCTCCTTTCATTCAGTCAGTAGCTTCAAACATTTCTGGTATATGAATAACATGATATTTTTCAATGGCAAAAATCAATGAATATTGTAAATGCACAAACAGTAATTTCTCCGCATTGAAATGTGCAATTCTGAAATTTTTTGCTTTTTCCTGCTCCTCTTAGCATGATAAAGAAGATTCAAAGAGAGTGAGATGCCAGCTCCTTTCATTCAGTCAGTAGCTTCAATCATTTCTGGACGTTTTTCAATGGCAAAAATCAATGAATATTGTAAATGCACAAACAGTAATTTCTCCGCATTGCAAGGTGCAATTCTGAAATTTTTTGCTTTTTCCTGCTCCTCTTAGCATGATAAACAAGATTCAAACAGAGTGAGATGCCAGCTCCTTTCATTCAGTCAGTAGCTTCAATCATTTCTGGATGTTTTTCAATGGCAAAAATCAATGAATATTGTAAATGCACAAACAGTAATTTCTCCGCATTGCAAGGTGCAATTCTGAAATTTTTTGCTTTTTTCTGCTCCTCTTAGCATGATAAAGAAGATTCAAAGAGAGTGAGATGCCAGCTCCTTTCATTCAGTCAGTAGCTTCAAACATTTCTGGTATATGAATAACATGATGTTTTTCAATGGCAAAAATCAATGAATATTGTAAATGCACAAACAGTAATTTCTCCGCATTGCAAGGTGCAATTCTGAAATTTTTTGCTTTTTCCTGCTCCTCTTAGCATGATAAAGAAGATTCATAGAGAGTGAGATGCCAGCTCCTTTCATTCAGTCAGTAGCTTCAATCATTTCTGGACGTTTTTCAATGGCAAAAATCAATGAATATTGTAAATGCACAAACAGTAATTTCTCCGCATTGCAAGGTGCAATTCTGAAATTTTTTGCTTTTTCCTGCTCCTCTTAGCATGATAAACAAGATTCAAAGAGAGTGAGATGCCAGCTCCTTTCATTCAGTCAGTAGCTTCAATCATTTCTGGATGTTTTTCAATGGCAAAAATCAATGAATATTGTAAATGCACAAACAGTAATTTCTCCGCATTGCAAGGTGCAATTCTGAAATTTTTTGCTTTTTTCTGCTCCTCTTAGCATGATAAAGAAGATTCAAAGAGAGTGAGATGCCAGCTCCTTTCATTCAGTCAGTAGCTTCAAACATTTCTGGTATATGAATAACATGATGTTTTTCAATGGCAAAAATCAATGAATATTGTAAATGCACAAACAGTAATTTCTCCGCATTGCAAGGTGCAATTCTGAAATTTTTTGCTTTTTCCTGCTCCTCTAAGCATGATAAAGAAGATTCAAAGAGAGTGAGATGCCAGCTCCTTTCATTCAGTCAGTAGCTTCAATCATTTCTGGACGTTTTTCAATGGCAAAAATCAATGAATATTGTAAATGCACAAACAGTAATTTCTCCGCATTGCAAGGTGCAATTCTGAAATTTTTTGCTTTTTCCTGCGCCTCTTAGCAAGATAAACAAGATTCAAAGAGAGTGAGATGCCAGCTCCTTTCATTCAGTCAGTAGCTTCAATCATTTCTGGACGTTTTTCAATGGCAAAAATCAATGAATATTGTAAATGCACAAACAGTAATTTCTCCGCATTGCAAGGTGCAATTCTGAAATTTTTTGCTTTTTCCTGCTCCTCTTAGCATGATAAAGAAGATTCAAAGAGAGTGAGATGCCAGCTCCTTTCATTCAGTCAGTAGCTTCAATCATTTCTGGACGTTTTTCAATGGCAAAAATCAATGAATATTGTAAATGCACAAACAGTAATTTCTCCGCATTGCAAGGTGCAATTCTGAAATTTTTTGCTTTTTCCTGCTCCTCTTAGCAAGATAAACAAGATTCAAAGAGAGTGAGATGCCAGCTCCTTTCATTCAGTCAGTAGCTTCAATCATTTCTGGACGTTTTTCAATGGCAAAAATCAATGAATATTGTAAATGCACAAACAGTAATTTCTCCGCATTGCAAGGTGCAATTCTGAAATTTTTTGCTTTTTCCTGCTCCTCTTAGCATGGTAAAGAATATTCAAAGAGAGTGAGATGCCAGCTCCTTTCATTCAGTCAGTAGCTTCAATCATTTCTGGACGTTTTTCAATGGCAAAAATCAATGAATATTGTAAATGCACAAACAGTAATTTCTCCGTATTGCAAGGTGCAATTCTGAAATTTTTTGCTTTTTCCTGCTCCTCTTTGCATGATAAACAAGATTCAAAGAGAATGAGATGCCAGCTCCTTTCATTCAGTCAGTAGCTTCAATCATTTCTGGACGTTTTTCAATGGCAAAAATCAATGAATATTGTAAATGCACAAACAGTAATTTCTCCGCATTGCAAGGTGCAATTCTGAAATTTTTTGCTTTTTCCTGCTCCTCTTAGCATGATAAAGAAGATTCAAAGAGAGTGAGATGCCAGCTCCTTTCATTCAGTCAGTAGCTTCAAACATTTCTGGTATATGAATAACATGATGTTTTTCAATGGCAAAAATCATTGAATATTGTAAATGCACAAACAGTAATTTCTCCGCATTGCAAGGTGCAATTTTGAAATTTTTTGCTTTTTCCTGCTCCTCTTAGCATGATAAAGAAGATTCAAAGAGAGTGAGATGCCAGCTCCTTTCATTCAGTCAGTAGCTTCAATCATTTCTGGACGTTTTTCAATGGCAAAAATCAATGAATATTGTAAATGCACAAACAGTAATTTCTCCGCATTGCAAGGTGCAATTCTGAAATTTTTTTGCTTTTTCCTGCTCCTCTTAGCATGATAAACAAGATTCAAAGAGAGTGAGATGCCAGCTCCTTTCATTCAGTCAGTAGCTTCAATCATTTCTGGATGTTTTTCAATGGCAAAAATCAATGAATATTGTAAATGCACAAACAGTAATTTCTCCGCATTGCAAGGTGCAATTCTGAAATTTTTTGCTTTTTTCTGCTCCTCTTAGCATGATAAAGAAGATTCAAAGAGAGTGAGATGCCAGCTCCTTTCATTCAGTCAGTAGCTTCAAACATTTCTGGTATATGAATAACATGATGTTTTTCAATGGCAAAAATCAATGAATATTGTAAATGCACAAACAGTAATTTCTCCGCATTGCAAGGTGCAATTCTGAAATTTTTTGCTTTTTCCTGCTCCTCTAAGCATGATAAAGAAGATTCAAAGATAGTGAGATGCCAGCTCCTTTCATTCAGTCAGTAGCTTCAATCATTTCTGGACGTTTTTCAATGGCAAAAATCAATGAATATTGTAAATGCACAAACAGTAATTTCTCCGCATTGCAAGGTGCAATTCTGAAATTTTTTGCTTTTTCCTGCTCCTCTTAGCATGATAAACAATATTCAAAGAGAGTGAGATGCCAGCTCCTTTCATTCAGTCAGTAGCTTCAATCATTTCTCGACGTTTTTCAATGGCAAAAATCAATGAATATTGTAAATGCACAAACAGTAATTTCTCCGCATTGCAAGGTGCAATTCTGAAATTTTTTGCTTTTTCCTGCTCCTCTAAGCATGATAAAGAAGATTCAAAGAGAGTGAGATGCCAGCTCCTTTCATTCAGTCAGTAGCTTCAATCATTTCTGGACGTTTTTCAATGGCAAAAATCAATGAATATTGTAAATGCACAAACAGTAATTTCTCCGCATTGCAAGGTGCAATTCTGAAATTTTTTGCTTTTTCCTGCTCCTCTTAGCATGATAAACAAGATTCAAAGAGAGTGAGATGCCAGCTCCTTTCATTCAGTCAGTAGCTTCAATCATTTCTGGACGTTTTTCAATGGCAAAAATCAATGAATATTGTAAATGCACAAACAGTAATTTCTCCGCATTGCAAGGTGCAATTCTGAAATTTTTTGCTTTTTCCTGCTCCTCTTAGCATGATAAAGAAGATTCAAAGAGAGTGAGATGCCAGCTCCTTTCATTCAGTCAGTAGCTTCAAACATTTCTGGTATATGAATAACATGATATTTTTCAATGGCAAAAATCAATGAATATTGTAAATGCACAAACAGTAATTTCTCCGCATTGAAAGGTGCAATTCTGAAATTTTTTGCTTTTTCCTGCTCCTCTTAGCATGATAAAGAAGATTCAAAGAGAGTGAGATGCCAGCTCCTTTCATTCAGTCAGTAGCTTCAATCATTTCTGGACGTTTTTCAATGGCAAAAATCAATGAATATTGTAAATGCACAAACAGTAATTTCTCCGCATTGCAAGGTGCAATTCTGAAATTTTTTGCTTTTTCCTGCTCCTCTTAGCATGATAAACAAGATTCAAACAGAGTGAGATGCCAGCTCCTTTCATTCAGTCAGTAGCTTCAATCATTTCTGGACGTTTTTCAATGGCAAAAATCAATGAATATTGTAAATGCACAAACAGTAATTTCTCCGCATTGCAAGGTGCAATTCTGAAATTTTTTGCTTTTTTCTGCTCCTCTTAGCATGATAAAGAAGATTCAAAGAGAGTGAGATGCCAGCTCCTTTCATTCAGTCAGTAGCTTCAAACATTTCTGGTATATGAATAACATGATGTTTTTCAATGGCAAAAATCAATGAATATTGTAAATGCACAAACAGTAATTTCTCCGCATTGCAAGGTGCAATTCTGAAATTTTTTGCTTTTTCCTGCTCCTCTTAGCATGATAAAGAAGATTCAAAGAGAGTGAGATGCCAGCTCCTTTCATTCAGTCAGTAGCTTCAATCATTTATGGACGTTTTTCAATGGCAAAAATCATTGAATATTGTAAATGCACAAACAGTAATTTCTCCGCATTGCAAGGTGCAATTCTGAAATTTTTTGCTTTTTCCTGCTCCTCTTAGCATGATAAAGAAGATTCAAAGAGAGTGAGATGCCAGCTCCTTTCATTCAGTCAGTAGCTTCAATCATTTCTGGTATATGAATAACATGATGTTTTTCAATGGCAAAAATCAATGAATATTGTAAATGCACAAACAGTAATTTCTCCGCATTGCAAGGTGCAATTCTGAAATTTTTTGCTTTTTCCTGCTCCTCTAAGCATGATAAAGAAGATTCAAAGATAGTGAGATGCCAGCTCCTTTCATTCAGTCAGTAGCTTCAATCATTTCTGGACGTTTTTCAATGGCAAAAATCAATGAATATTGTAAATGCACAAACAGTAATTTCTCCGCATTGCAAGGTGCAATTCTGAAATTTTTTGCTTTTTCCTGCTCCTCTTAGCATGATAAACAAGATTCAAAGAGAGTGAGATGCCAGCTCCTTTCATTCAGTCAGTAGCTTCAATCATTTCTCGACGTTTTTCAATGGCAAAAATCAATGAATATTGTAAATGCACAAACAGTAATTTCTCCGCATTGCAAGGTGCAATTTTGAAATTTTTTGCTTTTTCCTGCTCCTCTTAGCATGATAAAGAAGATTCAAAGAGAGTGAGATGCCAGCTCCTTTCATTCAGTCAGTAGCTTCAATCATTTCTGGACGTTTTTCAATGGCAAAAATCAATGAATATTGTAAATGCACAAACAGTAATTTCTCCGCATTGCAAGGTGCAATTCCGAAATTTTTTGCTTTTTCCTGCTCCTCTTAGCATGATAAACAAGATTCAAAGAGAGTGAGATGCCAGCTCCTTTCATTCAGTCAGTAGCTTCAATCATTTCTGGACGTTTTTCAATGGCAAAAATCAATGAATATTGTAAATGCACAAACAGTAATTTCTCCGCATTGCAAGGTGCAATTCTGAAATTTTTTGCTTTTTCCTGCTCCTCTTAGCATGATAAAGAAGATTCAAAGAGAGTGAGATGCCAGCTCCTTTCATTCAGTCAGTAGCTTCAAACATTTCTGGTATATGAATAACATGATATTTTTCAATGGCAAAAATCAATGAATATTGTAAATGCACAAACAGTAATTTCTCCGCATTGAAAGGTGCAATTCTGAAATTTTTTGCTTTTTCCTGCTCCTCTTAGCATGATAAAGAAGATTCAAAGAGAGTGAGATGCCAGCTCCTTTCATTCAGTCAGTAGCTTCAATCATTTCTGGACGTTTTTCAATGGCAAAAATCAATGAATATTGTAAATGCACAAACAGTAATTTCTCCGCATTGCAAGGTGCAATTCTGAAATTTTTTGCTTTTTCCTGCTCCTCTTAGCATGATAAACAAGATTCAAACAGAGTGAGATGCCAGCTCCTTTCATTCAGTCAGTAGCTTCAATCATTTCTGGACGTTTTTCAATGGCAAAAATCAATGAATATTGTAAATGCACAAACAGTAATTTCTCCGCATTGCAAGGTGCAATTCTGAAATTTTTTGCTTTTTTCTGCTCCTCTTAGCATGATAAAGAAGGTTCAAAGAGAGTGAGATGCCAGCTCCTTTCATTCAGTCAGTAGTTTCAAACATTTCTGGTATATGAATAACATGATGTTTTTCAATGGCAAAAATCAATGAATATTGTAAATGCACAAACAGTAATTTCTCCGCATTGCAAGGTGCAATTCTGAAATTTTTTGCTTTTTCCTGCTCCTCTTAGCATGATAAAGAAGATTCAAAGAGAGTGAGATGCCAGCTCCTTTCATTCAGTCAGTAGCTTCAATCATTTCTGGACGTTTTTCAATGGCAAAAATCAATGAATATTGTAAATGCACAAACAGTAATTTCTCCGCATTGCAAGGTGCAATTCTGAAATTTTTTGCTTTTTCCTGCTCCTCTTAGCAAGATAAACAAGATTCAAAGAGAGTGAGATGCCAGCTCCTTTCATTCAGTCAGTAGCTTCAATCATTTCTGGACGTTTTTCAATGGCAAAAATCAATGAATATTGTAAATGCACAAACAGTAATTTCTCCGCATTGCAAGGTGCAATTCTGAAATTTTTTGCTTTTTCCTGCTCCTCTTAGCATGGTAAAGAAGATTCAAATAGAGTGAGATGCCAGCTCCTTTCATTCAGTCAGTAGCTTCAATTATTTCTGGACGTTTTTCAATGGCAAAAATCAATGAATATTGTAAATGCACAAACAGTAATTTCTCCGCATTGCAAGGTGCAATTCTGAAATTTTTTGCTTTTTCCTGCTCCTCTTAGCAAGATAAACAAGATTCAAAGAGAGTGAGATGCCAGCTCCTTTCATTCAGTCAGTAGCTTCAATCATTTCTGGACGTTTTTCAATGGCAAAAATCAATGAATATTGTAAATGCACAAACAGTAATTTCTCCGCATTGCAAGGTGCAATTCTGAAATTTTTTGCTTTTTCCTGCTCCTCTTAGCATGATAAACAAGATTCAAAGAGAGTGAGATGCCAGCTCCTTTCATTCAGTCAGTAGCTTCAATCATTTCTGGATGTTTTTCAATGGCAAAAATCAATGAATATTGTAAATGCACAAACAGTAATTTCTCCGCAATGCAAGGTGCAATTCTGAAATTTTTTGCTTTTTTCTGCTCCTCTTAGCATGATAAAGAAGATTCAAAGAGAGTGAGATGCCAGCTCCTTTCATTCAGTCAGTAGCTTCAAACATTTCTGGTATATGAATAACATGATGTTTTTCAATGGCAAAAATCAATGAATATTGTAAATGCACAAACAGTAATTTCTCCGCATTGCAAGGTGCAATTCTGAAATTTTTTGCTTTTTCCTGCTCCTCTTAGCATGATAAAGAAGATTCAAAGAGAGTGAGATGCCAGCTCCTTTCATTCAGTCAGTAGCTTCAATCATTTCTGGACGTTTTTCAATGGCAAAAATCAATGAATATTGTAAATGCACAAACAGTAATTTCTCCGCATTGCAAGGTGCAATTCTGAAATTTTTTGCTTTTTCCTGCTCCTCTTAGCATGATAAACAAGATTCAAAGAGAGTGAGATGCCAGCTCCTTTCATTCAGTCAGTAGCTTCAATCATTTCTGGATGTTTTTCAATGTCAAAAATCAATGAATATTGTAAATGCACAAACAGTAATTTCTCCGCATTGCAAGGTGCAATTCTGAAATTTTTTGCTTTTTTCTGCTCCTCTTAGCATGATAAAGAAGATTCAAAGAGAGTGAGATGCCAGCTCCTTTCATTCAGTCAGTAGCTTCAAACATTTCTGGTATATGAATAACATGATGTTTTTCAATGGCAAAAATCAATGAATATTGTAAATGCACAAACAGTAATTTCTCCGCATTGCAAGGTGCAATTCTGAAATTTTTTGCTTTTTCCTGCTCCTCTAAGCATGATAAAGAAGATTCAAAGAGAGTGAGATGCCAGCTCCTTTCATTCAGTCAGTAGCTTCAATCATTTCTGGACGTTTTTCAATGGCAAAAATCAATGAATATTGTAAATGCACAAACAGTAATTTCTCCGCATTGCAAGGTGCAATTCTGAAATTTTTTGCTTTTTCCTGCGCCTCTTAGCAAGATAAACAAGATTCAAAGAGAGTGAGATGCCAGCTCCTTTCATTCAGTCAGTAGCTTCAATCATTTCTGGACGTTTTTCAATGGCAAAAATCAATGAATATTGTAAATGCACAAACAGTAATTTCTCCGCATTGCAAGGTGCAATTCTGAAATTTTTTGCTTTTTCCTGCTCCTCTTAGCATGATAAAGAAGATTCAAAGAGAGTGAGATGCCAGCTCCTTTCATTCAGTCAGTAGCTTCAATCATTTCTGGACGTTTTTCAATGGCAAAAATCAATGAATATTGTAAATGCACAAACAGTAATTTCTCCGCATTGCAAGGTGCAATTCTGAAATTTTTTGCTTTTTCCTGCTCCTCTTAGCAAGATAAACAAGATTCAAAGAGAGTGAGATGCCAGCTCCTTTCATTCAGTCAGTAGCTTCAATCATTTCTGGACGTTTTTCAATGGCAAAAATCAATGAATATTGTAAATGCACAAACAGTAATTTCTCCGCATTGCAAGGTGCAATTCTGAAATTTTTTGCTTTTTCCTGCTCCTCTTAGCATGGTAAAGAATATTCAAAGAGAGTGAGATGCCAGCTCCTTTCATTCAGTCAGTAGCTTCAATCATTTCTGGATGTTTTTCAATGGCAAAAATCAATGAATATTGTAAATGCACAAACAGTAATTTCTCCGCATTGCAAGGTGCAATTCTGAAATTTTTTGCTTTTTTCTGCTCCTCTTAGCATGATAAAGAAGATTCAAAGAGAGTGAGATGCCAGCTCCTTTCATTCAGTCAGTAGCTTCAAACATTTCTGGTATATGAATAACATGATGTTTTTCAATGGCAAAAATCAATGAATATTGTAAATGCACAAACAGTAATTTCTCCGCATTGCAAGGTGCAATTCTGAAATTTTTTGCTTTTTCCTGCTCCTCTAAGCATGATAAAGAAGATTCAAAGAGAGTGAGATGCCAGCTCCTTTCATTCAGTCAGTAGCTTCAATCATTTCTGGACGTTTTTCAATGGCAAAAATCAATGAATATTGTAAATGCACAAACAGTAATTTCTCCGCATTGCAAGGTGCAATTCTGAAATTTTTTGCTTTTTTCTGCTCCTCTTAGCATGATAAAGAAGATTCAAAGAGAGTGAGATGCCAGCTCCTTTCATTCAGTCAGTAGCTTCAAACATTTCTGGACGTTTTTCAATGGCAAAAATCAATGAATATTGTAAATGCACAAACAGTAATTTCTCCGCATTGCAAGGTGCAATTCTGAAATTTTTTGCTTTTTCCTGCTCCTCTTAGCAAGATAAACAAGATTCAAAGAGAGTGAGATGCCAGCTCCTTTCATTCAGTCAGTAGCTTCAAACATTTCTGGTATATGAATAACATGATGTTTTTCAATGGCAAAAATCAGTGAATATTGTAAATGCACAAACAGTAATTTCTCCGCATTGCAAGGTGCAATTTTGAAATTTTTTGCTTTTTCCTGCTCCTCTTAGCATGATAAAGAAGATTCAAAGAGAGTGAGATGCCAGCTCCTTTCATTCAGTCAGTAGCTTCAATCATTTCTGGACGTTTTTCAATGGCAAAAATCAATGAATATTGTAAATGCACAAACAGTAATTTCTCCGCATTGCAAGGTGCAATTCTGAAAGTTTTTGCTTTTTCCTGCTCCTCTTAGCATGATAAACAAGATTCAAAGAGAGTGAGATGCCAGCTCCTTTCATTCAGTCAGTAGCTTCAATCATTTCTGGATGTTTTTCAATGGCAAAAATCAATGAATATTGTAAATGCACAAACAGTAATTTCTCCGCATTGCAAGGTGCAATTCTGAAATTTTTTGCTTTTTCCTGCTCCTCTGAGCATGATAAAGAAGATTCAAAGAGAGTGAGATGCCAGCTCCTTTCATTCAGCCAGTAGCTTCAAACATTTCTGGTATATGAATAACATGATGTTTTTCAATGGCAAAAATCAATGAATATTGTAAAAGCACAAACAGTAATTTCTCCGCATTGCAAGGTGCAATTCTGAAATTTTTTGCTTTTTCCTGCTCCTCTGAGCATGATAAAGAAGATTCAAAGAGAGTGAGATGCCAGCTCCTTTCATTCAGCCAGTAGCTTCAAACATTTCTGGTATATGAATAACATGATGTTTTTCAATGGCAAAAATCAATGAATATTGTAAATGCACAAACAGTAATTTCTCCACATTGCAAGGTGCAATTCTGAAATTTTTTGCTTTTTCCTGCTCCTCTTAGCATGATAAAGAACATTCAAAGAGAGTGAGATGCCAGCTCCTTTCATTCAGTCAGTAGCTTCAATCATTTCTGGTATATGAATAACATGATGTTTTTCAATGGCAAAAATCAATGAATATTGTAAATGCACAAACAGTAATTTCTCCGCATTGCAAGGTGCAATTCTGAAATTTTTTGCTTTTTTCTGCTCCTCTTAGCATGATAAAGAAGATTCAAAGAGAGTGAGATGCCAGCTCCTTTCATTCAGTCAGTAGCTTCAAACATTTCTGGACGTTTTTCAATGGCAAAAATCAATGAATATTGTAAATGCACAAACAGTAATTTCTCCGCATTGCAAGGTGCAATTCTGAAATTTTTTGCTTTTTCCTGCTCCTCTTAGCAAGATAAACAAGATTCAAAGAGAGTGAGATGCCAGCTCCTTTCATTCAGTCAGTAGCTTCAATCATTTCTGGACGTTTTTCAATGGCAAAAATCAATGAATATTGTAAATGCACAAACAGTAATTTCTCCGCATTGCAAGGTGCAATTCTGAAATTTTTTGCTTTTTCCTGCTCCTCTTAGCATGATAAAGAAGATTCAAAGAGAGTGAGATGCCAGCTCCTTTCATTCAGTCAGTAGCTTCAATCATTTCTGGACGTTTTTCAATGGCAAAAATCAATGAATATTGTAAATGCACAAACAGTAATTTCTCCGCATTGCAAGGTGCAATTCTGAAATTTTTTGCTTTTTCCTGCTCCTCTTAGCATGATAAAGAAGATTCAAAGAGAGTGAGATGCCAGCTCCTTTCATTCAGTCAGTAGCTTCAATCATTTCTGGACGTTTTTCAATGGCAAAAATCAATGAATATTGTAAATGCACAAACAGTAATTTCTCCGCATTGCAAGGTGCAATTCTGAAATTTTTTGCTTTTTCCTGCTCCTCTTAGCATGATAAAGAAGATTCAAAGAGAGTGAGATGCCAGCTCCTTTCATTCAGTCAGTAGCTTCAAACATTTCTGGTATATGAATAACATGATGTTTTTCAATGGCAAAAATCAATGAATATTGTAAATGCACAAACAGTAATTTTTCCGCATTGCAAGGTGCAATTCTGAAATTTTTTGCTTTTTCCTGCTCCTCTAAGCAATATAAAGAAGATTCAGAGTGAGATGCCAGCTCCTTTCATTCAGTCAGTAGCTTCAATCATTTCTGGACGTTTTTCAATGGCAAAAATCAATGAATATTGTAAATGCACAAACAGTAATTTCTCCGCATTGCAAGGTGCAATTCTGAAATTTTTTGCTTTTTCCTGCTCCTCTTTGCATGATAAACAAGATTCAAAGAGAATGAGATGCCAGCTCCTTTCATTCAGTCAGTAGCTTCAATCATTTCTGGACGTTTTTCAATGGCAAAAATCAATGAATATTGTAAATGCACAAACAGTAATTTCTCCGCATTGCAAGGTGCAATTCTGAAATTTTTTGCTTTTTCCTGCTCCTCTTAGCATGATAAAGAAGATTCAAAGAGAGTGAGATGCCAGCTCCTTTCATTCAGTCAGTAGCTTCAAACATTTCTGGTATATGAATAACATGATGTTTTTCAATGGCAAAAATCAATGAATATTGTAAATGCACAAACAGTAATTTCTCCGCATTGCAAGGTGCAATTTTGAAATTTTTTGCTTTTTCCTGCTCCTCTTAGCATGATAAAGAAGATTCAAAGAGAGTGAGATGCCAGCTCCTTTCATTCAGTCAGTAGCTTCAATCATTTCTGGACGTTTTTCAATGGCAAAAATCAATGAATATTGTAAATGCACAAACAGTAATTTCTCCGCATTGCAAGGTGCAATTCTGAAATTTTTTGCTTTTTCCTGCTCCTCTTAGCATGATAAACAAGATTCAAAGAGAGTGAGATGCCAGCTCCTTTCATTCAGTCAGTAGCTTCAATCATTTCTGGATGTTTTTCAATGGCAAAAATCAATGAATATTGTAAATGCACAAACAGTAATTTCTCCGCATTGCAAGGTGCAATTCTGAAATTTTTTGCTTTTTTCTGCTCCTCTTAGCATGATAAAGAAGATTCAAAGAGAGTGAGATGCCAGCTCCTTTCATTCAGTCAGTAGCTTCAAACATTTCTGGTATATGAATAACATGATGTTTTTCAATGGCAAAAATCAATGAATATTGTAAATGCACAAACAGTAATTTCTCCGCATTGCAAGGTGCAATTCTGAAATTTTTTGCTTTTTCCTGCTCCTCTGAGCGTGATAAAGAAGATTCAAAGAGAGTGAGATGCCAGCTCCTTTCATTCAGCCAGTAGCTTCAAACATTTCTGGTATATGAATAACATGATGTTTTTCAATGGCAAAAATCAATGAATATTGTAAATGCACAAACAGTAATTTCTCCGCATTGCAAGGTGCAATTCTGAAATTTTTTGCTTTTTCCTGCTCCTCTTAGCATGATAAAGAACATTCAAAGAGAGTGAGATGCCAGCTCCTTTCATTCAGTCAGTAGCTTCAATCATTTCTGGACGTTTTTCAATGGCAAAAATCATTGAATATTGTAAATGCACAAACAGTAATTTCTCCGCATTGCAAGGTGCAATTCTGAAATTTTTTGCTTTTTCCTGCTCCTCTTAGCATGATAAAGAAGATTCAAAGAGAGTGAGATGCCAGCTCCTTTCATTCAGTCAGTAGCTTCAATCATTTCTGGTATATGAATAACATGATGTTTTTCAATGGCAAAAATCAATGAATATTGTAAATGCACAAACAGTAATTTCTCCGCATTGCAAGGTGCAATTCTGAAATTTTTTGCTTTTTCCTGCTCCTCTTAGCATGATAAACAAGATTCAAAGAGAGTGAGATGCCAGCTCCTTTCATTCAGTCAGTAGCTTCAATCATTTCTGGACGTTTTTCAATGGCAAAAATCAATGAATATTGTAAATGCACAAACAGTAATTTCTCCGCATTGCAAGGTGCAATTCTGAAATTTTTTGCTTTTTTCTGCTCCTCTTAGCATGATAAAGAAGATTCAAAGAGAGTGAGATGCCAGCTCCTTTCATTCAGTCAGTAGCTTCAAACATTTCTGGACGTTTTTCAATGGCAAAAATCAATGAATATTGTAAATGCACAAACAGTAATTTCTCCGCATTGCAAGGTGCAATTCTGAAATTTTTTGCTTTTTCCTGCTCCTCTTAGCAAGATAAACAAGATTCAAAGAGAGTGAGATGCCAGCTCCTTTCATTCAGTCAGTAGCTTCAATCATTTCTGGACGTTTTTCAATGGCAAAAATCAATGAATATTGTAAATGCACAAACAGTAATTTCTCCGCATTGCAAGGTGCAATTCTGAAATTTTTTGCTTTTTCCTGCTCCTCTTAGCATGATAAAGAAGATTCAAAGAGAGTGAGATGCCAGCTCTTTTCATTCAGTCAGTAGCTTCAATCATTTCTGGACGTTTTTCAATGGCAAAAATCAATGAATATTGTAAATGCACAAACAGTAATTTCTCCGCATTGCAAGGTGCAATTCTGAAATTTTTTGCTTTTTCCTGCTCCTCTTAGCATGATAAAGAAGATTCAAAGAGAGTGAGATGCCAGCTCCTTTCATTCAGTCAGTAGCTTCAATCATTTCTGGACGTTTTTCAATGGCAAAAATCAATGAATATTGTAAATGCACAAACAGTAATTTCTCCGCATTGCAAGGTGCAATTCTGAAATTTTTTGCTTTTTCCTGCTCCTCTTAGCATGATAAAGAAGATTCAAAGAGAGTGAGATGCCAGCTCCTTTCATTCAGTCAGTAGCTTCAAACATTTCTGGTATATGAATAACATGATGTTTTTCAATGGCAAAAATCAATGAATATTGTAAATGCACAAACAGTAATTTCTCCGCATTGCAAGGTGCAATTCTGAAATTTTTTGCTTTTTCCTGCTCCTCTAAGCAATATAAAGAAGATTCAAAGAGAGTGAGATGCCAGCTCCTTTCATTCAGTCAGTAGCTTCAATCATTTCTGGACGTTTTTCAATGGCAAAAGTCAATGAATATTGTAAATGCACAAACAGTAATTTCTCCGCATTGCAAGGTGCAATTCTGAAATTTTTTGCTTTTTCCTGCTCCTCTTTGCATGATAAACAAGATTCAAAGAGAATGAGATGCCAGCTCCTTTCATTCAGTCAGTAGCTTCAATCATTTCTGGACGTTTTTCAATGGCAAAAATCAATGAATATTGTAAATGCACAAACAGTAATTTCTCCGCAATGCAAGGTGCAATTCTGAAATTTTTTGCTTTTTCCTGCTCCTCTTAGCATGATAAAGAAGATTCAAAGAGAGTGAGATGCCAGCTCCTTTCATTCAGTCAGTAGCTTCAAACATTTCTGGTATATGAATAACATGATGTTTTTCAATGGCAAAAATCAATGAATATTGTAAATGCACAAACAGTAATTTCTCCGCATTGCAAGGTGCAATTTTGAAATTTTTTGCTTTTTCCTGCTCCTCTTAGCATGATAAAGAAGACTCAAAGAGAGTGAGATGCCAGCTCCTTTCATTCAGTCAGTAGCTTCAATCATTTCTGGACGTTTTTCAATGGCAAAAATCAATGAATATTGTAAATGCACAAACAGTAATTTCTCCGCATTGCAAGGTGCAATTCTGAAATTTTTTGCTTTTTCCTGCTCCTCTTAGCATGATAAACAAGATTCAAAGAGAGTGAGATGCCAGCTCCTTTCATTCAGTCAGTAGCTTCAATCATTTCTGGATGTTTTTCAATGGCAAAAATCAATGAATATTGTAAATGCACAAACAGTAATTTCTCCGCATTGCAAGGTGCAATTCTGAAATTTTTTGCTTTTTTCTGCTCCTCTTAGCATGATAAAGAAGATTCAAAGAGAGTGAGATGCCAGCTCCTTTCATTCAGTCAGTAGCTTCAAACATTTCTGGTATATGAATAACATGATGTTTTTCAATGGCAAAAATCAATGAATATTGTAAATGCACAAACAGTAATTTCTCCGCATTGCAAGGTGCAATTCTGAAATTTTTTGCTTTTTCCTGCTCCTCTAAGCATGATAAAGAAGATTCAAAGATAGTGAGATGCCAGCTCCTTTCATTCAGTCAGTAGCTTCAATCATTTCTGGACGTTTTTCAATGGCAAAAATCAATGAATATTGTAAATGCACAAACAGTAATTTCTCCGCAATGCAAGGTGCAATTCTGAAATTTTTTGCTTTTTCCTGCTCCTCTTAGCATGATAAACAAGATTCAAAGAGAGTGAGATGCCAGCTCCTTTCATTCAGTCAGTAGCTTCAATCATTTCTCGACGTTTTTCAATGGCAAAAATCAATGAATATTGTAAATGCACAAACAGTAATTTCTCCGCATTGCAAGGTGCAATTCTGAAATTTTTTGCTTTTTCCTGCTCCTCTAAGCATGATAAAGAAGATTCAAAGAGAGTGAGATGCCAGCTCCTTTCATTCAGTCAGTAGCTTCAATCATTTCTGGACGTTTTTCAATGGCAAAAATCAATGAATATTGTAAATGCACAAACAGTAATTTCTCCGCATTGCAAGGTGCAATTCTGAAATTTTTTGCTTTTTCCTGCTCCTCTTAGCATGATAAACAAGATTCAAAGAGAGTGAGATGCCAGCTCCTTTCATTCAGTCAGTAGCTTCAATCATTTCTGGACGTTTTTCAATGGCAAAAATCAATGAATATTGTAAATGCACAAACAGTAATTTCTCCGCATTGCAAGGTGCAATTCTGAAATTTTTTGCTTTTTCCTGCTCCTCTTAGCATGATAAAGAAGATTCAAAGAGAGTGAGATGCCAGCTCCTTTCATTCAGTCAGTAGCTTCAAACATTTCTGGTATATGAATAACATGATATTTTTCAATGGCAAAAATCAATGAATATTGTAAATGCACAAACAGTAATTTCTCCGCATTGAAAGGTGCAATTCTGAAATTTTTTGCTTTTTCCTGCTCCTCTTAGCATGATAAAGAAGATTCAAAGAGAGTGAGATGCCAGCTCCTTTCATTCAGTCAGTAGCTTCAATCATTTCTGGACGTTTTTCAATGGCAAAAATCAATGAATATTGTAAATGCACAAACAGTAATTTCTCCGCATTGCAAGGTGCAATTCTGAAATTTTTTGCTTTTTCCTGCTCCTCTTAGCATGATAAACAAGATTCAAACAGAGTGAGATGCCAGCTCCTTTCATTCAGTCAGTAGCTTCAATCATTTCTGGACGTTTTTCAATGGCAAAAATCAATGAATATTGTAAATGCACAAACAGTAATTTCTCCGCATTGCAAGGTGCAATTCTGAAATTTTTTGCTTTTTTCTGCTCCTCTTAGCATGATAAAGAAGATTCAAAGAGAGTGAGATGCCAGCTCCTTTCATTCAGTCAGTAGCTTCAAACATTTCTGGTATATGAATAACATGATGTTTTTCAATGGCAAAAATCAATGAATATTGTAAATGCACAAACAGTAATTTCTCCGCATTGCAAGGTGCAATTCTGAAATTTTTTGCTTTTTCCTGCTCCTCTTAGCATGATAAAGAAGATTCAAAGAGAGTGAGATGCCAGCTCCTTTCATTCAGTCAGTAGAATCAATCATTTATGGACGTTTTTCAATGGCAAAAATCATTGAATATTGTAAATGCACAAACAGTAATTTCTCCGCATTGCAAGGTGCAATTCTGAAATTTTTTGCTTTTTCCTGCTCCTCTTAGCATGATAAAGAAGATTCAAAGAGAGTGAGATGCCAGCTCCTTTCATTCAGTCAGTAGCTTCAATCATTTCTGGTATATGAATAACATGATGTTTTTCAATGGCAAAAATCAATGAATATTGTAAATGCACAAACAGTAATTTCTCCGCATTGCAAGGTGCAATTCTGAAATTTTTTGCTTTTTCCTGCTCCTCTAAGCATGATAAAGAAGATTCAAAGATAGTGAGATGCCAGCTCCTTTCATTCAGTCAGTAGCTTCAATCATTTCTGGACGTTTTTCAATGGCAAAAATCAATGAATATTGTAAATGCACAAACAGTAATTTCTCCGCATTGCAAGGTGCAATTCTGAAATTTTTTGCTTTTTCCTGCTCCTCTTAGCATGATAAACAAGATTCAAAGAGAGTGAGATGCCAGCTCCTTTCATTCAGTCAGTAGCTTCAATCATTTCTCGACGTTTTTCAATGGCAAAAATCAATGAATATTGTAAATGCACAAACAGTAATTTCTCCGCATTGCAAGGTGCAATTTTGAAATTTTTTGCTTTTTCCTGCTCCTCTTAGCATGATAAAGAAGATTCAAAGAGAGTGAGATGCCAGCTCCTTTCATTCAGTCAGTAGCTTCAATCATTTCTGGACGTTTTTCAATGGCAAAAATCAATGAATATTGTAAATGCACAAACAGTAATTTCTCCGCATTGCAAGGTGCAATTCTGAAATTTTTTGCTTTTTCCTGCTCCTCTTAGCATGATAAACAAGATTCAAAGAGAGTGAGATGCCAGCTCCTTTCATTCAGTCAGTAGCTTCAATCATTTCTGGACGTTTTTCAATGGCAAAAATCAATGAATATTGTAAATGCACAAACAGTAATTTCTCCGCATTGCAAGGTGCAATTCTGAAATTTTTTGCTTTTTCCTGCTCCTCTTAGCATGATAAAGAAGATTCAAAGAGAGTGAGATGCCAGCTCCTTTCATTCAGTCAGTAGCTTCAAACATTTCTGGTATATGAATAACATGATATTTTTCAATGGCAAAAATCAATGAATATTGTAAATGCACAAACAGTAATTTCTCCGCATTGAAAGGTGCAATTCTGAAATTTTTTGCTTTTTCCTGCTCCTCTTAGCATGATAAAGAAGATTCAAAGAGAGTGAGATGCCAGCTCCTTTCATTCAGTCAGTAGCTTCAATCATTTCTGGACGTTTTTCAATGGCAAAAATCAATGAATATTGTAAATGCACAAACAGTAATTTCTCCGCATTGCAAGGTGCAATTCTGAAATTTTTTGCTTTTTCCTGCTCCTCTTAGCATGATAAACAAGATTCAAACAGAGTGAGATGCCAGCTCCTTTCATTCAGTCAGTAGCTTCAATCATTTCTGGACGTTTTTCAATGGCAAAAATCAATGAATATTGTAAATGCACAAACAGTAATTTCTCCGCATTGCAAGGTGCAATTCTGAAATTTTTTGCTTTTTTCTGCTCCTCTTAGCATGATAAAGAAGATTCAAAGAGAGTGAGATGCCAGCTCCTTTCATTCAGTCAGTAGCTTCAAACATTTCTGTTATATGAATAACATGATGTTTTTCAATGGCAAAAATCAATGAATATTGTAAATGCACAAACAGTAATTTCTCCGCATTGCAAGGTGCAATTCTGAAATTTTTTGCTTTTTCCTGCTCCTCTTAGCATGATAAAGAAGATTCAAAGAGAGTGAGATGCCAGCTCCTTTCATTCAGTCAGTAGCTTCAATCATTTCTGGACGTTTTTCAATGGCAAAAATCAATGAATATTGTAAATGCACAAACAGTAATTTCTCCGCATTGCAAGGTGCAATTCTGAAATTTTTTGCTTTTTCCTGCTCCTCTTAGCAAGATAAACAAGATTCAAAGAGAGTGAGATGCCAGCTCCTTTCATTCAGTCAGTAGCTTCAATCATTTCTGGACGTTTTTCAATGGCAAAAATCAATGAATATTGTAAATGCACAAACAGTAATTTCTCCGCATTGCAAGGTGCATTTCTGAAATTTTTTGCTTTTTCCTGCTCCTCTTAGCATGGTAAAGAAGATTCAAAGAGAGTGAGATGCCAGCTCCTTTCATTCAGTCAGTAGCTTCAATCATTTCTGGACGTTTTTCAATGGCAAAAATCAATGAATATTGTAAATGCACAAACAGTAATTTCTCCGCATTGCAAGGTGCAATTCTGAAATTTTTTGCTTTTTCCTGCTCCTCTTAGCAAGATAAACAAGATTCAAAGAGAGTGAGATGCCAGCTCCTTTCATTCAGTCAGTAGCTTCAATCATTTCTGGACGTTTTTCAATGGCAAAAATCAATGAATATTGTAAATGCACAAACAGTAATTTCTCCGCATTGCAAGGTGCAATTCTGAAATTTTTTGCTTTTTCCTGCTCCTCTTAGCATGATAAAGAAGATTCAAAGAGAGTGAGATGCCAGCTCCTTTCATTCAGTCAGTAGCTTCAAACATTTCTGGTATATGAATAACATGATGTTTTTCAATGGCAAAAATCAATGAATATTGTAATTGCACAAACAGTAATTTCTCCGCATTGCAAGGTGCAATTTTGAAATTTTTTGCTTTTTCCTGCTCCTCTTAGCATGATAAAGAAGATTCAAAGAGAGTGAGATGCCAGCTCCTTTCATTCAGTCAGTAGCTTCAATCATTTCTGGACGTTTTTCAATGGCAAAAATCAATGAATATTGTAAATGCACAAACAGTAATTTCTCCGCATTGCAAGGTGCAATTCTGAAATTTTTTGCTTTTTCCTGCTCCTCTTAGCATGATAAACAAGATTCAAAGAGAGTGAGATGCCAGCTCCTTTCATTCAGTCAGTAGCTTCAATCATTTCTGGATGTTTTTCAATGGCAAAAATCAATGAATATTGTAAATGCACAAACAGTAATTTCTCCGCATTGCAAGGTGCAATTCTGAAATTTTTTGCTTTTTTCTGCTCCTCTTAGCATGATAAAGAAGATTCAAAGAGAGTGAGATGCCAGCTCCTTTCATTCAGTCAGTAGCTTCAAACATTTCTGGTATATGAATAACATGATGTTTTTCAATGGCAAAAATCAATGAATATTGTAAATGCACAAACAGTAATTTCTCCGCATTGCAAGGTGCAATTCTGAAATTTTTTGCTTTTTCCTGCTCCTCTAAGCATGATAAAGAAGATTCAAAGAGAGTGAGATGCCAGCTCCTTTCATTCAGTCAGTAGCTTCAATCATTTCTGGACGTTTTTCAATGGCAAAAATCAATGAATATTGTAAATGCACAAACAGTAATTTCTCCGCATTGCAAGGTGCAATTCTGAAATTTTTTGCTTTTTTCTGCTCCTCTTAGCATGATAAAGAAGATTCAAAGAGAGTGAGATGCCAGCTCCTTTCATTCAGTCAGTAGCTTCAAACATTTCTGGACGTTTTTCAATGGCAAAAATCAATGAATATTGTAAATGCACAAACAGTAATTTCTCCGCATTGCAAGGTGCAATTCTGAAATTTTTTGCTTTTTCCTGCTCCTCTTAGCAAGATAAACAAGATTCAAAGAGAGTGAGATGCCAGCTCCTTTCATTCAGTCAGTAGCTTCAAACATTTCTGGTATATGAATAACATGATGTTTTTCAATGGCAAAAATCAATGAATATTGTAAATGCACAAACAGTAATTTCTCCGCATTGCAAGGTGCAATTTTGAAATTTTTTGCTTTTTCCTGCTCCTCTTAGCATGATAAAGAAGATTCAAAGAGAGTGAGATGCCAGCTCCTTTCATTCAGTCAGTAGCTTCAATCATTTCTGGACGTTTTTCAATGGCAAAAATCAATGAATATTGTAAATGCACAAACAGTAATTTCTCCGCATTGCAAGGTGCAATTCTGAAATTTTTTGCTTTTTCCTGCTCCTCTTAGCATGATAAACAAGATTCAAAGAGAGTGAGATGCCAGCTCCTTTCATTCAGTCAGTAGCTTCAATCATTTCTGGATGTTTTTCAATGGCAAAAATCAATGAATATTGTAAATGCACAAACAGTAATTTCTCCGCATTGCAAGGTGCAATTCTGAAATTTTTTGCTTTTTTCTGCTCCTCTTAGCATGATAAAGAAGATTCAAAGAGAGTGAGATGCCAGCTCCTTTCATTCAGTCAGTAGCTTCAAACATTTCTGGTATATGAATAACATGATGTTTTTCAATGGCAAAAATCAATGAATATTGTAAATGCACAAACAGTAATTTCTCCGCATTGCAAGGTGCAATTCTGAAATTTTTTGCTTTTTCCTGCTCCTCTTAGCATGATAAAGAAGATTCAAAGAGAGTGAGATGCCAGCTCCTTTCATTCAGTCAGTAGCTTCAATCATTTCTGGACGTTTTTCAATGGCAAAAATCAATGAATATTGTAAATGCACAAACAGTAATTTCTCCGCATTGCAAGGTGCAATTCTGAAATTTTTTGCTTTTTCCTGCTCCTCTTAGCATGATAAACAAGATTCAAAGAGAGTGAGATGCCAGCTCCTTTCATTCAGTCAGTAGCTTCAATCATTTCTGGATGTTTTTCAATGGCAAAAATCAATGAATATTGTAAATGCACAAACAGTAATTTCTCCGCATTGCAAGGTGCAATTCTGAAATTTTTTGCTTTTTTCTGCTCCTCTTAGCATGATAAAGAAGATTCAAAGAGAGTGAGATGCCAGCTCCTTTCATTCAGTCAGTAGCTTCAAACATTTCTGGTATATGAATAACATGATGTTTTTCAATGGCAAAAATCAATGAATATTGTAAATGCACAAACAGTAATTTCTCCGCATTGCAAGGTGCAATTCTGAAATTTTTTGCTTTTTCCTGCTCCTCTAAGCATGATAAAGAAGATTCAAAGAGAGTGAGATGCCAGCTCCTTTCATTCAGTCAGTAGCTTCAATCATTTCTGGACGTTTTTCAATGGCAAAAATCAATGAATATTGTAAATGCACAAACAGTAATTTCTCCGCATTGCAAGGTGCAATTCTGAAATTTTTTGCTTTTTCCTGCGCCTCTTAGCAAGATAAACAAGATTCAAAGAGAGTGAGATGCCAGCTCCTTTCATTCAGTCAGTAGCTTCAATCATTTCTGGACGTTTTTCAATGGCAAAAATCAATGAATATTGTAAATGCACAAACAGTAATTTCTCCGCATTGCAAGGTGCAATTCTGAAATTTTTTGCTTTTTCCTGCTCCTCTTAGCATGATAAAGAAGATTCAAAGAGAGTGAGATGCCAGCTCCTTTCATTCAGTCAGTAGCTTCAATCATTTCTGGACGTTTTTCAATGGCAAAAATCAATGAATATTGTAAATGCACAAACAGTAATTTCTCCGCATTGCAAGGTGCAATTCTGAAATTTTTTGCTTTTTCCTGCTCCTCTTAGCAAGATAAACAAGATTCAAAGAGAGTGAGATGCCAGCTCCTTTCATTCAGTCAGTAGCTTCAATCATTTCTGGACGTTTTTCAATGGCAAAAATCAATGAATATTGTAAATGCACAAACAGTAATTTCTCCGCATTGCAAGGTGCAATTCTGAAATTTTTTGCTTTTTCCTGCTCCTCTAAGCATGATAAAGAAGATTCAAAGAGAGTGAGATGCCAGCTCCTTTCATTCAGTCAGTAGCTTCAATCATTTCTGGACGTTTTTCAATGGCAAAAATCAATGAATATTGTAAATGCACAAACAGTAATTTCTCCGCATTGCAAGGTGCAATTCTGAAATTTTTTGCTTTTTTCTGCTCCTCTTAGCATGATAAAGAAGATTCAAAGAGAGTGAGATGCCAGCTCCTTTCATTCAGTCAGTAGCTTCAAACATTTCTGGACGTTTTTCAATGGCAAAAATCAATGAATATTGTAAATGCACAAACAGTAATTTCTCCGCATTGCAAGGTGCAATTCTGAAATTTTTTGCTTTTTCCTGCTCCTCTTAGCAAGATAAACAAGATTCAAAGAGAGTGAGATGCCAGCTCCTTTCATTCAGTCAGTAGCTTCAAACATTTCTGGTATATGAATAACATGATGTTTTTCAATGGCAAAAATCAATGAATATTGTAAATGCACAAACAGTAATTTCTCCGCATTGCAAGGTGCAATTTTGAAATTTTTTGCTTTTTCCTGCTCCTCTTAGCATGATAAAGAAGATTCAAAGAGAGTGAGATGCCAGCTCCTTTCATTCAGTCAGTAGCTTCAATCATTTCTGGACGTTTTTCAATGGCAAAAATCAATGAATATTGTAAATGCACAAACAGTAATTTCTCCGCATTGCAAGGTGCAATTCTGAAATTTTTTGCTTTTTCCTGCTCCTCTTAGCATGATAAACAAGATTCAAAGAGAGTGAGATGCCAGCTCCTTTCATTCAGTCAGTAGCTTCAATCATTTCTGGATGTTTTTCAATGGCAAAAATCAATGAATATTGTAAATGCACAAACAGTAATTTCTCCGCATTGCAAGGTGCAATTCTGAAATTTTTTGCTTTTTTCTGCTCCTCTTAGCATGATAAAGAAGATTCAAAGAGAGTGAGATGCCAGCTCCTTTCATTCAGTCAGTAGCTTCAAACATTTCTGGTATATGAATAACATGATGTTTTTCAATGGCAAAAATCAATGAATATTGTAAATGCACAAACAGTAATTTCTCCGCATTGCAAGGTGCAATTCTGAAATTTTTTGCTTTTTCCTGCTCCTCTTAGCATGATAAAGAAGATTCAAAGAGAGTGAGATGCCAGCTCCTTTCATTCAGTCAGTAGCTTCAATCATTTCTGGACGTTTTTCAATGGCAAAAATCAATGAATATTGTAAATGCACAAACAGTAATTTCTCCGCATTGCAAGGTGCAATTCTGAAATTTTTTGCTTTTTCCTGCTCCTCTTAGCATGATAAACAAGATTCAAAGAGAGTGAGATGCCAGCTCCTTTCATTCAGTCAGTAGCTTCAATCATTTCTGGATGTTTTTCAATGGCAAAAATCAATGAATATTGTAAATGCACAAACAGTAATTTCTCCGCATTGCAAGGTGCAATTCTGAAATTTTTTGCTTTTTTCTGCTCCTCTTAGCATGATAAAGAAGATTCAAAGAGAGTGAGATGCCAGCTCCTTTCATTCAGTCAGTAGCTTCAAACATTTCTGGTATATGAATAACATGATGTTTTTCAATGGCAAAAATCAATGAATATTGTAAATGCACAAACAGTAATTTCTCCGCATTGCAAGGTGCAATTCTGAAATTTTTTGCTTTTTCCTGCTCCTCTAAGCATGATAAAGAAGATTCAAAGAGAGTGAGATGCCAGCTCCTTTCATTCAGTCAGTAGCTTCAATCATTTCTGGACGTTTTTCAATGGCAAAAATCAATGAATATTGTAAATGCACAAACAGTAATTTCTCCGCATTGCAAGGTGCAATTCTGAAATTTTTTGCTTTTTCCTGCGCCTCTTAGCAAGATAAACAAGATTCAAAGAGAGTGAGATGCCAGCTCCTTTCATTCAGTCAGTAGCTTCAATCATTTCTGGACGTTTTTCAATGGCAAAAATCAATGAATATTGTAAATGCACAAACAGTAATTTCTCCGCATTGCAAGGTGCAATTCTGAAATTTTTTGCTTTTTCCTGCTCCTCTTAGCATGATAAAGAAGATTCAAAGAGAGTGAGATGCCAGCTCCTTTCATTCAGTCAGTAGCTTCAATCATTTCTGGACGTTTTTCAATGGCAAAAATCAATGAATATTGTAAATGCACAAACAGTAATTTCTCCGCATTGCAAGGTGCAATTCTGAAATTTTTTGCTTTTTCCTGCTCCTCTTAGCAAGATAAACAAGATTCAAAGAGAGTGAGATGCCAGCTCCTTTCATTCAGTCAGTAGCTTCAATCATTTCTGGACGTTTTTCAATGGCAAAAATCAATGAATATTGTAAATGCACAAACAGTAATTTCTCCGCATTGCAAGGTGCAATTCTGAAATTTTTTGCTTTTTCCTGCTCCTCTTAGCATGGTAAAGAATATTCAAAGAGAGTGAGATGCCAGCTCCTTTCATTCAGTCAGTAGCTTCAATCATTTCTGGACGTTTTTCAATGGCAAAAATCAATGAATATTGTAAATGCACAAACAGTAATTTCTCCGCATTGCAAGGTGCAATTCTGAAATTTTTTGCTTTTTCCTGCTCCTCTTAGCAAGATAAACAAGATTCAAAGAGAGTGAGATGCCAGCTCCTTTCATTCAGTCAGTAGCTTCAATCATTTCTGGACGTTTTTCAATGGCAAAAATCAATGAATATTGTAAATGCACAAACAGTAATTTCTCCGCATTGCAAGGTGCAATTCTGAAATTTTTTGCTTTTTCCTGCTCCTCTTAGCATGATAAAGATTCAAAGAGAGTGAGATGCCAGCTCCTTTCATTCAGTCAGTAGCTTCAAACATTTCTGGTATATGAATAACATGATGTTTTTCAATGGCAAAAATCAATGAATATTGTAAATGCACAAACAGTAATTTCTCCGCATTGCAAGGTGCAATTTTGAAATTTTTTGCTTTTTCCTGCTCCTCTTAGCATGATAAAGAAGATTCAAAGAGAGTGAGATGCCAGCTCCTTTCATTCAGTCAGTAGCTTCAATCATTTCTGGACGTTTTTCAATGGCAAAAATCAATGAATATTGTAAATGCACAAACAGTAATTTCTCCGCATTGCAAGGTGCAATTCTGAAATTTTTTGCTTTTTCCTGCTCCTCTTAGCATGATAAACAAGATTCAAAGAGAGTGAGATGCCAGCTCCTTTCATTCAGTCAGTAGCTTCAATCATTTCTGGATGTTTTTCAATGGCAAAAATCAATGAATATTGTAAATGCACAAACAGTAATTTCTCCGCATTGCAAGGTGCAATTCTGAAATTTTTTGCTTTTTTCTGCTCCTCTTAGCATGATAAAGAAGATTCAAAGAGAGTGAGATGCCAGCTCCTTTCATTCAGTCAGTAGCTTCAAACATTTCTGGTATATGAATAACATGATGTTTTTCAATGGCAAAAATCAATGAATATTGTAAATGCACAAACAGTAATTTCTCCGCATTGCAAGGTGCAATTCTGAAATTTTTTGCTTTTTCCTGCTCCTCTAAGCATGATAAAGAAGATTCAAAGAGAGTGAGATGCCAGCTCCTTTCATTCAGTCAGTAGCTTCAATCATTTCTGGACGTTTTTCAATGGCAAAAATCAATGAATATTGTAAATGCACAAACAGTAATTTCTCCGCATTGCAAGGTGCAATTCTGAAATTTTTTGCTTTTTTCTGCTCCTCTTAGCATGATAAAGAAGATTCAAAGAGAGTGAGATGCCAGCTCCTTTCATTCAGTCAGTAGCTTCAAACATTTCTGGACGTTTTTCAATGGCAAAAATCAATGAATATTGTAAATGCACAAACAGTAATTTCTCCGCATTGCAAGGTGCAATTCTGAAATTTTTTGCTTTTTCCTGCTCCTCTTAGCAAGATAAACAAGATTCAAAGAGAGTGAGATGCCAGCTCCTTTCATTCAGTCAGTAGCTTCAAACATTTCTGGTATATGAATAACATGATGTTTTTCAATGGCAAAAATCAATGAATATTGTAAATGCACAAACAGTAATTTCTCCGCATTGCAAGGTGCAATTTTGAAATTTTTTGCTTTTTCCTGCTCCTCTTAGCATGATAAAGAAGATTCAAAGAGAGTGAGATGCCAGCTCCTTTCATTCAGTCAGTAGCTTCAATCATTTCTGGACGTTTTTCAATGGCAAAAATCAATGAATATTGTAAATGCACAAACAGTAATTTCTCCGCATTGCAAGGTGCAATTCTGAAATTTTTTGCTTTTTCCTGCTCCTCTTACCATGATAAACAAGATTCAAAGAGAGTGAGATGCCAGCTCCTTTCATTCAGTCAGTAGCTTCAATCATTTCTGGATGTTTTTCAATGGCAAAAATCAATGAATATTGTAAATGCACAAACAGTAATTTCTCCGCATTGCAAGGTGCAATTCTGAAATTTTTTGCTTTTTCCTGCTCCTCTTAGCATGATAAAGAAGATTCAAAGAGAGTGAGATGCCAGCTCCTTTCATTCAGTCAGTAGCTTCAAACATTTCTGGTATATGAATAACATGATGTTTTTCAATGGCAAAAATCAATGAATATTGTAAATGCACAAACAGTAATTTCTCCGCATTGAAAGGTGCAATTCTGAAATTTTTTGCTTTTTCCTGCTCCTCTTAGCATGATAAAGAAGATTCAAAGAGAGTGAGATGCCAGCTCCTTTCATTCAGTCAGTAGCTTCAATCATTTCTGGACGTTTTTCAATGGCAAAAATCAATGAATATTGTAAATGCACAAACAGTAATTTCTCCGCATTGCAAGGTGCAATTCTGAAATTTTTTGCTTTTTCCTGCTCCTCTTAGCATGATAAACAAGATTCAAAGAGAGTGAGATGCCAGCTCCTATCATTCAGTCAGTAGCTTCAATCATTTCTGGATGTTTTTCAATGGCAAAAATCAATGAATATTGTAAATGCACAAACAGTAATTTCTCCGCATTGCAAGGTGCAATTCTGAAATTTTTTGCTTTTTCCTGCTCCTCTTAGCATGATAAAGAAGATTCAAAGAGAGTGAGATGCCAGCTCCTTTCATTCAGTCAGTAGCTTCAAACATTTCTGGTATATGAATAACATGATGTTTTTCAATGGCAAAAATCAATGAATATTGTAAATGCACAAACAGTAATTTCTCCGCATTGAAAGGTGCAATTCTGAAATTTTTTGCTTTTTCCTGCTCCTCTTAGCATGATAAAGAAGATTCAAAGAGAGTGAGATGCCAGCTCCTTTCATTCAGTCAGTAGCTTCAATCATTTCTGGACGTTTTTCAATGGCAAAAATCAATGAATATTGTAAATGCACAAACAGTAATTTCTCCGCATTGCAAGGTGCAATTCTGAAATTTTTTGCTTTTTTCTGCTCCTCTTAGCATGATAAAGAAGATTCAAAGAGAGTGAGATGCCAGCTCCTTTCATTCAGTCAGTAGCTTCAAACATTTCTGGTATATGAATAACATGATGTTTTTCAATGGCAAAAATCAATGAATATTGTAAATGCACAAACAGTAATTTCTCCGCATTGCAAGGTGCAATTCTGAAATTTTTTGCTTTTTCCTGCTCCTCTTAGCATGATAAAGAAGATTCAAAGAGAGTGAGATGCCAGCTCCTTTCATTCAGTCAGTAGCTTCAATCATTTCTGGACGTTTTTCAATGGCAAAAATCAATGAATATTGTAAATGCACAAACAGTAATTTCTCCGCATTGCAAGGTGCAATTCTGAAATTTTTTGCTTTTTCCTGCTCCTCTTAGCAAGATAAACAAGATTCAAAGAGAGTGAGATGCCAGCTCCTTTCATTCAGTCAGTAGCTTCAATCATTTCTGGACGTTTTTCAATGGCAAAAATCAATGAATATTGTAAATGCACAAACAGTAATTTCTCCGCATTGCAAGGTGCAATTCTGAAATTTTTTGCTTTTTCCTGCTCCTCTTAGCATGATAAAGAAGATTCAAAGAGAGTGAGATGCCAGCTCCTTTCATTCAGTCAGTAGCTTCAATCATTTCTGGACGTTTTTCAATGGCAAAAATCAATGAATATTGTAAATGCACAAACAGTAATTTCTCCGCATTGCAAGGTGCAATTCTTAAATTTTTTGCTTTTTCCTGCTCCTCTTAGCATGATAAAGAAGATTCAAAGAGAGTGAGATGCCAGCTCCTTTCATTCAGTCAGTAGCTTCAATCATTTCTGGACGTTTTTCAATGGCAAAAATCAATGAATATTGTAAATGCACAAACAGTAATTTCTCCGCATTGCAAGGTGCAATTCTGAATTTTTTTGCTTTTTCCTGCTCCTCTTAGCATGATAAAGAAGATTCAAAGAGAGTGAGATGCCAGTTCCTTTCATTCAGTCAGTAGCTTCAAACATTTCTGGTATATGAATAACATAATGTTTTTCAATGGCAAAAATCAATGAATATTGTAAATGCACAAACAGTAATTTCTCCGCATTGCAAGGTGCAATTTTGAAATTTTTTGCTTTTTCCTGCTCCTCTTAGCATGATAAAGAAGATTCAAAGAGAGTGAGATGCCAGCTCCTTTCATTCAGTCAGTAGCTTCAATCATTTCTGGACGTTTTTCAATGGCAAAAATCAATGAATATTGTAAATGCACAAACAGTAATTTCTCCGCATTGCAAGGTGCAATTCTGAAATTTTTTGCTTTTTCCTGCTCCTCTTAGCATGATAAACAAGATTCAAAGAGAGTGAGATGCCAGCTCCTTTCATTCAGTCAGTAGCTTCAATCATTTCTGGATGTTTTTCAATGGCAAAAATCAATGAATATTGTAAATGCACAAACAGTAATTTCTCCGCATTGCAAGGTGCAATTCTGAAATTTTTTGCTTTTTTCTGCTCCTCTTAGCATGATAAAGAAGATTCAAAGAGAGTGAGATGCCAGCTCCTTTCATTCAGTCAGTAGCTTCAAACATTTCTGGTATATGAATAACATGATGTTTTTCAATGGCAAAAATCAATGAATATTGTAAATGCACAAACAGTAATTTCTCCGCATTGCAAGGTGCAATTCTGAAATTTTTTGCTTTTTCCTGCTCCTCTTAGCATGATAAAGAAGATTCAAAGAGAGTGAGATGCCAGCTCCTTTCATTCAGTCAGTAGCTTCAAACATTTCTGGTATATGAATAACATGATGTTTTTCAATGGCAAAAATCAATGAATATTGTAAATGCACAAACAGTAATTTCTCCGCATTGCAAGGTGCAATTCTGAAATTTTTTGCTTTTTCCTGCTCCTCTTAGCATGATAAAGAAGATTCAAAGAGAGTGAGATGCCAGCTCCTTTCATTCAGTCAGTAGCTTCAATCATTTCTGGACGTTTTTCAATGGCAAAAATCATTGAATATTGTAAATGCACAAACAGTAATTTCTCCGCATTGCAAGGTGCAATTCTGAAATTTTTTGCTTTTTCCTGCTCCTCTTAGCATGATAAAGAAGATTCAAAGAGAGTGAGATGCCAGCTCCTTTCATTCAGTCAGTAGCTTCAATCATTTCTGGTATATGAATAACATGATGTTTTTCAATGGCAAAAATCAATGAATATTGTAAATGCACAAACAGTAATTTCTCCGCATTGCAAGGTGCAATTCTGAAATTTTTTGCTTTTTCTTGCTCCTCTTAGCATGATAAACAAGATTCAAAGAGAGTGAGATGCCAGCTCCTTTCATTCAGTCAGTAGCTTCAATCATTTCTGGACGTTTTTCAATGGCAAAAATCAATGAATATTGTAAATGCACAAACAGTAATTTCTCCGCATTGCAAGGTGCAATTCTGAAATTTTTTGCTTTTTTCTGCTCCTCTTAGCATGATAAAGAAGATTCAAAGAGAGTGAGATGCCAGCTCCTTTCATTCAGTCAGTAGCTTCAAACATTTCTGGACGTTTTTCAATGGCAAAAATCAATGAATATTGTAAATGCACAAACAGTAATTTCTCCGCATTGCAAGGTGCAATTCTGAAATTTTTTGCTTTTTCCTGCTCCTCTTAGCAAGATAAACAAGATTCAAAGAGAGTGAGATGCCAGCTCCTTTCATTCAGTCAGTAGCTTCAAACATTTCTGGTATATGAATAACATGATGTTTTTCAATGGCAAAAATCAATGAATATTGTAAATGCACAAACAGTAATTTCTCCGCATTGCAAGGTGCAATTTTGAAATTTTTTGCTTTTTCCTGCTCCTCTTAGCATGATAAAGAAGATTCAAAGAGAGTGAGATGCCAGCTCCTTTCATTCAGTCAGTAGCTTCAATCATTTCTGGACGTTTTTCAATGGCAAAAATCAATGAATATTGTAAATGCACAAACAGTAATTTCTCCGCATTGCAAGGTGCAATTCTGAAATTTTTTGCTTTTTCCTGCTCCTCTTAGCATGATAAACAAGATTCAAAGAGAGTGAGATGCCAGCTCCTTTCATTCAGTCAGTAGCTTCAATCATTTCTGGACGTTTTTCAATGGCAAAAATCAATGAATATTGTAAATGCACAAACAGTAATTTCTCCGCATTGCAAGGTGCAATTCTGAAATTTTTTGCTTTTTTCTGCTCCTCTTAGCATGATAAAGAAGATTCAAAGAGAGTGAGATGCCAGCTCCTTTCATTCAGTCAGTAGCTTCAAACATTTGTGGTATATGAATAACATGATGTTTTTCAATGGCAAAAATCAATGAATATTGTAAATGCACAAACAGTAATTTCTCCGCATTGCAAGGTGCAATTCTGAAATTTTTTGCTTTTTCCTGCTCCTCTTAGCATGATAAAGAAGATTCAAAGAGAGTGAGATGCCAGCTCCTTTCATTCAGTCAGTAGCTTCAATCATTTCTGGACGTTTTTCAATGGCAAAAATCAATGAATATTGTAAATGCACAAACAGTAATTTCTCCGCATTGCAAGGTGCAATTCTGAAATTTTTTGCTTTTTCCTGCTCCTCTTAGCAAGATAAACAAGATTCAAAGAGAGTGAGATGCCAGCTCCTTTCATTCAGTCAGTAGCTTCAATCATTTCTGGACGTTTTTCAATGGCAAAAATCAATGAATATTGTAAATGCACAAACAGTAATTTCTCCGCATTGCAAGGTGCAATTCTGAAATTTTTTGCTTTTTCCTGCTCCTCTTAGCATGATAAAGAAGATTCAAAGAGAGTGAGATGCCAGCTCCTTTCATTCAGTCAGTAGCTTCAATCATTTCTGGACGTTTTTCAATGGCAAAAATGAATGAATATTGTAAATGCACAAACAGTAATTTCTCCGCATTGCAAGGTGCAATTCTGAAATTTTTTGCTTTTTCCTGCTCCTCTTAGCATGATAAAGAAGATTCAAAGAGAGTGAGATGCCAGCTCCTTTCATTCAGTCAGTAGCTTCAATCATTTCTGGACGTTTTTCAATGGCAAAAATCAATGAATATTGTAAATGCACAAACAGTAATTTCTCCGCATTGCAAGGTGCAATTCTGAATTTTTTTGCTTTTTCCTGCTCCTCTTAGCATGATAAAGAAGATTCAAAGAGAGTGAGATGCCAGCTCCTTTCATTCAGTCAGTAGCTTCAAACATTTCTGGTATATGAATAACATAATGTTTTTCAATGGCAAAAATCAATGAATATTGTAAATGCACAAACAGTAATTTCTCCGCATTGCAAGGTGCAATTTTGAAATTTTTTGCTTTTTCCTGCTCCTCTTAGCATGATAAAGAAGATTCAAAGAGAGTGAGATGCCAGCTCCTTTCATTCAGTCAGTAGCTTCAATCATTTCTGGACGTTTTTCAATGGCAAAAATCAATGAATATTGTAAATGCACAAACAGTAATTTCTCCGCATTGCAAGGTGCAATTCTGAAATTTTTTGCTTTTTCCTGCTCCTCTTAGCATGATAAACAAGATTCAAAGAGAGTGAGATGCCAGCTCCTTTCATTCAGTCAGTAGCTTCAATCATTTCTGGATGTTTTTCAATGGCAAAAATCAATGAATATTGTAAATGCACAAACAGTAATTTCTCCGCATTGCAAGGTGCAATTCTGAAATTTTTTGCTTTTTTCTGCTCCTCTTAGCATGATAAAGAAGATTCAAAGAGAGTGAGATGCCAGCTCCTTTCATTCAGTCAGTAGCTTCAAACATTTCTGGTATATGAATAACATGATGTTTTTCAATGGCAAAAATCAATGAATATTGTAAATGCACAAACAGTAATTTCTCCGCATTGCAAGGTGCAATTCTGAAATTTTTTGCTTTTTTCTGCTCCTCTTAGCATGATAAAGAAGATTCAAAGAGAGTGAGATGCCAGCTCCTTTCATTCAGTCAGTAGCTTCAAACATTTCTGGTATATGAATAACATGATGTTTTTCAATGGCAAAAATCAATGAATATTGTAAATGCACAAACAGTAATTTCTCCGCATTGCAAGGTGCAATTCTGAAATTTTTTGCTTTTTCCTGCTCCTCTGAGCATGATAAAGAAGATTCAAAGAGAGTGAGATGCCAGCTCCTTTCATTCAGCCAGTAGCTTCAAACATTTCTGGTATATGAATAACATGATGTTTTTCAATGGCAAAAATCAATGAATATTGTAAATGCACAAACAGTAATTTCTCCGCATTGCAAGGTGCAATTCTGAAATTTTTTGCTTTTTCCTGCTCCTCTTAGCATGATAAAGAACATTCAAAGAGAGTGAGATGCCAGCTCCTTTCATTCAGTCAGTAGCTTCAATCATTTCTGGACGTTTTTCAATGGCAAAAATCATTGAATATTGTAAATGCACAAACAGTAATTTCTCCGCATTGCAAGGTGCAATTTTGAAATTTTTTGCTTTTTCCTGCTCCTCTTAGCATGATAAAGAAGATTCAAAGAGAGTGAGATGCCAGCTCCTTTCATTCAGTCAGTAGCTTCAATCATTTCTGGACGTTTTTCAATGGCAAAAATCAATGAATATTGTAAATGCACAAACAGTAATTTCTCCGCATTGCAAGGTGCAATTCTGAAATTTTTTGCTTTTTCCTGCTCCTCTTACCATGATAAACAAGATTCAAAGAGAGTGAGATGCCAGCTCCTTTCATTCAGTCAGTAGCTTCAATCATTTCTGGATGTTTTTCAATGGCAAAAATCAATGAATATTGTAAATGCACAAACAGTAATTTCTCCGCATTGCAAGGTGCAATTCTGAAATTTTTTGCTTTTTCCTGCTCCTCTTAGCATGATAAAGAAGATTCAAAGAGAGTGAGATGCCAGCTCCTTTCATTCAGTCAGTAGCTTCAAACATTTCTGGTATATGAATAACATGATGTTTTTCAATGGCAAAAATCAATGAATATTGTAAATGCACAAACAGTAATTTCTCCGCATTGAAAGGTGCAATTCTGAAATTTTTTGCTTTTTCCTGCTCCTCTTAGCATGATAAAGAAGATTCAAAGAGAGTGAGATGCCAGCTCCTTTCATTCAGTCAGTAGCTTCAATCATTTCTGGACGTTTTTCAATGGCAAAAATCAATGAATATTGTAAATGCACAAACAGTAATTTCTCCGCATTGCAAGGTGCAATTCTGAAATTTTTTGCTTTTTCCTGCTCCTCTTAGCATGATAAACAAGATTCAAAGAGAGTGAGATGCCAGCTCCTTTCATTCAGTCAGTAGCTTCAATCATTTCTGGACATTTTTCAATGGCAAAAATCAATGAATATTGTAAATGCACAAACAGTAATTTCTCCGCATTGCAAGGTGCAATTCTGAAATTTTTTGCTTTTTTCTGCTCCTCTTAGCATGATAAAGAAGATTCAAAGAGAGTGAGATGCCAGCTCCTTTCATTCAGTCAGTAGCTTCAAACATTTCTGGTATATGAATAACATGATGTTTTTCAATGGCAAAAATCAATGAATATTGTAAATGCACAAACAGTAATTTCTCCGCATTGCAAGGTGCAATTCTGAAATTTTTTGCTTTTTCCTGCTCCTCTTAGCATGATAAAGAAGATTCAAAGAGAGTGAGATGCCAGCTCCTTTCATTCAGTCAGTAGCTTCAATCATTTCTGGACGTTTTTCAATGGCAAAAATCAATGAATATTGTAAATGCACAAACAGTAATTTCTCCGCATTGCAAGGTGCAATTCTGAAATTTTTTGCTTTTTCCTGCTCCTCTTAGCAAGATAAACAAGATTCAAAGAGAGTGAGATGCCAGCTCCTTTCATTCAGTCAGTAGCTTCAATCATTTCTGGACGTTTTTCAATGGCAAAAATCAATGAATATTGTAAATGCACAAACAGTAATTTCTCCGCATTGCAAGGTGCAATTCTGAAATTTTTTGCTTTTTCCTGCTCCTCTTAGCATGATAAAGAAGATTCAAAGAGAGTGAGATGCCAGCTCCTTTCATTCAGTCAGTAGCTTCAATCATTTCTGGACGTTTTTCAATGGCAAAAATGAATGAATATTGTAAATGCACAAACAGTAATTTCTCCGCATTGCAAGGTGCAATTCTGAAATTTTTTGCTTTTTCCTGCTCCTCTTAGCATGATAAAGAAGATTCAAAGAGAGTGAGATGCCAGCTCCTTTCATTCAGTCAGTAGCTTCAATCATTTCTGGACGTTTTTCAATGGCAAAAATCAATGAATATTGTAAATGCACAAACAGTAATTTCTCCGCATTGCAAGGTGCAATTCTGAATTTTTTTGCTTTTTCCTGCTCCTCTTAGCATGATAAAGAAGATTCAAAGAGAGTGAGATGCCAGCTCCTTTCATTCAGTCAGTAGCTTCAAACATTTCTGGTATATGAATAACATAATGTTTTTCAATGGCAAAAATCAATGAATATTGTAAATGCACAAACAGTAATTTCTCCGCATTGCAAGGTGCAATTTTGAAATTTTTTGCTTTTTCCTGCTCCTCTTAGCATGATAAAGAAGATTCAAAGAGAGTGAGATGCCAGCTCCTTTCATTCAGTCAGTAGCTTCAATCATTTCTGGACGTTTTTCAATGGCAAAAATCAATGAATATTGTAAATGCACAAACAGTAATTTCTCCGCATTGCAAGGTGCAATTCTGAAATTTTTTGCTTTTTCCTGCTCCTCTTAGCATGATAAACAAGATTCAAAGAGAGTGAGATGCCAGCTCCTTTCATTCAGTCAGTAGCTTCAATCATTTCTGGATGTTTTTCAATGGCAAAAATCAATGAATATTGTAAATGCACAAACAGTAATTTCTCCGCATTGCAAGGTGCAATTCTGAAATTTTTTGCTTTTTTCTGCTCCTCTTAGCATGATAAAGAAGATTCAAAGAGAGTGAGATGCCAGCTCCTTTCATTCAGTCAGTAGCTTCAAACATTTCTGGTATATGAATAACATGATGTTTTTCAATGGCAAAAATCAATGAATATTGTAAATGCACAAACAGTAATTTCTCCGCATTGCAAGGTGCAATTCTGAAATTTTTTGCTTTTTTCTGCTCCTCTTAGCATGATAAAGAAGATTCAAAGAGAGTGAGATGCCAGCTCCTTTCATTCAGTCAGTAGCTTCAAACATTTCTGGTATATGAATAACATGATGTTTTTCAATGGCAAAAATCAATGAATATTGTAAATGCACAAACAGTAATTTCTCCGCATTGCAAGGTGCAATTCTGAAATTTTTTGCTTTTTCCTGCTCCTCTGAGCATGATAAAGAAGATTCAAAGAGAGTGAGATGCCAGCTCCTTTCATTCAGCCAGTAGCTTCAAACATTTCTGGTATATGAATAACATGATGTTTTTCAATGGCAAAAATCAATGAATATTGTAAATGCACAAACAGTAATTTCTCCGCATTGCAAGGTGCAATTCTGAAATTTTTTGCTTTTTCCTGCTCCTCTTAGCATGATAAAGAACATTCAAAGAGAGTGAGATGCCAGCTCCTTTCATTCAGTCAGTAGCTTCAATCATTTCTGGACGTTTTTCAATGGCAAAAATCATTGAATATTGTAAATGCACAAACAGTAATTTCTCCGCATTTCAAGGTGCAATTCTGAAATTTTTTGCTTTTTCCTGCTCCTCTTAGCATGATAAAGAAGATTCAAAGAGAGTGAGATGCCAGCTCCTTTCATTCAGTCAGTAGCTTCAATCATTTCTGGTATATGAATAACATGATGTTTTTCAATGGCAAAAATCAATGAATATTGTAAATGCACAAACAGTAATTTCTCCGCATTGCAAGGTGCAATTCTGAAATTTTTTGCTTTTTTCTGCTCCTCTTAGCATGATAAAGAAGATTCAAAGAGAGTGAGATGCCAGCTCCTTTCATTCAGTCAGTAGCTTCAAACATTTCTGGACGTTTTTCAATGGCAAAAATCAATGAATATTGTAAATGCACAAACAGTAATTTCTCCGCATTGCAAGGTGCAATTCTGAAATTTTTTGCTTTTTCCTGCTCCTCTTAGCAAGATAAACAAGATTCAAAGAGAGTGAGATGCCAGCTCCTTTCATTCAGTCAGTAGCTTCAATCATTTCTGGACGTTTTTCAATGGCAAAAATCAATGAATATTGTAAATGCACAAACAGTAATTTCTCCGCATTGCAAGGTGCAATTCTGAAATTTTTTGCTTTTTCCTGCTCCTCTTAGCATGATAAAGAAGATTCAAAGAGAGTGAGATGCCAGCTCCTTTCATTCAGTCAGTAGCTTCAATCATTTCTGGACGTTTTTCAATGGCAAAAATCAATGAATATTGTAAATGCACAAACAGTAATTTCTCCGCATTGCAAGGTGCAATTCTGAAATTTTTTGCTTTTTCCTTCTCCTCTTAGCATGATAAAGAAGATTCAAAGAGAGTGAGATGCCAGCTCCTTTCATTCAGTCAGTAGCTTCAATCATTTCTGGACGTTTTTCAATGGCAAAAATCAATGAATATTGTAAATGCACAAACAGTAATTTCTCCGCATTGCAAGGTGCAATTCTGAAATTTTTTGCTTTTTCCTGCTCCTCTTAGCATGATAAACAAGATTCAAAGAGAGTGAGATGCCAGCTCCTTTCATTCAGTCAGTAGTTTCAATCATTTCTGGACGTTTTTCAATGGCAAAAATCAATGAATATTGTAAATGCACAAACAGTAATTTCTCCGCATTGCAAGGTGCAATTCTGAAATTTTTTGCTTTTTTCTGCTCCTCTTAGCATGATAAAGAAGATTCAAAGAGAGTGAGATGCCAGCTCCTTTCATTCAGTCAGTAGCTTCAAACATTTCTGGTATATGAATAACATGATGTTTTTCAATGGCAAAAATCAATGAATATTGTAAATGCACAAACAGTAATTTCTCCGCATTGCAAGGTGCAATTCTGAAATTTTTTGCTTTTTCCTGCTCCTCTTAGCATGATAAAGAAGATTCAAAGAGAGTGAGATGCCAGCTCCTTTCATTCAGTCAGTAGCTTCAATCATTTCTGGACGTTTTTCAATTTCAAAAATCAATGAATATTGTAAATGCACAAACAGTAATTTCTCCGCATTGCAAGGTGCAATTCTGAAATTTTTTGCTTTTTCCTGCTCCTCTTAGCAAGATAAACAAGATTCAAAGAGAGTGAGATGCCAGCTCCTTTCATTCAGTCAGTAGCTTCAATCATTTCTGGACGTTTTTCAATGGCAAAAATCAATGAATATTGTAAATGCACAAACAGTAATTTCTCCGCATTGCAAGGTGCAATTCTGAAATTTTTTGCTTTTTCCTGCTCCTCTTAGCATGATAAAGAAGATTCAAAGAGAGTGAGATGCCAGCTCCTTTCATTCAGTCAGTAGCTTCAATCATTTCTGGACGTTTTTCAATGGCAAAAATGAATGAATATTGTAAATGCACAAACAGTAATTTCTCCGCATTGCAAGGTGCAATTCTGAAATTTTTTGCTTTTTCCTGCTCCTCTTAGCATGATAAAGAAGATTCAAAGAGAGTGAGATGCCAGCTCCTTTCATTCAGTCAGAAGCTTCAATCATTTCTGGACGTTTTTCAATGGCAAAAATCAATGAATATTGTAAATGCACAAACAGTAATTTCTCCGCATTGCAAGGTGCAATTCTGAATTTTTTTGCTTTTTCCTGCTCCTCTTAGCATGATAAAGAAGATTCAAAGAGAGTGAGATGCCAGCTCCTTTCATTCAGTCAGTAGCTTCAAACATTTCTGGTATATGAATAACATAATGTTTTTCAATGGCAAAAATCAATGAATATTGTAAATGCACAAACAGTAATTTCTCCGCATTGCAAGGTGCAATTTTGAAATTTTTTGCTTTTTCCTGCTCCTCTTAGCATGATAAAGAAGATTCAAAGAGAGTGAGATGCCAGCTCCTTTCATTCAGTCAGTAGCTTCAATCATTTCTGGACGTTTTTCAATGGCAAAAATCAATGAATATTGTAAATGCACAAACAGTAATTTCTCCGCATTGCAAGGTGCAATTCTGAAATTTTTTGCTTTTTCCTGCTCCTCTTAGCATGATAAACAAGATTCAAAGAGAGTGAGATGCCAGCTCCTTTCATTCAGTCAGTAGCTTCAATCATTTCTGGATGTTTTTCAATGGCAAAAATCAATGAATATTGTAAATGCACAAACAGTAATTTCTCCGCATTGCAAGGTGCAATTCTGAAATTTTTTGCTTTTTTCTGCTCCTCTTAGCATGATAAAGAAGATTCAAAGAGAGTGAGATGCCAGCTCCTTTCATTCAGTCAGTAGCTTCAAACATTTCTGGTATATGAATAACATGATGTTTTTCAATGGCAAAAATCAATGAATATTGTAAATGCACAAACAGTAATTTCTCCGCATTGCAAGGTGCAATTCTGAAATTTTTTGCTTTTTTCTGCTCCTCTTAGCATGATAAAGAAGATTCAAAGAGAGTGAGATGCCAGCTCCTTTCATTCAGTCAGTAGCTTCAAACATTTCTGGTATATGAATAACATGATGTTTTTCAATGGCAAAAATCAATGAATATTGTAAATGCACAAACAGTAATTTCTCCGCATTGCAAGGTGCAATTCTGAAATTTTTTGCTTTTTCCTGCTCCTCTGAGCATGATAAAGAAGATTCAAAGAGAGTGAGATGCCAGCTCCTTTCATTCAGCCAGTAGCTTCAAACATTTCTGGTATATGAATAACATGATGTTTTTCAATGGCAAAAATCAATGAATATTGTAAATGCACAAACAGTAATTTCTCCGCATTGCAAGGTGCAATTCTGAAATTTTTTGCTTTTTCCTGCTCCTCTTAGCATGATAAAGAACATTCAAAGAGAGTGAGATGCCAGCTCCTTTCATTCAGTCAGTAGCTTCAATCATTTCTGGACGTTTTTCAATGGCAAAAATCATTGAATATTGTAAATGCACAAACAGTAATTTCTCCGCATTGCAAGGTGCAATTCTGAAATTTTTTGCTTTTTCCTGCTCCTCTTAGCATGATAAAGAAGATTCAAAGAGAGTGAGATGCCAGCTCCTTTCATTCAGTCAGTAGCTTCAATCATTTCTGGTATATGAATAACATGATGTTTTTCAATGGCAAAAATCAATGAATATTGTAAATGCACAAACAGTAATTTCTCCGCATTGCAAGGTGCAATTCTGAAATTTTTTGCTTTTTCCTGCTCCTCTTAGCATGATAAACAAGATTCAAAGAGAGTGAGATGCCAGCTCCTTTCATTCAGTCAGTAGCTTCAATCATTTCTGGACGTTTTTCAATGGCAAAAATCAATGAATATTGTAAATGCACAAACAGTAATTTCTCCGCATTGCAAGGTGCAATTCTGAAATTTTTTGCTTTTTTCTGCTCCTCTTAGCATGATAAAGAAGATTCAAAGAGAGTGAGATGCCAGCTCCTTTCATTCAGTCAGTAGCTTCAAACATTTCTGGACGTTTTTCAATGGCAAAAATCAATGAATATTGTAAATGCACAAACAGTAATTTCTCCGCATTGCAAGGTGCAATTCTGAAATTTTTTGCTTTTTCCTGCTCCTCTTAGCAAGATAAACAAGATTCAAAGAGAGTGAGATGCCAGCTCCTTTCATTCAGTCAGTAGCTTCAATCATTTCTGGACGTTTTTCAATGGCAAAAATCAATGAATATTGTAAATGCACAAACAGTAATTTCTCCGCATTGCAAGGTGCAATTCTGAAATTTTTTGCTTTTTCCTGCTCCTCTTAGCATGATAAAGAAGATTCAAAGAGAGTGAGATGCCAGCTCCTTTCATTCAGTCAGTAGCTTCAATCATTTCTGGACGTTTTTCAATGGCAAAAATCAATGAATATTGTAAATGCACAAACAGTAATTTCTCCGCATTGCAAGGTGCAATTCTGAAATTTTTTGCTTTTTCCTGCTCCTCTTAGCATGATAAAGAAGATTCAAAGAGAGTGAGATGCCAGCTCCTTTCATTCAGTCAGTAGCTTCAATCATTTCTGGACGTTTTTCAATGGCAAAAATCAATGAATATTGTAAATGCACAAACAGTAATTTCTCCGCATTGCAAGGTGTAATTCTGAAATTTTTTGCTTTTTCCTGCTCCTCTTAGCATGATAAAGAAGATTCAAAGAGAGTGAGATGCCAGCTCCTTTCATTCAGTCAGTAGCTTCAAATATTTCTGGTATATGAATAACATGATGTTTTTCAATGGCAAAAATCAATGAATATTGTAAATGCACAAACAGTAATTTCTCCGCATTGCAAGGTGCAATTCTGAAATTTTTTGCTTTTTCCTGCTCCTCTAAGCAATATAAAGAAGATTCAAAGAGAGTGAGATGCCAGCTCCTTTCATTCAGTCAGTAGCTTCAATCATTTCTGGACGTTTTTCAATGGCAAAAATCAATGAATATTGTAAATGCACAAACAGTAATTTCTCCGCATTGCAAGGTGCAATTCTGAAATTTTTTGCTTTTTCCTGCTCCTCTTTGCATGATAAACAAGATTCAAAGAGAATGAGATGCCACCTCCTTTCATTCAGTCAGTAGCTTCAATCATTTCTGGACGTTTTTCAATGGCAAAAATCAATGAATATTGTAAATGCACAAACAGTAATTTCTCCGCATTGCAAGGTGCAATTCTGAAATTTTTTGCTTTTTCCTGCTCCTCTTAGCATGATAAAGAAGATTCAAAGAGAGTGAGATGCCAGCTCCTTTCATTCAGTCAGTAGCTTCAAACATTTCTGGTATATGAATAACATGATGTTTTTCAATGGCAAAAATCAATGAATATTGTAAATGCACAAACAGTAATTTCTCCGCATTGCAAGGTGCAATTTTGAAATTTTTTGCTTTTTCCTGCTCCTCTTAGCATGATAAAGAAGATTCAAAGAGAGTGAGATGCCAGCTCCTTTCATTCAGTCAGTAGCTTCAATCATTTCTGGACGTTTTTCAATGGCAAAAATCAATGAATATTGTAAATGCACAAACAGTAATTTCTCCGCATTGCAAGGTGCAATTCTGAAATTTTTTGCTTTTTCCTGCTCCTCTTAGCATGATAAACAAGATTCAAAGAGAGTGAGATGCCAGCTCCTTTCATTCAGTCAGTAGCTTCAATCATTTCTGGATGTTTTTCAATGGCAAAAATCAATGAATATTGTAAATGCACAAACAGTAATTTCTCCGCATTGCAAGGTGCAATTCTGAAATTTTTTGCTTTTTTCTGCTCCTCTTAGCATGATAAAGAAGATTCAAAGAGAGTGAGATGCCAGCTCCTTTCATTCAGTCAGTAGCTTCAAACATTTCTGGTATATGAATAACATGATGTTTTTCAATGTCAAAAATCAATGAATATTGTAAATGCCCAAACAGTAATTTCTCCGCATTGCAAGGTGCAATTCTGAAATTTTTTGCTTTTTCCTGCTCCTCTTAGCATGATAAAGAAGATTCAAAGAGAGTGAGATGCCAGCTCCTTTCATTCAGTCAGTAGCTTCAAACATTTCTGGTATATGAATAACATGATGTTTTTCAATGGCAAAAATCAATGAATATTGTAAATGCACAAACAGTAATTTCTCCGCATTGCAAGGTGCAATTCTGAAATTTTTTGCTTTTTCCTGCTCCTCTTAGCATGATAAACAAGATTCAAAGAGAGTGAGATGCCAGCTCCTTTCATTCAGTCAGTAGCTTCAATCATTTCTGGATGTTTTTCAATGGCAAAAATCAATGAATATTGTAAATGCACAAACAGTAATTTCTCCGCATTGCAAGGTGCAATTCTGAAATTTTTTGCTTTTTTCTGCTCCTCTTAGCATGATAAAGAAGATTCAAAGAGAGTGAGATGCCAGCTCCTTTCATTCAGTCAGTAGCTTCAAACATTTCTGGTATATGAATAACATGATGTTTTTCAATGGCAAAAATCAATGAATATTGTAAATGCACAAACAGTAATTTCTCCGCATTGCAAGGTGCAATTTTGAAATTTTTTGCTTTTTCCTGCTCCTCTTAGCATGATAAAGAAGATTCAAAGAGAGTGAGATGCCAGCTCCTTTCATTCAGTCAGTAGCTTCAATCATTTCTGGACGTTTTTCAATGGCAAAAATCAATGAATATTGTAAATGCACAAACAGTAATTTCTCCGCATTGCAAGGTGCAATTCTGAAATTTTTTGCTTTTTCCTGCTCCTCTTACCATGATAAACAAGATTCAAAGAGAGTGAGATGCCAGCTCCTTTCATTCAGTCAGTAGCTTCAATCATTTCTGGATGTTTTTCAATGGCAAAAATCAATGAATATTGTAAATGCACAAACAGTAATTTCTCCGCATTGCAAGGTGCAATTCTGAAATTTTTTGCTTTTTCCTGCTCCTCTTAGCATGATAAAGAAGATTCAAAGAGAGTGAGATGCCAGCTCCTTTCATTCAGTCAGTAGCTTCAAACATTTCTGGTATATGAATAACATGATGTTTTTCAATGGCAAAAATCAATGAATATTGTAAATGCACAAACAGTAATTTCTCCGCATTGCAAGGTGCAATTCTGAAATTTTTTGCTTTTTCCTGCTCCTCTTAGCATGATAAAGAAGATTCAAAGAGAGTGAGATGCCAGCTCCTTTCATTTAGTCAGTAGCTTCAATCATTTCTGGACGTTTTTCAATGGCAAAAATCAATGAATATTGTAAATGCACAAACAGTAATTTCTCCGCATTGCAAGGTGCAATTCTGAAATTTTTTGCTTTTTCCTGCTCCTCTTAGCAAGATAAACAAGATTCAAAGAGAGTGAGATGCCAGCTCCTTTCATTCAGTCAGTAGCTTCAATCATTTCTGGACGTTTTTCAATGGCAAAAATCAATGAATATTGTAAATGCACAAACAGTAATTTCTCCGCATTTCAAGGTGCAATTCTGAAATTTTTTGCTTTTTCCTGCTCCTCTTAGCATGATAAAGAAGATTCAAAGAGAGTGAGATGCCAGCTCCTTTCATTCAGTCAGTAGCTTCAATCATTTCTGGACGTTTTTCAATGGCAAAAATCAATGAATATTGTAAATGCACAAACAGTAATTTCTCCGCATTGCAAGGTGCAATTCTGAAATTTTTTGCTTTTTCCTGCTCCTCTTAGCATGATAAAGAAGATTCAAAGAGAGTGAGATGCCAGCTCCTTTCATTCAGTCAGTAGCTTCAATCATTTCTGGACGTTTTTCAATGGCAAAAATCAATGAATATTGTAAATGCACAAACAGTAATTTCTCCGCATTGCAAGGTGCAATTCTGAATTTTTTTGCTTTTTCCTGCTCCTCTTAGCATGATAAAGAAGATTCAAAGAGAGTGAGATGCCAGCTCCTTTCATTCAGTCAGTAGCTTCAAACATTTCTGGTATATGAATAACATAATGTTTTTCAATGGCAAAAATCAATGAATATTGTAAATGCACAAACAGTAATTTCTCCGCATTGCAAGGTGCAATTTTGAAATTTTTTGCTTTTTCCTGCTCCTCTTAGCATGATAAAGAAGATTCAAAGAGAGTGAGATGCCAGCTCCTTTCATTCAGTCAGTAGCTTCAATCATTTCTGGACGTTTTTCAATGGCAAAAATCAATGAATATTGTAAATGCACAAACAGTAATTTCTCCGCATTGCAAGCTGCAATTCTAAAATTTTTTGCTTTTTCCTGCTCCTCTTAGCATGATAAACAAGATTCAAAGAGAGTGAGATGCCAGCTCCTTTCATTCAGTCAGTAGCTTCAATCATTTCTGGATGTTTTTCAATGGCAAAAATCAATGAATATTGTAAATGCACAAACAGTAATTTCTCCGCATTGCAAGGTGCAATTCTGAAATTTTTTGCTTTTTTCTGCTCCTCTTAGCATGATAAAGAAGATTCAAAGAGAGTGAGATGCCAGCTCCTTTCATTCAGTCAGTAGCTTCAAACATTTCTGGTATATGAATAACATGATGTTTTTCAATGGCAAAAATCAATGAATATTGTAAATGCACAAACAGTAATTTCTCCGCATTGCAAGGTGCAATTCTGAAATTTTTTGCTTTTTCCTGCTCCTCTTAGCATGATAAAGAAGATTCAAAGAGAGTGAGATGCCAGCTCCTTTCATTCAGTCAGTAGCTTCAAACATTTCTGGTATATGAATAACATGATGTTTTTCAATGGCAAAAATCAATGAATATTGTAAATGCACAAACAGTAATTTCTCCGCATTGCAAGGTGCAATTCTGAAATTTTTTGCTTTTTCCTGCTCCTCTTAGCATGATAAAGAAGATTCAAAGAGAGTGAGATGCCAGCTCCTTTCATTCAGTCAGTAGCTTCAATCATTTCTGGACGTTTTTCAATGGCAAAAATCAATGAATATTGTAAATGCACAAACAGTAATTTCTCCGCATTGCAAGGTGCAATTCTGAAATTTTTTGCTTTTTCCTGCTCCTCTTAGCATGATAAACAAGATTCAAAGAGAGTGAGATTCCAGCTCCTTTCATTCAGTCAGTAGCTTCAATCATTTCTGAATGTTTTTCAATGGCAAAAATCAATGAATATTGTAAATGCACAAACAGTAATTTCTCCGCATTGCAAGGTGCAATTCTGAAATTTTTTGCTTTTTTCTGCTCCTCTTAGCATGATAAAGAAGATTCAAAGAGAGTGAGATGCCAGCTCCTTTCATTCAGTCAGTAGCTTCAAACATTTCTGGTATATGAATAACATGATGTTTTTCAATGGCAAAAATCAATGAATATTGTAAATGCACAAACAGTAATTTCTCCGCATTGCAAGGTGCAATTTTGAAATTTTTTGCTTTTTCCTGCTCCTCTTAGCATGATAAAGAAGATTCAAAGAGAGTGAGATGCCAGCTCCTTTCATTCAGTCAGTAGCTTCAATCATTTCTGGACGTTTTTCAATGGCAAAAATCAATGAATATTGTAAATGCACAAACAGTAATTTCTCCGCATTGCAAGGTGCAATTCTGAAATTTTTTGCTTTTTCCTGCTCCTCTTACCATGATAAACAAGATTCAAAGAGAGTGAGATGCCAGCTCCTTTCATTCAGTCAGTAGCTTCAATCATTTCTGGATGTTTTTCAATGGCAAAAATCAATGAATATTGTAAATGCACAAACAGTAATTTCTCCGCATTGCAAGGTGCAATTCTGAAATTTTTTGCTTTTTCCTGCTCCTCTTAGCATGGTAAAGAAGATTCAAAGAGAGTGAGATGCCAGCTCCTTTCATTCAGTCAGTAGCTTCAAACATTTCTGGTATATGAATAACATGATGTTTTTCAATGGCAAAAATCAATGAATATTGTAAATGCACAAACAGTAATTTCTCCGCATTGAAAGGTGCAATTCTGAAATTTTTTGCTTTTTCCTGCTCCTCTTAGCATGATAAAGAAGATTCAAAGAGAGTGAGATGCCAGCTCCTTTCATTCAGTCAGTAGCTTCAATCATTTCTGGACGTTTTTCAATGGCAAAAATCAATGAATATTGTAAATGCACAAACAGTAATTTCTCCGCATTGCAAGGTGCAATTCTGAAATTTTTTGCTTTTTCCTGCTCCTCTTAGCATGATAAACAAGATTCAAAGAGAGTGAGATGCCAGCTCCTTTCATTCAGTCAGTAGCTTCAATCATTTCTGGACGTTTTTCAATGGCAAAAATCAATGAATATTGTAAATGCACAAACAGTAATTTCTCCGCATTGCAAGGTGCAATTCTGAAATTTTTTGCTTTTTTCTGCTCCTCTTAGCATGATAAAGAAGATTCAAAGAGAGTGAGATGCCAGCTCCTTTCATTCAGTCAGTAGCTTCAAACATTTCTGGTATATGAATAACATGATGTTTTTCAATGGCAAAAATCAATGAATATTGTAAATGCACAAACAGTAATTTCTCCGCATTGCAAGGTGCAATTCTGAAATTTTTTGCTTTTTTCTGCTCCTCTTAGCATGATAAAGAAGATTCAAAGAGAGTGAGATGCCAGCTCCTTTCATTCAGTCAGTAGCTTCAAACATTTCTGGTATATGAATAACATGATGTTTTTCAATGGCAAAAATCAATGAATATTGTAAATGCACAAACAGTAATTTCTCCGCATTGCAAGGTGCAATTCTGAAATTTTTTGCTTTTTCCTGCTCCTCTGAGCATGATAAAGAAGATTCAAAGAGAGTGAGATGCCAGCTCCTTTCATTCAGCCAGTAGCTTCAAACATTTCTGGTATATGAATAACATGATGTTTTTCAATGGCAAAAATCAATGAATATTGTAAATGCACAAACAGTAATTTCTCCGCATTGCAAGGTGCAATTCTGAAATTTTTTGCTTTTTCCTGCTCCTATTAGCATGATAAAGAACATTCAAAGAGAGTGAGATGCCAGCTCCTTTCATTCAGTCAGTAGCTTCAATCATTTCTGGACGTTTTTCAATGGCAAAAATCATTGAATATTGTAAATGCACAAACAGTAATTTCTCCGCATTGCAAGGTGCAATTCTGAAATTTTTTGCTTTTTCCTGCTCCTCTTAGCATGATAAAGAAGATTCAAAGAGAGTGAGATGCCAGCTCCTTTCATTCAGTCAGTAGCTTCAATCATTTCTGGTATATGAATAACATGATGTTTTTCAATGGCAAAAATCAATGAATATTGTAAATGCACAAACAGTAATTTCTCCGCATTGCAAGGTGCAATTCTGAAATTTTTTGCTTTTTTCTGCTCCTCTTAGCATGATAAAGAAGATTCAAAGAGAGTGAGATGCCAGCTCCTTTCATTCAGTCAGTAGCTTCAAACATTTCTGGACGTTTTTCAATGGCAAAAATCAATGAATATTGTAAATGCACAAACAGTAATTTCTCCGCATTGCAAGGTGCAATTCTGAAATTTTTTGCTTTTTCCTGCTCCTCTTAGCAAGATAAACAAGATTCAAAGAGAGTGAGATGCCAGCTCCTTTCATTCAGTCAGTAGCTTCAATCATTTCTGGACGTTTTTCAATGGCAAAAATCAATGAATATTGTAAATGCACAAACAGTAATTTCTCCGCATTGCAAGGTGCAATTCTGAAATTTTTTGCTTTTTCCTGCTCCTCTTAGCATGATAAAGAAGATTCAAAGAGAGTGAGATGCCAGCTCCTTTCATTCAGTCAGTAGCTTCAATCATTTCTGGACGTTTTTCAATGGCAAAAATCAATGAATATTGTAAATGCACAAACAGTAATTTCTCCGCATTGCAAGGTGCAATTCTGAAATTTTTTGCTTTTTCCTGCTCCTCTTAGCATGATAAAGAAGATTCAAAGAGAGTGAGATGCCAGCTCCTTTCATTCAGTCAGTAGCTTCAATCATTTCTGGACGTTTTTCAATGGCAAAAATCAATGAATATTGTAAATGCACAAACAGTAATTTCTCCGCATTGCAAGGTGCAATTCTGAATTTTTTTGCTTTTTCCTGCTCCTCTTAGCATGATAAACAAGATTCAAAGAGAGTGAGATGCCAGCTCCTTTCATTCAGTCAGTAGCTTCAATCATTTCTGGACGTTTTTCAATGGCAAAAATCAATGAATATTGTAAATGCACAAACAGTAATTTCTCCGCATTGCAAGGTGCAATTCTGAAATTTTTTGCTTTTTTCTGCTCCTCTTAGCATGATAAAGAAGATTCAAAGAGAGTGAGATGCCAGCTCCTTTCATTCAGTCAGTAGCTTCAAACATTTCTGGTATATGAATAACATGATGTTTTTCAATGGCAAAAATCAATGAATATTGTAAATGCACAAACAGTAATTTCTCCGCATTGCAAGGTGCAATTCTGAAATTTTTTGCTTTTTCCTGCTCCTCTTAGCATGATAAAGAAGATTCAAAGAGAGTGAGATGCCAGCTCCTTTCATTCAGTCAGTAGCTTCAATCATTTCTGGACGTTTTTCAATTTCAAAAATCAATGAATATTGTAAATGCACAAACAGTAATTTCTCCGCATTGCAAGGTGCAATTCTGAAATTTTTTGCTTTTTCCTGCTCCTCTTAGCAAGATAAACAAGATTCAAAGAGAGTGAGATGCCAGCTCCTTTCATTCAGTCAGTAGCTTCAATCATTTCTGGACGTTTTTCAATGGCAAAAATCAATGAATATTGTAAATGCACAAACAGTAATTTCTCCGCATTGCAAGGTGCAATTCTGAAATTTTTTGCTTTTTCCTGCTCCTCTTAGCATGATAAAGAAGATTCAAAGAGAGTGAGATGCCAGCTCCTTTCATTCAGTCAGTAGCTTCAATCATTTCTGGACGTTTTTCAATGGCAAAAATGAATGAATATTGTAAATGCACAAACAGTAATTTCTCCGCATTGCAAGGTGCAATTCTGAAATTTTTTGCTTTTTCCTGCTCCTCTTAGCATGATAAAGAAGATTCAAAGAGAGTGAGATGCCAGCTCCTTTCATTCAGTCAGAAGCTTCAATCATTTCTGGACGTTTTTCAATGGCAAAAATCAATGAATATTGTAAATGCACAAACAGTAATTTCTCCGCATTGCAAGGTGCAATTCTGAATTTTTTTGCTTTTTCCTGCTCCTCTTAGCATGATAAAGAAGATTCAAAGAGAGTGAGATGCCAGCTCCTTTCATTCAGTCAGTAGCTTCAAACATTTCTGGTATATGAATAACATAATGTTTTTCAATGGCAAAAATCAATGAATATTGTAAATGCACAAACAGTAATTTCTCCGCATTGCAAGGTGCAATTTTGAAATTTTTTGCTTTTTCCTGCTCCTCTTAGCATGATAAAGAAGATTCAAAGAGAGTGAGATGCCAGCTCCTTTCATTCAGTCAGTAGCTTCAATCATTTCTGGACGTTTTTCAATGGCAAAAATCAATGAATATTGTAAATGCACAAACAGTAATTTCTCCGCATTGCAAGGTGCAATTCTGAAATTTTTTGCTTTTTCCTGCTCCTCTTAGCATGATAAACAAGATTCAAAGAGAGTGAGATGCCAGCTCCTTTCATTCAGTCAGTAGCTTCAATCATTTCTGGATGTTTTTCAATGGCAAAAATCAATGAATATTGTAAATGCACAAACAGTAATTTCTCCGCATTGCAAGGTGCAATTCTGAAATTTTTTGCTTTTTTCTGCTCCTCTTAGCATGATAAAGAAGATTCAAAGAGAGTGAGATGCCAGCTCCTTTCATTCAGTCAGTAGCTTCAAACATTTCTGGTATATGAATAACATGATGTTTTTCAATGGCAAAAATCAATGAATATTGTAAATGCACAAACAGTAATTTCTCCGCATTGCAAGGTGCAATTCTGAAATTTTTTGCTTTTTTCTGCTCCTCTTAGCATGATAAAGAAGATTCAAAGAGAGTGAGATGCCAGCTCCTTTCATTCAGTCAGTAGCTTCAAACATTTCTGGTATATGAATAACATGATGTTTTTCAATGGCAAAAATCAATGAATATTGTAAATGCACAAACAGTAATTTCTCCGCATTGCAAGGTGCAATTCTGAAATTTTTTGCTTTTTCCTGCTCCTCTGAGCATGATAAAGAAGATTCAAAGAGAGTGAGATGCCAGCTCCTTTCATTCAGCCAGTAGCTTCAAACATTTCTGGTATATGAATAACATGATGTTTTTCAATGGCAAAAATCAATGAATATTGTAAATGCACAAACAGTAATTTCTCCGCATTGCAAGGTGCAATTCTGAAATTTTTTGCTCTTTCCTGCTCCTCTTAGCATGATAAAGAACATTCAAAGAGAGTGAGATGCCAGCTCCTTTCATTCAGTCAGTAGCTTCAATCATTTCTGGACGTTTTTCAATGGCAAAAATCATTGAATATTGTAAATGCACAAACAGTAATTTCTCCGCATTGCAAGGTGCAATTCTGAAATTTTTTGCTTTTTCCTGCTCCTCTTAGCATGATAAAGAAGATTCAAAGAGAGTGAGATGCCAGCTCCTTTCATTCAGTCAGTAGCTTCAATCATTTCTGGTATATGAATAACATGATGTTTTTCAATGGCAAAAATCAATGAATATTGTAAATGCACAAACAGTAATTTCTCCGCATTGCAAGGTGCAATTCTGAAATTTTTTGCTTTTTCCTGCTCCTCTTAGCATGATAAACAAGATTCAAAGAGAGTGAGATGCCAGCTCCTTTCATTCAGTCAGTAGCTTCAATCATTTCTGGACGTTTTTCAATGGCAAAAATCAATGAATATTGTAAATGCACAAACAGTAATTTCTCCGCATTGCAAGGTGCAATTCTGAAATTTTTTGCTTTTTTCTGCTCCTCTTAGCATGATAAAGAAGATTCAAAGAGAGTGAGATGCCAGCTCCTTTCATTCAGTCAGTAGCTTCAAACATTTCTGGACGTTTTTCAATGGCAAAAATCAATGAATATTGTAAATGCACAAACAGTAATTTCTCCGCATTGCAAGGTGCAATTCTGAAATTTTTTGCTTTTTCCTGCTCCTCTTAGCAAGATAAACAAGATTCAAAGAGAGTGAGATGCCAGCTCCTTTCATTCAGTCAGTAGCTTCAATCATTTCTGGACGTTTTTCAATGGCAAAAATCAATGAATATTGTAAATGCACAAACAGTAATTTCTCCGCATTGCAAGGTGCAATTCTGAAATTTTTTGCTTTTTCCTGCTCCTCTTAGCATGATAAAGAAGATTCAAAGAGAGTGAGATGCCAGCTCCTTTCATTCAGTCAGTAGCTTCAATCATTTCTGGACGTTTTTCAATGGCAAAAATCAATGAATATTGTAAATGCACAAACAGTAATTTCTCCGCATTGCAAGGTGCAATTCTGAAATTTTTTGCTTTTTCCTGCTCCTCTTAGCATGATAAAGAAGATTCAAAGAGAGTGAGATGCCAGCTCCTTTCATTCAGTCAGTAGCTTCAATCATTTCTGGACGTTTTTCAATGGCAAAAATCAATGAATATTGTAAATGCACAAACAGTAATTTCTCCGCATTGCAAGGTGTAATTCTGAAATTTTTTGCTTTTTCCTGCTCCTCTTAGCATGATAAAGAAGATTCAAAGAGAGTGAGATGCCAGCTCCTTTCATTCAGTCAGTAGCTTCAAACATTTCTGGTATATGAATAACATGATGTTTTTCAATGGCAAAAATCAATGAATATTGTAAATGCACAAACAGTAATTTCTCCGCATTGCAAGGTGCAATTCTGAAATTTTTTGCTTTTTCCTGCTCCTCTAAGCAATATAAAGAAGATTCAAAGAGAGTGAGATGCCAGCTCCTTTCATTCAGTCAGTAGCTTCAATCATTTCTGGACGTTTTTCAATGGCAAAAATCAATGAATATTGTAAATGCACAAACAGTAATTTCTCCGCATTGCAAGGTGCAATTCTGAAATTTTTTGCTTTTTCCTGCTCCTCTTTGCATGATAAACAAGATTCAAAGAGAATGAGATGCCACCTCCTTTCATTCAGTCAGTAGCTTCAATCATTTCTGGACGTTTTTCAATGGCAAAAATCAATGAATATTGTAAATGCACAAACAGTAATTTCTCCGCATTGCAAGGTGCAATTCTGAAATTTTTTGCTTTTTCCTGCTCCTCTTAGCATGATAAAGAAGATTCAAAGAGAGTGAGATGCCAGCTCCTTTCATTCAGTCAGTAGCTTCAAACATTTCTGGTATATGAATAACATGATGTTTTTCAATGGCAAAAATCAATGAATATTGTAAATGCACAAACATTAATTTCTCCGCATTGCAAGGTGCAATTTTGAAATTTTTTGCTTTTTCCTGCTCCTCTTAGCATGATAAAGAAGATTCAAAGAGAGTGAGATGCCAGCTCCTTTCATTCAGTCAGTAGCTTCAATCATTTCTGGACGTTTTTCAATGGCAAAAATCAATGAATATTGTAAATGCACAAACAGTAATTTCTCCGCATTGCAAGGTGCAATTCTGAAATTTTTTGCTTTTTCCTGCTCCTCTTAGCATGATAAACAAGATTCAAAGAGAGTGAGATGCCAGCTCCTTTCATTCAGTCAGTAGCTTCAATCATTTCTGGATGTTTTTCAATGGCAAAAATCAATGAATATTGTAAATGCACAAACAGTAATTTCTCCGCATTGCAAGGTGCAATTCTGAAATTTTTTGCTTTTTTCTGCTCCTCTTAGCATGATAAAGAAGATTCAAAGAGAGTGAGATGCCAGCTCCTTTCATTCAGTCAGTAGCTTCAAACATTTCTGGTATATGAATAACATGATGTTTTTCAATGTCAAAAATCAATGAATATTGTAAATGCCCAAACAGTAATTTCTCCGCATTGCAAGGTGCAATTCTGAAATTTTTTGCTTTTTCCTGCTCCTCTTAGCATGATAAAGAAGATTCAAAGAGAGTGAGATGCCAGCTCCTTTCATTCAGTCAGTAGCTTCAAACATTTCTGGTATATGAATAACATGATGTTTTTCAATGGCAAAAATCAATGAATATTGTAAATGCACAAACAGTAATTTCTCCGCATTGCAAGGTGCAATTCTGAAATTTTTTGCTTTTTCCTGCTCCTCTTAGCATGATAAACAAGATTCAAAGAGAGTGAGATGCCAGCTCCTTTCATTCAGTCAGTAGCTTCAATCATTTCTGGATGTTTTTCAATGGCAAAAATCAATGAATATTGTAAATGCACAAACAGTAATTTCTCCGCATTGCAAGGTGCAATTCTGAAATTTTTTGCTTTTTTCTGCTCCTCTTAGCATGATAAAGAAGATTCAAAGAGAGTGAGATGCCAGCTCCTTTCATTCAGTCAGTAGCTTCAAACATTTCTGGTATATGAATAACATGATGTTTTTCAATGGCAAAAATCAATGAATATTGTAAATGCACAAACAGTAATTTCTCCGCATTGCAAGGTGCAATTTTGAAATTTTTTGCTTTTTCCTGCTCCTCTTAGCATGATAAAGAAGATTCAAAGAGAGTGAGATGCCAGCTCCTTTCATTCAGTCAGTAGCTTCAATCATTTCTGGACGTTTTTCAATGGCAAAAATCAATGAATATTGTAAATGCACAAACAGTAATTTCTCCGCATTGCAAGGTGCAATTCTGAAATTTTTTGCTTTTTCCTGCTCCTCTTACCATGATAAACAAGATTCAAAGAGAGTGAGATGCCAGCTCCTTTCATTCAGTCAGTAGCTTCAATCATTTCTGGATGTTTTTCAATGGCAAAAATCAATGAATATTGTAAATGCACAAACAGTAATTTCTCCGCATTGCAAGGTGCAATTCTGAAATTTTTTGCTTTTTCCTGCTCCTCTTAGCATGATAAAGAAGATTCAAAGAGAGTGAGATGCCAGCTCCTTTCATTCAGTCAGTAGCTTCAAACATTTCTGGTATATGAATAACATGATGTTTTTCAATGGCAAAAATCAATGAATATTGTAAATGCACAAACAGTAATTTCTCCGCATTGCAAGCTGCAATTCTGAAATTTTTTGCTTTTTCCTGCTCCTCTTAGCATGATAAAGAAGATTCAAAGAGAGTGAGATGCCAGCTCCTTTCATTTAGTCAGTAGCTTCAATCATTTCTGGACGTTTTTCAATGGCAAAAATCAATGAATATTGTAAATGCACAAACAGTAATTTCTCCGCATTGCAAGGTGCAATTCTGAAATTTTTTGCTTTTTCCTGCTCCTCTTAGCAAGATAAACAAGATTCAAAGAGAGTGAGATGCCAGCTCCTTTCATTCAGTCAGTAGCTTCAATCATTTCTGGACGTTTTTCAATGGCAAAAATCAATGAATATTGTAAATGCACAAACAGTAATTTCTCCGCATTTCAAGGTGCAATTCTGAAATTTTTTGCTTTTTCCTGCTCCTCTTAGCATGATAAAGAAGATTCAAAGAGAGTGAGATGCCAGCTCCTTTCATTCAGTCAGTAGCTTCAATCATTTCTGGACGTTTTTCAATGGCAAAAATCAATGAATATTGTAAATGCACAAACAGTAATTTCTCCGCATTGCAAGGTGCAATTCTGAAATTTTTTGCTTTTTCCTGCTCCTCTTAGCATGATAAAGAAGATTCAAAGAGAGTGAGATGCCAGCTCCTTTCATTCAGTCAGTAGCTTCAATCATTTCTGGACGTTTTTCAATGGCAAAAATCAATGAATATTGTAAATGCACAAACAGTAATTTCTCCGCATTGCAAGGTGCAATTCTGAATTTTTTTGCTTTTTCCTGCTCCTCTTAGCATGATAAAGAAGATTCAAAGAGAGTGAGATGCCAGCTCCTTTCATTCAGTCAGTAGCTTCAAACATTTCTGGTATATGAATAACATAATGTTTTTCAATGGCAAAAATCAATGAATATTGTAAATGCACAAACAGTAATTTCTCCGCATTGCAAGGTGCAATTTTGAAATTTTTTGCTTTTTCCTGCTCCTCTTAGCATGATAAAGAAGATTCAAAGAGAGTGAGATGCCAGCTCCTTTCATTCAGTCAGTAGCTTCAATCATTTCTGGACGTTTTTCAATGGCAAAAATCAATGAATATTGTAAATGCACAAACAGTAATTTCTCCGCATTGCAAGCTGCAATTCTAAAATTTTTTGCTTTTTCCTGCTCCTCTTAGCATGATAAACAAGATTCAAAGAGAGTGAGATGCCAGCTCCTTTCATTCAGTCAGTAGCTTCAATCATTTCTGGATGTTTTTCAATGGCAAAAATCAATGAATATTGTAAATGCACAAACAGTAATTTCTCCGCATTGCAAGGTGCAATTCTGAAATTTTTTGCTTTTTTCTGCTCCTCTTAGCATGATAAAGAAGATTCAAAGAGAGTGAGATGCCAGCTCCTTTCATTCAGTCAGTAGCTTCAAACATTTCTGGTATATGAATAACATGATGTTTTTCAATGGCAAAAATCAATGAATATTGTAAATGCACAAACAGTAATTTCTCCGCATTGCAAGGTGCAATTCTGAAATTTTTTGCTTTTTCCTGCTCCTCTTAGCATGATAAAGAAGATTCAAAGAGAGTGAGATGCCAGCTCCTTTCATTCAGTCAGTAGCTTCAAACATTTCTGGTATATGAATAACATGATGTTTTTCAATGGCAAAAATCAATGAATATTGTAAATGCACAAACAGTAATTTCTCCGCATTGCAAGGTGCAATTCTGAAATTTTTTGCTTTTTCCTGCTCCTCTTAGCATGATAAAGAAGATTCAAAGAGAGTGAGATGCCAGCTCCTTTCATTCAGTCAGTAGCTTCAATCATTTCTGGACGTTTTTCAATGGCAAAAATCAATGAATATTGTAAATGCACAAACAGTAATTTCTCCGCATTGCAAGGTGCAATTCTGAAATTTTTTGCTTTTTCCTGCTCCTCTTAGCATGATAAACAAGATTCAAAGAGAGTGAGATTCCAGCTCCTTTCATTCAGTCAGTAGCTTCAATCATTTCTGAATGTTTTTCAATGGCAAAAATCAATGAATATTGTAAATGCACAAACAGTAATTTCTCCGCATTGCAAGGTGCAATTCTGAAATTTTTTGCTTTTTTCTGCTCCTCTTAGCATGATAAAGAAGATTCAAAGAGAGTGAGATGCCAGCTCCTTTCATTCAGTCAGTAGCTTCAAACATTTCTGGTATATGAATAACATGATGTTTTTCAATGGCAAAAATCAATGAATATTGTAAATGCACAAACAGTAATTTCTCCGCATTGCAAGGTGCAATTTTGAAATTTTTTGCTTTTTCCTGCTCCTCTTAGCATGATAAAGAAGATTCAAAGAGAGTGAGATGCCAGCTCCTTTCATTCAGTCAGTAGCTTCAATCATTTCTGGACGTTTTTCAATGGCAAAAATCAATGAATATTGTAAATGCACAAACAGTAATTTCTCCGCATTGCAAGGTGCAATTCTGAAATTTTTTGCTTTTTCCTGCTCCTCTTACCATGATAAACAAGATTCAAAGAGAGTGAGATGCCAGCTCCTTTCATTCAGTCAGTAGCTTCAATCATTTCTGGATGTTTTTCAATGGCAAAAATCAATGAATATTGTAAATGCACAAACAGTAATTTCTCCGCATTGCAAGGTGCAATTCTGAAATTTTTTGCTTTTTCCTGCTCCTCTTAGCATGGTAAAGAAGATTCAAAGAGAGTGAGATGCCAGCTCCTTTCATTCAGTCAGTAGCTTCAAACATTTCTGGTATATGAATAACATGATGTTTTTCAATGGCAAAAATCAATGAATATTGTAAATGCACAAACAGTAATTTCTCCGCATTGAAAGGTGCAATTCTGAAATTTTTTGCTTTTTCCTGCTCCTCTTAGCATGATAAAGAAGATTCAAAGAGAGTGAGATGCCAGCTCCTTTCATTCAGTCAGTAGCTTCAATCATTTCTGGACGTTTTTCAATGGCAAAAATCAATGAATATTGTAAATGCACAAACAGTAATTTCTCCGCATTGCAAGGTGCAATTCTGAAATTTTTTGCTTTTTCCTGCTCCTCTTAGCATGATAAACAAGATTCAAAGAGAGTGAGATGCCAGCTCCTTTCATTCAGTCAGTAGCTTCAATCATTTCTGGACGTTTTTCAATGGCAAAAATCAATGAATATTGTAAATGCACAAACAGTAATTTCTCCGCATTGCAAGGTGCAATTCTGAAGTTTTTTGCTTTTTTCTGCTCCTCTTAGCATGATAAAGAAGATTCAAAGAGAGTGAGATGCCAGCTCCTTTCATTCAGTCAGTAGCTTCAAACATTTCTGGTATATGAATAACATGATGTTTTTCAATGGCAAAAATCAATGAATATTGTAAATGCACAAACAGTAATTTCTCCGCATTGCAAGGTGCAATTCTGAAATTTTTTGCTTTTTCCTGCTCCTCTTAGCATGATAAAGAAGATTCAAAGAGAGTGAGATGCCAGCTCCTTTCATTCAGTCAGTAGCTTCAATCATTTCTGGACGTTTTTCAATGGCAAAAATCAATGAATATTGTAAATGCACAAACAGTAATTTCTCCGCATTGCAAGGTGCAATTCTGAAATTTTTGCTTTTTTCCTGCTCCTCTTAGCATGATAAAGAAGATTCAAAGAGAGTGAGAGGCCAGCTCCTTTCATTCAGTCAGTAGCTTCAATCATTCTGGACGTTTTTCAATGGCAAAAATAAATGAATATTGTAAATGCACAAACAGTAATTTCTCCGCCATTGCAAGGTGCAATTCTGAAATTTTTTGCCTTTTTCTGCTCCTCTTAGCATGATAAAGAAGATTCAAAGAGAGTGAGATGCCAGCTCTTTCATTCAGTCAGTAGCTTCAATCATTTCTGGAGTTTTTCAATGGCAAAAATCAATGAATATTTAAATGCACAAACAGTAATTTCTCCGCATTGCAAGGTGCAATTCTGAAATTTTTTGCTTTTTCTGCTCCTCTTAGCATGATAAAGAAGATTCAAAGGAGAGTGAGATGCCAGCTCCTTTCATTCAGTCAGTAGCTTCAATCATTTCTGTGATGTTTTTCAATGGCAAAAATCTAATGAATATTGTAAATGCACAAACAGTAATTTCTCCGCATTGCAAGGTGCAATTCTGAAATTTTTTGCTTTTTCCTGCTCCTCTTAGCATGATAAAGAAGATTCAAAGAGAGTGAGATGCCAGCTCCTTTCATTCAGTCAGTAGCTTCAAACATTTCTGGATGTTATTCAATGGCAAAAATCAATGAATATTGTAAATGCACAAACAGTAATTTCTCCGCATTGCAAGGTGCAATTCTGAAATTTTTGCTTTTTCCTGCTCCTCTTAGCATGATAAAGAAGATTCAAAGAGAGTGAGATGCCAGCTCCTTTCATTCAGTCAGTAGCTTCAAACATTTCTGGTATATGAATAACATGATGTTTTTCATGGCAAAATCAATGAATAATGTAAATGCACAAAACAGTAATTTCTCCGCATTGCAAGGTGCAATTCTGAAATTTTTTGCTTTTTCTTCTCTGCAGAAATAAGATTCAAGGAGAGTGAGATGCCAGCTCCTTTCATTCAGTCAGTAGCTTCAAACATTTCTGGTATATGATAACATGATGTTTTTCAATGGCAAAAATCAATGAATATTGTAAATGCACAAACAGTAATTTCTCCGCATTGCAAGGTGCAATTCTGAAAT